>NC_050102.1:45242201-45854701 GCF_902167145.1 Zea mays
TTCTTCTGTGATCGTGGTGCTTCCATCCTCATGATAGCCTCGATCTTTTCTAGATTGGCTTCAATCCCTCGGTGGCTGACAATAAACTCGAGCAACTTTCCTGCTGGTACTCCAAAAACACATTTTTCGGGATTAAGCTTCCATCAATATCGTCGTAGACTGTTGAAGACCAGCTGTAAATCTTCAATGAAATTTTCTGAATTCTCTATTTTGATCACCACATCATCCACATAAGCTTCCACACGCTTGCCCCAGTGATCAGCTAAGCATGTTTGAATAGCTCTCTGATAAGTCGCTCCAGCGTTTTTAAGGCCGAACGACATGGAGGTATAGCAGAAAGCTCTGAATGGAGTGATGAATGCTGTTTTTTCCTTGTCTTCTTTTGCCAGACTAATATGATGATACCCAGAGTAGCAATCCAAGAAAGATAACACAGAACATCCGGCGGTGGAATCTACCACCTGATCTATCCTAGGAAGCCCGAAGGGATTCTTTGGACAATGTTTGTTGAGATCCGTATAGTCGATGCACATGCGCCGATCCACTTTATTCTTTTTGAGTACAAGAACAGGATTAGCTAGCCACTCAGGATGCAACACCTCTCTAATGAATCCTACCGCGACCAAGTGAGCCAACTCAGCACGGATGGCTTCTCTCTTGTCGGACATGAAGCGACGTAACTTATGTCGGATCGGCCTCTCCTGGGGGTAGACCTTCAATTTGTGCTCGGTCAGTTCTCTCGGGACTCCCGACATATCCGCAGGTTGCCATGCGAATACATCTCGGTTATCTTGCAGAAACTGGACGAGCGCGCCTTCCTATTTATCATCCAGACTGGAACTGATGATAGCAGTTTTGCGCTCGTCGACGAACCCGAGATTGATTCTCTTGGTTTCTTCAGTCGACCGCATAGAGGTCACGACTTGAGCTTCATTCGTGGGTATTGCGAGATCTTCCTAAGGCTTAGAATTCACCTGCGCAGAAGAGGTCGCCGATGGTTTGGTGGTGAGGGCCGCCTGAATGGCCACTCGGAAACATTCTGCGGCGCCTTGGAAGTCAGCGCGCACAGTTATGATCCCTTGCGGTCCTGGCATCTTCAATATCATGTATGTATAATGCGGGATGGCCATGAACTTTGCCAATCCAGGCCTCCCGATGATGGCGTTGTATCCGCAGTCGAAGTTTGCCATCTCGATCCTTAGGAACTCGGTTCTGTAGTTCTCCGGAGTTCCGAAGGTCACCGACATGTAGATGTGGCCCAGCGGGTATTCTCCTTCAGTCGGCACGATGCCAAAGAAAGGAGTGTCCGACTCGTGGAGCTCTTTGAGGTGAACTCCCAAGCCTTGGAGTGTCCGGGGGAAGGTGACGTTGATGCTGCTCCCCCCGTCCACTAATACCTTCTTTACCCTGCTCTCTCGGATCACCGGATCGACGAGGAGCGGGTATTTGCCTGGGTGGTCGAAGTTGAGCCACTGATCTGCCCGGGTGAAGGTGATCGGGTGCTCAGACCATCGGTACGGGGCGGGAGGACCGGTATCCGCCATCAGTATCTGACGGTCGTTGAGCTTTTGTTGTCTCTTGCTTTCCTGCGACCCATGTCCGCCGAAAATGACGTTGACTTCTCTGTCAACGTGCGAGAAGGCTCCACCTCCTCCCTCCTCCTGCTGCTGGGGCTGTCGCGGTTCTCCTGGCCCTCCTCGCGGTGGGGGAGGAGGTAGAGGTTGGAAGGGTAGACCGTGCCCAACGGAATGCTTGAAATCCATGCAGTTCCGGAGGGTGTGGCGCATGTCCTTGTGGTACGGACACTGGGCGTCGAGGATGTCGTCCAGCGTGCGTTCGCCTCCTTGAGGTCCTCCTCGGGCGCGAGAGGCAGGCGGTCCGGCAGCGTGGACCTCTTCACGAGGCCTCTTCTCCCAGCGCTTGTCGGGTTGCTGGTTCGTGTCGCGTCGCGGTGCCGCTGGCGCAGGCTTCGCTCCCCCGATGAGGTCCTGAGCTCGTTTGTCGGCGGTGATGTAGAGATCAGCTTCCCGGAACAGCTGCTCGGAGGTTGTCGGTGCCTTCTGTAGTATGGTTCGGACGAAGGCCGAGTCATTGGATCCCCTGTAGAAGTCCTCGGTCACTGCTGCCTCCGCGACCTCGGGGATACAATTTCTCATGGTCTGGAATCTTTTGAGGTACGACCGAAGAGTTTCGTCCCCTTAGCGCTTGATGGATTTGAGGTCCCATGGTTGCGCCGGTTTGTCGGAGAGAGACTGAAAGTTGGCAGTGAAGCACTGACTAAAGTCGCTCCAGTCGTCGATGCAGTGTCGGGGTAGGTGTCGCAGCCATTGCAGCGCGTCTTGCCCGAGGACGATAGGCAAGTACGCGGTCATTACGTCCTCGGTTGCCCCAGCAGCTCAGGCAGCGGTGGTGTAGACGGCCAGCCAGCCTCCCGGATCCTGCTTAGGTTCATATTTGTTGACGTTGGATACCTTGAAGTTAGGGGGCCATTGAATGGCTTTGAGGCGCGGAGTAAGTGCCTATACTCCACACGTGTCCTCCTGTCGTCGATGATGTTGTCTGTCCCGGGGAGGGGAGTGGTCGTCATGGTGCCTCGACCGTCCCCAGGTGGTGCCACCAGTTGAAGCCGTGGCCGATTCGGTCCTGGTAGCCTGACTCCATGCTGGGATGTCGTGATCCCGGTCGTACTCTTCCCGGCGACGTATCTCGTTCTCATGTCGCTGTTAGCGCGAAGTGTTGATGGAGCTCCGTGCGTCTCGCCGACTGTTGATGGCGTGTCGTAGATCTTTCGGTGGGTGAGCGAGGGGTAGAAGATGATTGGCTGCTTGAGTGAATAGCCGCCGATAGCGATCGGCATCGGGAGTCCGGAGGAGGCCATCAGCTATCCGAGCCAATACTCCACCGACTTCACTCGGCGTGTTCATGGCTCGAGAAAAGTCGGGGATCAGGTTCACTACAGCAATCCAAAGCATTCTCGTCGGCTACCTTAATTCCCGTCGGCCTGCGCGCGGGCTGGCTGTGACACCCCAGTGTCACCTAGGGTTTCTCTTAAAAAGCCAAACCAAGAACCATTATTTCATGTAAATCAAAGTAAGCATGAGCATCAAATTAACTTAAGTAATAAAGAATTCACCAAGTATATGCTTAAAAGTGTCATGATCAAAACAATTGAGACTTTTAAAAGATAAGAATGTGCAACCCTAATTAAGAACCCTAAGTGAGCCCCATGAACAAAATTCAAGAAAATAAGCAAAAGGGAATGAAAAGTTTAAAATTTTGAGTTGAGCCAATTATATAAGTTAAAGAATATTTATTAGGCAACAAGAAAGATTGAGAAAGATTAGCCAAAATAATCCAAATAAAACCCCAAATCAAGCTTCTTTTGTAGGGACTCATTGGGAATTCTGAATTTCAGAATTCTGAAATTCAGACCTTGAGCCAAAGATCAGGGATGTTCACCTTGATCCCTAACTCGAATCCTAATGGCCCCATTGACAAAATTGTGTCTAACTAACCCCTCTGTCGTGTGCCAGAAGATGGCATTGGGACGCGAGCCCTAGACACGACAAAACCTGGGATTTGCCTCGGGTTTGGGCAGGGAGACAGACCAGATTTCTTGGCTCCATATCTCTGCAACCAGTAGGCAAAATCCTATGACCCCCACACAAGAATGGTAGCTTGTAGGGAGGAGAAGAGGTTTTGTGCACTGACCAAGGCGAGAGCAAGCTCGGATGAGCGACCACACGCGCCAGAACTTGGGCAGAACGCACGGGCACACGTGTTCGACCCTGGTCGGCACGCCAGAGCTCGCCCAACCCGCGCGCGCGCTCACCCCGGCGTCCGGTCAAGTCCGCCGCGCGCCCACGCCCTCGGCCGTGCCCGCTCGCGCCTATAAAGCCTCCCTGGGCGCACCTCTCTTCGCCCCGCACTCACCCTCTCCGGCCAGCCACCTTTCCTTAGCTCCGGCGAGCTCAATTTCGCCCGCCATTGCCGCCAGAGCTTCGGCCGCCGTGGCCAGCCCGCTCCAGCCACCCTCAAGCCCAGCCAGTGCTCCGGCTAGCTCCGCCAGTAGCCCGTGAAGCTTTCCAAGCCCTCGGACCCGACCGGACTTCACCGGAGGCCCGAGATCAACCTCACCGGACTTCGGTCTTCCGCCGACGCGCGTGGACCGAGCTATCCAGTGAGTCTCCGCCCAATTCCTTTCGCTCATGTCTTCTCTGGCATCCCGCGGACCTCCCTGACCTATTTGATTGAACTATCTCGCCGTGACCAGGCCGGTCTCCTCGCCGCCGACGAGCATCCCCGCCTGCGCGCGTGGACCGACCGACTCCGGCCATCTCCGACGGCGTTCCGCACACCGTTGTGATCCCCGCGACCTCCCCTTCGTCCTCGACCTCTTCACCGGAACAGTCTCGCCGCCGGTAAGCCCCTCCGCCCTTTTCTTCGCCGCGGCTACTGTTTAAGGTAGAAGAAGGACCTCGGGTTAGGTTTTGTAGAACCCGAGGGGTTTTCTGTAATGTCAGCGACTCATGTGAATAGTAACCTAAGGACTGATTCGCAAGGAAAACTTAGAAAACCGCCAGGGACCCCAGCGCAAAGTGGATTTCCATTTAATCAATTCTGTTATTCTTTTTTAAAATGACTAGAGAACTTAGAAAATCCATAACTTGATGAAATCTTAATAAAAAGTTGTCAAACCAATTTTGCTAGCTCTGGAATATTATGATCTTTCATTTAAAAATAGTGAACCATATGCTTTCTGTTCTAAATTTTAGAGTTTAAAATTAAAAACAGAAACCCCCTAAACCCTGTTTAATTAAGGAAAATTAGTTTTTCTTTTGTGCTGAGCTTAAGAAAATTTGTAGATGTTTATACCTTAATTAGACACTGTTTAAAAATAGTAGGAACCCCAGCATTGGAAAATATGATGTAGTTATTCATTTAAAGCTATTTTCCCCAAAACTTAGAGAAAATCAAAAAGGCATTAGGAATTAATGAACAGTGATTAATAATATTTTTCCTAGTTTACTTATGCAACAGAGAACCTAGGAAAAATACAGAGACCATTAATTTGGACCAGTTTTAAATTAAAATGATTTGTTTAGCCTTATATAGACTGAAAATCAATTATTAGAATTACAAAACTATAACCAAAGTGATTAATAAAAATCCAGTGAACTTATAACCACCAGAGCCCCACTACAAAAATACAGAGCACCCCAGCCTAACTTTTTAAGTAGGGAAAATAAATACAGAATGATAATAAGGCATTTTTCCCAATAAATCAGAAACAACCCCTTTTAATGTGACATTGGGCAACCAAAATTTTGCTAAGTCCATGATGAGATAAACCACCAGAGAAAAATACAAACCCATAAAAAAAGAAGTGAACCCATACCTTTTGCTAGTAATTTGTGAGAAAGGCCATTTAACTCAAAAAATTGCAAACCACCCCTTCCCTTAAGCAAATAGAAGCCAAACTTCAGAATGATTGCTCTTGCACAAAATACTAGCTAAGAAAAATAAGAAATTTGTTGTTTGATGTTTTTCAAATATAGTGGTAGTAGAAAGCACCTATTTGGCTAGAAACTTGAGAAAACCATAAGAAAATAATTAAAAGGTATTAATGGCTAGAAATTTGTATTAAGTCATGTTATAAAACCTAAAAGCCAGCAAAAATAAGTTTTAGAGAATTACCCACTGTTAAATAATAATTGTAGTTCAAAGTACCCCTTCTGCCCTAAAATTTGGTAATTTTGTCCAGAGAAAACCATTCACTTTCTGACTCCCAAATTTTGTGACAGAGGATCATACACCAGTAACAAGCCACTGTAAGTTTTGCAGAATTTTTGGAATTTTATAAAAGCAACTTGTAGTTCAAACCTACTCCAAAACATTAAAAGAATAAAAGAAAAGGAAAGAAAAAATAAACCTCATCTCAATAAGTCTAACTTGAGAACTTATCAATTCTCCCTAAGACTTAAAAGGAATTCAGTGGAACCCCAAAATAAACCTACCCCTTACCTTAGCTAAGTTTAACCCAATTTACCAAGTATACCACCCAAGGGTTTTACACAAGTTAACTTGTTTAAATTCAAAAGACCATACACCTGTAAAGTTATCATTTCTAAAAGCACATATCATATCATGCATATATCTTACGCATTGCATTCATTAGATTGTAATCTTGCCGACGGAGAGTACGTGCTCATCCCCGAGCAAGGACCTGTCCAAGAGGAGGACCAGGAGCAGGCTTCAGAGGCTGCTATTGAGGATCTCCCCGCAGCCCCAGCAATTGAAGGCAAGCCCCGGTTTTATGCATAACCATGTTATTATATGCTACTTTACTACACTTAATGCTTGTAGGACTGTAATGTGCATTTAAGTGTAGGAGTTGCTTGAAACCTCTAGTTGCATGAACCTAGGATTCCTTTCTGAGATGAATACTAGTATGCTAGGTCGAGTAGCTGCTTGCTAATCAGGATCTCGGTAGAAGTCGAGTGATTTTTCTAGCACTCGCGCGTGGTCAGGAATTGATTGTATTCATCTTGATAACGGGATATATGTTGGTCTATGGACTTGGATCCAGGGAGGATGCCTTGTCCATGAGACGGGAAAAATGAATTAAGGATTAATGTGTGGATACCTGAGTCAAGCTTTTGAACGTACTAAGCACATGCCGGGAAAAATGGTAACCGGTAAACCTAGTACCTGAGTGAAGCCGGGCGCGGACTTTATCCCTCATGCGACCTGAGACTGGGTCTCCCATGCTAGCTATGGTGGGTACAAGTGCGGTCACTGCACGGCGGCAGCCGGGGTCAGTGGAGCATTGTATGCCAAGGCGGTGAGGCCTGGACGCGAACGGGGAATCGATGGGGACGGTTGTCATGTGCGGGGTCGGAGTACCCTGACATGCCGTGTGTTTAGGTTTACCTTGCAAGGTTTAAAACTCGATTCGAATCGTCTGCTTCTCGCAGCTAATGAGACTGCTTGATTCCTTGTACTGCATCGAGTAAGAAGTGAAATGAGGATTATATGAGATAACTTGTTGGTTGAACTAATTGATTGTTACCATGAATGCTTAGAAGGAGCAAATCTAGCTAAGTTAATGATGGTAGAATTTGAAAAGCTAAAAGTTGATTTTAGAAACAGCTAGTGCTTTTGGCAAACTAAACCCCTCAGCCAAACAGCTGCATAGTCTAGAGGTAGAGGAGTAGACTCCTCACACCGGTTAAGTCTAGCTGAGTATTAGTATACTCAGCCTTGCTTGTGGCACCATTTTTGCAGGTACCATGCAGGATGTAGTTGATGGTGTGACTTGGCCTACCACCCTGCCACCGGGTTGGACGGTCGAGTGAGATGTTGCTCCGGCAGGAGAGGAGCATGAGGAGTAGTGGGCTAGGCCTTGCCCATTTCCTCATTACCGACGACATCGAATATCCGCTGCACTTTAATTTATGAACTTTATTTGCTACTCAAAAACTCTGATTCATGTAATAACTCAGTACTTAATTTGAGGTTTCCTGTTTTATTGTATTTCTTCTGTGACTCACCTTCGAGTGAGATTGTGGAATTTGATCCTGGTTAAGTGGCTCTATCAGACTAGATCTGAAGGACTGACGGGTTATTCCGATTTAAGTGTGTTACGGCCCCTGAGGCGTGACTTAGGCACTTAAGCTGGAATAATTCGGGTGGTTCTGCCACAGCTGGTATCGGAGCAAATTCCACCACAGAGAAGGACAATAAACCATGAATACCAATTTTCAAAATCTAAAACTTGCCTAGAAACTACTACGGATCGTCAGGACTAGATCGCTAGACCTAGGACGAAAGGCCTTAGGCATAGAGGGAGAAATAGGTGGCTAACTAATTAGGCCCTGTGGGCCAATAATTATATTTTTTTAGGATGCCCTAAAAAGGCACCCTATTTTCCCTTTGAGAGGCAACGTTTCTTTCAGCATGCATGCATTATAAAACACAAAGAGGAATTAAAATTTGAGCTAACCCCTTTTCTTCGAAACCATCCGGCTCTCTTTTTCTTTTTCCTTCCACCATAATCTTTATCTTTGATTCCCTTCCGCAGATGAATTCACCCACCCCCGCCAGTGGAGGAGACTCTCATTTCAGTTCTGACTTCCTTTCTCGCGATGGCTTTCCCTCCATCTTGTGGGAAGTGCTTAACTCTGCCGGTTACCCTACGCCCCCTTTGTACACAGTGCAGTTGTATGAGGAGCATCGGGTACCTCGTTGTCGGGTCTGGCTAACTTTGGAGGCTCATCCCCTTCAGCCGGGTTGGCGTTCTCTTGACTCTGAGACGATTGGACTCAGGACGGACGACACCGTTGAGGCAGCATCCATGAAGACTCTGACGACTTTCTGTGGCTACCATCCCCTGGAGATGGTGATGCACCCCTTGGGACTCTTCCCTGCTGAGAAGAAGGATGATCCCATGTGGTGTAACCGCGTGAGCCATGTGAAGGATGTGTGGGCAATGTATCCTGACTTGGTTGGGAGGGTCACTGTTCAGTGCATGAGTGCGCTGTACCGCCTTCAGGCCCTTCAGAGCGATGCTATGACACTTCTTGCTAACACCGCTCAGGCTGCCAAGCTCACTCTCGACAGTCGGGAAGATTTTGTGGTCGACCTATCCACAGAGTTGGTGGAAAAGGATCTGCAGGTGGAAAGGCTGAGCCAGCGTATCACTACCCTGGAGCAGCAAGTGGAGATCCGAGACAACACTATTGATGTCTTGGAGAACCAGCTTCACGACGTGCAGAGGGAACTCGAGGAAGCAAATGACCACTTGGACATGCACCACCTGGAGATGGAGGCCAATGAAGCAGGAAGCGAGGGAGAAGAGGCTCCCGAGGAGCTAGGACCAGCCCCTGGCGCCAATGGGACTACCTCCGCGATGCCTCCTTCACCCGTATCCAGTGTCGCTTCCACCGCTCAGGGTTAAGCAGTCACTTCGACGTTTTTAGGAGGATAGAAACCTATGCGAGCTTAGTAGTATCACATTTTGGACTAGGCTTGTGGGTACTTTCCCCTGATTAATGTAACCCTGTGAACTTTTGATATCTGTGGGATCCTTGTCACCATGTTATCTTCATTCGAACCTAATATTATGATTATGGCTTTTTTTCTTCCATATGAGATGATATCTTGACGTTCGGAAAAATGAGTTGGGATAACAATGGCGACAATCTCCATTTTCAGATGGCAGCGAGGCAGCGTCGCGGGCAGAATGAGTAAGCTCCCCCGCCACCTCCTCCAGCTCCCACAGTGCAGGAGCTGATGGCCCAGCAGAATGAGATTCTGCGACAGCTCTTGCAGCGCCAGCCCCACCCTCAGCATCATGGTGGAGGCCAGCATCAGCGACCTCCGGCTATGGCAACATACCAGGAGTTTCTGAGCACGCAGCCGCCCTTGTTCACCAAGGCAGAGGATCCGTTGGACGCCGACGTGTGGCTCCGCGTCGTCGAGTCCAAGTTTCCCCTCCTCACAGGAGACTGCCCTGATGAGGACAAGGCTCGCTTCGCCGCACAGCAGCTTCGCGGCCCTGCTCGGACTTGGTGGGACCACTTCCGTGCTATGCTCCCCGCTGATCGTGAAGTATCTTGGGAGGAATTCAAGACTGCCTTCAGAGGACACCACATTCCAGCTGGCATTCTTGATCGGAAGTTGAATGAATTTCTGGCCCTTAATCAAGGAACCCGCACGGTACTGCAGTATGCGCAAGCCTTCAACGACTTATGCCAGTATGCAGGGTATCATGCTGATTCTGATGAAAAGAAGAGGGATCGCTTCCGCAGGGGTCTCAATACCAAGCTGCGGGAACGACTCAACACTGTCCGGGCTGATAGCTTCAATGAGTTGGTCAACATGGCCATCTCTCAGGAGGATTGCATTGTTGCTCACCGGGCAGAGAAGAAGAGAAAGGCACCAATGGCAGCACCATCCGCTCAGGCTCAGAGGTTCCGGATTGTTTCTCACAATCAGAGCAGGGGTTTTCAGCAGCAGGCAGGCAGATGGGTGATCAGGCCACCTCAGCAGCAGCAGCAGCCGGCACCCAACCGCTATCCAGCTCCCGCCCCAAGGAACAATCAGCCTCCGCAGCAGCAGCAGTTCCGCCAGGGCAATGGGAACAAGTGTTTCACTTGTGGCAATGTGGGCCACTATGCCAAGAATTGTCCCAGGAACCAGCAGAGGCAGATGCCAGCACCAAATCAAGACAAGGGAAGAAAGCAGAAGGTGCAAGTCAGGCAAGGGAAGCTCAATTTCACTGCTCTAGAGGAAGTGCCAGAAGGAGCTCCTATCATGACCGGTACCTTTTCAGTTTATAATCAACCTGCTTTAATTCTGTTTGATTCTGGTGCATCTCATAGTTTCATTAGCCAAAAGTTCAGTGCTAATTGCAAACTGCCATTCTCTCACTCAAAAGGGTCATTCATGATAGTCACACCTGGGGGTAAAATTGCAACTAATCAATTAAACCAAAGTGTGCCTATTCAACTGGGAAGCCACATTGTCAAAACCACTCTTCTTGTTTTGGGATTGGAAAATGTGGACATTATTCTAGGAGCAAATTGGATGACCTTGCACCAAGTTGTGCTTGATGTAGCCAGTCGTACCGTGGAAGTTAATTCTCCCTTCTGCGGAAATTTCACTTTGATTCTGCCTAGTCAGGGTTCTTCTCAGTCATGTGCTTTCTCTATGACGGAGTTACCCCTAAAGAAGATCCCAGTGGTCTGTGAGTATGCAGATGTTTTTCCTGATGAATTGCCAGGAATGCCACCGGACCGGGATATTGAATTCGCCATCGAGTTGCAACCGGGAACGGCCCCAATTTCCAAGAGGCCCTACCGAATGCCACCCGCTGAGTTGGCAGAGTTGAAGAAGCAATTACAAGAGTTGCTGGACAAGGGATTTATTCGCCCAAGCACTTCGCCTTGGGGATGTCCAGCACTGTTTGTGAAGAAGAAGGATGAAAGCTTGAGGCTGTGTATAGATTACCGCCCTCTTAATGCGGTAACTATCAAGAACAAGTATCCTTTGCCTCGTATTGATGTTCTCTTTGACCAGTTGGTCGGGGCCAAGGTGTTTTCCAAGATAGACCTTCGCTCTGGCTACCATCAGATCAAAATACGAGCAAGTGATATTCCGAAGACGGCATTCTCAACCAGATATGGGCTATATGAATTCTTGGTGATGTCATTTGGGCTGACAAATGCACCAGCATATTTCATGTATCTGATGAATTCTGTTTTCATGCCGGAATTGGACAAGTTCGTGGTGGTTTTCATCGATGATATTCTGGTGTACTCAAAGAACGAAGAGGAACATGCCGGGCATTTGCATGTAGTGCTTCAACGTCTGCGAGAGCACCACCTTTATGCCAAGCTATCCAAGTGTGATTTTTGGCTAAAGGAAATCAAATTCTTGGGTCACACTATCTCTCAGGATGGAATAGCTGTTGATCCTGACAAAGTGCAAGAGGTGATGAACTGGAGGCCACCAACGACTGTTCGCCAGATTCGGAGTTTTCTGGGATTAGCTGGTTATTACTGAAGATTTATTCCGGACTTCTCTCGAATTGCGAAGCCTATTACTGAGTTGCTGAAGAAAGAAGTCAAATTTGTGTGGAGTCAAAAGTGCGAAGATGCCTTCCATGCATTAAGGCAGCATCTGACCACAGCACCAGTATTGGCGCAACCCGACAGCAGCAAGCCTTTTGATGTATATTGCGATGCCTCTGGCACCGGGCTAGGTTGTGTCTTGATGCAAGACAACCGAGTCATTGCTTATGCCTCAAGAGCACTCAGGCCTCATGAGCAAAATTATCCCACTCATGACCTTGAGTTAGCAGCAGTGGTTCATGCATTGAAGATGTGGAGGCACTATCTAATGGGAACCCACTGCAACATCTTTACTGATCATAAGAGCCTTAAGTACATTTTTACTCAGGCTGATCTCAACATGAGGCAGAGAAGATGGCTAGAGCTGATCAAGGATTACGACCTGGAGGTACATTATCACCCAGGGAAAGCTAATGTGGTAGCTGATGCCTTGAGTCGGAAGTTGCAATGCAACTGTATTCTGATGGATTCTCGTGTTAACACCTTGTGTGATGAGTTGAGCAAGATGCAAATTGAAGTGATTCCTTCTGGTTCTAACTTTGCAAGACCAGATTATCATGGCCCAGCTCAGTGACAAGGGAGTGCAGATTATCAAGAAGAATCTCCATCAGAAGGTTGAGAAGTATAATTGTTTCCACCAGGATGAGAAAGGTGTATTATGGTTCAAAAGCAGATTGGTAATTCCTAAGGACCAGGATCTCAAGAGGAAAATTTTGGATGAGGCTCATCTCTCCAAATTCTCTATGCATCCGGGAAGCACCAAGATGTACCATGATTTGAGGCTTTTGTACTGGTGGACCAGAATGAAGAGGGAGATAGCCCAGTATGTATCAGAGTGTGACACCTGTCAGAGGATAAAGGCAAGCCACTTGAAGTCCGCTGGAGCTTTGCAACCACTGTCCGTACCTTCGTGGAAGTGGGACGACATCAGCATGGATTTCATTGTGGGTCTGCCCAACACCTCTCGTCATCATGATTCGATTTGGGTTATTGTGGACCGATTGACGAAAGTAGCACATTTTCTTCCTGTGCACACCACTGATAAGGCTCAGAAATATGCAGAATTGTATATTGACCGGATCGTGTGTTTGCATGGATTACCTCGGACCATTGTTTCTGACCGAGGAGCCCAATTTGTTGCCAGATTTTGGGAACAATTGCAAGAGTCTTTGGGAACTAAGCTAATCAGGAGTTCAGCTTACCACCCACAGACTGATGGTCAGACGGAAAGGGTAAACCAGATTCTGGAGGATATGCTGAGAGCTTGTGCGATCGATTGTGGCAAGAACTGGGATAAGCACCTCTCCTTGGCAGAGTTTGCTTATAACAATAGTTACCAATCCAGCCTAAAGATGGCACCTTTTGAAGCTCTCTATGGAAGAAGGTGCAGGACACCACTCAATTGGTCTCAGCCTGGTGAAAGAGAAGTTTTTGGACCTGATTTAGTGACTGAAGCCGAAAGGAAGATCAAGCTAATCAGGAAGAATCTAGAAGCTGCTCAGGCCAGGCAGAAGAGCTATCATGATAGAAGAAGGAAACCTCTCCAGTTCAAGGTGGGAAGTTTTGTATACCTCAAGGTATCACCCACCAAGGGAGTGCAGAGGTTTGGGATCAAAGGCAAGCTAGCCCCTCGTTACATTGGACCTTATGAGATCATCGAAGCATGTGGACCCGTGGCATACAAGCTGAAGTTACCTTCAAGAATGTCTGCCATTCACAGTGTATTCCATGTATCTCAGCTGAAGAAGTGTGTTCGATTGCCGACTGAGATCATAGCAGAGCCAGAATTGGAGATAGAGCCAGATCTCTCGTACCAAGAGTACCTCTCCAAGATTCTGGATTGCAAGGAAAGATCAACTCGGGCTAAATCAATCAAGATGTTCAAGGTCCAGTGGAGTAATCACTCAGAGGAGGAAGCTACTTGGGAAACCGAGGAATTCTTAAGATCCAACTTCCCCGATTGCCTACCTAAGGAAGCTGGTACGTAATCACCCCCAACCCCTCCTCCTGACTTTCGAATCTAATTTCCAAAAATATGATCTTAATTCAGAATGAAGTGACTATAAAGTAAAACTTAAAAGGACTTCCTTCTGAAGTTGCAAAGAGAATGACATTCGAAGAGCAGTTTTGCCCTAATAATAATAATCATCGTCCTTTTTCCTATCAGTCTCACCCTTCGCTTCACCCCGGGAGGACTCTGGCCCAAATCTCGGGACGAGATTCCTTTAAGGGGGGAAGGCTGTGACACCCCAGTGTCACCTAGGGTTTCTCTTAAAAAGCCAAACCAAGAACCATTATTTCATGTAAATCAAAGTAAGCATGAGCATCAAATTAACTTAAGTAATAAAGAATTCACCAAGTATATGCTTAAAAGTGTCATGATCAAAACAATTGAGACTTTTAAAAGATAAGAATGTGCAACCCTAATTAAGAACCCTAAGTGAGCCCCATGAACAAAATTCAAGAAAATAAGCAAAAGGGAATGAAAAGTTTAAAATTTTGAGTTGAGCCAATTATATAAGTTAAAGAATATTTATTATGCAACAAGAAAGATTGAGAAAGCTTAGCCAAAATAATCCAAATAAAACCCCAAATCAAGCTTCTTTTGTAGGGACTCATTGGGAATTCTGAATTTCAGAATTCTGAAATTCAGACCTTGAGCCAAAGATCAGGGATGTTCACCTTGATCCCTAACTCAAATCCTAATGGCCCCATTGACAAAATTGTGTCTAACTAACCCCTCTATCGTGTGCCAGAAGATGGCATTGGGACGCGAGCCCTAGACACGACAAAACCTGGGATTTGCCTCGGGTTTGGGCAGGGAGACAGACCAGATTTCTTGGCTCCATATCTCTGCAACCAGTAGGCAAAATCCTATGACCCCCACACAAGAATGGTAGCTTGTAGGGAGGAGAAGAGGTTTTGTGCACTGACCAAGGCGAGAGCAGGCTCGGATGAGCGACCACACGCGCCAGAACTTGGGCAGAACGCATGGGCACACGTGTTCGACCCTGGTCGGCACGCCAGAGCTCGCCCAACCCGCGCGCGCGCTCACTCCGGCGTCCGGTCAAGTCCGCCGCGCGCCCACGCCCTCGGCCGTGCCCGCCCGCGCCTATAAAGCCTCCCCGGGCGCACCTCTCTTCGCCCCGCACTCACCCTCTCCGGCCAGCCACCTTTCCTTAGCTCCGGCGAGCTCAATTTCGCCCGCCATTGCCGCCAGAGCTTCGGCCGCCGTGGCCAGCCCGCTCCAGCCACCCTCAAGCCCAGCCAGTGCTCCGGCTAGCTCCGCCAGTAGCCCATGAAGCTTGCCAAGCCCTCGGACCCGACCGGACTTCACCGGAGGCCCGAGATCAACCTCACCGGACTTCGGTCTTCCGCCGCCGCGCGTGGACCGAGCTATCCAGTGAGTCTCCGCCCAATTCCTTTCGCTCATGTCTTCTCTGGCATCCCGCGGACCTCCCTGACCTATTTGATTGAACTATCTCGCCGTGACCAGGCCGGTCTCCTCGCCGCCGACGAGCATCCCCGCCTGCGCGCGTGGACCGACCAACTCCGGCCATCTCCGACGGCGTTCCGCACACCGTTGTGATCCCCGCGACCTCCCCTTCGTCCTCGACCTCTTCACCGGAACAGTCTCGCCGCCGGTAAGCCCCTCCGCCCTTTTCTTCGCCGCGGCTACTGTTTAAGGTAGAAGAAGGACCTCGGGTTAGGTTTTGTAGAACCCGAGGGGTTTTCTGTAATGTCAGCGACTCATGTGAATAGTAACCTAAGGACTGATTCGCAAGGAAAACTTAGAAAACCGCCAGGGACCCCAGCGCAAAGTGGATTTCCATTTAATCAATTCTGTTATTCTTTTTTAAAATGACCAGAGAACTTAGAAAATCCATAACTTGATGAAATCTTAATAAAAAGTTGTCAAACCAATTTTGCTAGCTCTGGAATATTATGATCTTTCATTTAAAAATAGTGAACCATATGCTTTCTGTTCTAAATTTTAGAGTTTAAAATTAAAAACAGAAACCCCCTAAACCCTGTTTAATTAAGGAAAATTAGTTTTTCTTTTGTGCTGAGCTTAAGAAAATTTGTAGATGTTTATACCTTAATTAGACACTGTTTAAAAATAGTAGGAACCCTAGCATTGGAAAATATGATGTAGTTATTCATTTAAAGCTATTTTCCCCAAAACTTAGAGAAAATCAAAAAGGCATTAGGAATTAATGAACAGTGATTAATAATATTTTTCCTAGTTTACTTATGCAACAGAGAACCTAGGAAAAATACAGAGACCATTAATTTGGACCAGTTTTAAATTAAAATGATTTGTTTAGCCTTATATAGACTGAAAATCAATTATTAGAATTACAAAACTATAACCAAAGTGATTAATAAAAATCCAGTGAACTTATAACCACCAGAGCCCCACTACAAAAATACAGAGCACCCCAGCCTAACTTTTTAAGTAGGGAAAATAAATACAGAATGATAATAAGGCATTTTTCCCAATAAATCAGAAACAACCCCTTTTAATGTGACATTGGGCAACCAAAATTTTGCTAAGTCCATGATGAGATAAACCACCAGAGAAAAATACAAACCCATAAAAAAAGAAGTGAACCCATACCTTTTGCTAGTAATTTGTGAGAAAGGCCATTTAACTCAAAAAATTGCAAACCACCCCTTCCCTTAATCAAATAGAAGCCAAACTTCAGAATGATTGCTCTTGCACAAAATACTAGCTAAGAAAAATAAGAACTTTGTTGTTTGATGTTTTTCAAATATAGTGGTAGTAGAAAGCACCTATTTGGCTAGAAACTTGAGAAAACCATAAGAAAATAATTAAAAGGTATTAATGGCTAGAAATTTGTATTAAGTCATGTTATAACACCTAAAAGCCAGCAAAAATAAGTTTTAGAGAATTACCCACTGTTAAATAATAATTGTAGTTCAAAGTACCCCTTCTGCCCTAAAATTTGGTAATTTTGTCCAGAGAAAACCATTCACTTTCTGACTCCCAAATTTTGTGACAGAGGATCATACACCAGTAACAAGCCACTGTAATTTTTGCAGAATTTTTGGAATTTTATAAAAGCAACTTGTAGTTCAAACCTACTCCAAAACATTAAAAGAATAAAAGAAACGGAAAGAAAAAATAAACCTCATCTCAATAAGTCTAACTTGAGAACTTATCAATTCTCCCTAAGACTTAAAAGGAATTCAGTGGAACCCCAAAATAAACCTACCCCTTACCTTAGCTAAGTTTAACCCAATTTACCAAGTATACCACCCAAGGGTTTTACACAAGTTAACTTGTTTAAATTCAAAAGACCAAACACCTGTAAAGTTATCATTTCTAAAAGCACATATCATATCATGCATATATCTTACGCATTGCATTCATTAGATTGTAATCTTGCCGACGGAGAGTACGTGCTCATCCCCGAGCAAGGACCTGTCCAAGAGGAGGACCAGGAGCAGGCTTCAGAGGCTGCTATTGAGGATCTCCCCGCAGCCCCAGCAATTGAAGGCAAGCCCCGGTTTTATGCATAACCATGTTATTATATGCTACTTTACTACACTTAATGCTTGTAGGACTGTAATGTGCATTTAAGTGTAGGAGTTGCTTGAAACCTCTAGTTGCATGAACCTAGGATTCCTTTCTGAGATGAATACTAGTATGCTAGGTCGAGTAGCTGCTTGCTAATCAGGATCTCGGTAGAAGTCGAGTGATTTTTCTAGCACTCGCGCGAGGTCAGGAATTGATTGTATTCATCTTGATAACGGGATATATGTTGGTCTATGGACTTGGATCCAGGGAGGATGCCTTGTCCATGAGACGGGAAAAATGAATTAAGGATTAATGTGTGGATACCTGAGTCAAGCTTTTGAACGTACTAAGCACATGCCGGGAAAAATGGTAACCGGTAAACCTAGTACCTGAGTGAAGCCGGGCGCGGACTTTATCCCTCATGCGACCTGAGACTGGGTCTCCCATGCTAGCTATGGTGGGTACAAGTGCGGTCACTGCACGGCGGCAGCCGGGGTCAGTGGAGCATTGTATGCCAAGGCGGTGAGGCCTGGACGCGAACGGGGAATCGATGGGGACGGTTGTCATGTGCGGGGTCGGAGTACCCTGACATGCCGTGTGTTTAGGTTTACCTTGCAAGGTTTAAAACTCGATTCGAATCGTCTGCTTCTCGCAGCTAATGAGACTGCTTGATTCCTTGTACTGCATCGAGTAAGAAGTGAAATGAGGATTATATGAGATAACTTGTTGGTTGAACTAATTGATTGTTACCATGAATGCTTAGAAGGAGCAAATCTAGCTAAGTTAATGATGGTAGAATTTGAAAAGCTAAAAGTTGATTTTAGAAACAGCTAGTGCTTTTGGCAAACTAAACCCCTCAGCCAAACAGCTGCATAGTCTAGAGGTAGAGGAGTAGACTCCTCACACCGGTTAAGTCTAGCTGAGTATTAGTATACTCAGCCTTGCTTGTGGCACCATTTTTGCAGGTACCATGCAGGATGTAGTTGATGGTGTGACTTGGCCTACCACCCTGCCACCGGGTTGGACGGTCGAGTGAGATGTTGCTCCGGCAGGAGAGGAGCATGAGGAGTAGTGGGCTAGGCCTTACCCATTTCCTCATTACCGACGACATCGAATATCCGCTGCACTTTAATTTATGAACTTTATTTGCTACTCAAAAACTCTGATTCATGTAATAACTCAGTACTTAATTTGAGGTTTCCTGTTTTATTGTATTTCTTCTGTGACTCACCTTCGAGTGAGATTGTGGAATTTGATCCTGGTTAAGTGGCTCTATCAGACTAGATCTGAAGGACTGACGGGTTATTCCGATTTAAGTGTGTTACGGCCCCTGAGGCGTGACTTAGGCACTTAAGCTGGAATAATTCGGGTGGTTCTGCCACACTGACGGGAATTAATTAATCCCCGTCGGCCAAAATAAGGCCGACAAGGATTAATTAATTCTCGTCGGCCAGTCAACGTAGCCGACGGGGATTA
Organism: Zea mays; assembly: GCF_902167145.1. Taxonomy (NCBI): domain Eukaryota; kingdom Viridiplantae; phylum Streptophyta; class Magnoliopsida; order Poales; family Poaceae; genus Zea; species Zea mays. Next base: position 45,260,859 of record NC_050102.1, read on the forward strand.
ATTAACTCCCGTCGGCCCCGTACAACCGACGGCGATTAACTAACTCCCGTCGGCCGCGCCGCCAGGCCGACGGGAGTTATTCGAAATAACCACCGCCGTGGACCTTTCTTCTTCCTTTCTGTTTCTTTCACCGCTCTATCTCTACGCCCGCGCCCGGGCCGCCGTGCTGCCCGTGCCCGCCCGCACGCCGCCGGTCCGACGTCGCCGCCCCGCCGCCGTTCCGATGTCGCCGCCCACGGCCGCCGCCCCCACCCACAGCCGCCGGTCCCACGCCGCGCCCCGCGCCCACGGCCGCCGCCCCCGCCCGGGCGCCCGACGACCGCCGCCGAACGCCGTCGCCCGTCCAACGCCGTCACCCGCCGCCGTCCACGGTAGCCGCGGCTTCCCCACATCGACGTCGTCCACTGACGTCGTCCACCACCGTCGTCCGCGCAAAGCGAGCGAGGTATATTATATATATTGTAATGTTTTATTTTCGTCAGTTTTTTATGGCCGACGGGAGTTAACTGTTATGTGATTCAGTTTTGTTTAAATTTGTTAATTAACAGTGTTATTAGTCTTCATATTTTTAATTTTATGTTGCAAATATAAAATGTGTTGTTTAATGTTATTAGTTAATGAATTGGATGATATGTTATGTATATATATATGTATGTGTGACGTTTATGTTATGTATATATATAGTTATGTTATGTATATATATATAGATGTATGTGTGACGTTTATGTTATGTATATATATAGTTATGTTATGTATATATATAGTTTAATTATTTATCCATAGATGTATGTGTGATGTTTATAAACATGAATGTCTCACACACGCAATTCTTACTCGTACACACAGCCACAATAATGGGTGATAGACGTGATTGGATGTATGAAGGTTTCAAGAAGGGTGGGTGTCACACAAGTGAATTGTTTGCCAAGACGCAGATGTTTCTGGACCATGCAGCTGCTTTGTCACAAATAGATAATATTAGGTGTCCATGCAATAAATGTCGAAATATGACGAGCCACACCAAGAGGTAGGTCACACTACACCTGTGCTCGCATGGTTTTGTGCCAGGCTATAAGGTATGGTATCTCCACGGGGAGTCACACCTTGAACGAGCAGCAGAAGTAGAAGTTGATGACGGTGAAGATAATGTTGATAGAATGGACCAGATGCTTGAGGATCTGCAGCCTAAACTGGCACCAGATCATCATGATTCACCTACACCGGAGGTTCAGAAGTTCTTTGACCTACTTAAAGCGTCAGAAGAGCCTCTTCACGGGCACACTGACGTGACCGTACTCGAATTCGTGACCCGACTGATGTCAATCAAGTCCAAGTTTGCATTCTCAATTAATTGTTACAAGGAGCTTGTGGATTTGATTAGCAAGGTTCTTCCTATGGGTCACAAGATGCCCAAAGACATGTACCAGTCCAAGAAATTGCTTGAAGGTCTTGGTATGGAGTATGAGAAGATTGATGTTTGCCAAGACAACTGTATGCTTTTTTGGAAGGAACATGGCAGAGAACAGAAATGCTTAAAATGTGGGAAGTCGAGGTACGTGGAGCTTGTAAATGAAGATGGGGAGAAGGTGGTGACAAAGGTTGCACATAAACAGCTTCGGTACATGCCTCTCACTCCTAGAGTGAAACATTTGTTTCTCTCGAGGAAGACCGCTATGCACATGAGGTGGCATAAAGATTGTACGGACAGACAAGATGGGTTAATGGTGCACCCGTCATATGGTGATGCATGGAAGGCTCTTGACAAATTTGATCCAGATTTTGCCAGCGATGCAAGAAACGTTTTGTATCGGCTTGGCAACTGATGGTTTCACACCGTTCAATATGACCGCTGCGTCGTATTCATGTTGGCCTGTCATTGCCATACCGTACAACCTTCCACCTGCTCTTTGCATGAAATATGAGTTTATGTTCCTATGTCTTGTTATACCTGGGCCTGAGCATCCTGGCGTACGCCTCAATGTGATGCTTCAACCACTGATTGAAGAGTTAAAGAAGCTATGGCAAGGTGTGGAAGCCTATGACTGCTTCAAGAAGCAGAAATTCAATCTTCATGTTGCATATCTGTTCTCGGTTCATGATTTTATGGCGTATGGTATTTTCTCTGGATGGAGCGTGCATGGTAGATTGACGTGTCCTTATTGTGCTAAAGATACAGTTTGTTTTCGTCTTAGTGCTGGTGGCAAGATATATTACTTTGATTGCCATAGATGTTTTCTACCCTTCAATCACCCCTTCAGAAGGCAGAGAAAGGAATTTAGGAAGGGCACCATCGTCATGAAGGGACCACCCAAGCGACGTAGTGGGATAGAAATTACAGAAGAGCATATGAAACTTGTCCTAGACGAGAGTGGGAAAAGGTATCAAGGTTTTGGTGAGGAGCATAACTGGACTCACATATGTGGCTTGTGGGAGCTTCCTTATGCTAAGTCATTGATTTTGATGCACAACATCGACGTCATGCATCAAGAGAGTAACTTTTGCCAAGCCCTCATAAATACATGCATGGATTTCCCTGATAAAACGAAAGACAATGACAAGGCACGCATGGACTTAGCAGTGATGTGTGATCGTCCAACCCAAGTGCTTAGAGAAAACGGAGGCAAACCAAAAGCTGACTATTGTTTGAAATCTAAGCAACGGAAAGAAGTGATGAAGTGGATGAAGGATATTAAATTCCCCAATGGTTATTACGCTGGTTTTAGAAGATCTGTGAACTTGAAGACAATGAAGATGAATGGACTGAAGAGCCATGACTTCCACATAATTATGGAGAGGCTCATGCCTGTAATGTTTCGTGGGTACATTTCCGAAGCTGTGTGGAAAACATTAGCTGAAGTTAGCTATTTCTACAGACAGTTGTGTGCTAAAGAAATCAGAAGAGATGTGATGGAACAGCTGGAGAAAGAGGCACCAGTGCTTTTGTGCAAATTGGAAAAATATTTCCACCGGGTTTCTTCAATCCTATGCAGCATCTCTTTATACATCTTCCATATGAGGCTAAGGTCGGTGGTCCTGTTCAGTATAGGTGGATGTTTCATATAGAAAGAGCTTTAAAGAAGCTTAGAGCAATGGTGGGCAATAAGGCAAGAGTTGAAGGATGTATTGCGGAACAATTTAAACTTAAGGAGGTAGCACACTTCACAAGTTGTTACTTTGTAGAAGAACATAATGTATTTGCTCGAAAGAAAAGGTACCATGATGATGAACGAGAGATGCCTCCTTGTAGTGATATTTCGATTTTTCAGACAAACGGCAAAGCCGTTGGTCCACCCAAGGCATATCACCTCAGTATGGAAGAACGGAAGTCTGCTTTACTGTACATGTTCATGAATATGCCTGAGGTGGAGAAATATTTTGTGTAAGACTTATTTTCTTAAACTGTTCATATGTGAATTAGTTTATGTTATCAAATATCTCATGTCACACAATAATATTTGACAGCGAGTTTGATGAAAAAAACATGAGGTGTCTCGGTAGGCCAACAGCGAGAGACATAGACAAATTGCGACGCGATGGTATGCATGGGCGACCTAATTTCATTATGTGGCTTCGGGACCGTGTAAGTCTTAATTATGTCGCTCCGAGAGCTAATTTCAGTTAACTAATATTACAGAATTTGCTAATGCTTTGTGGCATAATTGACAGTTTGGGGAGGAAATGAATTTGAATGATGACTTACGTCAGTTATCTATTGGAAGCGTAACTGCCAAAAGCTATGGACGTTACGACGTCAATGGATATCGCTTTCGTTCAAGCATTTTCGAATCAAGTCATCCTATGGCCACCACTCAAAATAGTGGAGTCGTTACTAGGGCAACCGACATGGAAGGACACGAAGCCTGCTATTACGGGAAAATCAAAAATATAATCGAGATTACATTTGCTGGAAATAAGCCTTTAGCGCTAGTTTTCTTTGAGTGTAAATGGTATGACCCGAAGTATTATAGGACCAAATTTGGGATGACACAGATCCAACCGGAAAAATTGCTTCAAGGACACGACACGTATATCCTTGCCCATTAAGCAGACCCAGTTTATTTCTCAAAATGGGAATTAATAAATGACGCCCGTCGGCCAACAAAACCGACAGGAGTTAGCCTTAACTCCTGTCGGCCACTAACTAGCCGACGAGAATTAATTATTCCTGTCAGCCGCCGACGGGGATAAACTTATCCCCGACAAGGGACGCCTGGCGGCTGACAACCGACGGGAATAAGCCCTAAACCGACGGGAATTACTTATTCCCGTCGGTTTTTGGCCGACGGGAATTAAGTGAATTCCTGTAGTGGTTGCGCCCGAAGAGTGGATTTTCCCGACGTTGCCTTGTTTCCTGCTCGGCCTGTTCTTGAGCCCGTCGACGACCGCGTCGTCGGGAATTCCTTCTTTCCCTGAAGACACATTCCTCCGGAGTTTCTCCCATCTCCGAGACCTCGTCTCGCGATACAGGTTGCGCCGGGTCCCGCTCTCCAGCCTCGTGATGTCGCCGGATATTTCGGTGTCGGTTCCTTCGTTGGCGGGATTCTCGCTGAGGAGGTTCCTCTCCGGGTGCGGTCGTTTCGTCGTCTGAGATGGGGGGCGATTCCACTCTCCCGATGAAGAGGACGTCGGGGTAGAATGGAGCAGCTGCCACGGCGATCTTCTTTCTGTTCTCCTTTGAGGATGGAGGCACAGAAAGACCAGCTTGATGATCCTTTGCTTCCTTTTTCCTTGTGATCTGTGTCCATTCCTCCGTCGGAGAGGTAGACAGCGGAGTTCTCCGGGCTGAAGGACCCTCGACTCCTAGCTTGCTGAAGGTGATCTTTTTTCGGAGCACTGGAGGTTGCACTTTTTCTTGCTTTGCTCCGATTTTCTCGGAGATCTTTGAGGAAAACTGTTGGGGGCCTTCGGCTTACGAAGGTCCTCAAAAACAGGATTTAACAGTATTACTGGAGTATAATGTGTGAACAGGTATCTTCGGACTCAAGTCGGTATCACAGCAGACCAGAATAATACGAAGGTTGATACAACGCCGAAGGTGTGAGCAGGAAAGCTTCGGCGTGGTAGCAAAAAATGAAACCGACTTAAAGATGAAAAGGCTATTCAGACCTCGATAGATTACTATAGAATTATTATCAAATGTAAAGGGCATAAATGTAATTTTGCATAGGCTGTGTCCTGTGCCTATAAATAGGTGAACAGTACCCCCGTACTGTTCACGCTGATTTGGCATTCGCTTTTGCGTCACGCTTGTACTTTCATCTCCTTCAAGTTGAAGGTACATTTGTAATTCGACGTTATTTCTGTTTTTACATAATAATAATATACAATTGTCTATGTTATCTTTTATATTCCTTATAATTCATCCTTCGTCTCTGTATAGTGTATTTATGAAGGTACGCCCTTCATAACCTTCGTCCGAAAACCATTATATCCTGAGGGGAATAATGCTTCGAAGGACGAAGGACTTTATCAATTAACATTTTCTATGTTGCCTTGTTCTTAACTCATAGCATTTGAGAACAAGTCCCCAACAAAAACTTTCTCTCCGGCGGATCCACGATGCGATGCAGAGTTCCCTCCTCATCCACTACAGATGAGATAGTTCCGAAGCAGAACATGGATCCGGGGCGGAGGATGATCTTGTGCTGGAAGGTGACGGCCATTGAGCTAGCTTGGATCGATGACACACCCCCTACCTGGCGCGCCAGCTGTCAGTGTTTTGGGTTCGACCGCGCACCCGGGGTTACCCCTCAAGGTGCTTTTAGGAGTAGGACAGTGTCACCGACTGTAGCTCGATGGTTCGTGCTGGGCGCACGAGAAATAGTGGACAATGATGTACAGGTTCGGGCCGCTTTGAGAAGTGTAACACCCTACGTCCTGGTGAGAGTGCTTTATGTGATGGGTTACAAGGGAGTTTTCTTGTGCTAGAAAACGTAGAGAGTAGGGTGGATGGCTAAGTAATGAGTGATCGTTCTGAAGGGGTGCCCCCTAGGCCATATATACTCGACCGTGGGGCATTACATGCAGATATGATAACAACGTGTGCCTAAGAAATAGTGAACCATCTGAGTCTATCCTCCTATAATTCAGCCGACCCATCCTCTCTTGGTTCAGTTGTACGGGGCTCCTGCGCGGGAAGGTCGGGTCACCGTTGTGATTACTGCTCGAATTTGTTGGGCCGTCTGGGCTTGCGCCGACCCGGCCTTGTGTTAATCCGCTCCACTAGTCATTCCTCCCAGGCTCACGAGGGGATGACCTTACGAATTATGGGGCCCTTGGGCCTTTCGTGAGGTTTTTTATCCTTCTAGTTGACCCGGGGGATATATGTGCCCCCACAACACCCCATTGCCATCTCTACTTGATTCTGGTACTCATTGCTGGTCTATCTAGTTTCACTCCGACTTGCTTCTTCATTTTATTCCTTATAGTAACGACCTTTATCTTCCCTTTCACTCAGTGACTTGCCCATGATTTAAAGGATTGTATTCAAAATTATTAAGAGATAAAAAATTAGTATACATAATATTGTATAAAGTCTAACTATTTGATATGTTTAATATCATAATATATTACATAGCAACAACTCTATAGCATATATAACAACAATTTTATAGCAACAATTAAATTCCAGCAATCTGGCAAGCGCAACAACTACAGGAGGTGTGGCATGTGCATATTCAGGTGTGTGTGTTGAAGTAGTGAAAGTCGCCTAGAGGAGGGGGGTGAATAGACGAAACCTGAAAATTACAAACTTTGAACACAAACTTCACCTGAGGTTAGTGTTAGAATGAGTATAAATGAAATTGGAGTGTCGAAGAGTAGTTCTTCTTGCTATGAGTTCCATAATCAATTGCGGATAATTTTGGGAGCCAACTCAAAACGATCGCAAGCAAGAGAACTAGAGAGGGGAGAGGGAAGAGCAAATAACAAAGACTGTGATCAACTCAAAGACACGAGCGATTTGTTTCCCGAGGTTCAACGCTGAAGAGTTTACGTACCCATTGAGGAGTCCACAAAGGACGGGTCGCTTTCAACCCTTTCCCTCTCTCACATGGTCATAGAGACCGGATGAGTTTTCGCACTATCTCAGGGACACCAAGTCTCGCAAGTATCTTGCCTCACTTTACAATCAAGAGAATGAGGAAGTGAGTGAGAATGAAAACTCAAATCAAGAACACAAGGACTCGTAACTCTCAATTGCTCAAGCCGCTAATGTCTCTCAAACACAAATCAGACCAAGCACGTCGCAAGATTGTCTTTGAATGCTTGGAGAGGTTACACTAAGTGAATAGTAGGTTGGACTGAGTCTTGCGTCTTCAATGTGCCGGTTGGGGGTATTTATAGCCCCCAACCACCAAAAGAGCCATCGGGGAAAAGTGGAAAATAGTTGTCTGTGTAGTGGTGCACCAGTCCCTGCACAGTACCGGTCCAGTGCCTGAAAGGGAAATGGCCTTAATCATTTCCTATAATCGGTTTTGGTGTTTGACGACCATCACAAACCTTATGGACTAACTAGTTTGCCTAGTTGATCGTTTCTCAGGTGCATAAAATTCACATATTCATATAAGGAAAATGACTCTTGGGGCAATTCTATAAGTATGGAGCAAAACAGATTTGCACCAGCCTGCGGCGCACCAGACAGTGTGTGGTGCCCAGGCTGGCACGCCCAGTGAACTGGCCGCTCTCAGGAAAACACAGCGCTCCTTGGCTAAAAATCACCAGACTGTCCATTGTGGATCAGACTGTTCGGTAAGCCCACGAGCAACGGTCATCTTCGCCAACGGTCGACTGCAGCGCAATCTGAAGCGTTAGAAGGCCAGAGACAATCTACGATGTCAGATCGCATCGAACTATCTGGTGTGCCACCAGACTGTCCAGTGCACCACAAGGACATACGACTTCAATGGTCAACTACTCCAAACCCCAACAGTCGGCTGACGTGGCACACTCTGGACAGTGAACAGTGCAGCGTCCAGTGCGCACTGGACTGTCCGGTGTGCCCATCGATAGAGAACTGAGCCAACGACTAGAATAGTGGTTGGGGCTATAAATACCCCTAATCGCCACCATTCAAGTCATCCAAGCTTTCCACTCTCAATACTCAATACAAGAGCAAAAATACACTCCAAAGACACATTCAAAGCCTCCATTCCTCTCCAAGTGCCATAATCAAGTCAAGTGATCAAAAGTGTTTAGTGACTTGAGAGAGGGTGATTTGTGTTTTAATTGTTGCTCTTGTTGCTTGGTTACTCTTTTCTTCTCCGTGTTCATTGGTGTTGATCATCACCATTCGATTTGTTTCTTCTCTCTTCTCTCTCTCTCTCTCTCTAAAGTTTTCTTGCTCACATTGTTTTGAGTTTCCTCCCAAAGTTATCCGCATCGATTGAGCAACTAATAGCAAGAAGAACTATCTTCCCTACTCCAAAATTCACTATTAATTATTTCTAACCCTAACCCCCGGTGAAGTGTGTGTTCAATGTTTATAATTTTCAGGTTTTGCCTATTGAACCCCCTCTAGGTGACTTTCAGTGCCCCACCGGACCATGAATAGGGTTGTTACAGGTGACCATTCTGAAATGTCAGCCGACCGTGGGGTTCTTGTTAGACGGTCTTGTGTCTCACCAAACTAGTCTGGTGCGGTAGCTCCAACTTGTCCTGAAAACATGCTCTCTGCGTAACAGGTCTGAATAGCCACAGGATCGGTCCGACGTGCTAGCGGCGAAGTGGGCAAGTCTGGCCTCTCTGCTCGGATGGTCCGGTGCCTCTAGCAGCAGACCGATTTTCCTTCTTTTGTCCAAGTCTTCTCAAAACTTTTTGACTAACTTTGAGGTTGTTTCCATGACTTAGACAAACATATATAGTGATAATCCAAGTAGTCTAAACCATAGTTCTTGGGCTTTTTATTCTATCTAACTGAGAATCTTGTTTTTGCTCAAACTAGCTCGAAAAGAGTGATTTTGCAAATATGAGCTATCCAACCTCCATAGATGTATCAAATAGGTTCCTAGGGGTGTTTAGAACTTATATAAAGTGTGGAACTAGGTATAGTTCATCTTTTCCAAGTTTTACCCTTTATGGTTGGTTTTGAGTTGTTTCTGACTTAGAACTGAATTGAATGGACTTATGCACTTTTGAATCAAAGACTAGGTAAACTAGTTAGTCCATAAGGCTGTGATGGTAATCAAGCACCAAAATCAATTAGAGAAAATGGTTAATGCCATTTCCCTTTTAAGTAGTAAACTTTATTGAAGAATAACAGTGAAATTTGTTGAATAGGAAGCAATAGTCCCATACTCATGCCTCCAAATGATCAGTTAAACACAAAACTTACTCCAATTTATATGCTCGACTGCTCGAATGTGAAGGAGATGATCATGCAGGTGCATTGAGCAGGGAGGAGGAGCGGGGCCAAGCACACAAGTGCTGCTACCATCGTTTTCTTCAGCGAAGAATGGTGTTGGTCCTCTCTCCTCACTTCCCCGCCACACTGTGAGCCGTTGTTCCCCTACTAGGTCGCTAGCCCGCTAACTTGCGAGGCACTATGCCTTGCTGTTTTACCCCCAAATAGACGAATATTCGTTTGATTTTTTCGTATACTTATATATTATACACTATATGTACCTAATTTTTTTTAGAAAAAACCTATGTATTCATTTGAATATGCATGAATCACAGTGGGCCCACCCCTGCTTGCACTACTGGAGAATGGGGCTTCCATCCAAAATCATATGTTTTGGTTATTTTAAAACCGATATTGAGACAATGTTTAGTACCAGTTTAAATGTTTATCCTGTGTAGATAATATTAGTACCGGTAGATACTAAAAATCGGTACTAATATTAAGTTATTTAGTACCGGTTCTTGCATTGATCCGGTACTAAGTTCAACTCTCTGAAGATAGCACAACCAGGGCAAAAATCGAAGGATCCTTTAGTACCAGTTTGTTGTAAGCACCGGTTTCACAACAAGAACCAGTACTAATTACTAAGCATTAATACTGGTTTTACACAAGAATATATACTAATTTTCCATGAACCCAAGTCGTTCTCTTCAACTGTTTATGTGCCACTATCGCCGCACACCTGCCGTGCTGCCATCTTCGGGCATGCGCCACCATTGTCGTACCTACACCATCATCGTTGGACTCGACAACGTCATTGAGAGGTACTGATGTGCGTGGTGGTAGTGGTGTTGGTTGGCTTCACTTCAAGTATAACTCTTAGTTTGCCATGTGCATTGAAGGTATATGTTCGATAAAATAAAAGATAATCCATCTAGACTCTAGAGTTGCAAGAGATGTACACTATCGTTTACTTGTTAGTTGTATGTTGCACCAATCCTGTGGTTGATGAAAGGAACTTAGAAGTCATATTTTTTAGGGTGTAGCACTACCGAAGAGACAATATTTGCCTATTGGTAAATTCTTTGCAGAGTGCAAATCCACGGGCACTAGACAAAGAGTCTCTTTCTCGAGTGCTACACTAGGCAAATAAAAACACTCGATAAAAAGGTGGTTTTCCTAGTGCCAGACACTAGGCAAAGAAAAACACTTGGCAAAGAGGATGGTGGCATCGTCTCCTCTGGATGATGCAACCGTAACTTGGTAGCTCATAATATATTGTGTCGGGTCTATACTGTCGTTGTACTTCGGGTAGGTACCTGCTTTGAAGTTTTAGGGCCAAAGTGAGGCTTGGAGCTATGGAGTGAGGGGGCTTCGTTCATCAAGGTAATTTAGTCTATGAAAAGTAGCTAGGGCCGGGACTAGCATGCGGAGGCGGTGCTCAGGGTCCTGCCGCTGGTGAAGGAAGTCTTCGCCTTGCATTTCTACAATATGTTGTTCCAGCTCTCTCGCTTTCCGCTCCTCATCTAGGATCACCTGCCTAACCTTGGCCTGCATAGTGATGCGCTGGCGCTTGGCTGCGAGTATTTCCTTTTGCTTCTGTAGGTGATTGTTTTTAATGTGGAGTGCATGCAGCTTGAGCTGGTCCTTGACTGAGATGCATAGGACTTCGCCGTCCTAGATGATATTGTAAATTTCTGGTGGGGTGAAGCATGGCGGGGGGTCCTGAAGTAGTCTTTCAGAGCTACCAAGTTGTGGGGGTCCCAAGGTGCGAACGGTGCCCTTTGGTTTGGGCGAGTTCTCCTGGAGGTGTCGCTTGCTATTGACTGCTTCATCATCGAGGGCTTCAAGAGGGACGTCACCAACAAGGGCTGCTTTGCCCTTTTTCTCAGCGAGGAGGGCCGCCTTCGCCGTGTCGTCTAGGGAGGTTGGTAGCCTTCAAAGTTGTTTTCTTGGGAGCAGTCGCGGGAATGGTTTGTCGGAGCACGAACGGTGGGTGCCAAATGTGGGTCAAGTGGGTCCAAGCAATAGAAAGGGGAACGCTTTGATGCTCAGCAGTCAGCAACACGACGGATTAGAGAAACGGTGTTGTTCAGCCTGCCCAATCAATGTACAGTGCAAGGGTATTTATAGGTAACCAGGAGGGCGGTCTCACCCTTATAAACACAATTATACCCCTGGTTACCTACGTTATCCCCGAAATATTCCCCCATCAGGGCCATTATAGGATATTACAGCATGGTTAAGTACAACCTGGACCAACACACCTTCAATCCTACCCCATACTGGGGCTTACATGTGGGCCCAAACAAGCCAGCATGCCGTTGCATGGGCCCACTTCGTTGGCATGCGTGGGTAGTGGCTGCATCCTTCGTCTTAGGGTGCCGGGTCTTCAGATCCTGTCGTGGCCTCTGCCTGTACTGATCGATCCCTCCGCCCTAAAGCCTTCGCTTGATTGAGGTAGACTCCGCTCTCTAACTGCCATGACATGTTTTTTTATGTTATAAATAAAACGAGCGAGGGGCGTGAATGGCCTTCACTCCAACAATCTTAGGGTGCGTTTGGTTGGATGGACCAGGTGGGATGGAACGGGGCCGCCACATTTTTTACACTGTTTGGATTGGGGTCACATGGGGGCGAGGTGAACCCCAGAGGATTTTTTGGTGGCAGCGCTGTCCACCAAAAACGAACGGATGGATCCGCCCCCGCCCCTCTCGCGGCCGTAAAAAATCGTGTTGCCTCTTACCCTATCCCCTCTCATTCTTATCTTGGCGGCGGAGAAAAGTGCGGCGCAGACGCAGGCGAGCGGAGCAGGCCGTCCGTCCGTCCGTCCGTCCAGGCGTCCACGCGCGGGCAGCAGGCCGTCCGTCCGTCCAGGCGTCCAGTCGCGCGGGCAGCAGGCCGTCCGTCCGTCCAGCCGTCCAGTCGCGCGGGCAGCAGAAGCAGGCGAGCGGCCGTCCGTCCAGGCGCAGGCGAGCGGCCGTCCGTCCAGGCGTCCGTCCAAGCGAACTGGTCCAATCGTCCAGCGGCCGTCCGTCCAGGCGTTGGATTCCAAGAACTGGTACTTTTCTATGCTCCTCTTCATTGTGCTACTAGATCAGGGGAACAGATGCTTGAGGTAGTAGATCGTATTTTCTGGAGTTCGGTCGTTCGTCGCATTTTCTGGAGTTCAGCGGCTCGGCGGCTCGCTTCGCATTTTCTGCTGCCCACTCTCGCTTTCACGTGCACCCCCTTGCTACAACTACACTACAAGCCAGTTATGCTGAGGTAGTAGATCGTAACAAAACTTCTTTTCTAACGATTAAGAACAAAGTAAAAAAAGGCAACAAAGCAAGTAGTAGTTATTAGGCCACCATCATTAGAGACTCCATCCAAAATAGCAGGAAATCCAAGATGGGATCCCTACTTTAAGGTGTGATATTCAGCTATTCAATATTCTCCTTCAAAAAATTTCACTATTTAAACCCATAAGACCCTTAATTGTATTTTGGCTTGTATTGGATAAACATAGGATTGTATTGGAGCTATTGATGGCACACATATAAGAGCTTCGGTTTCCATAGATATGGAACCTTCATTTCGTGGTAGAAAGTCTTATGCCTCTCAAAATGTAATGGCGGCCGTTGATTTTGATCTTCGATTCACATATGTCTTGGCTGGTTGGGAGGGTTCAGCACATGATGCTTTAGTACTAAGAGATGCTTTAGAGCGAGAGAATGGCCTTCGTGTACCACAAGGTAAATATAGGAGGTTCTAAAGTTGTACTTATCAATAATATTTGTTGTTTTGTGGAATTGTGACCAACTTGTATATAATATATTAGGAAAATTCTATCTAGTGGACGCTGGATATGGAGCCAAACCTGGATTTTTGCCCCCTTTTCGTGCTGTCCGGTATCACTTGAATGAATGGGGAAATAATCCGGTACAAAATGAGAAGGAGTTGTTCAACCTTAGGCACTCGTCTCTTCGTGTCACCGTAGAGCGTGCATTTGGTTCACTGAAGAGAAGATTTAAAATACTTGATGATGCCACACCATTCTTTTCATTTTCTACTCAAGTAGATATTGTTGTAGCCTGCTGCATTATTCACAATTGGGTCATACAAGATGGAGGTGATGAGCTGATCATTGAAGAATCTAATTGGCCAATTCATAATCATGCTACAACAACAAGTGGCCAAGCTAGTGAACATGCATTCATGGTTAATTTGAGGCAGGAAATAGCAAATCAGATGTGGGAAGATCGTCAAAACCACTATGCTTCCTAATTTGTTATTGTTTTTCTTGCTGTAATTTTTATTTATGGACATTAATATATGGACTTAATTAATGTATTCATATATTGTGTGAGATTACTTCTTGCTATATGCACATGACTTATTTAATGTATTCATGGACATCAATCATTTATGTCAAAGTTCTTCATGGGATGTATATGTCTGGACATAACCATATTGCAGAAAATGGAGAGTGAAGGAGCTGGTGAGCACTTTGTAGAACAAGCTGATGGTAGTAGCCATGTTGTGTGGACTTCTGCAATGTCCGCTTACATGCTCAGTAACCTAGCAAGCCTTGTGGCTGAAGGGATCAGGACATCAACAGGCTTCAAGAAAGTTCACCTTAACATGTGTGCTAAGGCTCTAAATGACTATTTCAAGATGAAGCTCACTGGAGAACAAGTGAAGAACCATTTGAGGACATGGAAGAGAAGATATGCGAAGATAAACAGACTTAGGAAGTTAAGTGCTGCTTCTTGGAACGAAGATAACTACATGATCACTCTTGATCATGAACATTATGCAAACTATGTGCAGGTATCATTATTTTTACATGTATTGTTACTATATTTCAGCATATTACTTTTACATGTACTATTAATATATTTCAGCATATTACTTTTACATGTACCATTATTTTGTTCACCGCATGAATTGGCCAGCACGCAATGAAGGCATAGCTGTGGTAACTGCAAATTTCACATCGTCAGGTTTTTATCCTTTTCTTTTTTGCATAGCTCATCACTCAAAATTTGAAAGCAACGTCTATTATAGTATTTTGCATTATTTAAGGTCATCTAATATATGTTTATTTTTTTTATTCCTCCCATCTCGGTCTGTTGGGACAAATAAAACATAATTGTGGTATTTGCTTCCTAGCACTAGAGAGGGACCAAATGAAAACATATTCCGTTTGGATTTCAAATGAAAACGTGAAAAAAGAGCAGCTATATTATTAGTTGGGGTGATTATGGTTTTTGTGGTGGCCAAGAAATGAATGTAAGACAAACAAATCATGGAATCTCTTGTTAGGTGAATGATGCTTTGTCTTTGTTTTTTTTAAATCAGACATGGTCTATTCACCAAAAGCAACTGATAGTGTTGGTCGTTTTGCCCTTACCAAGCTGTTACTTTTACATGCAGGATCACAAATCTGATGCTGAGTTTTTAAACAAGCCTTTGGAGAACTATAAGGAAATGTTCACTGTCTTTGGAAACAATATGGCTACAGGAAAGTATGCAAAAGGATCAAGTGAAGCTCTAGGTACTGAAGATAGAAACAGTATGGCTGAAACAGAGATTGATGAGGGAGATGTTAATGCTGTTCCTAGTCCTATAGATGATATTGGGGCTTCATCCTCAGCTCCTAGACCTAGGAAGAAGGCAAAGGTTACTAGTAATGAAGAGGCAGGGCTGATTGGAGCATTCAAAGATGGTGCTGAAAGGCTTGCAATGGCTATTGAGAAGGCTGGTTCAGATGACCTACCACCTGACTTGCTTCAAACATTGCAAAGTATTCCAGGTTTTGATGACACACACAAGGCCTTTTACTTTGCATATCTAGTGAAAAATCCTGGATTAGCAAGGCAGTTCCCTACTCTCCCATTGACATATCAGATAAGTTTGCTTGCTCGGTTCGTTAGTGAGACCTTTCCTTAGATTATGAGGACCGGGAATTAGGACTATGCTGGAGGTTAAGTGGAAATTAGAACTATGTTGTTCTTTTGTTATGTAAACCATGACCAATACTTTGTTTTCAAGTACTGGGATTGAAATAATGGCTTTGCTATGTCGAAATACTCGATTTGTTATGAAATACTGGGTTTGTTATGACCAACATGGATGCTCGGTTTGTTTGTTTTGAAATACTGGGTTTGAGATTCATTGTAATGGTGTATGCTCAGGTTGTTTGTTTTGAAGTACTGTTTGAAATATTGTTTTGAAATGCTTTTTCATAATGGTGTATGCTCAATTTTTTGTATTACTATATTGTAATATTGCGTTCAACTGACCACTGTTTATAGAACAAACAACATTTGTGAAGCTGAAACTGGGTTCGAGTGACAACCACCATCCAAACAAAAACTGGGTTGGCTCCATCCAAGTTCATCCCTTCTACCAAACAAAAAAAGTGGTGACTATTAGGGATGACTCTACCCCTCAAATCAGGGATGACCCTAACTTATCCACTTTGACCTTAAACCAAACGCATCCTTAATGATTCATGTAGGGGCGACTACCTGATAAGATGGACCGGCACACGAAGCTGTCTAAAGACACGAAATAAGGTTGCGTTTTCTCTAAGGTAAAATGCTATCGATCTAGTCGAACTAAAGGAAAGACTATTTGTATAATAAAATTAAAACTCTTCTATCTTAACCTACTAAGACTTGACTTGTACGCCTGCGCTCTAGCCTGTTTGCTGCTGTTTTAAATCAGTTGTTCGGACTGTTGCAGCTGCAATTCATAGAGACAAAATAATGTAGAAAACCTAGAAACCGTTTTGAATAGACAAGGGTACTATTTTATAACAAACCTCAACACATCATATTTTGTATCCAACACAAGACAACATGTGTAAGCGTACGTAGAGTTACATTATTCAATAGTCTAATCTATTATAAATCATTGCCTTTACATTCACTATCGTGTTCGGCATAGATCGAAGCCTCCTAAACTTTCATGTGGGTAGTTCCATGACAATATCACCGATCATGAGACTATTAGAAGGTGCAAGGATATAAAATATTTTTTTGTTTAAATAGTTATTTAAATAAGAATTTAAAAACGAGTTTAAAAGAAGACTCGAGTGCCATCTTATTTTCAAAGGCAACCAAAATATGATGAATCCATCCTTTAGTGGTCCAGTGAGCAAAAGTATATTATCACTAGTATTATCTGAATCTAAGCAGCATCAGCCTCTAACCTTTAAATACCAAACATAGAGATAGGCAGATAGCTACCCCTGCCACCAAAACTGCGCTCAAACTCCAGACAGATTAAAGGCATGTTTGGTTTGTGGCTAAATGTGCCACAATTTGCCTAAGGTTAGTCGTTCGAATTGAATAACTAATTTTAGGCAAAAAAGTTAGGCAAAATGTGGCAATTGAGGTAACGAACCAAACATGCCTTAATTTATCCAGCGTAGTTTTCCTTGAACCACAGCTCAAGGACATTATTTCCCGATGTTCTTATTACTAGAAGCGACTAGATAGCATTATCATCATGGGCACATGGCAATCACTTCACCGCTTGCTCTAATGCTCTGGTGCCTTTGCTACCGGCCTTTCAGTTGGCTACGGCGGAGATCCAGCAGCACTGGCCATCTCAGGGCCATCAGTCTTCTTCTCGGCCGGTCCAGCTGCCTGCTGCTTACCATCCTTCTTTTCTTCCTGCTTGTTGCCATCTTTCTTGGCGTCCTTATCTCCATCCTTCTCCTTCTCCTCCTTGGCCTGCGGTGGAGGCGGCACCATGTGCGATGGTGGTTTGTCCTTGAGTTTCAGGAGCACCTGGCGCATGCGGGAGAGGTCGGTGGCCTTGCCGGGCTTGGGACCCTGCACCACCACGATGCCCGGCTTTCGCTCCTGCTCCTTCCTCTTGCCCCTCTTCTCCAGCCCCGGGATCTCGCGCGGCACCAGCTCCGCGATCGCCTTCCAGTAGTACTGCTGGTCTGCCTCCTTGTGGAACCTCTCTTGGTTCGCCAGGGACAGCTGTTCGTTCGTTTGGTTGGTTGGTAATGGTAGTACAATGGAGGCATCAAGAAGGAAGGATTACATTACACCCTTTGTGTGCGTGAGTGCATGCATACCTTCTCCCTGTCTCTGTTCTGCGTTCGGTTCGTCTCGCAGTTGAGCCTGCGCTTGTCAAGGAAGGACCTCTTGAACTCCTCCGCTTCTGCGATAATCTCGTTGCGACGCTCCCTCTCCTTCCGTTCCTTCTCCTCCAGCATCAGTGCATTCTGGCTGCAAATCAAGCCATCCATTCGCAGTTCGCGATCTTGTGGTCAGAAACCATCCAGATCGCGCTTGACATTTTGCATGCACTGGCACCAGAAGCGATCGTGTATTCAGAGCAGGGAACTTGTGAATGCAAAACGAGTCACTCACCGGCGCCACTCTCGGCGGAGAATGCCCTCCTCCCGCATGGCCTCCGGCGGCGGCAGGACGGCCCCGTCGTCGTCGTCGGCCGCACCACTGAACAGGTCCTCATCGAGTCGGCCACCGCTGATGTCCCCTGCCGCGTGCGCCGCGCCATCCATCACGTCCTGGGCGCCCATGACATGCTCCACGCCGTTCGCGTCGTTGTCGGCGTACCCGTACGCGGGGCCGCCGTTGGAGTACGGCGGGATGCCGAAGCCTCCGTACCCACCGCCGCCTTCTCCGCCGGCGCCGCCCAGATCGTCCTCCGAGACGGCGGTGCCGAAGGACGAGTAGGACGCGGCAAAACGGTGACCGCGGCGCATGCCGAAGCCCTGCTGCTCGCCGCCGTACTCCGCTGCGGTCCCGTCGACGGCAGTGTCGAACGGGGCTGGCGGTAGCTCGTCGTCATCTCCTACGACGGCCGTGATGGAGTCGAAGGAGGAGGACATGGTCGCTCGTCGTGTACCTTGGCTTGCGAGGTTTTAGATCCGACACAAATGGAGTGGAGGCGAAGGTGTTGGGAAGCAGAGGTCCCAAGTGTTTGACCCTCCGCATGCCGCAGTCGGCGCGAAATGTTCTTGCCTCTTTGCCCTTCATTCTCTCCGTACACATGTTTGCCCTATAGAATTTCTTTTAAACAATAACAACACTTACGATATATACGCGCGGCTTTGTTCCAGTTTATTTGTTATGCAACATGGATGATGGGCACACGCCGCTGTCACTCTTCTAAAAAAACCCTTAGGTCCGCTTGTTTCGTTGGAATTGAATTCTATTTTAATAATTATAATTTATATAAAACTAATTAAGTTCATATATTTATATATGTAATATATTTATATATTATATTATTCTAAATCATATAAGAGAGATAATTATATATTATATTTATGTTATAACGAAGCAAGTAGAAGGGTGTGCTATAAGTTGTACATCGGAAAAAATAGTATGTAAATCTATAGAATTAATTTCTATCTCTCACCTTATAAATTTGAGATAGACTTATATGATAACTTTGAAAAGTGATGGAATGTCACATTATAAAAAAAGTCAATTCCTCAAAATGAAAGGAAACAAACGGGACCTTAATTTTTTTATAATCAATCAACATAGAGCTGTACAAAATGGTCATGGCTTGTCGTCTCGTTCAGTTCGCTGTCATTCTAGCTCGATTCGTTATTGAGCCAACTCAATTTGTGTCACAAGACTTGTTAGGGAGCCCAGAACCGAGAAGAACCAAACGACAAAACAAGCCTAACAGAGCGGTGTATGGGCCGGACTAGACTCAGTAGGGGAGTGTATTTAGTCTATTCATCAGCTTCGTTAGGATTAGGCGAAGGAGAGAGTTGGCTGGAAGAGACAGCTTGGCCGGCTATGTCCGGATCTAGAGAGTGTTGAGAGGTTTTCATTTCTATTTGCTACCCTGGATTTCTGTAAACTAAGAACTTCGTGAGAGAGAGAGTACCAGGAGCGGTGCTCATCGTCAATCAATCGTTGGTGTGATTACAATTGGTATCAGAGCCCACATTGTCGCTGCTGTCTGGGAGAGCTTTTGGCCTCTTAGGGGGTGGGATGTGAGAGATCGGTATGCATGCCCTGGGTTAGTACCACCTCGCCTAGCCAAGGGGGTCGTGGTGGCTTTATAAGGGCGGGCCTCCCTCCTCTCTCAGGCTAGGTTTTGAGAGCGAGGTGCCTATCTGAATAGGCTGCCACGAGGGCATGAACGCCCAACGCTGGCGATGGTGGGCTTTGGGCGGACTGTCCCAGAGGATGCGTTACAATTGGTATCGGAGCAATAGAGAAAAGCGTTGGTGATCTCACAACGCTACTGCAAGCGATGCAACTTCAAATTGACTCCATCAAGCAAGCCTTGGATGCTAATACTGCAGCGGTGAGGGATTTTTCTTCGTGGAAGCCACAGATCGAAACTGAAGTGCTGCATCTTCGCCAAGATGTGGGATCTCTATCAGATAAACTGGAGGATTTGCTAGCTAGTAAAGAGACACACACCACTACACCGAAGGTTCCCTTCGATGTCGGGCCTCCAGATCCTGGATTCCCTCCGTCGACTTCTCTAGGTTTATCTCTGCACCAGACACCACTACACCGGAGTGATGGATTTGGGGTGGTGACCACCCTGACTCCACCTCCGGTCCAAGGTACTTCCAAAACCTCACCATCGGATGCTTTTCATACTCCTATTGTTCATACTATGGATCCTGATTGGGCATCATATCAGTCTCGCTTAGCTGCTACATTACCTCAACTAAATTTTCCCCAATTTGATGGACATCATCCTAAAATGTGGAAAGCTAAGAGTGAGTCCTATTTTGATGTGTTCACCATACCCCGAGAGCTTTGGGTTAAAATTGCCACAATGCATTTTGTCGGGTTAGCAGCGTTTTGGTTGCAATCATCCGATCCGATGTTACGTGTGGCACAGTGGTCTGAATTCTGTGCAGCAGTTTGTGCTCGCTTTGAGCGTGATCAGCACAACTCTCTTATTAGACAATTTTTCCACATTAGACAAATTGATAAACTTGTTGAGTATGTTGAACAGTTTGACACTCTGTTGCACCAAATTCTTGCACATGATCCCCAGTTTAGTGTTGCTGCTATCGTAAATAGATTCATAGATGGTCTGGCACCTGAAATTCGGGCCATAGTCTTTATTCATCATCCGCTCGATTTGGATACTGCTGTATTTCTTGCTTTGTTACAGGAAGAATTGGCGACATCTAGTGGAATAACTCCACTAGCTCCTAAACCACTAAGTCGACCCCTTCTTCAAGGAAATTTTTTTGGGACGGTGCAACCAGATGGTCAACGTATTCCAAAACCAATGATTACCAATAGTGGGGGAGGAGTATGGAAATCAGGCACGGATGAACGTAAAGCCTCGGCCCTCATGGCTTACTGTAAGGCTAAAGGTCTTTGTTATAAGTGCGGCCTTCATTGGAGTACAACTCACAAATGCAGTGATATAGTTCCCTTACACATCGTGGAAGAGTTGTGGCAGCTATTGGCCCAACCAGACTCACGTGATAACCCACTTGTTAGTCTAGATCAATCACCGAAGGACTTATTGGTGTTATCCTTTCATGCTGTTCACGACACTGAAGCCCTAGAGACCATTAAGTTAATGGCCACTATTTTCTCTAAGAAAGTGCTGATGTTGGTCGACTCAGGAAGCTCCTCATCTTTCATCAGTCAACCGTTGGCAGCCTTGGGTCCTCCATTAATTCCTCTCCCTGAGGCTATTCAAGTCAGTGGCTAGTGGACAGTTGCTAGCTTGTACCCATTATATACCCCATTGCAAAGTGAGTTTGCCGGGTCACGTATTCTCTATTAACCTTAAGGTTTTTCCATTACAGTGCTATGATATCATATTAGGTATGGACTGGTTATCTTCCCATGGTCTGATGGAGATTCATTGGCAAGATCAGTGGTTAGCTTTTACTCATGACCAACAAAGAGTGGTTCTTCATGGTCAGTTGGCAGATAATTCCACACTCGAGCAAATTTCTGTTTGCCAGCTGTATCACTTGGACAGATTGAATGAACTTTGGTGCACAATTGAATTGCAACACATAGCTGAAAATCAGGCCAACACTAGTCTACCTCAAGAGATCCAGGATTTTATAAAAGATTTTGCCTCCCTGTTGGATCAACCCACTTGTTTGCCACCTCCTAGATCACATTGTCATTCAATTCCGTTGATTCCAAGAGCAACCCCTTTCCGATTGAGGCCTTATAGATACAATCCAGCATAGAAAGATGAGATAGAGCACCAAATAGCAGATTTGCTTCAAAAAGGGATGATTCAGCCGAGTCGCAGCCCATTTGCTTCACCAATTATCCTAGCACGAAAAAAGACTGGTGATTGGAGGCTCTGTGTTGACTATCATCATTTAAATGCTCTCACCATAAAAAATAAGTACCAGTTACCAGTGATCGATGACCTTTTGGACGAGTTACAAGGTGTTGTATGGTTCACTAGTCTCGACCTTAGCTCTGGTTACCATCAAATCCAAATGGATCCCAAGGATATACCTAAAACAGCCTTCCAGACTCGCAATGGACATTTTGAGTATAGAGTGATGCCCTATGGAGTTACTGGAGGTCCAGCCACTTTTCCGCTCACTATGAATTCAATGTTGTCTCCTCTTCTTCGTAAATGTGTTGGCATCTTTATCGATGATATTTTAATCTTCAGCAAATCTTGGGACCTTCACCTACAGCATGTTCGAACGGTCTTTTCCCTTTTGCAGCAACATCAATTTAAAGTCAATCTTTCGAAGTGTACCTTTGCTCAAACAAAGTTATATTACCTTGGACATGTCATTAGTCAAGAGGGAGTGGCTACAGATCCGGAAAAAGTTGCTGCAGTTCAGTCTTGGCCGACCCCAACCGATGTCAAAGAGCTCCACAGTTTTTTGGGTTTAGCTAGTTACTACAGAAATTTGTAAAATTTGGCATCATATCCTGCCCTCTTACAAATTTGTTGAAGAAAGGAGAACTTTACATCTGGCATTCAGATCATGACCAAGCTTTTCAGATACTCAAACAAGCTCTTGTGACCGCCCAGTCCTTGCCCTTCCCAACTTTACTCAACCATTTGAGATTGAAACTGACGCTTGTGATCGAGGAGTGTGTGCAGTTTTACACCGAGCTAGACACCCCGTTGCTTTTATCAGCAAAGCCTTGGGGCCTCGTCATAGGGGTCTTTCCACTTATGAAAAAGAGTGCCTAGCTATCCTTATGGCAGTGGATCAGTGGCAATCATATCTGATTGGTAATGAATTCATTATTCGGACTGACCACCGCAACTTAGTTCATTTGGATGATCAATGTCTAACAACACCATGGCAACGTAAGGCCTTGACCAAGATGCTGGGTCTTAGGTACAAAATTTGTTACACGCAAGGACAAACCAATCAGGTAGCTGATGCTCTATCAAGATTACCATCCGATCACCTACTAGAAGTGACTGTGGTTCAGCCGGATTGGCTTCATAGTTTATCTGCAAGCTATTCTCAACACTCGGACACTGCATCTCTGCTCAGACCCTCTCAGTATAGTCTCCTTCAGGTCCTTACACCATCAATGATGGGCTCATTCTCTACAAAAAACGAGTATTGATACCAGCTCAATCAGAATTTCCTAAGAAAAATTTTCTCACTTTCCACACATCCCCTATCGAGGGTCAACCAATGTCTTGAGACTTATCTTCGATGTTTTGTTTATGCTTGCCCCACCAAATGGAAGCAGTGGATTACTGAGACAGAATATTGGTACAATACAAGTTATCACTCCTCCCTTCAACTCACTCCTTTCGAAGTTCTATATGGTCATACTTCTCACCAGTTGGGAATGGACTTGTGTGATACTTGTATGGTTCCCTCCTTGCAGTCGTGGCTTCAGGAATGTAAAGTGATGGTTCAATTGGTGCAACAACTGCTCCATCGGTCACAACAACGCCAGAAACATCAAGCAGACAAACATAGGACTAAACGTTCTTTTGAAGTGGGTGATCTAGTGTACCTGAAACTCCAACCTTATATGCAATCCTCTCTGATCAGAAGAGCTAACCACAAACTTGCCTTCAAGTTCTTTGGTCTGTATCTAGTGATTGCCAAAGTGGGGTCTGTCGCCTATAAGCTAGACTTGTCGGCTTCTTCTCACATCCATCCCGTTTTTCATGTTTCCTTGTTGAAGAAAGCTCTAGTCCCCAAGAATAGGTCAGCTTTGATCTTCCTTTGTTTTTAGATGCCTTACAGTATCCAGAATCTGTGTTGCAGCATAGGGTGCTTCACCGTGCGGGCAATCAAGTTCCTCAACTCCTCATCAAGTGGTCCTCCTAGCCAGCTGATCTTGCCACTTGGGAAGATGAAGACGCCATCAAGCATCAATTCCCCAATGCTCCGGCTTGGGGTCGAGCCGTGTCAAAAGGGGGAGAGAATGTCACAAGACCTGTTGGGAGCCCAGAACCGAGAAGGACCAAACGACAATACAAGCCCAACAGAGCGGTGTATGGGTCGCACTGGACTCAGTAGGGGAGTGTATTTAGTCCATTCGTCAGCTTCGTTAGGGTTAGGCGAAGGAGAGAGTTGGCTGGAAGAGACATCTTGGCCAGCTGCGTTCGGATTTGGAGAGTGTTGAGAGGTTTTCATTTCTATTTGCTACCCTGGATTTCTGTAAACTAAGAACTTCGTGAGAGGGAGAGTACTGGGAGCGGTGCTCATTGTCACCATATCCTTGGTGTGATTACAGTTTGTTAACGAGTCACCTCGCGAGCTAAACGAGCTATCACATTTCAGCAAAATGAAACTATATGTATATCATTTACGTAACAATTGATGAACATGTTACATGTATGTGTGGTGTCTATTATGAGTTAAACTAATGATGGATGAATTTTGTCTATTTGTTAAATTAGTCTATACGAATATAATTGTGATTTAAACTGATGAAAATGTGTGTGAATTGTGAATTGATGAGTGATGAGCTATGTTAATTTGGTGTTACATTGCGAAAGAGTCTCTAGACGAGTTGGTTAGGTGGTCTAAGTAGCACTCCTCAGATCCTGGGTTCGACTCCCCTTGGAACCGAATTTCAAGTTGTGGTTAAAAAATCCCCTTGTCTATCCCACGCCAAAGCACAGGTCTAAGTCCCGGTCACAGTCATTTCTCACATGGGCTACGATGCCGTCGTGTATGGGTGGGACAGGGATTCCGGGGTTTTCTCGACCTGCATGAGAAGGTATTCTTCTTAATATAATTCTAGGGGGCTGTCTTACCCTCCGCAGGTCGAATTAATTTGGTGTTACAATGATGTGATATGTGAAACTATGAGTATAATTACTATTTCCTATTGCTAAATTAGTTTAAAGTTAACTAGAGATTGATAATTATATAAATATTGTTTTCTGTTCTCGTTCACGAGCTAAACGAGCCAGCTCGAGCTTGTAAACAAGCCAATCCAAGTTGACTCTATGACTCGTAGCTTAACGAGCCAAGCCGAGTAAGCTCGTTAGCTTAATGAGCCAGCTCAAACTCGGAGCTCTAAACCCACGGTCAAGCATTCCATACCTCCTCTCTCCTACAGCCACCTGATTCCCTACATCGTCGTCGTCGCCGCACATCCCGCTCCCTCCCCAACCCTCGCCGCCATGGCGATCTCATGGGCCAACGTCGCAAAAGGTAAGCCCACCCCTCCATCAATCGTCGCCGACCGCATCCAACGGCCTCGCCCGCTCCTCCAACATCCTGCCCCTAGGGATGTAATATGGTTCGGAAAATATCCGTCCGGATCCGGATTCGAAGATGGTGAACACTAGTTCAGATAGGATTTTTGGATAACATATACGAATACAGATATTCTATTCAGATATCGAATTCGAATATAATATGTCTGATATCTGTCAAATATCGAATATCCATATATCTTCTTAGATATCCGAATATCTTATCTAGATAGTTGTGTGCATTTTATTGATTTTTTTGTAGAAAAAAAATAATAATACACAAATAGACTCAGAAATTCATAAAATTTTATGGAGGCATAACATATGTCCACATATAATCTTCCAAAATATTTAGACCATAAAATCCACAATATGCTAGTGTTTCTATCATTTCACTTTCACTTGTTGTGTGAATCACACGTGAAATCACTCTAAATACCTAAGTTTCAACATAATCAATACTTCACTTTATCATTTTCATGTAGAGACTTGAGGTTATATTCTTATAGAATGTTTATTAATCTTGGTAACTTATTTGCATTTTGATGATTTTATGCAAAATATATTAATAATACGCACATAGCCTAAAAATTCATGAATTTTTACAAAGACGTGACATATGTATACATATAATACTAAAAAAATGTTTGGACTCAAAGAGTGGATAAATGATTACAACCATGATATATGTGGAACGATGTCTTGCACGATATCCAACAAAAAATTCGTTACCAACAATATCTGTGTCCGACTAGTTCTGTATTCGACACACGGCTATCCGTATTTGTATCTAAGAAAATTTGTATTCGTATTCAAAGCTATCCATATTCAAACTCGAATCCGAATAAAAAATAAAAACAAATGTGGTTTTACATCCCTGCCCTACATCCCACATCTGGAATTGCCTCGCCTTCGTCACCGCGCTCCACCATAGGCTTCGTGGACTCTGGCCCCACTCACGTCGCTGGCGACGACACCCGTTCAAGGCTTATTCGGTTCTAACCCAATTCATGTGGATTGAGGGGGTTGAGGGAATTTCAATCCCTAGTGAATCAAAATCTCTTCCAATCTATATCAATCCCTTACAATCCATATAGATTGAAAATAATCGAACAAGGCCTCATGTAGCACCAGGACATGGGGATCAACTTCGATGCGTATGGGGACATCCTCGTGAGACGCCCAACCATTTGCCGTTTTCGATGTACCCGTACGTGGGGCCACCGTTGGAGTACGACGGCATGCCGAAGCCTCCGTACCTGTCGCTGCCTTCTCCGCCGGTGCCGCACAGATCGTCCTCCGAGACGGCGGTGCCAAAGGACGAGTTGGACACGACAAAGCAGTGACCACAGCGCATGCCGAGGCCCTGCTACTCGCCGTCGTACTCCGCCGCGCTTCCAGCAACGGCAGGGTCAAACGGGGCTGGCGGTAGCTCGTCGTCGTCTCCTACGACCGCTCTGATGGAGTCGAAGGAGGAGGACATGGTCGCTCGTCGTGTATCTTGGTTTCCAAGGTTTTGGATCCGACACAAATGGGGTGGAGGCGTAGGTATTGTGAAGCAGAGGTCCCAAGTGTTTGACGGGAAATGTTCTTGCCTCTACCCTCCATTGTGTCCATACACATGTTTGCCCTCTAGAATTTCTTTTTAACAATAACAACACTTACGATATGCACATGCGGCTTTGTTCTAGTTTATTCGTTATGCAAGTTGTCCAAACGGGCGGGCCGTCAGCATGGCTCGAGCCCGATTAGCACGAAACGATTAGCACTGGACAAGCCCGACACAGCTTAGCTAGAGAGTCCGACCATGATTTACTATGGGCTGATCAGCCGGTTCAAGCATGGCACGCATAACTTTATACAGGTTGGGTATAGCATGGCACGCATAACTTTATGCAGGCCGGGTTGACCCCGTTCGTACCGGGCCGCTCATCTGCCCGTAAATATAGGAAACAACACACAGTTTACAATAACTGTAGCTTATTTTTTTGGAAATGTAAACATCGTTCCGGCCTTTTGCATTTGCATGCATACAACCTTACAACTCAAATATTACATCATCCTGCAACAATTTGTAGTTCAAACAAACTTCAACTAAATCATGATATGGAGTAAAAACACAAAAAAAGCCACTTCAGTTCTGGCATGGAACCGCCACCATTGACTCGCGAAGAACTCCATGGCCACCACCTCCAAAGACTGGCACACGACGAGAATTTGTTGTTGTGTTTCTTCCTTCTACAATAGTCTCCAATATCTGAACCAGTGTGTGCCCCTGAAGATAGTCTGTGTAATTGGCGGTATAGGTTTATTATTAAACACCACATCATTACGGCAAAGCCAAATCGACCAAAACAATATCGCAATGCCAGTAAGAAGCAATTTTTTATGCGTGCAACCTTTGTTGGATTCCCAACCCCCTTTAATATGATTAACATTAACGAGTTGGTCTATCTTTAAAGTAAAGTAAATAATTCTCCAAACAGTTTTAGCTAGGTAACAGTCAAAGAAAAGGTGTTGTATGCTCTTGTTCTGGTTACAGAAGCTACACTTCAGATTTCCTTGCCATCTACATTTGGCTAAGTTGTCTTTGGTGAGGGTCACTCCCCTACCTAGATACCAAAGAAAGATTTTTATCTTAAGGGGTAGTTTTAGTTACAAAGCACATCGTTACGATTATAATTGGGGCATTTATTAAAATATAGTACCTGGATCTGGTTGAGAAATCCCGTCCTTATGAGCTCCCCACACGAAAGTGTCCCTCACCGGATTCAGGTTAACTGGAGTGAGCAAGTGTACCAAGTTCTACCATTCCACGAGTTTAATTCCAACAATGGATCTGCGGAAAGAAAGATTTAGATTTGCATGTGACAACACTTCTGCAACCAGCGAGGTCTTATTACGCACTATATTAAAAATGTTCGGGAATTGCTCTCTAAGAGGAGTATTATTAAGCCATTTATCCTCCCAAAATCTTGTTGTTTGACCATTCCCCACCTGACAGCATCCCCACCTAAGGAATTGATCCTTGACGTTCATTAGGCCCGCCTAGAAATGAGAATCACCCGTTTTTTGGTCACTTGGGTGAGGGATTTGCCTCCTAGGTATTTGTTTCTTAGGAGTCGTTACCACATAACATCTTCATTGAGTAATTTATAGAGCCATTTGCTGAGTAAACAAATGTTCTTTATGGCCAGATTGGCGACTCCTAGCCCACCTAACTCTTTAGGTTGGCAAATAATCTGCCATTTGGCTAGTCTATATTTCTTTTTATGATCTCCTCCTTGCTAGAAGAATCTAGACCGAATAACATCTAGCTTCTCTAACACACCTGATGAGATTTCAAAGAAGGACTTCATGAAAATAGGTAGGCTACTTAGAACAGAATTAACCAAAACAAGCCTCCCCCTAAAGACAGGAATTTCACTTTCCAATTACTGAGTCTCTTCTCAAACCGGTCGATGACACAATGCCACTCGCTATTTCTCAATCTTCGGTGGATCATAGGAATCCCAAGGTACTTGAAAGGCATTGTGCCTATTCCACAGCCAAAGAGCTGTGAGTACTGAGTCTCACATGCCTTAGCCGACCCATAATAGAAAAGTTTGTTTTTGTGAAAATTTATCTTAAGCCCGAACATTTGTTCAAAAGTGGTTAAAAGAAGTTTTACATTTCAGGCCTGCTCGATGCTATGATCCAGGAACACCATTGTATCATCTGCATATTGAAGGATAGACAAACCTCCTTCAATCAAGTGCGATACGACCCCAGCGAATTGGTTCTCCTCTTTCGCTCTAGCAAAGAGCACTGCCAGCATATCAGCAACAATGTTGAACAATTTAATAGCTAGAAGTAGAGGGATTTAGTGGAGCCTTAGTGCAAGCTAGCTCATTAAAAACCTTTTTAGGTAAAAACTCACACCTTGTGAGAAAACCCTAGGAAGGAAAAGAGTACAGCCAACTCCAGAGGTTTCATTGTCCAATGTTCATTACATGTTTACATCAAAGTTTGAGGATGAACACCATACTCACACAGACAACCAGACAAGCATTTTCATCTAATCCTAGTTGTCCCAGGTCTAGGAACTACAACTTCTTCATCCAGGTTCATATTCTCAAGTTCATCTTAAAATTCCTTTGTCTCCTTGTCGACACAGTGCTTTATGTGGAAATCAGCTAACTCTCAGTCCTTGATATAGGACAAGATTTCCACCATATCATAGGTTAGCCGTCGCTGCCGCTCCTCGATCACCGTGCCAGCAAGACTAAAGGTAGATTCCGAAGATATGGTAGAAACAGGAACAATCAACATATCCTTAGCTAGTATAGAAAGTATATGATATGTAATCTTATGCTGATGCCACCAACCGAGAATACTGAAATCAGAACCAAACTGGGATACAGTGTCACTGTCTAGGTAGGAATACAACTCAAATATAGCTGTAGAATATGTAATCGATATAGAGGTACCTAGTATGTCATCACCATAAATGTCATCCCAAGCTTCAATACCCTTACCTAAAGTACCACTAGGTTGATGCTCTGTGCTCAATCGCACAACACCAAACATGGCTTCATACAACTGATAAGTCTGGGATAATTTCATACGAACAGTTTATGGAAGATTAGAGTAGTTAGTGCCAGTGAGACTAGATAACCTCAAAAGAAGCATATGGAAACCCCTCATTTTAGCTCTAGGATCCAAAATGAAAGAAAATGAGTATAGAATGGGTATTTGCCTCCAGTATTTAAGAAACTTGGTTTTCATTGGCACATCAATAGCTCTCATTAGCTCATCATTTTCATAAGAACTTAAATGTCTAACAATTCTAAGAATATGATGCAACATTAATGGAGAGGTAGGGTAATAAACATCAGACAATGCAACAGTAGATTCATGAAACAACTAAAGAAAAGTTAACAATTTTTCAGCAATAATCCAGTGATCGTTAGTAAGTAAAGTATTACCATCAGTAGCCAAAGGATACTGAGTTTTGATGAAAACAGATAAGGTGATACGATGAGGCAGCACATGTTTAAGCATAATGTAAGAATAATTCCACCTCACATCCATATCGACAACAAACTTCCGAGGACGGATACCCATACTCAAACAAAAACTCTTATATGCAACAATATGTTGATTAGAAGAATTCAAATAAGTGATAGCAGTTCTAAAATCATTAACACATGAGTTCAACCATTTCAAACCAGATTTAACAATGAGATTAATAATGTGGTAAGCACATCGTTAATGCAACAGAATAGAGGACATATTACGAGTATCATCTAATTCATAATCAGATATGCCAAGGTAACCAGAGAACAAAGGTATAAGATATTTTAAGGAAAATGGACCCCGGACCATTTGGCTCAATAGGTTTTGATGTTTGATGATCAACATAACATGTGGACTAATGTGTTTGCTAGTGTTTATGTTTGTAGTTCACAGAATGCGAAGAGGATTGGACTAAGGCACTGAGGATGAAACACCTCAAATGAAGACATAAAAGGAGCTTAGAAGTCCAAGACACAAGAACAAAAGAAGCCCAAAAAATCAGCGAAGAAATCCATGAAGTGGGCAGTCAGCCAGCGCCCTGGTGGCGCACCGAACAGTGCACAGTACCTATCCAGTGGGACAACCAGACAGTCAACGTAGAGGGGCCCACAGACAGGTGCCCTCTGGCTGTAGCACCAGACTATCCGGTGCGCACTGGATAGTCTGGGTAACGGTCGGATCCAACGGTTGACTGACGTGGCAGGCACCGGATAGTGAACAATGCCATGTCCAGTGTGCACCAGGCTGTCCAGTGCTCCCGTCGACAGAAAGCTGCTGCTTTCTGTCCAACGGCTAGAAATGTGGTTGGGGCCAATAAATATGACCCCAACTAGCCATTTCAAGGTGTGGGAGCCCAAGCAACATACCAAGGCATAGTATAGATATTTCAAAGTGCTCATACACCCAAGTGCTTAATAGAATCACTCAGTGATTAGCGTAGGTGCTTTGCGAAGTGCTTAGGTTAGTTAGACCGCTTTAGTGCTTGCTCTAGGTGAAACCTAGTTAGTTGAGTGAGTTTATAAAAACAACACAACCCCTCGGCTCTTGCGTGAGCCGTTGTAATTGTACCGAGTGGGGCGAGAGTCTTGCGATACTATGACAACCGAGTTTGTGTCACGGTCGCCACCGTGTACTGGAGGGAACGAGGCCCACGACGTTTCGACCGAAAGCTCGTTAATGGAGACGATGGGGAGCGTCCAAGAGGAGCTAGAAGCGAAGCACCACTTGCGCGTGGAGAAGGCCTGCAGCTCTCTACAAAGTTACTCGACCGTGATGCTTGGCCCTCGCGTGGGCTTCCCTTTGCATAGGGGCACCAACGAGGATTAGTCGGGACCTTGCGTGGCTCCGGATACCTCAGTAAAAATACCGATGTCATCCACGAGAGTTTGCATCTCTACCTTGCTCTTTAGCTTCCACATTTATATTAAGCATTTAAGTTTCAATCTTGTCTTTATACTTAGATTGTTTAGGATTGAAACTTAGACATTATGGTAGAGATAGAAACGCTTAGACAAAACCTAGTTTGCACAATCTAGTTTGATTATTTGCATAGGTTTTGCTCTAGTGATTTATTTGTTGCCTAGTTTAGAGAAAGTTTTAGAAGTCCTAATTCACCCCCCCTCTTAGGCGTCACCTGTTTTCTTCAATTGGTATCGGAGCCTGGTTTGGCTCATTTGAAACGCTTTAGCTTCACCACTAAAAGAGTCGACACTTTTTAGATAAAGGGGACGGATACCCATAGGCCACCACACTTTGAGGGCACTAACTTCCCATATTATAATGCTAGAATGGCTTGCTACCTAGAGGTCGTTGATCTAGGAGTTTGGAGAGTCACTCATGGTGGGATGAAACCTCCCAAGAATCCCGAGAAACCCACCACAAGTGAGGAAAAAGAAATTCATTTAAATGTTAGAGCCAAAAATTTATTGTATGAATCTTTTAGCATGTATATTTTTAATCAAGTTTTTAAATTAAAAATTGTGAATGAGATTTGGCTAAAATTGCATGAGCTCCATGACGGCACATCGAATGTCCGTGAGCAAAAACATTGCCTAGTCTTAAATGAGTATAATTCTTTTGCTATGAAGAATAATGAGCTTGTTAGAGATATGTATTCTCGTTTGAATCTAATCATCAATGAGATCAATTCTATTGGCATTAATAAGCTAGGTGATGCAAACATTGTTTGGAAGATTATCTCCCTACTACCACAACAAAGATATGGGAGCATCATCACTATTCTTCACTACATGGAGGACTTGAGTACAATGACCCTGACCATTGTGATCGGAAAAATTGCGGCATTTTAAATGTCAAGAAAAAGGGGTTGACAAGAGGAGCCAACTTCCTCAAGGCCATATGCTTTTGCATGTGATGAAAGGAAGGGTAAAAAGAAGGCTCCCACTCCAAGTTCCTCAAGTGAAGAAGAGGAAGAAAAAGAAAGTGATGATGATGAAGATAATCAACCATCAACATCATCCTCCGAGGACGAAGAAACAATCCAACGCATCGAAAAGATAATGGGGATGATCCACAAAATTAATCTAATGGGTGTGCCCCTACAGGTCGAGGATCTTCTCTTTAACATTGACAGGAAAAAGCAAAGAAAGAGAGAATGTTTCGCATGCGGTGAGAAGGGCCACTTCAGGGACAGCTATCCAACTATGGTCGAACCCAAAAAGGGGAGGAGCAAAGGCAAGGTGCTTACAAGTGTCAAAACTTGGGATGACTCTTCAAGTGAACATAAACCTCCAAGGACGCGCATCCACCGATCCTCATCACGCTCATCATGGTCATCACGCAAGTGCCTTATGGCAAGAGGTAAAATGAGTATTCCATCCTCTAGTGATGATAGCGGTAGTGATGATGAAGGTGAGGGAAAGCCCTCCGTAGATGAGCTTGCGGAAGCCGTTAAATTTTTCCAGGATGTTTGCACTAAACAAAAGGCTCAATTTAAAACCTTGAAAAATAAGTTGATTAGCTCTGAAAATGATTATAAAAGTTTGCTAGAAAAATTTGAAACATTTGCAAATTTAAATTGTCAGCTATCAACTAAAATTGAGCAATTAGAATCTAGTGCTTCATCCACTGCTACCAATGATGGCCTTATTAAAAAGAATGATAAACTAAAGGCTAAGTTAGCTAGCTCCCAAGAAGCCATTGAAAATTTTCTAGGGAAAATGGAAATTCTTAGCATACACAATGATGAGCTAACTACTAAGCTAGAAAACACTGGTAGCCCCACATAAGTATCTTTGGTTGAAATACCTGAAATTATTAATAAAGATGTTTCTACTTCCTGTTTTGATTTAATTGATAATTCTAACCGCTGCAATCAAGTTCTTATTAAGAATGTTGTTATAGAAACATGTTCAGACGAGATTGCAATGGAGAATGAGCAATTAAAGCAAGAGGTGGCTCACCTTGGCAAGGCTTTGTTTGACAAGAAAGGCAAAGCCAAACAAATCCAACCTCCTCAGGATAACACCACTGCGGGAGTGAAGAAGCCTGTGGAGGGCGAAACTGTGATTTGTAGGCTGTCACAAAGAAGGCCACAAGTCTTTCCAATGCAAGGCGAAGACTAAGGATAAGCAAAAGCTCAAGCAAAAGCCAACAAGCAAAATCTCCAACACCTACATCAACAAGCTGGATAAAAAGGCTGCTACACCATATTTGATCAAGAAGAAAAAGAATGGAAAGGTGATAGCAATCAAGGCCAACAAGCAAGCCATCAAAGGGAAAGGGGCCAAAAGCATCTGGGTACCAAAAGAAATTATTTCAACCATGAAAAGCACCAAGAAGATTTGGACCCCAAGAGGGAAGTAAGAAGTCCGAAGGACATCGGGAAATTTGGAGACTTAGCAAATTTGGATGTATATCATGGGATGCATCACATTGGATCAAGTCTATTGCCAAGTGGGTTAGTGCATACTTTGGACCCAAATTTCCCACCCATAACTAAGGTAACTAGATTTATCGTATTTCCTTTTTTAGATATGCGTATCTATTTTCTTGCATCTAGTTTTTACCTTTAATACCTAGTGCTGCAA
This sequence comes from Zea mays, assembly GCF_902167145.1. Lineage (NCBI taxonomy): Eukaryota > Viridiplantae > Streptophyta > Magnoliopsida > Poales > Poaceae > Zea > Zea mays. Next base: position 45,294,969 of record NC_050102.1, read on the forward strand.
TTGGTATTTACTTTTGATTAAAAATGCATGCATACTAGGTCAATCATATGGTAGGATTTCTCACTTTCAATTCGTATTCTTGAGCAAACCTACATGGTTTAAAATGTTTATCTAAGAACGGCACATAGCTTTTTCAATATTCCTAAGAAAATGATACATCATTGATATTTCGAAATACTACAAGTGGTATAATACTTCAATCATGCTTCAATTGGTATCATTTAACTTATATGTGCCAAAGCTCGAATTATAGATAATTTGCCCCTCTTGATATCAAATCATAGTGCATGTCTCCTACAAGTATTCAAACCTTGTATGCACACTTTCAGGGGGAGGTTACTCTATAATCTAAGTCTTTGAGACTAATACCTATTTTCAAGTCTATTATATGTAGTAGTCTCATTGACAGAAAATGGAGTCCCCGGAGATAGACAACAAAGCTTCCACTGCAAATATACAAGAATTCTTATGTCTCACAAGCCTGCCATTGGTCTTCAGTTGGTCTTCAATTGACTTTCAATTAGTATCTTTGAGACTACATTTGGTATCATTTACATGTCTTCTCCAATATTTGATTAGACTATATCTCACATCCTATACTTCCCATGTTGCTCTACATGCATAAGTTGTTAAGTCATATTGTTACCTATGCATAAGGGAAGTTAGTCTAATCAAATCATGTCTTGCACCTCTATTTCTCACATGTTTTTTCCTAAGTAGAAGATCTCTGTCAGGGGGAGTATTTCTTCGTCTCTAAATGGGGAGAAAATTCTTTCTAAAGGAGAACACTCATTTAGGGGAGTAATAATCTTTACTGCTTCAATCTATAATATTGATAAATATTTTATGAGGGCTAGTCTTATTTGCTTCCTACATGCTTTTAATATCTTCCTTTTCGATGGTTGATGCCAAAGGGGGAGAAGTTTAGGGACCAAAGCAATACAAAGTGTATCAAACACCAAACACCACCAAATTAAAAATTTTCATCCTTCAAGTGGTTTTGGCTCTTTGGTCTAATATAGGAAGTAAGTGAATTATGGAGTTAGGGGGAGGCTTAAGTCCATAATCTCACATTGTGGGGACACTCATGCATCCTAGAAAGTAGATTGCATATTTTCACTCAAATGTTTGGTTATATTTGCTTGCTTTGGTTGTGTTTTCATCAATAACCAAAAAGGGGAAGATTGTAAGGAAAATGGACCCCGAGCCATTTGGCTCAATCGGTTTTGGTGTTTGATGATCAATATAACCTGTGGACTAATGTTTTGCTAGTGTTTATGTTTGTAGTTCATAGGATACAAAGAGGATTGGACTAAGGCACTGAGGATGCAACACCTCAAATGAAGACATAAAAGGCGATTAGAAGTCCAAGACTCAAGAACAAAAGAAGCCCAAAGAATCAGCAAAGAAATCCATGAAGTGGGCAGTCAGCCAGCGCCCTGGTAGCGCACCGGACACTGCACAGTACCTTTCTAGTGTGCACCAGATCGTCCGGTGGGACAACCGGACAGTCTGCGTAGAGGGACCCACAGACAAGCGCCCTTGGGCTGTAGCACCGGACTGTCCGGTGTGCACCGGACAGTATGGGTAACGGTCGGATCCAATGGTCGACTGCTATAGACCCTAATGGTCGGCTGACGTGGCAGGCAACGGACAGTGAACAGTGCCCTGTCCGGTATGCACCAGACTGTCCAGTGTGCCCGTCGACAGAAAGTTGCTGCTTTCTGTCCAACAGCTAGAAATGGGGTTGGGGCCTATAAATACCACCTCAACCGGCCATTTCAAGGTATGGGAGCCCAAGCAACATACCAAGGCATAGTATAAACATTTCCATGTGCTCATACACCTAAGTGCCTAATAGAATCATTCGGTGATTAGCGTAGGTGCTTTCCGAAGTGCTTAGGTTAGTTACACCGCTTTAGCTCTTGCTCTAGGTGAACCCTAGTTAGTTGAGTGAGTTTAGAAAACCACACAACCTCTAGCTCTTGCGTGAGCCGTTGTAATTGTACCGAGTGGGGTGAGAGTCTTGCGAGACCGTGACAACCAAGTTTGTGTCACGGTCGCCACCGTGTTCCGGAGGAACGAGGCCCGCGACATTTCGGCCGGAAGCTCGTTAGTGGAGACAGCGAAGAGCGTTCGAGAGGAGCCAGAAGCGGAGCACCACTTGCGCGTGGAGAAGGCCCGCGGCTCTCTACGGAGTTACTCGACCGTGGTGGTTGACCCTCACGTGGGCTTCCCTTTACATAGGGGCACCAACGAGGATTAGTCAGGACCTTGCGCGGTTCCGGATACCTCGATAAAAATATCGGCATCATCCACGAGAGTTTGCATCTCTACCTTGCTCTTTAGCTTCTGCATTTATATTAAGCATTTAAGTTTCAATCTTGTCTTTATACTTAGATTGTTTAGGATTGAAAATTAGACATTGTGGTAGAGGTAGCAACACTTAAACAAAACCTAGTTTGCACATTCTAGTTTGATTATTTGCATAGGGTTTGCTCTAGGGATTTATTTGTGGCCTAGTTTAGATAAAGTTTTAGAAGTCCTAATTCACCCCCCTCTTAGGTGTCACATATTTCCTTTAGATATGACATGGTAGTATGGTTAGATGAAGCATTGTCAAAAATAATTGCAAAGATCTTAACAGTTAAGCCATACTCATCTATCACCAAGAAAACACGTTCAGCAATGTTCTTACCAGTATGGTCGTCTTCAATTGGCCTTAGACCAAGCAACCTTTCCTCTAACTCCCAATTAGGGTTCACAAAGTGAGCAATAACAAAAATGTAATCCTCTTTAGCCTTTCGAGACCATATTTCAGAGGTAAGGGATACAGAGGATACACTAGTTTGAAGACCACAATTAACTTCTCTACACACCCATTATAGTGTTTCACAAAGTCTCTAGTAGTTGTTTGCCTAGAATATTTTACAAATTTAGGGTTATGGGCACGAACTATGTACTCCTGAAAAGCATCAGACTCACCAAACGATAATGGAAGATCCTCCCTAGCAATTAATCGTACAAGTTCAGTGCGTGCAACTTCACTAGAGTACTCCATACGCAACAAAGAACAATTTGAATTGCACTTAAGTATAGACTAAGTGCCAATGTGCTCTTTCTTAACCTTACAACTATCCTATGCCTAAGCAAGTGCCCAGTGCCAGCAGATGATCTAGCAGAGAATTGTTGTTTGCAGTGATGACAAATGGCATGAGTTCTTACTCGCTTACCATTCTCGAAGTTGAACACTTGTTCAAAGCCTTCCTAGACTAGAGAACTGGAGGCCCTCTTCCTCGTTCGCCCCTGGTTAGCCATGCTTGCGTCGGTACCGGTCGCACTAGTGGAGCATATTCTTGTTCCCCCAACATCGCCGGAAGGAGCCGCTGCAACATCCTAACGGAGAGCAGCAGAGCTACTACCGAACAGGGCTTGAGAAGCATCTTCTTCCTCGTTTTGGGTTTCTAGCAAGTTCTCCTCGTGCTCCGCTACCGGGTCAAGTTCCATGGTGACCAACCGACCACCTCGTCGGGCGTTAGCCACTTTGGCTCCTCAACGGTGCGCGACAGGGATCTAAGAAACAAAGTCAAATAACAAATGTATTAAGCACAAGAAAAGTGATTGGGGATAGAGTGTTAGGACACCATTGTTTAACTACGCAGCGCGCTGGAGCACCAGAGTGGTCCATGACACGCCGACGAGAAAGAACCAAGGGCAGCTAGGCTGGGAGGAATGAGGAATAGAGACCAGATCTGAATTACGGTTAGGTTTTCGGGAGTCAGGAGAGACCATGAGAGATAGACCTGGAAGAGCACCGCTAGAAGTTATGAACCAGAATGGCGGTGGGGGAAGAGAGCTAGGGAGGAGAATACCACACCGAAGTCCAGATAGCCATTGTACTGTTGTGGAATGTGGGAGGCCCAAAGGGGAATCGTTGCTGCATCGCTATGGAGGGAGGGGAAGGTGACACCGTTGTCCGACTCACCAGTCACCAGGGCTCAGAGGCGGTGGAGGCGGTAGAGGGACTCAAGAAGGCCGCAGGCACCGCAGCTACTTGGGGCGTCGGTGGGTCGGGACGGGAGACTGAGGAAGAGAGGAGCCGAGTAGGAGTTAGGGCTATGGTGATTTTATTATAATATAGGTTGTACGGGTCACCCATTTATACAGGTTGTGCCTGGGCTAACCCGATGGGTCGATTCATTAACCCAATCATTGCCCGATGATCGAGTCGGGCTAGGCACGGCCCACGTGTCACCATGCCGAGCCGGGCCAGTGACGGGCCAAAACAGTGCCGGGCCGCGGGCCGCTTGGTGGGCCCAGCCTGTTTGGACAACTAAATGCAACATGGATGATGGGACACGCGACTGCTAAAATAGGGTAAAATCTCTATCTCTACTTATATAAAAGTGAAAGGGAAATGTGCCCTTGGGCCATTTCTAAGTATTTTGGTGATTTAGTGTCCAACACAAGTGCCTAAGTGTTAAATGGTGGACAAAGTACAAATCAAGTATAAAGGTATGTTTCTCAGACTTAGTACATTGTTTTAGAGACTAATGTATTGTGTCTAAGTGCTGCAAACAGGAAAAATCAAGTTGAAATTAAAGATGGCTTTGTTCAGCCAAAGTCAGCTCTGTCTAGGTGCACCGGACAGTGTCCGGTGGTGCACCGGACAGTGTCCGGTGCGCCAGGCTGGCTCAGGCGAACTTGCTGCTCTTGGGAAGCGATTAACGGCGTAAGACTATAATTCACCGGACTGTCTGGTGTGCACCGGACTGTCCGGTGAGCCAACGGTCAGCTGGGCCAACGGTTGGCCGCGCGATCCGCGCGAGACACGTGGCCGAGCCAACGGTCGGAAGGGGGCACCGGACTGTCCGGTGTGCACCGGACAGTGTCCGGTGCGCCAACGGCTCCAAAGCGCCAACGGTCGGCTTCGCCAAATAAGGAAGGAGATCCGCACCGGACAGTGTCTGGTGGTGCACCGGACTGTCCGGTGCACCAGGCGATAGAAGGCAAGAATTGCCTTCCTGGATTGCTCTCAACGGCTCCTAGCTGCCTTGGGGATATAAAAGGGACCCCTAGGCGCATGGAGGAGATACACCAAGCATCCTTTGAGAATTGTTGATCACTCACACTCCATTCTTGCGCACTTGTTCGACATTCTTAGTGATTTGAGCTCCGTTCTAGTGTGACACTTGTGATAGTCTCTTGAGCTCAAGTCTGGGTCTTGTGTGTGCGTATTTGCTGTGAGCTTTGTGTCTTGTGTGAGTTGCTCATCCCTCCCTTACTCCGTGCTTCTTTGTGAACATCAAAGTGTAAGGGCGAGAGGCTCCAAGTTGTGGAGATTCCTCGCAAACGGGATATAGTAAAGCAAGCAAAACACCGTGGTATTCAAGTGGGTTTTTGGACCGCTTGAGAGGGGTTGATTGCAACCCTCGTCCGTTGGGATGCCACAACGTGGAGTAGGCAAGCGTTGGTCTTGGCCGAACCACGGGATAAACCAATGTGCCATCTCTGTGATTGATCCCTTGTGGTTATTGTGTTTTGTTGAGACTCCTCTCTAGCCACTTGGCATTATTGTGCTAACGTTTAACCAAGTTTTTGTGGCATTAAGTTCAAGTTTTACAGGATCACCTATTCACCCCCCCTCTAGGTGCTTTCAATTGGTATCAGAGCCGTTCTCTTCACAAAGGGACTAATCGTCCGAAGAGATGGATCCTAAGGGGAAGGGAATTGTGATCAACGATAAGGAGAAGGAGTCCTTCGTCAACGAGCCGAAGGATGACAAGCCTACCGACTCGGGCTCGGGCCACAAACGCAAAGATGGGAAGAAGAAGAAGACATGACGCATCAAGGAGATCGTCTACTACGACGACAGCGATGAGTCCACTTCTTCCCAAAAGGACAACGACGACAACGACTACAACAAAAGAAAGACGGTTAATTCGAACTTTTCTTTCGATTACTCTCGTATTCCGCATAGCTCAAATGCACATTTGCTTTCCATCCCTCTTGGCAAACCTCCACACTTTGATGGGGAGGACTACGGATTTTGGAGTCACAAAATGCGTAGTCACCTGTTCTCTCTCCATCCAAGTATATGGGAGATTGTTGAGAATGGAATGAAATTTGATAGCTCGGATAGTCCCATATTTATTAATGAACAGATTCATAAAAATGCACAAGCTACCACTGTGTTGTTAGCCTCTTTGTGCAGGGACGAGTACCATAAGGTGAGCGGCTTGGACAATGCCAAGCAGATCTGGGACACCCTCAAGATCTCTCATGAGGGGAACGATGTCACCTTGCTCACCAAGATGGAGTTGGTAGAGGGCGAGCTCGGGAGATTTGCAATGATAAGGGGCGAGGAGCCAACCCAAACATACAACCGACTCAAGACCCTCATCAACAAAATAAGGAGCTACGGAAGCACGCGATGGACAGACCACGACGTCGTTCACCTAATGCTAAGGTCCTTTACTGTACTTGATCCACATCTGGTGAACAATATTCGTGAAAATCCTAGGTACACCAAGATGTCGCCCGAAGAAGTTCTTGGGAAGTTCGTGAGCAGGCGAATGATGATCAAGGAGGCGAGATACATGGACGACGCATTGAATGGTCCAATCAATGAGCCTCAACCCTTTGCTCTTAAAGCAACAAGAAGCAAGGAGGCGCTACCTAGCAAGGTGGCACAAGTTGAGGCGGCAGGGCTAAATGATGAAGAGATGGCTCTCATCATCAAGTGCTTCAAGACGGCGCTAAAGGGTCACAAGGGACAGCCAAGCAAGACCAAGACAAAGGGGAAGCGCTCATGCTTCAAGTGTGGTAAGATTGGTCATTTTATCGCTAACTGCCCCGATAATGATAGTGACCAGGAACAGGGGAACAAGAGGGAGAAGAAGAAGGCATACAAAAAGGCTAAGGGAGAGGCACACCTTGGCAAGGAGTGGGACTCGGATTGTTCGTCATCCGACTCCGACAATGAAGGACTCGCCGCCACCGCCTTCAACAAGTCATCCCTTTTCCCCAACGAGCGTCACACATGCCTCATGGCGAAGGAGAAGAAGGTATGTACTCGAAACAATGCCACTTATGATTCTTCTAGTGATGATGAGTCCAGTGATGAAGAAATAGATTACTCTAGTTTGTTCAAGGGATTGGATAGAACTAAAATAGATAAGATTAATGAATTGATTGATGCCTTGAATGAAAAGGATAGACTTTTAGAGAAACAAGAGGACCTTTTATATGAAGAGCATGACAAATTTGTAGAGGCACAAAAATCTCATGCTTTAGAAGTTAAAAGAAATAAAATGCTTTCTTGTGAACTATATTCTTGCCATGAGACAATTTCTAGCTTAAGGAGCATAAATGATGATTTGAATGCTAAGCTAGAAATAGCTAGTAAATCTAACTCTTGTGTAGAACATGTTATGATTTGCAATAGATGTAAAGACTTTGACATTGATGCCTATAGTGAACACCTAGTTTCAATTTCCAAATTGAATGATGAATTGGCTAGTCTTAATGCCCAACTTAAGACTAGCAAGAATGAATTTGACAAGCTAAAATTTGCAAGGGATGCCTACACGATTGGTAGGCACCCCTCAATTAAGGATGGACTTGGCTTCAAGAGGGAAGCCAAGGACTTAACAAGCCATAAGGCTTCCATCTCCGCCAAGGAGAAAGGGAAGGCCCCTATGGCTAGTAGTGCTAAAAAGAACCATGCTTTTATGTACCATGATAGAAGACAGTCTTATAGGAGTTGTAATGCTTATGATGCTTTTGACTCTCATGCCATGTTCGCTTCTAGTTCTACCTATATGCATGGTAGAGATATGTCTAGGAGATATGTTGTTCATATGCCTAGGAGAAATGTTGTTAATGTTCCTAGGAAAGTTGATGAACCTTCTACAATATATCATGCTTGCAATGCTTCATTTGCCATTTGTAGAAAGAATAAGAAGGTGATTGCTAGGAAGTTAGGGGCAAGATGCAAGGGAGACAAAACTTGCATTTGGGTCCCTAAGACAATTGTGACTAACCTTGTAGGACCCAAAAAGAGTTGGGTACCTAAGACCCAAGCCTAAATTTGCATTGCAGGTTTATGCATCTGGGGGTTCAAGCTGGATTATCGACAGCGAATGCATAAACCATATGACGGGGGAGAAGAAGATGTTCACCTCCTACGTCAAAAACAAGGATTCCCAAGATTCAATAATATTCGGTGATGGGAATCAAGGCAAGGTAAAAGGGTTAGGTAAAATTGCTATTTCATCCGAGCACTCTATATCTAATGTGTTTTTAGTTGAGTCTCTTGGATATAATTTGTTATCTGTTAGTCAATTATGCAAAATGGGATATAATTGTCTATTCACAAATGTAGATGTGTCTATCTTTAGAAGAAGTGATGGTTCATTAGCTTTTAAGGGTGTATTAGACGGCAAACTTTATTTAGTTGATTTTGCAAAAGAGGAGGCCGGTCTGGATGCATGCTTAATTGCTAAGACTAGCATGGGCTGGTTGTGGCATCGCCGCTTAGCACATGTGGGGATGAAGAACCTTCACAAGCTTCTAAAGGGAGAACACGTGATAGGTCTAACCAATGTTACTTTCGAAAAAGATAGACCTTGTGCAGCTTGTCAAGCAGGTAAACAAGTGGGAGGAGCGCATCACAGCAAGAATGTGATGACCACATCAAGACCTCTGGAGCTGCTACATATGGACCTCTTCGGACCCGTCGCCTATCTAAGCATAGGATGAAGTAAGTATGGTCTAGCTATTGTTGATGACTTTTCCCGCTTCACTTGGGTATTCCTTTTGCAGGATAAATCTGAAACCCAAGGGACCCTCAAGCGCTTCCTAAGGAGAGCTCAAAACGAGTTTGAGCTCAAGGTGAATAAGATAAGGAGCGACAATGGGTCCGAGTTCAAGAACCTTCAAGTAGAGGAGTACCTTGAGGAGGAAGGGATCAAGCACGAGTTCTCCGCTCCCTACACACCACAGCAAAATGGTGTGGTAGAGAGGAAGAACAGGACGCTTATAGACATGGCGAGGACGATGCTTGGAGAGTTCAAGACCCCCGAGCGCTTTTGGTCGGAAGCCGTGAACATGGCTTGCCACGCCATCAACAGGGTCTACCTTCATCGCCTCCTCAAGAAGACGTCATACGAGCTACTAACCGGTAACAAACCCAATGTTTCGTATTTCCGAGTTTTTGGGAGTAAATGCTACATTCTAGTGAAGAAGGGTAGGAATTCTAAATTTGCTCCCAAAGTTGTAGAAGGGTTTTTGTTAGGTTATGATTCAAATACAAAGGCGTATAGGGTCTTCAACAAATCATCGGGTTTGGTTGAAGTCTCTAGCGACGTTGTATTTGATGAGACTAATGGCTCTCCAAGAGAGCAAGTTGTTGATCTTGATGATGTAGAAGAATAAGAAGTTCCGACGGCCGCAATACGAACCATGGCGATTGGTGATGTACGACCTCAGGAACAAAAGGAGCAAGATCAACCTTCTTCCTCAACAATGGTGCATCCCCCATCTCAAGACGGTGAACAGGTTCATCAAGAAGAGGCATGTGATCAAGGGGGAGCACAAGATGTTCATGTGATAGAGGAAGAAGCGCAACCGGCACCTCCAACCCAAGTTCGAGCGACGATTCAAAGGGATCATCCCGTCGACCAAATTTTGGGTGACATTAGCAAGGGAGTAACTACTCGGTCTCGATTAGTTATTTTTTGTGAGCATTACTCCTTTGTCTCTTCTATTGAGCCTTTCAGGGTAGAAGAGGCCTTGCTAGATCCAGACCGGGTGTTGGCCATGCAAGAGGAGCTCAACAACTTCAAGAGGAATGAAGTTTAGACATTGGTGCCTCGTCCCAAGCAAAATGTTGTGGGAACCAAGTGGGTGTTCCGCAACAAACAAGACGAGCACGGGGTGGTGACAAGGAACAAGGCTCGACTTGTGGCAAAAGGTTATGCCCAAGTCGCAGGTTTGGACTTTGAGGAGACTTTTGCTCCTGTGGCTAGGCTAGAGTCCATTCGTATTTTGCTAGCATATGCCGCTCACCATTCTTTCAGGTTGTTCCAAATGGATGTGAAGAGCGCTTTCCTCAACGGGCCAATCAAGGAGGAGGTGTACGTGGAGCAACCCCCTGGCTTCGAGGATGAACGGTACCCCGACCACGTGTGTAAGCTCTCTAAGGCGCTCTATGGACTTAAGCAAGCCCCAAGAGCATGGTATGAATGCCTTAGAGACTTTTTAATTGCTAATGCTTTCAAGGTTGGGAAAGCCGATCCAACTCTTTTCACTAAGACCTGCGATGGTGATCTGTTTGTGTGCCAAATTTATGTCGATGACATAATATTTGGCTCCACTAACCAAAAGTCTTGTGAAGAGTTTAGCAGGGTGATGACGCAGAAATTCGAAATGTCGATGATGGGCGAGTTGAACTACTTCCTTGGGTTCCAAGTTAAGCAACTCAAGGACGGGACCTTCATCTCCCAAACGAAGTACACACAAGACTTGATCAAGCGGTTTGGGATGAAGGACGCCAAGCCCGCAAAGACTCCAATGGGAACCGACGGACACACCGACCTCAACAAAGGAGGTAAGTCCGTTGATCAAAAGGCATACCGGTCAATGATAGGGTCTTTACTTTATTTATGTGCGAGTAGACCAGACATTATGCTTAGTGTATGCATGTGTGCTAGATTTCAATCCGATCCAAGGGAATGTCACTTAGTGGCGGTGAAGCGAATTCTTAGATATTTAGTCGCTACGCCTTGCTTCGGGATCTGGTATCCAAAGGGGTCTACCTTTGACTTAATTGGATATTCAGACTCTGATTATGCTGGATGTAAGGTCGATAGGAAGAGTACATCGGGGACGTGCCAATTCTTAGGAAGGTCCCTGGTGTCATGGAGTTCTAAGAAACAAACTTCTATTGCCCTATCCACCGCTGAGGCCGAGTACGTTGCCGCAGGACAGTGTTGTGCGCAACTACTTTGGATGAGGCAAACCCTCAGGGACTTTGGCTACAATTTGAGCAAAGTCCCACTCCTATGTGATAATGAGAGTGCTATCCGCATGGCGGATAATCCTGTTGAACATAGCCGCACAAAGCACATAGACATCCGGCATCACTTTTTGAGAGACCACCAGCAAAAGGGGGATATCGAAGTGTTTCATGTTAGCTCCGAGAACCAGCTAGCCGATATCTTTACCAAGCCTTTAGATGAGCAGACCTTTTGCAAGTTGCGTAGTGAGCTAAATGTCTTAGATTCGCGGAACTTGGATTGATTTATAGCATACATGTGTTTATGCCCTTGATCATGTTCCTTAAACATTTTGTTGTTTATTTATGGTGCTCAAGTTATACAAGCACTCCCTGGACCTTACAAGTCCATTTGCAAGTGATGCACAAATTTAGGGGGAGATGTGCTAAAACTTGACCCTTTGAGACTAACTGTGTGTTTGAGTTTGCTTAATTAAGTCTCAAAGGAGGTTTGAAAGGGAAAAGGTGGACTTGGACCATGCAAGACTTCCACTGCACTCCGATGAAAGAGTAACTCTTTCCAAGTTCATCTTTGTACTCTTATTGCCTTTTTACTCTTAGTTGGAGATTTTGGTGAGGCAATGGGGTTAATGGGCCAAAATTGATCCCGTTTTGGTGCTTGATGCCAAAGGGGGAGAAAATAAGGCCAAAGCAAGAAATGGATCAGCTACCACTTGAGAAATTTTGAAAAAGTAGAGTTATAGTTTTTGTTTGACAAAATACTCTTGTTTGCCTCTTATTATCAAAAGTTGGTCTCTTGTGGGGAGAAGGATTAATTATGGGAAAATGGGGGAGTTTTTGAAATCTTTGATCAATTTCTCTTGGAACAACTCTTGTTATGTCTCAACAAGTGTTTTTGACCTAGAGATAGGAATTTGAGGTTGATTTGCAAAAACAAACCAAGTGGTGGCAAATAATGATCCATATATGCCAAATTTGAGTTCTTATTTGAATTGATATTGTACTTGTTCTACTTGCTTTATGTTGTGTTGGCATAAATCACCAAAAAGGGGGAGATTGAAAGGGAAATGTGCCCTTGGGCCATTTCTAAGTATTTTGGTGATTTAGTGTCCAACACAAGTGCCTAAGTGTTAAATGGTGGACAAAGTACAAATCAAGTATAAAGGTATGTTTCTCAGACTTAGTACATTGTTTTAGAGACTAATGTATTGTGTCTAAGTGCTGGAGACAGGGAAAATCAAGTTGAAATTAAAGATAGCTTTGTTCAGCCAAAGTCAGCTCTGTCTGGGTGCACCGGACTGTCCGGTGGTGCACCGGACAGTGTCCGGTGCGCCAGGCTGGCTCAGGCGAACTTGCTGCTCTCGGGAAGCGATTAACGGCGTACGGCTATAATTCACCGGACTGTCCGATGTGCACCGGACTGTCCAGTGAGCCAACGGTCAGCTGGGCCAACGGTCGGCCGCACGATCCGCGCGAGACACGTGGCCGAGTCAACGGTCGGAAGGGGGCACCAGACTGTCCGGTGTGCACCGGACAGTGTCCGGTGCGCCAACAGCTCCAAAGCGCCAACGGTCGGCTTCACCAAATAAGGAAGGAGATCCGCACCAGACAGTGTCTGGTGGTGCACCAGACTGTCCGGTGCGCCAGGCGACAGAAGGCAAGAATTGCCTTTCTGGATTGCTCTCAACGGCTCCTAGCTGCCTTGGGGCTATAAAAGGGACCCCTAGGCGCATGGAGGAGATACACCAAGCATCCTTTGAGCATTGTTGATCACTCACACTCCATTCTTGCGCACTTGTTCGACATTCTTAGTGATTTGAGCTCCGTTCTAGTGTGACACTTGTGATAGTCTCTTGAGCTCAAGTCTGGGTCTTGTGTGTGCGTATTTGCTGTGAGCTTTGTGTCTTGTGTGAGTTGCTCATCCCTCCCTTACTCCGTGCTTCTTTGTGAACATCAAAGTGTAAGGGCGAGAGGCTCCAAGTTGTGGAGATTCCTCGCAAACGGGATATAGTAAAGCAAGCAAAACACCGTGGTATTCAAGTGGGTCTTTGGACCGCTTGAGAGGGGTTGATTGCAACCCTCATCCGTTGGGACGCCACAACGTGGAGTAGGCAAGTGTTGGTCTTGGCCGAACCACGGGATAAACCACTGTGCCATCTCTATGATTGATCTCTTGTGGTTATTGTGTTTTGTTGAGACTCCTCTCTAGCCACTTGGCATTATTGTGCTAACGTTTAACCAAGTTTTTGTGGCATTAAGTTCAAGTTTTACAGGATCACCTATTCACCCCCCCCTCTAGGTGCTTTCAAAAAGCACCAGTCTTAATGATCATAATGCATCATCATCCTTGCAAAAAAACTCTTTACTTTTCTTTGTAATCAACCCATGGTCAAGCGTCCCATACCTCCTCTCTCCTACAGCCACTTGATTCCCTACTTCACCGCCGCTGCGCATCCTGCTCCCTTCCTAGCCCCTGTCGCCATGGCAATATCCTGGATCGACGTTGCAGAAGGTGAGCCCACCCCTCCTCCATCGATCGTCGTTAACGCATCCAAAGGCCCCGCCCACTCCTCCTACATCCTGCCCCTCATCCAAAATTGTCCCGTCTCCGCTGTCGCGCTCCATCACAGACTTTGTGGACTCTGGCCCCACCCACGCTGCCAGCGACGACACCCCGTTCGAGGAGCACTAGAACATGGGGATCAACTTCGATGCGTACGGGGACATCCTCGTGTGACGTTCGTCCGCGATGCCACACTCCCGTCTCCACCTTCGTCGAGATCTCAGTAGAGGGGTGGCGAGTAGTCATAGCGCATCTTCGCACATGTTGCTAGGCTTAAGGTCTGTTTGGTTCGTGGCTAACTATGCCACACTTTGCCTAAGGTTAGTTGTCCGAATTGAAGAACTAACCTTAGGCAGAAAAGTTAGGCAAAGTGTGGCAAGTTAGGCAGCGAACCAAACATGCCCTTAGTCTTGCCGATTGCATTGCCCTTGGCTAGGGGATGGTGGTAAATCTATATGTCGAAATGGATAAAATTGTTACTTGTGTTGTGACCAATGGTGTGTGTGGTCGGCTAGATGTCTGTGTGCTACTCTAGATGCTGCATGTGAGGATGTGGGAGCACTAAAAGAGGTTATGCCCGCCGGAGCTGAAGGCGCTGCATGTCCCTGTCTCCAATTTATTACCCAAATCACTAGGAGGGACCACAAGATTTATATTATAGAAGGATAGGTGGTAAAAATGGATAATGGAAGTCATAAGAATGAAACAGAGGTGATTGTTTATGGCCTTGAAGCCTATGTCAAGGATAGTAGAACTACTTGCCTTCTTATTCTTGTGTCAAGGATAGCAGAACTGCTTGCCTGTTTAGGCTTATGTCAGTTACCAACTCACAAGAGGCGCAAGAAGATGTAGAAAGAAGCATACAATGGATGGAAGTTGTCTTTTCTTTCTTCGAACAAGAAAACCAAAATAGGTTTGTGCTTTGCCCATTTCTACATCCCTGAATTTTTATATTTATTTATCAATCCAACCTTGTCTAAATCTGGTAGGGAAAAGATGTCGTTACTACTAGAGTTGGAGTATTTACCTAACATTTTATCAAATATAATTATGTGTCGTCGTAACACACATGTATTGTACTAGTTTGTCAGTAAAATGTGACTTTTTCCATAGGCCACAAAAATTACCTTTGTTAAAAGATATTCTAAATCTAGACTAATATACTAGAAGACACTAAATTCATCAATATATCTTTACTATATTAAAGAACCACTTTCAATAGTCATGTGTCGTCCAACCTCACTCCTTGTGACACAGTTGTCGTCCCCCCTCCCCCACCATGGAAGAGTCTGTGTGATCCACGACCACCGCCCGCACGCTCCCCACGAAACAACCTGTAAGGAAAATGGACCTCAGCCTATTTGAAAGTTCCCTTTGCCCGAGAACACAGATCTAGATGTCACCGATAGGGGAGGTGAATAGGAGAATAAGAATTATCACTAAAATGTAGAACTTCTTACTCTACTCGAAGAAGTGTATGTAATGGAATGGTTGAATCGAGTAGATTGCAGCGGAGTACCAGAGTCTGTCTCAAAAGTTCTTGCACTTCACAATCAACTTATACCAAAGATAAGTAGAGAAGTGCAACAAAGAAATCAAACATGAAATAGAACAAAGAGATAGAGACAACAGGATTTATCCCATGGTTCGGCCAAGCATGAAATGCTTGCCTACATCCACTTTGGAGTTAGCCACTTGGCTTAAAGTCTATTTCAACTCCTTCCTCTGTTTCCTCAAATCTGCCACCAGGTGACAGATGGAGTCTTCCACTATCTTGATGATGGTTACAACAGAGCCGCGACTATTTACAATGTCTTGACAGCACTCTGGTAGAGTAACAATCCTCGCTTGCTCAAGATCTTGATCACACTAACCTCCTGCAACACCTCTCCTCTCTCTTTTGGCTTATAACTTTGCCAACACTAGATCTAGAGAGAAATACACAAGAGAGGGAGTACAAAATGATTCTACACGATGTATGCTACTTGGGTGTGCTTGGTGTCCACTTGTGTACTGAAGGAGGACGCCTAGGGGGTCCTTTTATAACCCCAAAAGGCCTCAAGGTTGTTGACTGTTCCTTCAATAACTTGCTGAAATTCTGCTAGCTATGGGGCACCGGACTAGTCGGTGTGCCATCGAACTGGTCCGGTGCTTCATCGGACTGGGTCCCTTAGCCCCTAGTCCAGGATCTGATTGGAGACTTTCCTTCGCTGATGGGCACCAGACCGGTTCGGTGCACCTCTAGACCGTGTGCCATGTCAGCTAGCCGTTGGGCCAGCAACGGCTCTGAAACTAGTTGTTATCAGGCGGTCTGGTGCACTACCGTACTACTCCTATAGGTAGTACGGTAAATTTTATAATAAAATTCTTGAGATCGGTCTGTTCATCTATACTGGCGATCTGGTGCACTCGGACCCGCTACAGAGCACCAGGTTGGCCAAGCCTGCTGATGAAGTCTCTGTAGAGACGGTCCAGTGCACCACCGGACCTATTATGGATGGTTTGTTGTGCCACCGGACCAGTAATATGGACGGTCCATTGCGCCTAGACAGGTTGCACCAAGTCCTTTCTTCTCCCATTTCTTTTCCATTTGACCTCAACTCTTTGGGGGACTTTCCTATGACTTATACACACATTATTAGAGTATAATACAATTGACTTAAGTCCCAAAAAGTTACCTTTTTCTCAAACTCTCCCTAGATTTCCCGTCTTAAAAAGGGCCTCGAATGGCACTCTCTCTACAAACTGAGTTAGAGAGCAAACCAAAATGCCACATGCATAGTAAAAGATGTATGAAACATAGTTCAACATTCAAACCTTGCATACTTAACCTTTTTCATCGTTTTGGTCCTTTTGGTCTGTTTGAGGTGGGGGTTGGGCATCAAACCCTCAAGTCGATTTGACTTGATCTCTATAGTTGTCCATGAGCTCTAACACCCTACAATGGTCACATAGAACATTTCCAAACACAAGAATGATCCAAACTAAAAGTCAAAGTGAACTTACCTATTTTGGGTACCTTCCAGGTTCTAACTTTGGTACTACTCCTCTATCTTGTGACCACGTCCAACTTAGGGCTTGTTCGTTTTGGTGATAATCCACATGTATTGGGTGGGATTGAGCCGGTTTAAATCCATAACAAGTCAAAATCCACCCCAATCCCACCCAATACACTCCAATACACATGTAATATCAATAACCGAACAAGCCCTTATTGAGTTCTGATCTCGAGCCTTATGACTTGAACCATAAATCCTAATAATTACCTCAATTATTTCAAGTCATGTCCTTAAGTTGTGATCCTCGATGCACCATAGCTTTTCTCAACTCAATCAACCTTGACTTTCCAAGCCACCTTCTTCACCCCTGGCTTTAGGTACCTTGGTCTCCTTGACCTTCTCCTGTGCACTCGGTACCTCGAAGTTTTTCTTGCTTCCATCCTTGGTTTGACCAGTTGACTCCAAATGTGACTCTCTTGATGTGCAAATGTTGTGGCAGGATCATGGTCGATCAAATTGTATGTATGTACATAAATTACTTGGATTAGAGTTATAGATCCCTTTTTGGTAGAAGTAATTCTTTCGTGCAAAGAACCCATTTCTGTACTAAGGGTAGGTTTATAACCCACTACGGAGGGAATTCTGCCTAATGAGGTGGATACTTCCGATCCCGCTTGAACAAAACAAAAGATATTATTGATGAATAAAAGCATGTCTTGCTTATTAACATCTCAGAAATATCCTGACATAGTTAGGGTAGTTAAATCAACTCTCATACGAGCTACCAGTGGTTCATTCATTTGGCCATAGACTAGAGCTACCTTTGGTTCCACAATATTTGTTCATTAATTACTCCATATTCCTTCATTTCCATATAAAGATCATGTCCTTCATGAGTCTATTTTTTACCCCCAACCTTTGCAACATCTTGAAATCGGAAATTGCAACAAGAGCAGGCGCTATTAGAGAACAATTAGAGGATTTAGATATGCGAATTATTATAGAGAATTCTTTGGTTGAATGGAATGAATTATAAGACGATGGGTATAGTGGAGATGAATAGGAAGATAGAAAATGACAAATAAGAAAAGTTTTTTATGATTAGACACATGCAATTGGTGAAACATTTTATTCAAACAAATGTAGAACTAGAATTGATGGTTTTGTGCTTATTACTGGTTCTTCCTACTGAATTGAGACCCATTGTTTATAGATATGGGGATAAAGTAGTGACTTCAGATATTAATGAACTTTATAAAAGAATTATCTGTCGAAACAACAACATTTCCAATCTATTAAAAGAAGTGAACTAGCACCAGTAGATTTAGTAATGTGCCAGGAAAAATTGGTATAAGAAGCCATGTATACAAATTGGTACAGTTCTTGATAGTGGGTCCCACGGGCAACTGACGAGGGATGGTCACAATAAAGTATACAAATCACTTTTAGATGTAATTGAGACTAAAGATGGGAGGTTTCACGAGACTTAGCCTGGAATGCCTTCTCTTTATTATGATCATAAATTATGACATTTTATAGTTTGTGGACTTAAATCGATAAGCACTTCCTAACCAACTTTTAATCTAATCTATTACCTATATATGGAACATGACTAATAGGGTATATCCGTTCACCTAGATTGAATACCTCTACTGTTGAGTCCATCAACCAGAAAAGGTTGCACTAATCCAGCTAGGATTTAGTGCAAACAGGAAGTAGCCTGGATCTTGTGTAGGAAAATAGAGGAATCGATACATATGGGAGGTCTAGGTGCGAACTCTACAGTTGATATGCCTGGGACACCTATGGTGGGTCCTTTCTCGGATCAGGAGCATACTACGCACTCCAAACAAGGAACCAAATCGTCTTCGAGCAGAGCGCCTCCTATGTCTGCTCAAGGTCCGTCTATGCCTGTCAAGGGATTTTCTATGGTGGAAGAAGGTTGTTTTATGCAACATGAGGTGGCCACAAGGTATGTGCTACACCGATGGGATGTTCTGCTCCTCGTGGATCTGACGAATTTGGTCACGCTCCCGCTACAGTTACACATCGGGTTACCATGTTGCAAAGTAAGATTACTAAATCAAAGTCTTTCTATGATGATTTCTTGTGCCTTCTAACTATAGTAGGTAAGCCATGATATTTTGATGAAGTAGTGACTGATGACAATTGCAAGCGAGCTATCAATGAAGAATTTGATGCACTTGAAATGAATAAGACTTGGCACTTAGTTGCTAGGAAACATACAAGTAACATCGTAGATTCAAAGTGGGTATACAAACTCAAGAAGCATATTGATGGTACAATTTATAGATACAAAGCTTGCCTTGTTGCAAAAGGTTTTAAGAGAAGATATGGAATTTATTATGAAGACATTTTTAGTTCGATTGTCAAAGCAGCTACTATCAGGATTGTTTTGTTAATTGAAGTAACCAAAGGCTAGTGTTTGAGACAACTTGATGTTAAAATTACTTTTTTACATGGTCTTCTTGAAGAAGTATATATGAATGAGCCACTTGGTTATGAGAGTTTGGAATATCTTAATCATGTGTGTAGATTGGATAAAGCTATATACGGGTTAAAACACACACCTAGGTATTAGTATGCAAGACTCAATGCTAAACGTGTACAATTTGGTTTTGTTCTTTCAAAGGGAGATACTTCCTTATTTATTTTTGGTAAGAGCAAGATCACTCTTTATCTATTGATCTATGATGATGATATTATGGTGGCTATCTCGTCCAGTGATGCTAATTTCGATCTCAATGATCTAGGGATGTTGCATTATTTCATAAGAATAGAGGTAGAGCAAATTAGAGAAGAAATTATACTAAATAAGAGAAAGTATGCTACCGAAATCATAAATAGAGCAAGCATAGAAAAATGTAAATCAATGAGTACTCCATTTTCTATCTCTGAGAAATTTTTAGCATAACATGGTGTTCCTCTCGATGCGCAAGAAGCAACAAGAAATAGAAGTGTTATAGGTGCACTACAATATCTAACTCTTACTAAACTAAATCTTACATTTTTATGAATAAGGTATGCTAATAATTGAATATATGGTTGTCACTAATAGGATATTGAGATATATTCGGGGAAATGTCGGTCTAGGAATCAAATTTGTAAGAGATAGCTCTTTGTCAATAAATATCGGTCTAGAAATATCGCTAGTTGCATTAATGATAGAAGGTCAACATGAGGTTTTATCGTCTCTCTTAGAGAGAATCTAGTTCCGTGCTAAGAAGCAGTTGACAATATCTTGATGTAGCACTAATGCAGAGTACTTTTTTACCAAATACTATTGCAGAAGTAATCTAGGTAGAAACAATTATGAAAGAACTTGGAATATTTCAGCATGAAGTGTCAAGTTTTGTGGTGTGACAACTTAGGTGGCTTGCGTGACAGTAAATCCGATTTTTCAGGCTCGTATTAAACGTATTGGGATTTGACTATCTTTTTTGCAAGAAAGAGTAGCCAGCAAGCCATTACAAATCAATATAGCTTCATCAAAACATCAAATAGTTGATGGCTTTACTAAAGGGTTATCAGTAAGAAGATTAATAAAATTTCAATAAATTTGGCTCCTGCCTTCTCCAGCAGCAGCTACAGCAGTCCCCTGCTGTAGGCCGATGTAGTAACAGTAACATTTGCAGCTACAGCCCTCTCAAAACCAGCAGCCGAACATCTTAACCTAGCTGCTCGACAGTGGTAGTTGTGGCCAAAAGATGTTAGAAGAAACCTTTTTTGATAAAGGAAGATTTTATTCATAATTTCAAACACGTTATCGAGGTGATACAAGGTGATACAAGACCTTAAAACTTTCTTCCAGCCTGTGCTTAAACAGAACACGCTTAAACAGAACACGGCTTAAAAATTTGATAACCCACACACTCTA
Organism: Zea mays; assembly: GCF_902167145.1. Classification (NCBI taxonomy): domain Eukaryota; kingdom Viridiplantae; phylum Streptophyta; class Magnoliopsida; order Poales; family Poaceae; genus Zea; species Zea mays. The sequence continues at coordinate 45,315,449 of NC_050102.1, forward strand.
ATGGTAGTCAATCTGATGACTAGACCGCCACATGTGCCTAGGAAAAAAGTTTGTGGCAACCTGCACCAAGTACTGTGTAGCCTCCACGACTATAGGTTGCAACTCTGCCTTCTGTAAAATAGCCCATGTTCGAAGCCAATGGGCAATGGTATAGATAACCTACAAGGGAGAAGAATTGTTTTATTTTCAAAAACGATATCATTCCTATGTAACCAAAGAGACCAATATGTTGTAACCCCTCCAAGCAAGACAACGTTTCTAATATTTCTGTCGAGGCCATTAAGCTAGGTGCCAAACATATTAGCAACATTACATGGTTTAGATATCCTGAAGGTCATGTAAATTAAAGCCCAGGTCACACGAGCAAATCGACAATCAAAAAATAAATGATAAATTGTCCCTTTTTCAAGATAGAAGCAACATGTTTTGCTTCCCTGCCAGTTGCATCGTGCTAAATTATCCTTGGTTAGTATCACTCCCCTCCGAAGGTACTAGGAGAAGATTTTGATCTTAAGCGGGCCTTTTAGCTTCCACAGTCTTTTATTTAAATTTGGTATATCACACCAAATTAATGCTTGATAATGTGACTTTACTGAGAATTGTCCTGGCTAAGACAAGGTCCAGAGGAAGGCATCATCATGTGTTAGGTGAATTTTGGCAATGCGTGAAAGCAATTCATTCCATGCCACCAATCTAGATCCTAACAAAGTTCGTCTCCAAGAAATGTTTGGTTGCACCGTCGCTAAAGCCTCAACAATGGTTATGTGCTTCTTTCTAGTGATACTATATAGCCCAGAGTATTGGTCTTTTAGAGCTTTTCGTCCTAGCCATGTATCTTCCCAAAACCTCACTTGTGACCATTGTTTATTTTGAAGGTTCCAAAGCGACGGAAGTCTTGCTCCACCTTCATCAAACAAGACCATAAATGTGAGTCACCTAGTTTCCATTGAGCTTGAAGCCTTGAACTAGTGGTTTAGCGTCCAAATACTTATTTATTTATTAAATTTTTTTGCCAAGTCCCTTCTGATGTTAATAGTTTATATAAACATTTACTTAGCAAGGCTATGTTCTTAATATTCAAATCATGGATCCCAAGACCTCCTTGATCCTTAGGTCAGCATAGGATACTCCATCTCACAAGGCGATATTTTCTTTTAGTCTCGTCCCCTTGCCAATAGAAATGATAGCGAAAATAATCTAGTTTTTTAATAACGCATTTGAGAATCGCAGAAAAGGACATCATATATATTAGAAGGCTACTGAGCACTGAATTAATTAATGTCAACTACCTCTAATTGAGATGAGTTTTCCTTTCCAACTAGCAAGCCTCTTCTCCACTCGTTCTTCAATCTTCCTCCCATCAGAGTTTTGAAATCTCTTGTAGTGGATAGGTATGCCTAAATAATTTGAAGGTAGGTCTCCGATTTTGCAACCAAACAATTCCAAAGAAGTGTCTAAGGAATCTTGAGCATCCCGGTAGCAGAGCAACTCACTTTTGTGTAAATTTATTTTTAGCGCTGAAATCTGTTCGAAAGCACAAAGCAATAGCTACATGTTACGAGCTTTTTGTACATCATTATCTAAAAATAGGATTGTGTCCTCTGCATATCGTAAAAATAGCTTCGTGTTAGGAGTAACCTAGCTGGTTACTATAGTCTATCTCTAACAAAGATGTAAATAACCAAGGAATGTCTTTGTACTATACCTTAACTCCAAGTCCTGTTTGGATAGACGATGCAACGCTTCTATTATTTCTTTCACATACATATAAACAGCATAGCATACTACGAATACGTGTATACCATGTCCAGAATCCAGCCCAATAATCCAAACAGTATACGGCCCAACCGAGTAACCTCATACAAGAACCTAAAGAGAGAGGAAAAAACCGCGGATCCAACAACCAATTACACCGTCCCTACTAAGGTAATGTTAAAAAGAACACTGCATTCATCCACCACGAAGCAGAGTTGAAAACACGGGGGCTGCCTGCCTGCCTCGATCAAGCTCCTTTAGTTGTAAGGGCCCATGCCAATGCTGGAGCCAGCACCACCAGCGGCATCTCGGGATTTGGAGTAGCTGAGGTAGTATACCTCGCCCAGGATGGCCGTGAAGAAGGTAAATGCCGCGCCAGCAGCGAAGACGCCCTTCCGCACCGTCTCGCATGAGAGGGACTCGCCGTAGAATACGCCCCTGTACCGGGTGTGGTACGCGTTGCGTACTGATCCCGCCAGCAGGCACGCCTCCGCGATGAGGAAGGTCACCCTGTCAATGGGAATGAGACATGTTGTTGGTAAGCATTTGGATGGGAAGTGCAGTTGAGATTAGTTGAACAATAAGATTTTGTTTTATTAGATACGCTGGCTTGATGTTTTAGGTATCCAAATCAGTTGGACATATTCAAAATATGCCAGAAAATATATCACGTGTTTGGTTGTAGTCCATCATCTTCTCGCTCCTCACTTTTTTTATTTGGTTTGTGAAATAAAAATGAGTTAATCTATCACCATTTCATTCCTCATAAGCTAATAAATAGTAATAATATAAGGAATAAGTTCATTCTACCAAATTTATGGAATGGACTAATAATACACCACCTCATCTAGAATACATTGACTCCTCAAACCAAACACACCATAGTATATCTCGAATCTTTAGGTAATGAAATACGAAAATATATGCTCATGTCATAACGGCTTGAAGATGACTTCAGACAGCCGACAATTCCTAGTTCAGGCTTTATTGAATTCAATTTCAGGAAGGAAAGCAAGCAAGCAGCATCCAGAGACACACAGACACACAACTCATGTGATTCCGAATACAATCTGTGGCTTTTGCGAATAGATTATGGCAGATGCTTCCTCCAGATTCCAGAACGCTGGCTAGGCAAGGACACCCAGAAAGCAAGGCTATTAATTGATGTTGACTTGGGAATTGATTAGGAGATGTCAGTCACATGGTGACCTCAAGAGAAACAAATCAATGACAGACTATTGAAAAAACTAATGTGGTTTAGCAGTTCATCACAAAATCTTAACATAAGTCAAGTCGTGTGTGAACAAATATCAATGCATAGATATGGATGTATCGAGGTATCAAACATGGTTTCATTACTTTACTGCAAGCCCTTGACCAACCGCTTAGCTAAGCTACCCCGAACAAATAAAGATGTAGTTTTTACTAGTCCCTCAAGTGAAATATAACCAAAATTTCAATGGTGTGCATTCAAGTTTTGAAGGAATCTGGCTATGTGTATAATTGTGGATATTTAGAGTTTATATATGGATAGATTTATCTCGAACTATTGCGCAATGTTAATCTTGCTGACTGTATTAGTGTGAAAGTTGTATTCTGAGTATTACTGATCATCAAAAACGATACTTTGATGGAAGGGGCTTTCAACATCTCCATCCTATCACAGGAGTACGAAGTCTACCAAACACTAAGCCCCATAAAAGGACCAGTACCAAGCAATTTGTGGCACAAGGACAGTGGGAGTAGCTGGACATCTACAATAAACAATGTAGAGATCTAGCAGATCTATGACAGGTGCTGAAGATAAATATCTAAAACAGCTTCAGAGATCTAAGACAGACATGTGCCACTACTAACAGCCTCCTACCAATAATTAGTTAAATTATTATAGAGGGGTTGTAGCCTGAAATCCTTGAAACATGGCAGTAAACTGTATGTAAAGAGCAGATGTTAGCTTGCATGAGGTTACAGAGCTTAAATACTGAGCATTGCCACGCTAGTGCAGCTTCAGTAATGAAAGCAAAAGCCCCACCCAGCAAGGGGCTAACTGGAGAAGGTGGGAGAAATGATTTGCATCTGGCCACTAGAAAAGTACTAGTATTATATTATTACTAATTGATGAATGGATCTCACAACTCGTTCGCCAAAAGCAATAGAGCAAAGCGCTGGGTGAGACGCTTGAAGTTTAAGACAAGAAAGTGACGGTCGGCCACTAAAACAAGCGACACTTCACCTAATAAGACTCAAAAGGAAAAGAAAAAAAAACTAACATGCGCATCTTCCTGCAGAGGCAACAGCGGCGAACCAGTAGTCAGTTCACCACCACATGGACAGATGGTGCATAGCATTCTATCATCCTTTTCTGTCTACGCCTAGAAACTAAGCTGCAGAGCTTGGCAATCACAGGATTTCAGTTGAAAAGCACAAGATCCAGACCAAGAACAGGCGGCGGAAAACGGATCTTAGATAGCTCCGTGCACCCGCAGCTGAGAACGACGCGAAACCACGATGCAGATCCTATTTTTCAATCTGCTCGTAGAACTAGACCAGCGATGGGACGGATATAGCAGAATCCTACCCACCCGAGTTTGGATCTCGGAGAGAGGAGCAAGGGATCACCCAACCAACCAAATCTTAGCTCTGCTGGCTATTTCCATGTATGTGAAGAGGGAGTACCGGAGCAGTAGCAGGCAACCGTGGGAGGGGAGGAGATTTGGTTGTTTACCATGTGAAGAGGAAGAGGATGAGGGCGCAGGCGCGGGAGCCTCCCGGCTTGAGCCCGCGGCCGCAGCAGAAGCAGCGGCTGGCGAGCATGAGCACGACCTGCGCGGCGGCGAGGAGGAGCAGCGCGCCGACGCCGTAGCCCGTGGCGATGTCGGAGTCGTAGACGCAGTAGTCGTACTCCTTGGCGGCGTCCGGGGTGACGGTGGCCCGGCTGCGGCGCTGCTCGGCGGCGACGCCCAGGCCGAAGGCGATGACGTCCAGGAGGATGACCACCGCCTGCACGATGATGGAAGCCATTGCGAGCGAGCGAGCGAGCTAGCCCGGCTTGCTGCTCCTGTTGGTCGGTCCGGTCGATGTCTACTAGCTCGCAGCTGATCTGCCGGTGTGGGCTGGGTACCGCTGGTGTGAGCTAGTAGTCCGGGGAGGTACTTGAGTGAGTAGTTTAAAGGCAGTGCGGTCGCGTGTCGCGGTGTCGGTGTGGAGTGCTGCAAAGCTTCGCTTTTTTGGCATTTCGGGGTGGGTACGCGCCTACTGGACGGATGCGGGAAAACCTAACGAATGCGGCAGACGGGTGGGGTGCACCTGGCAGCCGCTACTGGACGGGCGTTGGCTCGTTGCGCTTCTCTGCCGTGGTTGGTGCATCTGGCCTGTCCAGCGCTGCCACCCGCGCTCGATTTCTATTTTACATTTCATAACTTTTCTAAACACGCACCACGTCGACAGCGCGTTAGTTCTAAATCCATACTTTCTTCTGTGGAGACGCCGTCTGTTCTCACTTGGGGTTCGGTCGTTAAACACAGTGTTTTTTCTTCCCCCCCCCCCCTTTTGGCTGCACAAACACTGTTCGTCAGTTATCATGATGAATTCTACCTACAATGGGCTTCTAGACCATGTCCCAAATTGTATAGATTTAGTCACGGTTGGATACCGAAACTGGCATGCGGACAGTTAGGGTTCCGAATTTCTTTTAGGATTTGTTAGCTAAATCTGCAGGATTAACTCGATAACCGACTTATAACGGGTCCAGACCTCCTCCCTTTATATAGATGAAAGGTTACGGTCGATTGAACCTCCATAATCGATCCAATCAAATTTACTTATCAATTTTACCTTATTTACATCGTTCTTCCAATTCCTGTGAGTAGGAGTAATCTAGCCTTAAGTTTAGATCTAGTTTAGTCTTCCACAACAATCTCTCTTCGACTCTACGCCGATTAGAGGCGCACCGGACGGTCTGTCGACCCGTAGCAACACCTTGTAACTTCCCCCTCGATGGGATCTCTCCCGGGGACGAGTTCTAGGGTTCTTCGCGGAGAAGAAGACCCTCTGCGCCACCGCGGGCCATCCAGCCCCAGATGTGGACTGTCCGGAAGCGTGCAGAGAGGATCCACTCCTGCGCCCAGGTCGCGGACCGTCTGGCCCTGTGCCACGGACCGTCCGCGCCTCCATAGAGAGCACCATCAGGTGGTTCGTTCCAGTGTTTGGCGTCCAAAAACACTTTTTGGTGACTGTGCTCGGGACGAGGGTGTTTAGACCTAACAAAAATCAGCCCCCTAGATGGCCGGTTCCAAAGATCACACCGACGTCTCCACCACCAACATCATCAAGCGGACCATGGAGGCACTCCCGGCTAATGACCAGCATCCCTTCAATGACATCATAAGGCGCGAGGAGGAGGAGGTGCTGCGACAACTCGTCGAACGGCGCGACAAAGAGGAGGAGGAGGTGCGGCGACAACTCAAGGAACGACGAGAAAAGACAACAGAAAAGTACTTATCATACTTCACGGTGGATCGCCACCAGAAAATCATCCATTAAGGGGAGATCGATATGACATCTCTCCTACCTCCGCCTTCGGCTCCCATTGTAAGTACCTAGATCCATATTTTGAGGCTTTCATGGAACAACGAGGGAAACTATTATAAGAATACGTAGATGAATCTATTAAAAAATGGGCGCTTTCATATGAGAAACCTACTACCCCTAGTTTTCCCTCGCATGAATCTAATACGGAACCACCCGCGCCAAACACATCGGCTACAAATGGGTCTCTGAAAGGGAAATGGATTTTACCATTTTCTCTAAATTGACTTTGATGATTGATGACCATCACAACCTAATGGACTAACTAGTTTGCTTAGTTGATTAATTCTCAGGTGCATAAGTCAAACCATCTCAACTCTAAGCCGACTGTCCGGAATACCGTAGATTATTCCGGACAGGAACAGCTCTTTAGAAAATTCACCTGTGCGCGGACCGTCTGGGTCCTTCCGGCAGGCCGTCCGCGACACCTCGGTGAGCCTCGAACAGAAACTATATATGCAAAACTCACATTTCTACTACGGATTGTCTGAAGGAGAGAAGAACACCGTTGGAGACCAAGCTCAGACTGTCCAGCCTCAGGCGCAGACCGTCCGCCCGTTGGAAATAAGAGAAACCCGAAGGTGCCAAGTTCGGTAAAAAAATGAATTATAGTGTCCTTGCGGACTCTCCGGTGTGCACGGCCAGACAGTACACGACTGCTTTATCTGACATCTGACGACGTATTTAATGCACTTATAGCCATTGATATAGTCGTTACTGTTGTTTGTTGCGATTTCAGCCGTTGATGTGCATGGGCGGGGCCAGAAGCGCGGACCGTCCGTGATTGGCAGAAAGTGGGCAACATGTAGGAAGTGATTGGTGGCTATAAATACAACCCAACCACCTCCATTCACTTTATCCAAGCATTTCATTCATCCTCATTCAATACAAGAGCAAGCATTTCATCCCAAGACACATTCAAAGCTCCCAAGCTCTTCCAAGTGCCATAATTGTGACTAGTGATCATTAGTGATTAGTGCCCTAGAAAGTCTAGAGAGATTTTGATCTTGTGTTTTTATTGTTACTCTTGTTGCTTGGCTTTCTTGATCGTGCTTTCTTCATCTCCTTCTAAACTCTCAAGTGACTTATAAAACTAGCAAGAAACACCTATTTGTGTGGTGATCCTTGCACGGTCTAAGTGACCCTTGAGATTAAGAAGAAGCACTCAACCGGTCTATGTGACCGTTTGAGAGAGGGAAAGGGTTGAAAGAGACCCGTCCTACATAGCCTCCTAAACGTGGAGTAGGTTCTTTGGAACCGAAGCTCGGGAAACAAATCATCTGTGTTTTTGTGCTAATCTTGTATTGTGATTTGATTCCTCCTCTCCTCTCTAAGTTATCTTGCTTGCAATCTCTTTGAGTTAGCTCCCAAAGTTATCTGCATTGATTGAGCAACTAATAGCAAGGAGAACTCTTTTCCACACACTTATTTAATTATTACTCATTCTAACTCTAACCCCAGGCAAAGTTTGTGTTCAAAGTTTATAATTTTCAAGTTTTGTATATCCACCCCCCTCTAGGTGGCTTTCAATTGCTATCGGAGCTCGACACTGTGGCAGAACCACCCAGATTATTCCAGCTTAAGTGCCCAAGTCACGCCTTGAAGGCAGCAACACACTTAAATCAGAATAACCCATCAGTCCTTCGGATCTCGTCCGATAGAGCCACTTACCAAGGATCGAGTATGAAAGGGAAATAGTCTTAATATTTCCTATAATCGATTTTGTTGTTTGACGACCATCACAAACCTTGTGGACTAACCAATTTGTTTAGTTGATCATTCCACAGGTGCATAAGTTCATCTACAACTATTCTAAAGTCGAGTGTCCGGAATACCGTAGATTATTCCGGACAGGAGAAGCTTTTTGGAAAATCACCTAAGTGCGGACCGTCTGGGCCCTTGCAGCGGACCGTCCGCGACACTAGGGTGAGCCTCGGACAGAACCAATGCAAAAACACAAGTCTACACTACAGACCGTCCGATGGAAAAGCAAGCACCGTCCGAGACCAAGCGCGGACCGTCCGGCCTCAGGCGCAGACCGTCCGGTCGGTGGAGAACCGAAAAACACGAAGGTGACGGGTTCAGTAAAATGTATTTTTAGCGTCCTTGTGGACCGTCCGGGGTGCACGACCGGACCGTCCGCGACTGCCTTTATCTGACATCTGACGACGCATTAAATGCTATATAGCCGTTGATATAGCCATTACTGCTGACCATTGCGATTTCAGCCGTTGATGTGCAGGGGCGGACCGTCCGGACCAGGGGCACGGATCGTCCGCGGTCGGCAGAAAAGGAGCAACGACTAGGAAGTGGTTGAGGGCTATAAATACAACCCCAACCACCTCCATTCAAATCATCCAAGCATTCCAATCCTTCACATTCAATACAAGAGCTAGCAATCCATTCCAAGACACAGTCAAAGATTCCAATCTCTCCAAGTTCCACAATTGAGACAAGTGATCATTAGTGATTAAAGACTTGAGAGAGAAAGTGATTCGTGTGTTATTTGTCGCTCTTGTCGCTTGGCTTTTGCAATCGTGCTTTCTTCTTCCCATTCTCATTCTCAAGTGACTTGTAATCAAAGCAAGAGACACCAAGTGTGTGGTGGTCCTTGCGGGGTCTAAGTGACCTGTTTGATTAAGGAGAAAGCTCACTCGGTCTAGGTGACCGTTTGAGAGAGGGAAAGGGTTTGAAAGTCGCCTAGAGGGGGATGAATAGGGCGAATCTGAATATTGTAAACTTAAGAACAACTACAAGCCGGGTTAGCGTTAGAAATATGAACGAGTCCGAGAGAGAGGGTGAAAAACAAATCGCAAGCAAATAAGGAGTGAGACACAAGGATTTGTTTTACCGAGGTTCGGTTCTTGCAAACCTACTCCCCGTTGAGGTGGTCACAAAGACCGGGTCTCTTTCAACCCTTTCCCTCTCTCAAACGGTCACTTAGACCGAGTGAGCTTCTCTTCTCAATCAAACGGGACACAAAGTCCCTGCAAGGACCACCACACAATTGGTGTCTCTTGCCTCGGTTACAATTGAGTTGATCACAAGAAAGAATGAGAAAAAGAAGCAATCCAAGCGCAAGAGCTCAAATGAACACAAGTCACTCTCTCACTAGTCACTATTTGATTTGGAATGAACTATGGACTTGGGAGAGGATTTGATCTCTTTGGTGTGTCTTGTATTGAATGCTATAGCTCTTGTAAGGTGTAGGAAGTTGAAAAACTTGGATGCCATGAATGGTGGGGTGGTTGGGGTATTTATAGCCCCAACCACTAAAAGTGGTCGTTGGAAGGCTGTTTGTCGCATGGCGCACCGGACAGTCCGATGCGCCACCGGACACTGTCCGGTGCGCCAGCCACGTCAGCCGGCCGTTGGGTTCTGACCGTTGGAGCTCTGACAAGTGGGGCCTCTGGGTTGTCCGGTGGTGCACCGGACAGGTCCTGTAGACTGTCCGGTGCGCCTTCTGCACGTGCTCTGTCCTCTGCGCTCGCAGGCGCGCATTAAATGCGTTGCAGTCGACTGTTGCGTGCGAAGTAGCCGTTGCTCTGCTGGCACACCGGACAGTCCGGTGAGTCACCAGACAGTCTGGTGAATTATAGCGGAGCGGCTTCTCATTTTCCCGAAGGTAGCAAGTTCAGCGTCAAGTTCCCTGGTGCACCGGACAGTCCGATGCGCCAGACCAGGGTGCCTTTGGGATGTCTTTAGCTCTCTTTATTTGAACCCATCTTTGGTCTTTTTATTGGCTTGTTGTGAACCTTTGGCACCTGTAAAACTTATAGACTAGAGCAAACTAGTTAGTCCAATTATTTGTGTTGGGCAATTCAACCACCAAAATCAATTTAGGAAAAGGTGTAATCCTATTTCCCTTTCAATCTCCCCCTTTTTGGTGATTGATGCCAACACAAACCAAAGCAAATATAGAAGTGTATAATTGAACTAGTTCGCATAATGTAAGTGCAAATGTTACTAAGAATTGAACCAATATAAATTCTTATAAGATATGCATGGATTGTTTCTTTATTTTAATATTTTGGACCACGCTTGCACCACAGTTTGTTTTTGCAAATTCTTTTGTAAATTCTTTTCAAAGTCCTTTTGCAAATATTCAAAGGTAAATGAATAAGATTTTGAGAAGCATTTTCAAGATTTGAAATTTTCTCCCCCTATTTCAAATGCTTTTCCTTTGACTAAACAAAACTCCACCTCAATAAAATCCTCCTCTTAGTGTTCAAGAGGGTTTTAGATATTAGTTTTTGAAGAGGATGTTTCAATTTGAAATTCTATCAAAAATAAGATACCAATTGAAAAATTCATCATTTCAAAAAACTTTTCTTAACTCAAATTTTGAAAATTGGTGGTGGTGCGGTCCTTTTGCTTTGGGCCTTGCTTTGGGCTAATACTTTCTCCCCCTTTGGCATGAATCGCCAAAAACGGATACTCAAGTGAAATATAAGCCCTAATTGAAATTACTTTCTCCCCTTTTGGCGAACAAAATATGAGTGAAGATTATACCAAAGTTGGAGAGGGGCGCGGAGTGACGGCGAAGGATGAGTAATTTCGATGGAGTGGAGTGGAAGCCTTTGTCTTCGCCGAAGACTCCTTTTCCCTTTCAATCTATGACTTGGTTTGAAATACACTTGAAAACACATTAGTCATAGCATATAAAAAAGATATGATCAAAGGTATATTAATGAGCTATGTGTGCAAAACATCAAAAGAAATTCCTAGAATCAAGAATATTTAGCTCATGCCTAAGTTTGGTAAATGTTTGTTCATCTAATAGCTTGGTAAAGATATCGGCTAATTGTTCTTTGGTGTTAATATATGCAATCTCGATATCCCCCTTTTGTTGGTGATCACTTAAGAAATGATACCGAATGGCTATGTGTTTAGTGCGGCTATGCTCAACGGGATTATCCGCCATGCGGATTGCACTCTCATTATCACATAGAAGAGGAACCTTGGTTAATTTGTAACCATAGTCCCTGAGGGTTTGCCTCATCCAAAGCAATTGCGTGCAACAATGACCTACGGCAATATACTCGGCTTCGGCGGTAGAAAGAGCTACGGAATTTTGCTTCTTTGAAGCCCAAGACACCAGAGACCTTCCCAAGAACTGGCAAGTCCCCGATGTGCTCTTCCTGTTAATTTTACACCCCGCCCAATCGGCATCCGAATAACCAATCAAATCAAACGTGGATCCCCGAGGGTACCAAAGCCCAAACTTAGGAGTATAAACTAAATATCTCAAGATTCGTTTTACAGCCCTAAGGTGAGCTTCCTTAGGATCGGCTTGGAATCTTGCACACATGCATACAGAAAGCATTATATCCGGTCGTGAAGCACATAAGTAGAGTAAAGAACCTATCATCGACCGGTATACCTTTTGATCTACGGATTTACCTCCCGTGTCGAGGTCGAGATGCTCATTTGTTCCCATGGGTGTTTTGATGGGCTTGGCATCCATCATCCCAAACTTGTTTAGAATGTCTTGAATATACTTCGTTTGGCTAATGAAGGTGCCTTCTTGGAGTTGCTTCACTTGAAATCCCAAGAAGTACTTCAACTCCCCCATCATAGACATCTCGAATTTCTGTGTCATGATCCTACTAAATTCCTCACATGTAGATTCGCTAGTAGACCCAAATATAATATCATCAACATAAATTTGGCATATAAACAAATCATTTTCAAGAGTTTTAGTAAATAGAGTAGGATCGACCTTTCCGACTTTGAAGCCATTAGCGATAAGAAAATCTCTTAGGCATTCATACCATGCTCTTGGGGCTTGCTTGAGCCCATAAAGCGCCTTAGAGAGTTTATATATGTGATTAGGATACTCACTATCTTCAAAGTCGGGAGGTTGCTCAACATAGACCTCTTCCTTGATTGGTCCATTGAGGAAGGCAATTTTCACGTCCATTTGATAAATCTTAAAGCCATGGTAAGTAGCATAGGCAAGTAAAATGCGAATTGATTCTAGCCTAGCTACGGGTGCATAGGTTTCACCGAAATCCAAACCTTCGACTTGTGAATACCCCTTGGCCACAAGTCGGGCTTTGTTCCTTGTCACCACACCATGCTCGTCTTGCTTGTTGCGGAAGACCCACTTGGTTCCTACAACATTTTGGTTAGGACGTGGAACTAAATGCCATACCTCATTCCTAGTGAAGTTGTTGAGCTCCTCTTGCATCGCCACCACCCAATCCGAATCTTGTAGTGCTTCCTCTACCCTGTGTGGCTCAATAGAGGAAACAAAGGAGTAATGTTCACAAAAATGAGCAACACGAGATGGAGTAGTTACCCCGTTTTGAATATCACCGAGGATGGTGTTCACGGGGTGATCTCGTTGAATTGCTTGGTGGACTCTTGGGTGTGGCGGTCTTGGAACTTGTTCATCTTCCTTATCTTGATCATGAGCATCTCCCCCTTGATCATTGCTCTCCTCTTGGGGTGGCTCAACTTCTTGATCTTCTCCTTCATCATTTTGAGCCTCATCCTCATCTTGAGTTGGTGGAGATGCTTGCATGGAGGAAGATGGTTGATCTTGTGCTTGAGGTGGCTCGTTGGATTCCTCAGGACACACATCCCCAATGGACATGTTCCTTAGCGCGACGCACGGAGCCTCTTCATCATCTAATTCATCAAGATCAACTTGCTCTACTTGAGAGCCGTTAGTCTCATCAAACACAATGTCACAAGAAACTTCAACTAGTCCAAAGGACTTGTTAAAGACTCTATATGCCCTTGTGTTTGAATCATATCCAAGTAAAAAGCCTTCTGCAGCCTTAGGAGCAAATTTAGATTTCTTCCTTTTTTAACAAGAATAAAGCATTTGCTACCAAAGACTCTAAAATATGAAACATTGGGCTTTTTACCGGTTAGGAGTTCGTATGATGTCTTCTTGAGGATTCGGTGTAGATATAACCGGTTGATGGTGTAGCAAGCGGTGTTGACCGCCTCGGCCCAAAACCGATCCGAAGTCTTGTACTCATCAAGCATGGTCCTTGCCATGTCCAATAGAGTTCGATTCTTCCTCTCCACTACACCATTTTGTTGTGGTGTGTAGGGAGAAGAGAACTCATGCTTGATGCCCTCCTCCTCAAGGAAGCCTTCGATTTGAGAGTTCTTGAACTCCGTCCCGTTGTCGCTTCTTATTTTCTTGATCCTTAAGCCGAACTCATTTTGAGCCCGTCTCAAGAATCCCTTTAAGGTCTCTTGGGTATGAGATTTTTCCTGCAAAAAGAACACCCAAGTGAAGCGAGAATAATCATCCACAATAACTAGACAGTACTTACTCCCGCCGATGCTTATGTAAGCTATCGGGCCGAATAGATCCATGTGTAGGAGCTCGAGTGGCCTGTCAGTCGTCATAATGTTCTTATGTGGATGATGAACACCAACTTGCTTCCCTGCCTGACATGCGCTACAAATCCTGTTTTTCTCAAAATGAACATTTATTAGTCCCAAAATGTGTTCTCCCTTTAGAAGCTTGTGAAGATTCTTCATTCCAACATGTGCTAGTCGGTGATGCTAGAGCCAGCCCATGTTAGTCTTAGCAATTAAGCAAGTGTCGAGTTCAGCTCTATCAAAATCTACTAAGTATAGCTGACCCTCTAACACTCCCTTAAATGCTATTGAATCATCACTTCTTCTAAAGACAGTAACACCTACATCCGTAAAAAGACAGTTGTAGCCCATTTTACATAATTGTGAAACTGAAAGCAAGTTATAATCTAAAGAATCTACAAGAAAAACATTGGAAATGGAATGGTCAGGTGATATAGTAATTTTACCCAATCCTTTGACCAAACCTTGATTTCCATCCCCAAATGTGATAGCTCGTTGTGGATCTTGGTTTTTCTCGTAGGAGGAGAACATCTTCTTCTCCCCTGTCATGTGGTTTGTGCACTTGCTATCGATGATCCAGCTTGAGCCCCCGGATGTATAAACCTACAAAACAAATTTAGTTCTTGATTTTAGGTACCCAAATGGTTTTGGGTCCTTTGACATTAGATACAAGAACTTTGGGTACCCAAACACAAGTCCTTGACTCCTTGTGCTTGCCCCCAACATACTTGGCAACTACCTTGCCGGATTTGTTAGTTAAAATATAAGATGCATCAAAAGTTTTAAATGAAATGTTAGAATCATTTGATGCAATAGGAGTTTTCCTTTTAGGCAATTTTACACGGGTTGATTGCCTAGAGCTAGATGTCTCACCCTTATACATAAAAGCATGATTAGGGCCAGAGTGAGACTTCCTAGAGTGAATTCTCCTAATTTTGTGCTCGGGATAACCGGCAGGGTACAAAATGAAACCCTCGTTATCCTGAGGCATGGGATCCTTGGCCTTAACAAAGTTAGACAATCTTTTAGGAGGGGCATTAAGTTTGACATTGTCTCCCTTTTGGAAGCCAATGTCATCCTTGATGCCAGGGCGTCTCCCGCTATAGAGCATGCTTCTAGCAAATTTAAAATTTTCATTTTCTAAGTCATGCTCATTAATCTTAGCATTAAGTTGAGCTATGTGATCATTTTGTTTCTTAATTAAGACTAGGTGATCATGAATAGCATCAACATTAATATCTCTACATCTAGTACAAATGGAAACATGCTCAATAGTAGATGTAGAGGGTTTGCAAGATTTTAGTTCAACAATCTTAGCATGTAAAATGTCATTTTCACTTCTAAGATTGGAAATTGTAACATTGCAAACATCTAATCCTTAGCTTTAGCAATTAATTTTTCATTATCATTTCTAAGGCTAGCAAGAGAGATATTCAATTCTTCAATCTTAGCAAGTAAACTAACATTATCATCTCTAAGATTGGGAATTGAAACATCACTAACATTAGAATCAACCTTAGCAATTAATTTAGCATTTTCATTTTTAAGGTTGGCAATAGTATCATGACAAGTGCTTAGCTCACTAGATAATTTTTCACATTTTTCTACTTCTAGAGCATAAGCATTCTTAACCTTAACATGCTTCTTGTTTTCTTTAATTAGGAAGTCCTCTTGAGAGTCCAAGAGTTCATCCTTCTCATGAATAGCACTAATTAATTCATTTAATTTTTCCTTTTGTTGCATGTTTAGGTTGGCAAAAAGGGTGCGCAAATTATCCTCCTCGTCACAAGAGTTATCCTCATCACTAGAGGTTGCATATTTAGTAGAGGATTTTGATTTTACCTTCTTCCTTTTGTCGTCCTTTGCCATGAGGCACTTGTGGCCGACGTTGGGGAAGAGGAGGCCCTTGGTGACGGCGATGTTGGCGGCGTCCTCGTCGGAGGAGGAGTCGGTGGAGCTCTCGTCGGAGTCCCACTCGCGGCACACATGGGCATTGCCGCCCTTCTTCTTGTAGTATCTCTTCTTTTCTCTCCTCTTTCCCTTCTTGTCATCGCCCCTGTCACTATCACTAGATAATGGACATTTAGCAATGAAATGACCGGGCTTACCGCACTTGTAGCACACCTTCTTGGAACGGGGCTTGTAATCTTTCCCCTTCCTTTGTTTGAGGATTTGACGGAAGCTCTTGATGATGAGCGCCATCTACTCATTGTAGAGCTTGGAGGCGTCGATGGGGATTCTACTTGGAGTAGAATCTTCTTTGTTCTCCTCCGTTGCTTTGAATGCAACGGGTTGTGCTTCGGGCGTGGAGGAGTCGCCTTGCTCGATGATCTTTTTGGAGCCTTTGATCATTAGCTCAAAGCTCACAAATTTACCTATGACCTCCTCAGGAGACATTAGCGTGTATCTAGCATCACCTCGAATTAATTGAACTTGCGTAGGGTTAAGAAAAATGAGTGATCTAAGAATAACCTTGACCATTTCATGGTCATCCCATTTTTTGCTCTCGAGGTTGCGCACTTGGTTCACCAAGGTCTTGAGCCGGTTGTACATCTCTTGTGGCTCCTCCCCTTGGCGAAGCCGAAAGCGACCGAGCTCCCCCTCGATCGTTTCCCGCTTGGTGATTTTGGTCACTTCGTCTCCTTCGTGCGCGGTCTTGAGTACGTCCCAAAGCTCCTTGGCGCTCTTTAATCCTTGCACCTTGTTATACTCCTCTCGACTTAGAGAGGCGAGGAGTATAGTGGTGGCTTGAGAGTTGAAGTGTCGGATTTGGGCGACCTCATCCGAATCATAGTCTTCATCCCCCGGTGATGGTACCTGTACTCTAATCTCAACAACATCCCAAATGCTAGTGTGGAGTGAGGTTAGATGATGCCTCATTTTATCACTCCACATATTATAATCTTCACCATCAAACATAGGTGGTTTGCCTAATGGGACGAAAAGTAATGGAGTACGTTTCGAAATGCGAGGGTAGCGTAGGGGGATCTTACTAAACTTCTTGCGCTCATGGCGCTTAGAAGTTATGGATGGCGTGTTGGAGCCGGAGGTGGATGGCGACGAAGAGTCGGTCTCGTAGTAGACCACCTTCCTCATCTTCTTCTTCTTGTCACCGCTCCGACGCGACTTGTCGTGTGAAGGGGATCCCTTCACCTTGTTGGCGGACTCCCCGGATGGAGCCTTCCCATGGCTTGTGGCGGGCTTCTCGCCGGTCCTGATCTCCCTCTTGGCGGATGCTCCCGACATTACTTCGAGCGGTTAGGCTCTAATGAAGCACCGGGCTCTGATACCAATTAAAAGTCGCCTAAAGGGGGGGGGGGGTGAATAGGGCGAATCTGAAATTTGTAAACTTAAGAACAACTACAAGCAGGGTTAGCGCTAGAAATATGAACGAGTCCGAGAGAGAGGGTGAAAAACAAATCGCAAGCAAATAAGGAGTGAGACACAAGGATTTGTTTTACCGAGGTTCGGTTCTTGCAAACCTACCCCCCGTTGAGATGGTCACAAAGACCGAGTCTCTTTCAACCCTTTCCCTCTCTCAAACGGTCACTTAGACCGAGTGAGCTTCTCTTCTCAATCAAACGGGACACAAAGTCCCCGCAAGGACCACCACACAATTGGTGTCTCTTGCCTCGGTTACAATTGAGTTGATCACAAGAAAGAATGAGAAAAAGAAGCAATCCAAGCGCAAGAGCTCAAATGAACACAAGTCACTCTCTCATTAGTCACTATTTGATTTGGAATGAACTATGGACTTGGGAGAGGATTTAATCTCTTTGGTGTGTCTTGTATTGAATGTTATAGCTCTTGTAAGGTGTAGGAAGTTGGAAAACTTGGATGCCATGAATGGTGGGGTGGTTGGGGTATTTATAGCCCCAACCACCAAAAATGGTCGTTGGAAGGCTGTCTATCGCATGGCGCACCGGACAGTCCGGTGCGCCACCGGACACTGTCCGGTGTGCCAGCCACGTCAGCCGGCCATTGGGTTCTGACCGTTGGAGCTCTGACAGGTGGGGCCTCTGGGCTGTCCGGTGGTGCACCGGACAGGTCCTGTAGACTATCTGGTGCGCCTTCTACGCGTGCTCTATCCTCTGCGCGCGCAGGCGCGCATTAAATGTGTTGCAGTCGACTGTTGCGTGCGAAGTAGCCGTTGCTCCGCTAGCACATCGGACAGTCCGGTGTGTCACCGGACATTGTCCGGTGCTTCACAGGACAGTTTGGTGAATTATAGCGGAGCGACTTCCCATTTTCCCGAAGGTAGCAAGTTCAGCGTCAAGTTCCCTGGCACACCGGACACTGTCCGGTGGCACACCGGACAGTCCGGTGCGCCAGACCAGGGTGCCTTTGGGATGTCTTTAGCTCTCTTTATTTGAACCCATCTTTGGTCTTTTTATTGGCTTGTTGTGAACCTTTGGCACCTGTAAAACTTATAGACTAGAGCAAACTAGTTAGTCCAGTTATTTGTGTTGGGCAATTCAACCACCAAAATCAATTTAGGAAAAGATGTAAGCCTATTTCCCTTTCAGGGTTGAAAGAGACCCGGTCTTTGTGACCACCTCAACGGGGATTAGGTTCTCAAGAACCGAACCTCAGTAAAACAAATCATCATGTCATCCACCTTATTTCTTGGTTGATTTGTTTTCGCCCTCTCTTTCGGACTCAGATTTATTTCTAACGCTAACCCCAGCTTGTAGTTGTGCTTTAAGTTTGTAAATTTTAGTTTCCGCCTATCCAGCCCCCTCTAAGCGACTTTCAATTGGTATCAGAGCCCGATACTTCATTAAGAGTCTAACCACTTGAAGTGATGTCTGGAGGATCCGCCAAGAGGGAGATGGAAATGGCCACAAGCCACGGGAAGGCTCCATCGAAGGATCCGGCGCCAAAGGAAGGGAGGAATCACCTCCTCGCGTCAAGTTGCATCGGAGTGGCGACAAAAAGAAGAAGATGAAGAAAGTGGTCTACTACGAGACCGACTCTTCGTCGCCATCCACCTCCGACTCCGATGCTCCGTCCGTCACTTCTAAGCGCCATGAGCGCAAGAAGTTTAGTAAGATCCCCCTACGCTATCCTCGCATTTCTAAACGCACTCCTTTACTTTTCGTCCCATTAGGCAAACCACTGGTTTTTTACGGTGAAGATTATTGTATGTGGAGTGATAAAATGAGGCATCATCTAACCTCACTCCATGCAAGCATTTGGGACATTGTTGAGTTTAGAGCGCAGGTACCATCCGTGGGGGATGAAGGATATGATTCGGACGAGGTCGCCCAAATCCGACACTTTGACTCCCAAGCCACCACTATACTCCTTGCCTCTCTATGTCGAGAGGAGTATAACAAGGTGCAAGGGCTAAAAAGTGCCAAGGAGATTTGGGATGTGCTAAAGATCGCACACGAAGGGGATGAGGTGACCGAGATCACCAAGCGAGAGACGATCGAGGGGGAGCTCGGTCGACTCATCCTCAACCAAGGAGAGGAGCCACAAGCCATGTACAACTGGCTCAAGACCTTGGTCATCCAAGTGCGCAAACTCAAGAGCACCAAATGGGATGACCATGAAATGGTCAAGGTTATTCTAAGATCACTTGTTTTTCGTAATCCTACTCAAGTTCAATTAATATGTGGTGATCCTAGATATAAGCAAATGTCTCCCGAGAAAGTGATAGGAAAGTTTGTGAGCTTTGAATTGATGATCAAAGGCTCCAGACAAATCGTCGAGCAAGGCGCCACCTCCACACCCGAGGTGTAACCCATCGCATTCAAAGCGACGGAGAAGAAAGAAGAGTCTACTTCAGTAGGCTCCCCATCGACGCCTCCAAGCTCGACAACGAGGAAATGGCGCTCATCATTAGGAGCTTCCGCCAAATCCTCAAGCAAAGGAGGGGGAAGGATTACAAACCCCGCTCCAAGAAGGTGTGCTACAAGTGTGGTAAGCCCGGTCATTTTATTGCAAAATGTCCTATTTGTAGTGACAGTGACAGGGGCGACGACAAGAAGGGAAAGAGGAAGGAAAAGAAGAAGTACTACAAGAAGAAGGGCGGCGATGCCCACGTGTGTCGGGAATGGGACTCCGACGAGAGCTCCACTAACTCCTCCTCAGACGAGGATGCTGCCAACATCGCCGTCAACAAGGGCCTCCTCTTCCCCAACGTCGGCCACAAGTGCCTCATGGCAAAGGACGACAAAAAGAAGAAGGTAAAATCTAGAGCCTCCACTAAATATACGACATCTAGTGATGAGGGTAGCTCTAGTGATGATGAAGATGATTTGATTGCTCTTTTTGCCAAGTTAAACATGCAACAAAAAGAAAAATTGAATGAATTGATAGGTGCCATTCATGAGAAGGATGAACTCTTGGATATCCAAGAGGAATTCCTCATTAAGGAAAACAAAAAGCATGTTAAAGTAAAAAATGCTTATGCACAGGAAATAGAGAAATGTGAAAAATTAACTAGTGAGCTTAGCATTTGCCATGACACTATCTCCAACCTTAGAATTGAAAATACTAATTTGATCGCTAAGGTTGAAAAGAGAAGTGTTTGTGATGATTCAATTGCCAAACTTAAAAATGATAATGCTAGTTTAAATGCTAAGATTGACAAATTGAATGAATCAATTTGTAGCCTTAAGATTGAGAATGATAAATTAATTTGTAAGGCTAAGGATTTAAATGTTTGCAATGTTTCTATTTCATGTCTTAGAGATGAATATGCCATGCTAAAATCTAAGATAGATGAATTAAAATCTTGCAAACCCTCTACATCCACTATTGATCATGTTTCTATTTGCATGAGATGTAGAGATATTAATGTTGATGCTACTCATGATCACCTAGCTTTAATTAAAAAAACAAAATGATCACATAGCTCAACTAACTGCTAAAATTAATGAGCATGAGATAGAGAATAAAAAATTTAAATTTGCTAGAAGCATGCTTTATAATGGGAGACGCCCTGGTATTAAGGATGGCATTAGTTTCCAACAGGGAAGCAATGTCAAGCTTAATGCCCCCAAGAAATTGTCTAATTTTGTTAAGTGTAAGGCTCCCATGGCTCAGGATAACGAGGGTTACATTTTATATCCTGCTGGTTATCCTGAGCATAAGATTAGGAGAATTCATGCTAGGAAACCTCATAATATTTCACATCATGCTTTTATGTATAAAAATGAGGCTTCTAGCTCTAGATAGACATAGCCAAATGGGCGGCCCGGCCCGGGCACGGCCATGCACGGCACGGTTAGGGCATGACCCGTTTAATAGCCGTGTCGTGCTGGCACGGCACTAGTGCCTAAGACCAGGCCCAAGCACGGCACTAAGCCTGCTTAGCCGTGCCGGGCCGACACGGTAGGCCCGTTTAGCCCGTTTAGCACTACACCACAGAATTTTAGTCAGACATTCACAAACACAGTTAAAACATACTAAAATAGCTAATATTGAGCTGTTTAGTGCAAAGGCTGACTCATTAAAAACCTATCTAGGTAAAAACTCACCCTTGTAAGAAAACCCTAGATAGGAAAAAAGAGTACAACACACAGCTAACTAGTCGTGCTTGGATCAATCATGCATAATCGTGCCTAACCGTGCCTAGGGGCTAATCGGGCCATGCCCGTGCCGGCCCAGCGTGCCCGGTGCTCGGCCCAGGCACGGCACTACCCATCGGGCCGTGCCGGCACGGGCCCGGCTCCAGCCGTGCCGTGCCCAGGCACTACGAGCCGTGCCGTGCTCTGGGCCGGCCCGATTAGCCCGACACTATTGGCCATCTATAGCTCTAGGCAATCAACCCATGTTAAATTGCCTAAAAGGAAAACTCCTACTGCATCAAATGAACCCAATGTTTCATTTAAGACTTTTGATGAATCTTATGTTTTAACTAACAAATCAGGCAAAGTAGTTGCCAAATATGTTGGGGGCAAACACAAGGGCTCCAAGACTTGTGTTTGGGTACCCAAGGTACTTGTTTCAAATGTGAAAGGACCCAAGACCGTTTGGGTACCTAAGAAAAAGGCCTAAACTTGTTTTGTAGGTTTATGCATCCGGGGGCTCAAGTTGAATCATTGATAGCGGATGCACAAACCACATGACAGGGGAGAAAAGGATGTTCTCCTACGAGAAAAACGAAGATCCCAAAGAGCTATCACATTCGGGGATGGAAACCAAGGTTTGGTCAAAGGACTTGGTAAAATTGCTATATCACCTGACCATTCCATTTCCAATGTTTTTCTTGTAGATTCTTTAGATTACAACTTGCTTTTAGTTTCTCAATTATGCAAAATGGGTTACAACTGTCTTTTTACGGATATAGGTGTTACTGTCTTTAGAAGAAGTGATGATTCAGTAGCATTTAAGTGAGTATTAGAGGGTCAGCTATACTTAGTTGATTTTAATAGAGCTGAACTCGATACTTGCTTAATTGCTAAGACTAATATGGGTTGGCTCTGGCATCGCCGACTAGCCCATGTTGGGATGAAGAATCTTCACAAGCTTCTAAAGGGAGAACACATTTTGGGACTAACCAATGCTCATTTTGAGAAAGACAAGGTTTGTAGCGCATGTCAAGCAGGGAAGCAAGTTGGTACCCACCATCCACACAAGAACATCATGACGACCGACAGGCCGCTTGAACTACTCCACATGGATCTATTCGGCCCGATAGCTTACATAAGCATCAGTGGGAGTAAGTATTGTCTTGTAATTATGGATGATTATTCTCATTTCACTTGGGTATTCTTTTTGCAGGAAAAATCTCAAACCCAAGAAACCTTAAAGGGATTCTTGAGACGGGCTCAAAACGAGTTCGAATTAAGGATCAAGAAGATAAGAAGCGACAACGGGACAGAGTTCAAGAACTTTCAAATTGAAGGCTTTCTTGAGGATGAGGGCATCAAGCATGAGTTGTCTTCTCCCTACACACCTCAACAAAATGGTGTAGTGGAGAGAAAGAATAGAACTCTGCTGGACATGGCAAGGACCATGCTTGATGAGTACAAGACTCCGGACAGGTTTTGGGCTGAGGCGATTAACACCGCCTGCTACTCCATCAACCGGTTATACCTTCACCGAATCCTCAAGAAGACATCATATGAACTCCTCACCGGTAAAAAGCCCAATGTTTCATATTTTAGAGTCTTTGGTAGCAAATGCTTTATTCTTGTTAAAAGAGGTAGAAAATCTAAATTTGCTCCTAAGGTTGTAGAAGGCTTTACTTGGTTATGACTCAAACACAAGGGCATATAGAGTCTTCAACAAATCCACTGGATTAGTTGAGGTTTCTTGTGACATTGTGTTTGATGAGACTAATGGCTCTCAAGTAGAGCAAGTTGATCTTGATGAGCTAGATGATGAAGAGGCTCTGTGCGTCGCGCTAAGGAACATGTCCATTGGGGAT
The DNA here is from genome assembly GCF_902167145.1 of Zea mays. Classification (NCBI taxonomy): domain Eukaryota; kingdom Viridiplantae; phylum Streptophyta; class Magnoliopsida; order Poales; family Poaceae; genus Zea; species Zea mays. The sequence continues at coordinate 45,338,526 of NC_050102.1, forward strand.
GTGTGTCCTAAGGAATCCGAAGAGCCTCCACAAGCACAAGATCAACCATCATCTTCAAATCAAGCATCTCCACCAACTCAAAATGAGGATCAGGTTCAAAACAATGAAGAAGATGATCAAGAAGATGAGCCACCTCAAGAGGAGGGCAATGATCAAGGGGAAGATGACCATGACAAAGACAAGGAAGATGATCAAGAAGAATAGAGTCAAAGACCGCCTCACCCAAGAGTCCACCAAGCGATTCAAAGAGATCACCCTGTGAACTCCATGCTCGGCAATATTCATAAGGGGGTTACAACTCGATCACGAGTCACTCATTTTTGTGAACATTACTCTTTTGTTTCCTCTATTGAGCCATACAGGGTAGAGGATGCATTAAGAGATTCAGATTGGGTGTTGGCAATGCAATAGGAGCTCAACAACTTCACGAGGAATGAGGCATGGCATCTTGTTCCACGTCCTAACCAAAATGTTGTAGGAACCAAGTGGGTATTCTGCAACAAGCAAGATGAGCATGGTGTGGTGACAAGGAACAAAGCCCGACTTGTAGCCAAGGGATATTCACAAGTCGAAGGTTGGGATTTCGGTGAAACCTATGCACCCGTAGCTAGGCTTGAGTCAATTCGCATATTACTTTCCTATGCTACTTACCATGGATTTAAGCTTTACCAAATGGACGTGAAAAGTGCCTTCCTCAATGGACCAATCAAGGAAGAGGTCTATGTTGAGCAACATCCTGGCTTTGAAGATAGTGAGTACCCTAACCATGTTTACAAACTCTCAAAGGCACTTTATGGGCTCAAGCAAGCCCCAAGAGCATGGTATGAATGGCTAAGAGATTTTCTTATCACTAGTGGCTTCAAAGTCGAAAAAGCCGATCCTACTCTCTTTACTAAAACTATTGCAAATGATTTGTTTGTATGCCAAATTTATGTTGATGATATCATATTTGGGTCTACTAACAAATCTACTTGTGAAGAGTTTAGTAGGATCATGATTCAAAAATTCGAGATGTCTATGATGGGAGAGTTGAAGTATTTTCTAGGATTTCAAGTCAAGCAACTCCAAGAAGGCACTTTCATCAGCCAAACAAAGTACATTCAAGATATACTTACCAAGTTTGGAATGAAGGACGCCAAGCCCATCAAGACACCCATGGGAACCAATGGGCATCTCGACCTCGACACGGGAGGTAAATCCGTAGATCAAAAGGTATACCGGTCGATGATAGGATCTTTACTCTATCTATGTGCATCTCGACCGGATATTATGCTTTCCGTATGCATGTGTGCAAGGTTCCAAGCCGATCCTAAGTAAGTTCACCTTAGGGCCGTGAAAAGAATCATGAGATATTTAGTTTATATACCTAAGTTTGGACTTTGGTAACCCAAGGGATCCACCTTTGATTTAATAGGATATTCAGATGCTGATTGGGCAGGGTGTAAAATTGATAGGAAGAGCACATCAGGGACTTGTCAGTTTCTAGTAAGATCCCTGGTGTCTTGAGCTTCAAAGAAACAAAACTCAGTAGCTCTTTCTACCACCGAAGCCGAGTATATTGCCGCAAGTCATTGTTGCGCGCAATTGCTTTGGATGAGGCAAACCATCAGGGACTATGGCTACAAATTTAGCAAAGTCCCTCTCCTATGTGATAATGAGAGTCCCATCCGCATGGCGGATAATCCCGTTGAACACAGTCGCACTAAGCACATAGCCATTCGGTATCAATTTTTGAGGGATCACCAACAGAGGGGGATATCGAGATTGCTTATGTTAGCACCAAAGAACAATTAGCCGATATTTTTACCAAACCATTAGATGAGAAAACCTTTACCAAACTTAGGAATGAGCTAAACATTCTTTATTCTCGGAACTTTGATTGAAACTTTGCACACATAGCTCATTTATATACCTTTGATCACATCTCTTTCACTTTGGTACAAATGCATCATTCTTACTATTTGTGTACCAAGACTATGACTAATATGTATTCAAGTGTATTTCTACTAAGTCATAGATTGAAAGGAAAATGGAGTCTTCGGCGACGACAAGGCTTCCACTCCACTCTATCGGTATCAATTACCTTTCGCCGTCACTCCACACCACTCTTCGATTGGTATAATCTTCACTCATATTTTATTTACCAATGGAGGAGAAAGTAAAAGGGCTCTAAAAAATCTCCATTTTTGGCGATTCATGCCAAAGGGGGAGAAAGTATTAGCCCAAAGCAAAATGGCCGCACCACCACAAATTTCAAAACTTTAGTTTTAGTTTTCAATTGGTATCTTGTTGTTGATATACTTCAAGAGGGTTTTAATAGATATCAATTGGAAATATATTGAGATGAAAGTAAAAAGGGCTCTCAAAAATCTCCGTTTTTGGTGATTCATGCCAAAGGGGGAGAAAGTATTAGCCCAAAGCAAAAGGATCGCACCACCACAAATTTCAAAACTTTAGTTTTAGTTTTCAATTGGTATCTTGTTGTTGATATACTTCAAATTGGTATAATATTTTCAATTGGTATAAGTTTTTCAAAAACTAGCATCTCAATATATTTCCAATTGATATCTATTAAAACCCTCTTGAAAACTAAGAGGAGAATTTTATTCAGGGGGAGTTTTGGTTAAGTCAAAGGAAAAGCATTTGAAATAGGGGGAGAAATTTCAAATCTTATGCATAAACCTTTGATCACATCTCTTTCACTTTGGTACAAATGCATCATTCTTACTATTTGTGTACCAAGACTATGACTAATATGTATTCAAGTGTATTTCTACTAAGTCATAGATTGAAAGGGAAATGGAGTCTTCGGCGACGACAAGGCTTCCACTCCACTCTATCGGTATCAATTACCTTTCGCCGTCACTCCACACCACTCTTCGATTGGTATAATCTTCACTCATATTTTATTTACCAATGGAGGAGAAAGTAAAAGGGCTCTAAAAAATCTCCATTTTTGGCGATTCATGCCAAAGGGGGAGAAAGTATTAGCCCAAAGCAAAATGACCGCACCACCACAAATTTCAAAACTTTAGTTTTAGTTTTCAATTGGTATCTTGTTGTTGATATACTTCAAGAGGGTTTTAATAGATATCAATTGGAAATATATTGAGATGAAAGTAAAAAGGGCTCTCAAAAATCTCCGTTTTTGGTGATTCATGCCAAAGGGGGAGAAAGTATTAGCCCAAAGCAAAAGGATCGCACCACCACAAATTTCAAAACTTTAGTTTTAGTTTTCAATTGGTATCTTGTTGTTGATATACTTCAAATTGGTATAATATTTTCAATTGGTATACGTTTTTCAAAAACTAGCATCTCAATATATTTCCAATTGATATCTATTAAAACCCTCTTGAAAACTAAGAGGAGAATTTTATTCAGGGGGAGTTTTGGTTAAGTCAAAGGAAAAGCATTTGAAATAGGGGGAGAAATTTCAAATTTTATTCATAAACCTTTGACTATTTGCAAAAGACTTTGAAAAGATTTTCCCAAAAGAATTTGCAAAAACAAAACAAGTGGTGCAAATGTGGTCCAAAATGTTAAATATCAAATCAAATCTACATACTTAGAAATAATTTCACTTCAAAATAACTTATGCACATCTGTCAAAATGCAAACTAGTTATATTTCTATAATTTGTATTTGCTTTGGTTTGTGTTGGCATCAATCACCAAAAATGGGGAGATTGAAAGGGAAATAGTCTCAATATTTCCTATAATCGATTTTGGTGTTTGACGACCATCACAAACCTTGTGGAATAACCAGTTTGTCTAGTTGATCATTCCACAGGTGCATAAGTTCATCTACAACTATTCTAAAGTCAACTATTCGGAATACCGTAGATTATTCTGGACAGGAGAAGCTTTTCGGAAAATCACCTAAGCGCGGACCGTCCGCGACACTAGGGTGAGCCTCGGGATAGAACCAATGCAAAAACACAAGTCTACACTACGAACCGTCCGATGGAAAAAGCAAGCACCGTCCGAGACCAGGCGCGGACCGTCCGGTCGGTGAAGAATCGAAAAACCCGAAGGTGACAGGTTCGATAAAATGTATTTTTAGCGTCCTCGCGGACCGTCCGAGGTGCACGACCAGACCGTCCGCGACTGCCTTTATCTGACATCCGACGATGCATTAAATGCTATATAGCCGTTGATATAGCCATTACTGCTGACCGTTGCGATTTTAGTCGTTTATGTGCAGGGGCGGACCGTCCGGACCAGGGGCGCAGACTGTCCGCGGTCGGTAGAAAAGGAGCAACGGCTAGGAAGTGGTTGAGGGCTATAAATACAACCCCAACCACCTCCATTCAAATCATCCAATCATTCTAATCCTTCGCATTCATGCAATCCATTCCAAGACACAATCAAAGATTCCAATCTCTCCAAGTTCCACAATTGAGACAAGTGATCATTAGTGATTAAAGACTTGAGAGAGAAAGTGATCCGTGTGTTATTTGTCGCTCTTGTCGCTTGGCTTTTGCAATCGTGCTTTCTTCTTCCCATTCTCATTCTCAAGTGACTTGTAATCAAAGCAAGAGACACCAAGTGTGTGGTGGTCCTTGTGGGGTCTAAGTGACCCGTTTGATTAAGGAGAAAGCTCACTCGGTCTAGGTGACCGTTTGAGAGAGGGAAAGGGTTGAAAGAGACCCGGTCTTTGTGACCACCTCAACGGGGATTAGGTCTCATGAACCGAACCTCGGTAAAACAAATCATCGTGTCATCTGCCTTATTTCTTGGTTGATTTGTTTTCACCCTCTTTTTCGGACTCATATTTATTTCTAACGCTAACCCCGGCTTGTAGTTGTGCTTTAAGTTTATAAATTTCAGTTTCCGCCTATCCACCCCCCTCTAGGCGACTTTCAGTGTACCATTAGAGCACACGATGGTGAGACTCAGAGAGAATACAATAAACATGAATCCACAATTTAAAGTACTTGAGTTATTGCATAAATCGGATTTTGATAAAAGATAACAATGTTCTTAATAGTGCAGCGGATAATAAATAACGTTGATAACGAGGAATCGGGCAAGGCCTAGCCCACTACTCCTCCTAGTCCTCTCCTGCCGAGGCGGCATCCCACTTGACCGTCCAACCCGGTGGCAGGGTGGATGGCCAAGTCACACCATCAACCATGTCTTGCAGTGAACCTATATAAATTATGCCACAAGCAAGGCTGAGTATACTAATACTCAGCTAGACTTACCCGGTGTGAGGAGTCTACTCCTCTACCTTTAGACCATGAAGTTGTTTTGTTGAGGGGTTTGGTTTGCCAAAAGCACTAGCTAAGTATAAATACAAGTTTTAGCCTTTCGGGTTCTAGTATATCCATTTATACTAGGTTTGCTCCTTCCTAAACATACATGGTGACAAGCATTTAGTGCAATCAACATATTTTCTCAAGAAACCTCATTTCACTTCTTACTCGATGCAGTACAAGGGGTCAAGCAGTCTCATTAGCTGCGAGAAGTAGACAATTCAAATCGAGTTTTTAACCTTGCAAGGTAAACCTAAACACACGACATGTAGGGCACTTCATCCCCACACACGTTAGCCGTTCCCATCGATTCCCCGGTAACAGATCAGGGCTCACGGCCTTGGCGTACAATGCTCCATTGTCCCCGGCCGCCGCCGTGCAACGACCGCACTTGTACCCACCATAGCTAGCATGGGAGACTTCGTCTCAGGACCAATGAGGGATAAAGTCTGCGGGCGGGTTCAATCAGGTACTAGGCTTATCGATTACCATATTTCCCGACATGTGTCTAGTACGTTCAAACACTTGACTCATGTATCCGCACATTAATCCTTAAGTTCATTTCCGTCTCACAGACAAGGCATCCACCCTGGATCCATGTCCATAGACCATCATAATTCCATTATCAAAATGAATACAATCAATTCCTAGCCTCACACGAGTGCTAAAAAATCACTCGACTTCTACCGAGGTTCTCAATTAGCATAGTAGTTACTCGACCTAGCATACTAGTATCCATCTCAAGGGAATCCTGAATTCATGCAACTAGGGTTTCAAGCAATTCCTACACTTAATGCACGGTACAAGCCTACAAACATTAAGTGCAGTAAAATAGCATATATATATATATATATATATATATATATATATATATATATATATATATATATATATATATATATATATATATATATATATATATATATATAACGGTTATGCATAAACCAGGGCTTGCCTTCAAATGCGGGTGCCGCGGAAGGTTCTTCCACGATGAGTTCGGGAGCTGGTTCCCAGGCTCCTTCTTGTTGTGCATCTTGCTCTTGGATCAAGACGTACTCTTCGTCCGTGAGATTGCAATCTAATCTATAAAGCACCAGTTTCAACGGTCGTCCCGCGTCATTTTTTTACAAATAACCCCTCACAGCTATTTCAAATTAACCCGATGCACGCCTATAGATGGCCAAACGGCGGCTCGGCACGGCCAGACGCCCACGGGCCACAACTCTGGCCCATGCACGTCATGCCGACCTACTGACAGTACCGGGTCAATCCGTCGACCCATTTGATTAAATCAGCATAAAATATTAAAAAACGATGGAGGAGGTGGGGTTTGAACCCATGCCCTAATGGAAGTAGGGCGAGAGACACTGAGTGAAGCTGTCTAACCAGTAAAACATCATGTTCAGATGTTTTTAATATTGAATATAAATTGTATATATGTATATACATTTTTTGTAAAATACAAAATATATAATTATGTCGAGCCGGGCGAGCAATACGGGTCGAGGCTACAGCTCAAGCACGGCACGTCGTTCTTGGCTCTTGCAAACATTAGGTCATTTCCGATACCACATTGGCGCAATGGACTCAATGGTGTTTGAGGTTGCTGAATTGGATGGAGCAATAATGGTTTGTCACACTAACAGTAAAATGAAAGGTTATTTGTTTGTTTTAAATATCAGTAATTGCTATGAAGTAGCATAATTTATATGGGGCGCATCCAGTTTTTTTATTGATGTCTGACTTTAGCAATCACTCTATATTTTGATCTATCTTTTTTACAAGTTTGAGTTCATGTGACTTATTTTAGAAACTTGAGTTCACAAACTTTCTCTTATTTGGTCTCTCTATGGTGGAATATTATGTTATTTTATAATCTCTGTTCGTTTAGTCAGTCGTTGTGAACTCCCTTCTAATCGCTCACTTCATTGGTCGTGTTGTACCAAGACATATTGGATGGAGTAAGCAATAACATTAGTTAGCCAAATCAAAAAATATTATATGGAGAGTGGAGACAAATCAATAAAAAAACTTGAACTTTTTTTGGTGGATAATTTACATGTGTATTGTTGTAAGCCATCGCAATGCACAGGTAACCGACTAGTGAATGTAAATGCATGAGTATGAATGCAACATATTTATATACATTTGTACATGTCCAAGGTGCATACTAGGATTCAAGGATTTCTTTCCCCTTTTATTTTTAAGGACTTTTATGGGGTAGGTTGAACTACGCTTCTGACTTAGACCTTTCCAAAAACCCTATAAAATTATAGTGGCTTTTTGTTGGCTTACATAAGCTTCTCTCAAAATTTGGGGTGCAAAATGGGGGGTTATCTCTGTACAAAAATGACAAGGTTTAGGCTAGAGAGGGTACTTTAAACTACAACCCTTGTGTAGAAGTGGCTTCTGCCCTATAACTTATTTTTGCTGATGTTTAGGGGTGATATCATTCTCCTATGCCAAATTGCAGCCAAGGATACCTAATGGTTATTTAATGGTAATTTTCTAAAGTTGAGGGCTTAATGGGTGCTTTCTACTACCACTCTAATTGAAAAATGTCAAACAACAGATTTCCTAAATTTTCTAGTTCTTCTTTGCGCAAGATGTCAGACCCAAGTTTTAGGGGTCCAAAACCCGGGCGCGAAATAATCACCAGGTGTGCTGGGACCAAGTCTCACACATATGATGAATAGTGGTATAGAAACGAATGTCACATCTTTACTATATAATAGGAGTTCTGTACATAATAAATAAATAATTACATCATAAGGAGACAATGATCCAGCAACCCAAAATTAACTGGGAGACGACGACCTAGACCTCTCACGAACTCATCACAACATCCTCCAAGCGCCTCATCTCGTGGTACCTGTTCTTGACCTGTGGGGGGGTGAGACAACAAGAGTGAGCTCACATATGTTCATCGCTCAACAAGTTGTGGGAAATAATGTGCATGAACTCACCAATGGTGGGAGTTCATGTGAAGTGTAAGGCTTACCAAAGAGGATGGTTAAAGCTGAGCATTGCTTTTAAAGTTGGTCAAAATTTTATTAGCAATTACTAAGTATAAGTAAATACCAACCCAATTAAGTAGTAGAACAAAAGTAATAACAACACCTGCGATGCAATGCATATGACAAATTGAATTTAGTTCCATAAATTAATCATGTGAGGGTCTGAGCTGCTCATGACCGTGAGCACGGCTGATATACCAGTTTTACACTCTGCAGAGGTTGCGCATCTTTACCCATAAGTCATATTACCCATCTGCCAAGGGAAGGCCACTCCCATACACCTTTTCCAAGGAGGCGAGGCAGGGTAACACTAAGAGGCCTTTACAAAGTTCCACTAGCTTCAAAAAACCCGCTACAGTTTCTAGGAAGCTCCAATGCAGGGACCCCTCGCCTGACCGCCATCGCAGCAAAATCAACCCAAGGGCCTCCCTACACTGACCACTCCCCTACTGCCCTTGCCCCTTTCGAGTAAGGTAGTCCTCCACTAGCTTTCCTAATTAGTCAGTCAAGGGAGTCCCATACCACCCTTGTGGTACCACTGTTTTCCGGGTGGTCGCTCAATGTTCCAATTAACATAATGATCTTATCATGAACAGTAAATAACAAACTGATAATAAAAGAATGACCATGAATAATGTGTATCTCTATACCCAAAACCACATAAAGCAATAGCAGGTACTACCCAAAAATTCAGTGGTAAACAAGGTATAAGATAGCCAAACTAGGGTGACCTATTGGGTCCCATCAAAATTAACCTATGCAGATCATTATGATTAATAAGAACATGATTGGGTAAAAAGAAGTGATCAAGGGCACAACTTGCCTAGAACTTGAGATTCCAGGTACCAACTTGCTCTTCAGGTGACTCGTGACCTCGCTGTTAAACGTCGCAATACAGACAAACAGTGTATAGGCAACATTAACATCACACCAAACATAAGTACAAAAAACATATTAATAATTTAAATATTAAAATAAGATCATAGGAATAGGAATCATTAATTTTGGAGTTATGGATTTTAAGTTATGAATTTCCAAAAGTTCTAGGTGCTAGGTACAAGATTAATTAGGAGATTAATTTTAATATGGTTTTCATGTAAAAATAGAGGCACTAGTTGATAAACAATAATATTACAAAATTATAGAAACTGGAATGGATCAATTTGGACTTAATATGAATTTTCTATGAATTATACAAGTTTCTAGTATTGTTTTTTTTATTAAAAATCATTTTCTAAAATTCATTATCTAATTTCTATGCACTCTGGACTATGCGCATAAAACAGATAAGTACAGGGTTTACTATGTAAATAGTTCTAAGACTCATAACTCCCCCGCGATGGACCGTGGGTTGATTACTAAATTTTCCAGGGGCTCTTTTGCAATACGGGCGAGTCGAAGGGGTATTGTGATATCCCCACCGACCGATCTCCTACCGATGGCTCATATTAGATCCAGTTTATAGTTAACTGGTACATCAAACTGTGGCCACACGATTTCCATCAAACGGCCATGATTCGACGTCGCGAAAAGTTACTCTCTCATCTAATCGCAACCGTCGATTAGGGCATCAACGGCGCATGATGCTTACCCCCCAGATCTAATCCCATCCGCTGGTGCTAAAACCAACGGCCCACGTGCATCTTCCCCACTCACCTGGTGCTCGGCCCCGGTAGCATACAGTACCGGCGCGGCGGTAGCCATGGCCGGTGCGCCTGTTCCTCGCACTAGCGCCCCGAACACCAATCCGAAGGGTAATTATTGTAGCAAGGCACTCGATGAGCACGACAGGGGCAACTTACCGGTGGTTTGAGCACTGTGTAGTCCTATCTATGACAAAGTACGGTGTCGCAGTGCTTCCTCCACTTCAGCAAGAAATCAGCAGTAGTTCAGTTGATGGATTCACCCGCGGCGGTCAAGGATAGGTGCAGGATGACTCAGTGACTCGCTAAGACCACCCGGAACCCAGAATCGGCGACGCGGGCGAGAGGACCGCTTGATGGTGATCTTATCCGCCTACGACGACGGTGGCGGCCAGTCCCGATCCTCGATGCGCCCGGCAATGGTGACCTCGGCTTGGTGTACAAGGATGTGGCCTGGTCATGCTTAAATACCCGGAAGTCCCTGCTAAACCCGCATCAATCGAGGGTGGTTGCAACGCCTGGAGGATTCCCTAGCGAGGCGATGTGTTCGTGTCGGAGCTGGTTGGTGCAGGGTGAGGGATGTGCTAACGACCCGGGCCAGCACGGAAGTGAGAGGAGCGCGTGTGATGCAGGGGCCACCAGCCAGCAGGTAACACGCACCGCCGCGGTCGTGACGAGCAGAATGGGATGGGCCGAATGAGAGAAAGGGGAGAAAGAGGTAGGTTGGCTGAAAACGAAATCCTTGGCCCGCCAGGGTTTTCATCCTATTTTTCTTTTCTTTGTTTTATTTTCTATTTTATCTTCTAATTCATATTTAAATTCCACTTTTTGCTTCAATGCTCAAACTCGGAATACACAACCATATAAGGCCCAACATGAAACTCAAAATGTTATTCTCCTTCCCCTTTTGAATTTCAGATTTGCGAGTGCCAAAATTAGTAATGATGTGAATAAAAATCCCTACTGTTTACCATATTATTATTTATTTTCCTTGTCATCCCCTTATTGTAGAAATAAATGGTTGCATTAGAATCCCCTTTTCTCATTTTATGTCTCCATTTAAAATTTTGAGGTCAAATTTTGATACCTCATTTTAATAGGATGTATCACTACAAATTATAAGCAAGATATGCATCGCCCCATTATTCATTTAGTGGCTACTTAACTAAATTAACATCATTAATTGATTATGAATAGGAAGGGTTCTAGTAATTCTCCAAAGACTTGTCAAATATTCTAGGAATACTATCATAAATATATCTAGTTCTTTATTTTATTATTTTTTCCTACCAATTTCAGGTCTTACACAAGAGCAATCATTTCTAAAGTTGGTCATTTTTACTTATAGGGGATGGTTTGTATGATTTCTTAGAATTTATAAACTTCCTCATGGGGCATGGGGTGGGGTGTATTCCACTGCGTAACTACCTCATTTTTATATTTTTCCCCTAATAGCACATAACTCAAGTATTTAGGGAAAAGTAGGGTTGCCTACTATTTTCTACTTTTGGTCTCTCATTTTATTTTCTAGAAGTATTGGCAAAATCCTAGTTTTATTTGTTTAACCCATTGACCTTGATATTCTAGGGTGGTGGTTATTGTTAGTGGTAAAATAGTGGTTAAGGGTCTGCTAAATTTTTCTTAACATTATTTCAAATGTTCCATTATTTTTAATCTTTATCTCACTTAAATACTCAATATCTAAATTAAATCCTAAATTCCAGAACAGTACTGGACTAGGGTTCCACATATTGTTCCCTTCAACTTTGTCACTTAGGCATGCTAGGAAAAATAATATTGCCCTGTGGTTTCTATTTTTAGTGTCTTTTTCTATTTTTCCAAAGTTTGAGTCAAAACAAGTCCAAGGGGATAAAATTTGCTTAATCTCGGGTACTGGGGTGCTTAACATTTTTAAACATTGTAACTACTGGTTCAGTACCTTCATAAATTTTCTTAAACCCCGGTCTAAACGTTTTCTTACCATTTTCTTTATTTTCAAGGTTTAAGTGGTTTTCTTATTTAAATCAAAACCTTAAAACTTGTTGATGTACAAAGGTGATTTCATATTTTTAGTTGAAAGTTCTCAGTACACAAAGTTTAACAAAATTGGTTTCATGAATTTTGGGCAAGTATTCATTAAGTTATGAATTTTTGAAGTATGCTGCAGATTTTAAAAGGTATTTCCAAATAACAGGAAAAGAAACGCCTATTGGGGGTCTGCTTCGTCGCCGAAGGTCTCATAAGAAGAAACACCTTCGGAAGATTGACACAAAGCCGAAGCTACCAATCAGAAGGCTTCGGAGTACATTTCTGAAAGTCGCCTAGAGGGGGGTGAATAGGGCGAATCTGAAATTTATAAACTTAAGCACAACTACAAGCCGGGTTAGCGTTAGAAATATAAACGAGTCCGAGAGAGAGGGCGGAAAACAAATCGCAAGCAAATAAAGAGTATGACACAAGGATTTGTTTTACCGAGGTTCGGTTCTTGCAAACCTACTCCCCGTTGAGGTGGTCACAAAGACCGGGTCTCTTTCAACCCTTTCCCTCTCTCAAACGATCACTTAGACCGAGTGAGCTTCTCTTCTCAATCAAACGGGACACAAAGTCCCCGCAAGGACCACCACACAATTGGTGTCTCTTGCCTCGGTTACAATTGAGTTGATCACAAGAAAGAATGAGAAAAAGAAGCAATCCAAGCGCAAGAGCTCAAATGAACACAAGTCACTCTCACTAGTCACTATTTGATTTGGAATGAACTATGGACTTGGGAGAGGATTTGATCTCTTTGGTGTGTCTTGTATTGAATGCTATAGCTCTTGTAAGGTGTAGGAAGTTGGAAAACATGGATACCATGAATGGTGGGGTGGTTGGGGTATTTATAGCCCCAACCACCAAAAGTGGCCGTTGGAAGGCTGTCTGTCGCATGGCGCACCAGACAGTCCGGTGCGCCACCGGACACTGTCCGGTGCGCCAGCCACGTCAGCCGGCCGTTGGGTTCTGACCGTTGGAGCTCTGTTAGGTGGGGCCTCTAGGCTGTCCGGTGGTGCACTAGACAGGTCCTGTAGACTGTTCGGTGCGCCTTCTGCGCGTGCTCTGTCCTCTGCGCGCGCATGCGCGCATTAAATGCGTTGCAGTCGACCGTTGCGTGCGAAGTAGCCGTTGCTCCGTTGGCACACCAGACAGTCTGGTGTGCCATTGGACACTGTCCGGTGCTTCACCGGACAGTCCGGTGAATTATAGCGGAGCGGCTTCCCATTTTCTCGAAGGTAGCGAGTTTAGCGTCAAGTTCCCTGGTGCACCGGACACTGTCCGGTGTGACAAACCAGGGTGCCTTTGGGATGTCTTTAGCTCTCTTTATTTGAACCCATCTTTGGTCTTTTTATTGGCTTGTTGTGAACCTTTGGCACCTGTAAAACTTATAGACTAGAGCAAACTAGTTAGTCTAATTATTTGTGTTGGGCAATTCAACCACCAAAATCAATTTAGGAAAGGTGTAAGCCTATTTCCCTTTCAATCTCCTGCTTTTTGGTGATTGATGCCAACACAAACCAAAGCAAATATAGAAGTGCATAATTGAACTAGTTCGCATAATGTAAGTACAAAGGTTACTAAGAATTGAACCAATAAAAATTCTTATAAGATATGCATGGATTGTTTCTTTATTTTAATATTTTGGACCATGCTTGCACCACAGTTTGTTTTTGCAAATTCTTTTGTAAATTCTTTTCAAAGTCCTTTTGCAAATAGTCAAAGGTAAATGAATAAGATTTTGAGAAGCATTTTCAAGATTTGAAATTTTCTCCCCCTGTTTCAAATGCTTTTCCTTTGACTAAACAAAACTCCCCCTCAATAAAATCCTCCTCTTAGTGTTCAAGAGGGTTTTAGATATTAGTTTTTGAATCGGATGTTTCAATTTGAAATTCTATCAAAAATAAGATACCAATTGAAAAATTTATCATTTCAAAAAACTTTTCTTAACTCAAATTTTGAAAATTGGTGGTGGTGCGGTCCTTTTGCTTTGGGCCTTGCTTTGGGCTAATACTTTCTCCCCCTTTGGCATGAATCGCCAAAAACGGATACTCGAGTGAAATATAAGCCCTAATTGAAATTACTTTCTCCCCCTTTGGCGAACAAAATATGAGTGAAGATTATACCAAAGTTGGAGAGGGGCGCGGAGTGACGACGAAGGATGAGTAATTTCGATGGAGTGGAGTGGAAGCCTTTGTCTTCGCCGAAGACTCCTTTTCCCTTTCAATCTATGACTTGGTTTGAAATACACTTGAAAACACATTAGTCATAGCATATAAAAGAGATATGATCAAAGGTATATTAATGAGCTATGTGTGCAAAACATCAAAAGAAATTCCTAGAATCAAGAATATTTAGCTCATGCCTAAGTTTGGTAAATGTTTGTTCATCTAATGGCTTGGTAAAGATATCGGCTAATTGTTCTTTGGTGTTAATATATGCAATCTCAATATCCCCCTTTTGTTGGTGATCCCTTAAGAAATGATACCGAATGGCTATGTGTTTAGTGCGGCTATGCTCAATGGGATTATCCGCCATGCGGATTGCACTCTCATTATCACATAGAAGAGGAACCTTGGTTAATTTGTAACCATAGTCCCTGAGGGTTTGCCTCATCCAAAGCAGTTGCGCGCAACAATGACCTGCGGCAATATACTCGGCTTCGGCAGTAGAAAGAGCTACGGAATTTTGCTTCTTTGAAGCCCAAGACACCAGAGACCTTCCCAAGAACTGGCAAGTCCCCGATGTGCTATTCCTGTTAATTTTACACCCTGCCCAATCGGCATCCGAATAACCAATCAAATCAAATGTGGATCTCCGAGGGTACCAAAGCCCAAACTTAAGAATATAAACTAAATATCACAAGATTCGTTTTACGGCCCTAAGGTGAGCTTCCTTAGGATTGACTTGGAATCTTGCACACATGCAAACAGAAAGCATTATGTCCGGTCGAGATGCACATAAATAGAGTAAAGAACCTATCATCGATCGGTATACCTTTTGATCTATGGATTTACCTCTCGTGTCGAGGTCGAGATGCCCATTGGTTCCCATGGGTGTCTTGATGGGCTTGGCATCCTTCATCCCAAACTTGTTTAGAATGTCTTGAATATACTTCGTTTGGCTAATGAAGGTGCCCTCTTGGAGTTGCTTCACTTGAAATCCTAAGAAGTACTTCAACTCCCCCATCATAGACATCTCGAATTTTTGTGTCATGATCCTACTAAATTCCTCACATATAGATTCGTTAGTAGAGGCAAATATAATATCATCAACATAAATTTGGCATACAAACAAATCATTTTCAAGAGTTTTAGTAAATAGAGTAGGATCGGCCTTTTCGACTTTGAAGCCATTAGCGATAAGAAAATCTCTTAGGCATTCATACCATGCTCTTGGGGCTTGCTTGAGCCCATAAAGTGCCTTAGAGAGTTTATATACGTGGTTAGGGTACTCACTATCTTCAAAGCCGGGATGTTGCTCAACATAGACCTCTTCCTTGATTGGTCCATTGAGGAAGGCACTTTTCACGTCCATTTGGTAAAGCTTAAAGCCATGGTAAGTAGCATAGGCAAGTAAAATGCAAATTGACTCAAGCCTAGCTACAGGTGCATAGGTTTCACCGAAATCCAAACCTTCGACTTGTGAATACCCCTTGGCCACAAGTCGGGCTTTGTTCCTTGTCACCACACCATGCTCGTCTTGCTTGTTGCGGAAGACCCACTTGGTACCTACAACATTTTGGTTAGGACGTGGAACTAAATGCCATACCTCATTCCTAGTGAAGTTGTTGAGCTCCTCTTGCATCGCCACCACCCAATCCGAATCTTGAAGTGCTTCCTCTACCCTGTGTGGCTCAATAGAGGAAACAAAAGAGTAATGTTCACAAAAATGAGCAACACGAGATCGAGTAGTTACCCCCTTCTGAATATCGCCGAGGATGGTGTTCACGGGGTGATCTCGTTGGATTGCTTGGTGGACTCTTGGGTGTGGCAGTCTTGGAACTTGTTCATCTTCCTTGTCTTGATCATGGGCATCGCTCCCTTGATCATTGCTCTCCTCTTGAGGTGCCTCAACTTCTTGATCTTCTCCTTCATCATGTTGAGCCTCATCCTAATCTTGAGTTGGTGGAGATGCTTGCGTGGAGGAAGATGGTTGATCTTGTGCTTGTGGAGGCTCTTCGGATTCCTTAGGACACACATCCCCAATGGACATGTTCCTTAGCTCGACGCACAGAGCCTCTTCATCATCTAGCTCATCAAGATCAACTTGCTCTACTTGAGAGCCGTTAGTCTCATCAAACACAATGTCACAAGAAACTTCAACTAGTCCAGTGGACTTGTTAAAGACTCTATATGCCCTTGTGTTTGAATCATAACCAAGTAAAAAGCCTTCTACAGCCTTAGGAGCAAATTTAGATTTTCTACCTCTTTTAACAAGAATAAAGCATTTGCTACCAAAGACTCTAAAATATGAAACATTGGGCTTTTTACCGGTGAGGAGTTCGTAAGATGTCTTCTTGAGGATTCGGTGTAGATATAACTGGTTGATGGCGTAGCAGGCGGTGTTGACCACCTCGGCCCAAAACTGATCCGAAGTCTTCTACTCATCAAACATGGTTCTTCCCATGTCCAGTAGAGTTCGATTCTTCCTCTCCACTACACCGTTTTGTTGTGGCGTGTAGGGAGAAGAGAACTCATGCTTGATGCCCTCCTCCTCAAGGAAGCCTTCAATTTGAGAGTTCTTGAACTCCGTCCCGTTATCGCTTCTAATCTTCTTGATCCTTAAGCCGAACTCGTTTTGAGCCCGTCTCAAGAATCCCTTTAAGGTCTCTTGGTTATGGGATTTTTCCTGCAAAAAGAACACCCAAGTGAAGCGAGAGTAATCATCCACAATAACTAGACAGTACTTACTCCCGCCGATGCTTATGTAAGCTATCAGGCCGAATAGGTCCATGTGTAGGAGCTCGAGTGGCCTGTCAGTCATCATGATGTTCTTATGTGGATGATGAACACCAACTTGCTTCCCTGCCTGACATGCGCTACAAACCCTATCTTTCTCAAAATGAACATTTGTTAGTCCCAAAATGTGTTCTCCCTTTAGAAGCTTGTGAAGATTCTTCATTCCAACATGTGCTAGTCGGCGATGCCAGAGCCAGCCCATGTTAGTCTTAGCAATTAAGCAAGTGTCGAGTTCAGCTCTATCAAAATCTACTAAGTATAGCTGACCCTCTAACACTCCCTTAAATGCTACTAAATCGTCACTTCTTCTAAAGACAGTTGTTGGGGGCCTTCGTCCTCCGAAGGTCCTCAAAAACATGATTTGACAATGTTTTCCAAGTGAATTATATGAACAGGTATTTTCGGATTCAGAATTATGGATATGGAGCACGACCAGGACGAAGGCTGAGCCAGACGAAGGTCGGGGGTAGCCGAAGCTGTACGCAGGGAAGCTTCGGCGCGATGGCGCAAGGGGGAACCGACCTTAAGATGAAAAGACTTCGGGGTCCTCAATAGATTTCCATAAACCGTTAACAAATGTAATGGACATGGATGTAATTTTGCGTGGGCTGCGTCCCGCGTCTATAAATAGATGAACAGTACTCCCGTACTGTTCACGCGGACTGGTCATTCTGCTTTTGGCGTCACGCTCGTACTTTCCAGCTTCTCTCAGGATCGAAGGTACATTTGTAATTTGGGATCATTTCTGTTTTTCCATGTTAATAAAATAGAAATGATTCTTTGGTGATGCTTATATCATATTTCATGCTTTATGTGAGTCCTTCGTCATTATTTGTTATGTTTACGAAGGTATGTTTCTCATGACCTTCGTCCGAGACTCATTATTTCCCAAAGGGATATAATGCTTCGAAGGACGAAGGGCCCTAACACTTAACACTTTTTATGTTGCCTTGTTCTTAACTCTTAGAATTTGAGAACAAGTCCCCAACATTGGCGCCCACCTCCGGTGAACTCACTTCCACTTCGAGTCTTCGTGAACACCTTCGGAAGCTATAGACCTCCGCTATGGCGCCGAAGAAAGCTTCAGCGGCTGGGGCTGCAGCACTACAACCGCTGGACCACAACCAGGAGACCGTCTCTCTTCGGGAGGCCAGAAGCCAGAAGAGAAAAGCTGTTAGCCCGACGCTTGAGGAAGAAGAGCTGGACCAAGAAATCAGAGAGATGGAGATGCTACATCAACAAGTACAGAGGAAGAAGGAGAAGATGGCCCGCCTAGCTGAGTTGCAAAGGCAAATTGACGAAGCTTCTGAGGAAGTTCGCCATCTCACTCACGATGAGCAGAACAGAAGGCCTCATCAGAAAGACCTTCATCAGGAGGGCTTCGTCAACGAAGACGACTGGTATGATAATTTCCATCAGGGAAATTTTGTTTTTGATGATGCTTCTCCCCTATCTGCTGAGCTGCAGGCTACTCCTTGGCCTCCATCCTATAAGCCACCCCAGCTCCCCATGTTTGACGGCCACTCCGACCCGAAGCAATTCTTGATGAGCTACGAAGCAACAGTGTCTTCGTACGGGGGCAACGCTGCAGTCATGGCGAAGTCTTTCGTCATGGCCGTCAGGAATGTTGCTCAGACCTGGTATTCCTCCCTTCGGCCAGGAACAATCACTTCATGGCAGAAGCTGAAGGATATGTTACTGACCAGCTTTCAAGGATTTCAAACGAAGCCGGTTACAGCTCAAGCCCTCTTCCAGTGTATTCAGGATCACGAAGAATACCTTCAGGCTTATGTCCGAAGGTTCTTACGATTGAGGGCGCAGGCACCAACGGTGCCCAATGAAATCGTTGTCGAAGCCATGATCAAGGGGCTTCGTCCTGGACCTGCAGCTCAATACTTTGCTCGGAAGCCTCCTCAGACCTTGGAGAAATTGCTCCAAAAGATGGATGAGTACATTCGTGCCGACAATGACTTTCGCCAAAGAAGGGAGGAGGCCTTCAGATTTTCTGAGATGACCAGGGGCTTCGGAGGAAGATATTACCCGAGGCATGTCCGTTCCATTCACAGCACTCAGAATGATGATAAGGGGAGTCAGCAAAACAGGCCGCAGTGCTCCTCACAGGCTTCGGGGCAACAACAAACTTCCTTTCGGCCACCAGCTCCAAGAGGCAGAGGCGCCAGGGGCTTCGGCGGAAGATTCGGAGATCAGCCAAGGAGACTGTTTTGCCTATTCTGTGGAGAAGGCAAGGGCCACACCACTAGGACGTGCCATGTTACAATACAGAAGCAAAAGGAACTAGCCGAAGCTGCATCTCAACAAGCTCAGTCGAAGCAGGTTTTGCATACTGCTTCATTTCATCCGCCTTATGTCCCACAATACATAGACAACCACCCTGCGGCTTCTGTAGCTTCGGCAAGTCAACCTCAAGCTTCCTGGCAGCAGCCTCCACCTCCGCCTCCATTGCAGCAAGGTCAACAGCCAGAAGGGAGTCAATACGCTCCACAGCAGAGGGACTTCAGAGAACAGTCCGAAGCTCGCACTGTCAACAGCACTGTGCCAGAGTCGAAGCACATTTATTGACATATCCTACCTTCGATAGCAGTCTTTTCTATTCAGTTTTATTTTCTGTCAAGCAAAAAACATTGTTAGTTTCCATGTAATAATTTCGTTGTTTCCACGAGAAAAATTTATTTGATTCACAGGCCTAAGTTGCCGAAGCCTAAAATTTCTTCCGTTACCAAGAAGGATCTTCGGACTAAAAATCCTTCGGAGTAGCAAAAAGTCGTTCTAAGGAACGCAGAGTAAGTTTATAAAGTCACAAAAAGTCGTTCCAAAGGGAGCGCAGCGTAAGTTTTCTGCTCAGAAGTCGTTCCTAAAGGAATGCAGAGCCTACAGCGAAAAGTCAACGCTGATACCGTCTAAGTAAAAGACGAAGAAGCTCCTAAGGGAGGCTTACAGCGAAAAGTCAACGCTGATACCGTCTAAGTAAAAGACGAAGAAGCTCCTAAGGGAGGCTTACAGCGAAAAGTCAACGCTGATGCCGTCTAAGTAAAAGACGAAGAAGCTCCAAAGACGTTCCTAAGGGAATGCAGAGCATACGAATATATTTTATGTGTATCTTCGGAACAAATGTCACATGCATAACATAACATCATCACATCATTTTGCATAGCATAAGCATCATACATCATATCGCATTTGGTAAGAGAAGGGGACACTCTAAACATTCGAAGGGATGCTTTGAAAAAGTAACATTGAAATTGTATAGCTTCGGAATACAGTTTCGGGGAATATTTTCACGAAGCATGGGCGAGCTTTATCAGATCAATATCAAAATTGCATAGCTTCGGAAAATAGCTTCGGAAGATGTTTTCACGAGGCATCGATGTCATTCATCAGAACAATTTTGACGAAGGCTATCTTCTTCACGACGCATGAAAAGAAGGGAAGGTGTTTTTTCGCCGAAGGCTCAAAAGTGGTATGTATTTAAAGTTTCATGCATCGTAAAGAATTCAATAATGAAAAGAGACTTGTATATTACATTCAAATTTACAAAGTGTTGCATAGATTACACTTTAAATGTTTTTTCCAAATAGCACCTAATCTTCCCTCAATACTGCTTCGGCGGCTTTATTCAGAAGTTGGTCAACGACCTTGTCCATGATAGTTTCGGCCATCTGATTAATTTCTTCATCCCCTTTTGTGTGGGGAGATCGTCCAACAGCTTCTGAGCGTAGAGAACACTTCTTCAGTACTTTTGCAAATCGCGAGCAAAGTTTAAAATGAAAATTACAGCGCAACAAGAACGACTAGTTGGTACCTAACTGTCCTTCGGGCTCCCTACTCTTTTCGGCAGTCTCTGCCACTTTCCTAGCTTCGTGGATGCCTTTTTCGCTCCTTTCGATAATTTCTTGTGCCATTCCTCGGCCGCCGTCGTTCCAGATATCAGTAAAAAATTTGCCAGCAACCACGCTTGCTTCGGCCGAGGGGTCCTTGATATCTTCGGAGCATAAGGTAGCTTCGGACTGAGCTACAAGTTTTACGTGCCCGCAACCCTTCTTCTCTAACACAGAAGTAATTCCTCTAGCGCCTGAAAAAGCGCATATGTCGCCGCGGCTGTTTAGAATTTCTTCGAAGGCCTCTGCTTCGTGGCTAATCCATTCCAGCGGACCTTCGGGATTGCCTCGAGAAAAATTCTCTTCGCTGGAGAAGGCGCCGACGCTAGCAAAGCTGTTTTTAATTTTATTCACGCATTCCATAGATTTAACATAGCATTTCCTCTGCGATGTGCGAAGCTCCTTAACTCTTGATTCCAATTTGTTGACCATAAAATCACTAAGTTCACGATTCGTTTCCTCAAGCGCGCGCTCCTCTTTCGCTCTAGCCAGTTGTTTCCGAAGATCTTCAATCTCGCGTTTTTGAGCTTCGGATTGGGCCTTTGAAGCGGCCTCGTCTTTTTTCACTTTATCCACCAATGTAAGCAGAATTTTATCTTTTTCCAAAGCTTCATTTCTCAGCTTGATAACTTCGGAGCGTAAATTATTAAACGCAATTTCATAACTTTCATCTTCGGCGCTCTTCTGCGCTCTTAGCGCGTTGCTTAGGATCAGGCCCTATACGAAAAAGAATTCAAATAAGGAAAAAGGAATGATGTGCGTAAAAATAATGGGGGGGTTTTTTCAAGCGTTTAATTCCGGTACCTTCAAGCTGTTGTACGCAAGGCTGTCTGCGAGATCCTCTTTCGTCATGGCGCTTAGTCCAACTTCGAGCTTCGGGAAGCCTATGCCCCTGGCCATTTCTCGACAGACAGATAGTTCCTTATTATCCGGTAGGCAGTATAAAAAATCATCTTCATTTGTCCCATTGAATATTACTGCCCCCTTCGGGTATTTCAGCTCCTTTGCATAATGGTTGGCCTCATAAGCTTCTTCCTCAGATAGTTTTTTCCCCGAAGCATGTCGTATGATGTAATCATGCATGCCGGCAGGTGCTTCGGGGATGACGGTGCCCGTTTCTTCAACTAATATTGGTTCCGGAATTTTTACTGCTTCGGCTTCAAAAGGTTGTTCTTTGAAGGGCTCTGAAGGCCCAGCTTCAGCTTCAGCTTGTTGAGCCGAAGCTTCAGTAGAACCTTCAGCAACATCAACACTCTTATTTGAAATTGTACTTGAAGACTTAATCGTCTCCAAGACGTCTAGTACATTTACCATTCTTTTCCTTTTTGGGGTCACTAATGGCCCCTTTTGGTGTTTTGCTGTCCCAACGATTGCTGTAGGACTCAAAACTTCTAATGTTTTGGGGCCCTCAGTTGCTTCTCTTACTTCCTCAATTTTTTCTGTGAGCGGCGCTTCGGTTTTCTCTTTTGTTTCTGACAACAAAATGTTTGATTGTTCTGATTCAATCTTTGGTGGCACTTCGGCCGTTTCTGCGATCTCTGGCAACAAGGCTGACTTGATTAGTTTTTCAGCTTCGGTGGCTGAAGAAGTTTTCCCGGTAAACTCCGGCACCGAAGCTGGTTCAATATGGCGTGGTCGATGTGTGAAGACCTTCAACCTTTTTCCTTTTGGTTCTGGCTCGCTAGGAGCGGTTTCAGCTTCTTCTTTTTCAGAGGTTATATTTTTCCTTTTTTGCCTTCGGATGGGATAACAATAATCAGGGTAGAAGAACCCGATTGCATCAAACACTCGGTTCAGTCTCTTCTTCTTTCGGCCTCTGAAGGCTGCTGATAGTGCAGTATTTTCAGCCTTCGAGTATGCCCCAAGTAATTCATCACTTAATGTTTCAATGCTTTTCAGCCAGTCATCATCAGGTTCAATAAATTTATCTGCATATTTGAATGTGTATTTTAATCTGACTAGTCCGCCTTCGTCGGACTCTTTGATGGTTTCTTTCGGCATTTCCCACTTTTCTGCAAGTGGCCATACCCTGAAGGCAATGTGCTCCTGGACCAAGTCCCTTGTCCCAATGAAGGAGCAGACTGCGCCGAAGGCTCTTTGGCATTCTTCGGCTGCCTCATCCATTTCAACCTTCGGCCTTCGAAGTCCGAAGCGTTGCCAAATTGGGTACATAATGATACTTTTGACATTATTTTGCGCTGTTAGATCATTTTTCACATAAAACCATTCAGACATCCAGGCTCCGGGCCACCTCTTCCGAAAGGTTGGCACAGGGTAGCTTGACCCGGAGCGGGCGCCGAAGCTGTAGCACCCAAAGTTGTTGTGGTATTGCTCCTTTCCCCAGGGCTTCGTCTCGTACAATAACTCGTGTATGTTGCAGAAGCTTTTAGCGTTTGGTTCCAAACCTTGGCTTCTCGCAGCCCAGACAAAAATCCCCATTCTTATAATAGCTTCGGGAGTGAGTTGATGAAGGTAGATTTGAAATGTTTTCAGTACCTCAACAACAAAATTGCTCAGGGGGAATCGAAGCCCAGCCTTGAGGAGGCTTCGGAAAATCACAACTTCATCTTCTTCAGGTGTGGGAGAAGTCTTTTCCCCGGCATCAGCTCTCACAATAGATATGTCTCGGAAGTATCGCCCCCTCATATTATCAATGTGACTCTGCTTGATGGTTGTTTTCCCAAAAACTGAGTGACTTGGTCGCCACGGTCGATCTTCGGCCTCTTCCCCATCACTTTCCACATCATAGCTGTCGCTATCATCAGTATCTTCGGACAAACCTTCGAGAATCTCCTTCGTGATTTTCTCTGTATTAGTCTCTGCCATCGCTATCAGGAACCCCAGATTCTTCTCCTCCTCGAGACTCAGCTTCGTCTCAGCAGGGATCTTCTTGTCTTCAGACATCTTCGGAAACACTAAAAATTTGTTCCCGAGGCCGAAGCTTCGAAGTCAAAAAGACCAGCAAATCTCAATGAACAAGAGCTAAAAATTTTTAGTGGGCCGAAGCAAAAGGCAAGCGTGTGTACCAAATGAATTCACGATGTGTTCTTATTTATACGCCTAGGGCGTTGAAAGTTAAAAGGCCCCGCTTGTCAGTGAATGTTGCTATTCTAGCAAAGGGAAGGTGTTTTTTCGGACCTTCGGCTCAAGGCCTTCGTCCATATCGCAATCTGAATTTATTATTTACAAATTAATATTGCGAGGGGCTACTGTTGGGGGCCTTCGTCCTCCGAAGGTCCTCAAAAACATGATTTGACAATGTTTTCCAAGTGAATTATATGAACAGGTATTTTCGGATTCAGAATTATGGATATGGAGCACGACCAGGACGAAGGCTGAGCCAGACGAAGGTCGGGGGTAGCCGAAGCTGTACGCAGGGAAGCTTCGGCGCGATGGCGCAAGGGGGAACCGACCTTAAGATGAAAAGACTTCGGGGTCCTCAATAGATTTCCATAAACCGTTAACAAATGTAATGGACATGGATGTAATTTTGCGTGGGCTGCGTCCCGCGTCTATAAATAGATGAACAGTACTCCCGTACTGTTCACGCGGACTGGTCATTCTGCTTTTGGCGTCACGCTCGTACTTTCCACCTTCTCTCAGGATCGAAGGTACATTTGTAATTTGGGATCATTTCTGTTTTTCCATGTTAATAAAATAGAAATGATTCTTTGGTGATGCTTATATCATATTTCATGCTTTATGTGAGTCCTTCGTCATTATTTGTTATGTTTACGAAGGTATGTTTCTCATGACCTTCGTCCGAGACTCATTATTTCCCAAAGGGATATAATGCTTCGAAGGACGAAGGGCCCTAACACTTAACACTTTTTATGTTGCCTTGTTCTTAACTCTTAGAATTTGAGAACAAGTCCCCAACAACAGTAACACCTGTATCCGTAAAAAGACAGTCGTAACCAATTTTGCATAATTGAGAAACGGAAAGCAAATTGTAATCTAAAGAATCTATAAGAAAAACATTGGAAATAGAATGGTCAGGTGATATAGCAATTTTACCCAATCCTTTGACCAGACCTTGATTTCCATCCCCGAATGTGATAGCTCGTTGGGGATCTTGGTTTTTCTCATAGGAGGAGAACATCTTTTTCTCCACTGTCATATGGTTTGTGCACCTGCTGTCGATGATCCAACTTGAGCCCCCGGATGCATAAACCTACAAAACAAATTTAGTTCTTGATTTTAGGTACCCAAACGGTTTTGGGTCCTTTGACATTAGATACACAAACTTTGGGTACCCAAACACAAGTCTTTGATCCCTTGTGTTTGCCCCGAACATACTTGGCAACTACCTTGCCGGATTTGTTAGTCAAAACATAAGATGCATCAAAAGTTTTAAATGAAATGTTAGAATCATTTGATGCAATAGGAGTTTTCTTCTTAGGCAATTTTGCACGGGTTGATTGCCTAGAGCTAGATGTCTCACCCTTATACATAAAAGCATGATTAGGGCCAGAGTGAGACTTCCTAGAGTGAATTCTCCTAATTTTGTGCTCGGGATAACCGGTAGGGTACAAAATGTAACCCTCATTATCCTGAGGCTTGGGAGCCTTGCCCTTAACAAAGTTAGACAATCTTTTAGGAGAGGCATTGAGTTTGACATTGTCTCCCTTTTGGAAGCCAATGCCATCCTTGATGCCAGAGCGTCTCCCACTATAGAGCATGCTTCTAGCAAATTTAAATTTTTCATTTTCTAAGTCATGCTCATTAATTTTGGCATTAAGTTGAGCTATGTGATCATTTTGTTTCTTAATTAAAGCTAGGTGTTCATGAATAGCATCAACATTAATGTCTCTACATCTAGTGCAAATGGAAACATGCTCAATGGTAGATGTAGAGGGTTTGCAAGATTTTAGTTCAACAATCTTAGCATATAAAATGTCATTTTCACTTCTAAGATTGGAAATGGTAACATTGCAAACATCTAAGTCTTTAGCCTCAGCAATCAATTTTTCATTCTCATTTTTAAGGCTAGCAAGAGAGACATTCAATTCTTCAATCTTAGCAAGTAAACTAACATTGTCATCTCTAAGATTGGGAATTGAAGCATCACAAACATTTGAATCAACCTTAGCAATTAAACTAGCATTCTCATTTCTAAGGTTGGCAATAATATCATGGCACGTGCTTAGCTCACTAGATAGTTTTTCACATTTTTGTACTTCTAGAGCGTAAGCATTTTTAACCTTAACATGCTTCTTATTTTCATTAATTAGGAAGTCCTCTTGGGAGTCCAAGAGTTCATCCTTCTCATGAATAGCATTAATTAATTCATTCAATTTTTCTTTTTGTTGCATGTTTAGGTTGGCAAAAAGGGTGCGCAAATTATCCTCCTCATTACTAGAATTATCCTCATCACTAGAGGTTGCATATTTAGTGGAGGATTTTGATTTTACCTTCTTCCTTTTGTCGTCCTTTGCCATGAGGCACTTGTGGCCGACGTTGGGGAAGAGGAGGCCCTTGGTGATGGCGATGTTGGCGGCGTCCTCGTCGGAGGAGTCGGAGGAGCTCTCGTCGGAGTTCCACTAGCGGCACACATGGGCATCGCCGCCCTTCTTCTTGTAGTATCTCTTCTTTTCTCTCCTCTTTCCCTTCTTATCGTCGCCCCTGTCACTATCACTAGATAATGGACATTTAGCAATGTAATGATCGGGCTTACCACACTTGTAGCACACCTTCTTAGAACAGGGCTTGTAATCTTTCCCCTTCCTTTGTTTGAGGATTTGACGGAAGCTCTTGATGATGAGCGCCATCTCCTCATTGTCGAGCTTGGAGGCGTCGATGGGGATTCTACTTGGAGTAGAATCTTCTTTCTCCTCCATTGCTTTGAATGCAACGGGTTGTGCTTCGGGCGTGGAGGAGTCGCCTTCCTCGATGATCTTTTTGGAGCCTTTGATCATTAGCTCAAAGCTCACAAATTTTCCTATCACTTCCTCGGGAGACATTAGTGTATATCTAGGATCACCACATATTAATTGAACTTGCGTAGGATTAAGAAAGACGAGTGATCTAAGAATAACCTTGACCATTTCATGGTCATCCCATTTTTTGCTCCCGAGGTTGCGCACTTGGTTCAACAAGGTCTTGAGCCGGTTGTACATGTCTTGTGGCTCCTCCCCTTGGTGAAGCCGGAAGCGACCGAGCTCCCCCTCGATCGTCTCCCACTTGGTGATTTTAGTCACCTCATCTCCTTCGTGTGCGGTCTTGAGTACGTCTCAAATCTCCTTGGCGCTCTTTAATCCTTGCACCTTGTTATACTCCTCTCGACTTAGAGAGGCGAGGAGTATAGTGGTGGCTTGAGAGTTGAAGTGTCGGATTTGGGCGACCTCGTCCGAATCATAGTCTTCATCCCCCGGTGATGGTACCTGTACTCCAATCTCAACAACATCCCAAATGCTAGTGTGGAGTGAGGTTATATGATGCCTCATTTTATCACTCCACATATTATAATCTTCACCATCAAACATAGGTGGTTTGCCTAATGGGACGGAAAGTAATGGAGTACGTTTGGAAATGCGAGGGTAGCGTAGGGGGATCTTACTAAACTTCTTGCGCTCATGGCACTTATAAGTTATGGACGGCGTGTCGGAGCCGGAGGTGGATGGCGACGAAGAGTCGGTCTCGTAGTATACCACCTTCCTCATCTTCTTCTTCTTGTCACCGCTTCGACGCGACTTGTCGTGTGAAGGGGATCCCTTCACCTTGTTGGCGGACTCCCCGGATGGAGCCTTCCCATGGCTTGTGGCGGGCTTCTCGCCGGTCCCGATCTCCCTCTTGGCGGATGCTCCCGACATCACTTCGAGCGGTTAGGCTCTAATGAAGCACCGAGCTTTGATACCAATTGAAAGTCGCCTAGAGGGGGGGTGAATAGGGCGAATCTGAAATTTATAAACTTAAGCACAACTACAAGCCGGGTTAGCGTTAGAAATATAAACGAGTCTGAGAGAGAGGGCGGAAAACAAATCGCAAGCAAATAAAGAGTATGACACAAGGATTTGTTTTACCGAGGTTCGGTTCTTGCAAACCTACTCCCCGTTGAGGTGGTCACAAAGATTGGGTCTCTTTCAACCCTTTCCCTCTCTCAAACGGTCACTTAGACCGAGTGAGCTTCTCTTCTCAATCAAACGGGACACAAAGTCCCCGCAAGGACCACCACACAATTGGTGTCTCTTGCCTCGATTACAATTGAGTTGATCACAAGAAATAATGAGAAAAAAAAGCAATCCAAGCGCAAGAGCTCAAATGAACACAAGTCACTCTCTCACTAGTCACTATTTGATTTGGAATGAACTATGGACTTGGGAGAGGATTTGATCTCTTTGGTGTGTCTTGTATTGAATGTTATAGCTCTTGTAAGGTGTAGGAAGTTGGAAAACTTGGATACCATGAATGGTGGGGTGGTTGGGGTATTTATAGCCCCAACCACCAAAAGTGGTCGTTGGAAGGCTGTCTGTCGCATGGCGCACCGGACAGTCCGGTGCGCCACCGGACACTGTCTGGTGCGCCAGCCACGTCAGCCGGCCGTTGGGTTCTGACCGTTGGAGCTCTGACAGGTGGGGCGTCTGGGCTGTCCGGTGGTGCACCGGACAGGTCCTGTAGACTGTCCGGTGCGCCTTCTGCGCGTGCTCTATCCTCTGCGCGCGCAGGCACGCATTAAATGCGTTGCAGTCGACCGTTGCGTGCGAAGTAGCCGTTGCTCCGCTGGCACACCGGATAGTCCGGTGCTTCACCGGACAGTCCGGTGAATTATAGCGAAGCGGCTTCCCATTTTCCCGAAGGTAGTGAGTTCAGCGTCAAGTTCCCTGGTGCACCGGACACTGTCCGGTGGTGCACCGGACACTGTCTGGTGGTGCACCGGACACTGTCTGGTGGCACACCGGACAGTCCGGTATGCCAGACCAGCGTGCCTTTGGGATGTCTTTAGCTCTCTTTATTTGAACCCATCTTTGGTCTTTTTATTGGCTTGTTGTGAACCTTTGGCACCTGTAAAACGTATAGACTGGAGCAAACTAGTTAGTCCAATTATTTGTGTTGGGCAATTCAACCACCAAAATCAATTTAGGAAAAGGTGTAAGCCTATTTCCCTTTCAATTTCCAAAGGCACCGACTTAAAGATGAAATGACCAATCGACCCATCATAATTGGTATTATGATTGTAGACCTTTGTAAAGGGCATGAATGTAATTCCCCACAGGCTGCGTCCTGTGCCTATAAATAGATGAACAGTACCACCGTACTATTCACGCTATCCTGTAATTGCTCGCGTGCCACACTTGGATTTTTGCCTTCCGTCAAGCCGAAGGTATAAATGTAATTAAATATTATATATGATATCCAAGTTTATATAATAATAACAAATGAATAACATTATATGTCTGCTTATATAACCTTTCATGTTTCATATGCTCCATCTTTCATTATCTTATAACCGTAATGATGAAGGTACGTCCTTCATGACCTTCGTCCGAAGATCGTTATATCCTAAGGGAAATAATGCTTCGAAGGACGAAGGACTTTAACATTTAATACTTTGTGTTGCCTCGTTCTTGATTCATAGCATTTGAGAACAAGTCCCCAACATTGGCGCCCACCTCCGGTGAACTCACTTCCACTATTGAGCTGATGGCTTCGTCCAACATCCAAGCTGAAGCTGCTTCGGCTACGAAGCTGGTGCTCCCAATAACAGGCGGTTCATGCTCAGAACCAGCCAACAAGAAGCAGAAGAAGGAGGCTCAGAGAAGGGTGCAGCATGTTCGGGTGCAGGGACCCTTCATCAAGTCAAAATAGTCCCACATCCCAATTACCTTCTCCCAGGAGGACCTCCAGCTCAAGGATTATCCTCATAATGATGTTATGGTCATATCTTGTGTCATCAAGGGATTTCTGGTCCACAATGTTTTGGTTTATACAGGCAGTGCAGCCGACATCATATTTTCTAAGGCCTTCAGACAGTTGCAAGAGCTAGAGGACAAGATTCATGATGCTACACACCCTATTTATGGCTTCTGAGGAAGGCAGATTGAAGCACTTGGCAAAATCACAATGCCAGTGACCTTCGGATTTGTCCACAACACAAGGACTGAACAGGTTGTGTTTGATATTGTTGACATGGAATACCCCTACAATGCAATCATTGGTCGTGGGACACTCAACGCTTTCGAAGCAATACTTCATCCAGCATATCTATGCATGAAGATACCTTCGGAACAAGGACCCATTGCTGTTCATGGCAGTCAGGAAGCTGCTAGAAAAGCTGAAGGAAACTGGTCAGATTCAAAAGCAATCCACAACAAAGATGGAAATGAAGCTTGTGAATAGTACAAGTACAGAAGGGAGAAGGCTACCTCGGCTGATCAGCCGAAGCCTATGCTTCTGTGTGAAGATATAGCAGAGCAGAAGGTATTGTTGGGTTCTCAGTAATCTGAAGAGCAGGAGAAAACCTTGATAAGGTTTTTATTCAACAACAAAGATGTGTTTGCTTGGTCAGCTAATGATCTTTGCGGTGTCAATAGAGGTGTCATTGAGCATTCACTCAATGTGGATCCATCTTTCAGGCCAAGAAAACAAAGACTTCGGAAAATGTCCGATGACAAAGCTGAAGGTGCTCGAAACGAAGTGAAGAGACTTCTTAGTGCTGGTGTTATCAGAGAGGTCAAATACCCAGAGTGGCTAGCTAACACTGTTATGGTGAAGAAGGCAAATGGTAAATGGAGAATGTGCATCGATTTTACAGATCTTAACAAGGCTTGTCCAAAGGATGAGTTCCCATTGCCAAGAATAGATTCTCTAGTAGATGCAGCAGCTTCATCAGAGCTTATGAGTTTACTAGATTGTTACTCAGGCTACCACCAAATCTGGATAAAGAAGGAAGATGAGCCGAAGACCAGCTTCATAACCCCCAATGGTACATATTGTTATCTTCGGATGCCTGAGGGGCTCAAGAATGCTGGAGGAAGCTTCAGCAGAATGATAGCCAAGGTCCTTCATTCTCAGATAGGCAGAAATGTGCTAACATATGTTGATGACATCATAGTAAAAAGCACGAAGCAAGAAAATCATATCACTGATCTGCAAGAAACATTTGCTAATTTCAGGCAAGCTGGCCTGAAATTAAATCCTGAAAAATGCGTCTTTGGAGTAAAGAAGGGTAAGTTCCTTGGTTGCCTAGTTTCAACAAAGGGGATCGAAGCCAATCCAAGCAAGATCGAAGCCATACTTCGAATGGAACCGCCAAGTACGAAGAAGGGGGCCCAACGGTTGGCAGGAAGATTGGCTTCATTAAACAGATTTATATCTAGATCAGCAAAAAGAAACTTGCCATTCTTTGAAATACTAAAGTCAGCCGAAGTCTTTCAGTGGGGCCTAGTTCAACAGAAAGCCTTCGAAGAGCTGAAGCAATACCTGATTAATCTAACAACATTAACTCCACCTACGCTAGGGGCTCCGTTACTATTATATGTGGCAGCTTCGCACTCTGCAGTGAGTGTGGCGCTTGTGCAGGAGAAATTAGAAGGACAAATCAAAAAGCAAGCCCCAGTATACTTTGTCTCCGAAGTTCTAAGCTTATTAAAGAAAAATTATACAGAATTGGAGAAGGTGTTGTATGCTGTCTTAATGGCCTCCAGAAAGCTTCGGCGCTACTTTCAGGCATTCCATATAATTGTCCCTTCATCTCAGCCTTTGAAAGATATTATGAGGAACATGGAAGCTACTGGAAGGATTGGAAAATGGGCTGCAGAACTTAACGAATTCAGCATTGATTATGTGCATAGATCCTCGATCCAGTCCCAGGCGTTAGTAGACTTCATCGCTGACTGGACGCCAGGGGCTCAGGAAGAAGAAGCAAATAAAGATGCCAAAGCTTGGACAGTGTTCTGCGATAGCTCCTGGGGAACCTGCGGGGCAGGTGCAGCTGCTGTCTTGGTTGCACCTTCCAAAGTTAGAACATGCTATGCAGTAAAACTTGATTTCAGCTGCACAAATAATATTGCTGAATACGAAGCTTTGCTTTTGGGGCTTCAGAAGTTAAAGGCAATGGGGATAAGAAGGGCCGTCCTTAAAACTGATTCCCAAGTTATTTCTGGCCATGTTGACAAGAGTTGTAGAGCAAGAGACTCGAAGCTTGAGAAAGACCTGAATACAGTTCGAAGGCTTGAAGCTTCTTTCAAAGGGTTTTCTGTCAAGAATATTCCATGAGGAGAAAATGAGCACGCTGATATGCTAGCCAAGTCAGCGGCACAGGGGCTACCCTTACCTTCGGAAGTATTCTTTGAGACAATAAGAGCACCTTCGGTGGAACTTCTTGAAAGAGCAGTACTCAATATATCTCCTGTTCATAGTGAAGATTGGAGGTCTGAGATTATATCTTTTCTCCAAGGCAACTGCCTTTCAGATGACGAAGCTTATAAAAAGAGAATGGAGGCAAGAGCACGACCATATGTAATAATAGAGGGGGAGTTATACAAACATGGAGTCTGCTCCCCACTGCTCAAGTGCCTATCCAGAGCCGAAGGTATAGAATTGATGAAAGAAATACGTGCAGGATTGTGTGGATCTCACATTGGATCTAGACCTTTGCTAGGAAAAGTCTTCAGACAAGGATTTTATTGGCCGAAGACAGCTTCGGATGCAGCGGATCTGGTTCAAAAATGTGAAAATTGCCAAAAATGCGCAAGAGACCAGAAACAACCTTCGTCATTAACCCAACTGATACAACCAACCTGGCCATTGCAAAGATGGGGCCTGGATTTGTTAGGTCCACTTCCACCAGCACAAGGCAATTTAAAATATGGTGTGGTGGTTGTAGAATATTTTTCTAAGTGGATTGAAGCGAAGCCTTTGGCCACAATAACTTTGGTCACAGTCCAGAAATTCTTTTGGCAAAACATTGTTTGTCGCTTCGGCGTACCAAAGGCTATAACTATGGACAACGGAACACAGTTTGATGTCGAAACCTTCAAGGAATTCTGTGATCAAATTGGCACGAAGATCCATTTTGCATCAGTCAGACATCCAGAATCAAATGGACTTGTCGAAAGAACAAATGATATTATAATGACAGGAATAATGAAGTTAATTTTTAATCAGCCCAGAGGAAAGTGGCCGGAAGAGTTGATTAAAGTGGTGTGGAGTCACAACACGACTATATCAAGATCAACAGGTTTTACGCCATTCAAACTATTATTTGGTGACGAAGCCATAACCCCAGAAAAAGCTAAAACAAGGTCAATAAGAACAACAGCTTCGACTGAGGACGAAGCTGATTATCATGTAGCAAAAGACACTATAGAAGGGGTCAGACTTCAGGTTGTGGAAAATATTAATAAATACCAAGCTGAAACAATAAAATGGCGTGACAGAAAAGTCCGGCTGAAAAATATCAAGCCAGGGCATCTGGTGCTTCGGAGAGTGGCTAATCCGGACACAGTAGGCAAGCTACAGCTGAAGTGGGAAGGACCTTTTCTGGTTGTATCTTCATCAAGGCCCGGTTCTTACAGACTAAAATATATGGACAACAATGATATTCCTAGTTCTTGGAATGAGGATGAGCTTCGGCGGTATTATGTATAGATTCATGTAATCTTTTTTCTATTTTTCTATGACACCCTTTTCCTTTCCGAAGGGGGAGAAAGGTTTTTTAATGGGGCCATAGTTTGTAATCTTTTTCTTTCTTATTCAGCTCCACGAGAGCAAAATCCCCCAAATATGTAAATGTAAAATCTGAGCATGCACCATCGAGTGCAGAGAAAAAGAAAAACAGGGAGAAGCTCGAAAGTCGTCCCTTAGGAGATGCAGAGCATGACGAAGCTACAAAAAGCCGTTCCTAAGGGAGCGCAGAGTAAGTTTTCTGCTCAAAAGTCATTCCTTAGGGAATGCAGAGCCAAATACCACCGAAATATAAGGCGAAGCACGAAAAGTAAACACGAATACCGTCGAAATAGAAGGCGAAGAAGTTCAAAAGACGTTCCTTAGGGAATGCAGAACTTACACCGAAAAGTAAACGGTGCAGCTGAAAAATAAATGGCAAAGAGATTTCAGTCATTCCTTAGGGAATGAAGGTTGTGGATGAAGCTTCGGATGTGTGTGTTTTGGCATTCATTTGCACGATACATTACATCATACATTGCATACATAAACATTCATTTAGACATACATAGGATCATCATCATCATACCATACAGATACAAACAGTAGCTTCGGCTCTAAGAATGCAGCTTCGAAAGCAGAATCATGCTTCATTGTGCACGAAAAGAAGGGAAGGTGTTTTTCGCCTTCGGCTAAAAAAGTACAAGTTTCATTCACATCGAAGCACTTCACACATTGATGGAAAGGTAAAAACATATTGCAAGGTATGGACAAAATTTACATAGTAGAATCTAATTCTTAAATTACAATATTCTTTACAAAGGTTAATACAAGAGTTCTTAGAGTTTTTTCCACAGTTATCTATTCAAGCTTCATCATTATCTACTGAGCTTCGGATCGTCTGTTAAGCTTCGTCATCATGCTCTTCAGCTTCGTCATCATGCTCTTCAGCTTCGTCATCCTGTACATATTAAAGTGTTGTAAAGAAAATTCAAGTTTAAAAGAAAAGGTAAGCACAAGGTATGATTTTGTTACCGGCTTAAGATGACTACGAGCTTTGTCACCAGCCAAGCTTCGTCCACCCTTCGTCCATACTAGCTTTATAAATCTATTTCCTATGCTTCGGGCAAGACTAGGAATATCAATCAGATCTGCTGGTGATAAGCTAAAGTTGGGTCTATAGACAATCTTTCCATGTGTACAGCCAGATTTTAGGAAGGCAACAGTTGTGCCCCAAGAAGATACCAGGGCACAGAAATTGCCGTGTCCAGCTATAATTTCATCAAGAGCATCAATTTCACCCTCGATATGATCGAAGGCCCCTGGCAGGTCTTCAATCGAAGGATTAAATTTTTCATAGCTGGCTCCAACCGAATTGAAGAGTTGCTTTAGCCGTTGCACACATCAGTTACAGAACTCCAAGCATTTGTTTTGAAGCTCTGTCAATGATTTTTGCAAGTTTGAACTTTTTTTGACCTCAGCCTCAAATTTTGCATCAAACTTCTGCTTTTTTTGTTCGAAGCTTTCCGACTTCGAGAGAAGCTCCGTATTCAACTTTGCAATTTTAGCTTCAGCTTCTGCCAATAAACCCTCTA
The DNA here is from genome assembly GCF_902167145.1 of Zea mays. Classification (NCBI taxonomy): domain Eukaryota; kingdom Viridiplantae; phylum Streptophyta; class Magnoliopsida; order Poales; family Poaceae; genus Zea; species Zea mays. Next base: position 45,373,526 of record NC_050102.1, read on the forward strand.
CTGTCTGAAGTTCGAAATCCTTCTTTTCAAGAATAGCTGCTTGATCTTTTATTTTGCTTTCTAAACCCTCAATATAACTTCATGCTTTTTATCTTCAAGATCTTGCTGCATCATCAAAGCTTTACTCAATAGCATACTCTGTGCAGGAACAACCTTCGTTAGAAAACACCTTCGTTGTTAAAGACAATAAAAAGTTGAAGAAAAGTTTTTTACCTTGAAATTAGAATAGAATAAACTACCAACGATATGTTGCCGTCGGTAGCGGCTAATGTCTGTCTCAAGCTTCGGGAAACCAATACTCTTTGATAGAGTACTGATAACCTTCGCTTCGGTTTGATCTCGGAGGCAGCCTAACCTTTCATCGTCAACACCGCCGAAGAGTAGTGCCCCTGGTTGATACCTACAGGATATGGCGTATTCTTTCAACTCTTCTCTCTCAGCCTTCGACAATTCTTGCCCAATTAAGTTTTGAAAGTTAAAATTTTCTTCTTCTGAGGTAGCTTCGGCTATTTCCTTCTCCTTCTCAGGCACTATAGCCGTGGTTTCTTCGGCGGCCATGTCCAGAAGTATCTTATCAATGTTAGAAAGTGTGCTTTCTAGTTTTGCATCTTCGGCCGGTTCAGCTTCGACAGTTGCAGCTTCAGCAGGTGCAGCTTCGGTAGCTGTAGCGCTCCCAACAGCTGGTGCCTTTGAAGCCGAAGCTGGTCGTGGTGTCTCTTCAATAGCTTCTGTCACAGTAATAATTCTTCGTTTTTTCGGCCCAGCTGCCTTCCTCGCTATCGAAGGCTCCTTCTTCTTCTGAAAAAGCTTCGTCAGATGTGGCGCCAGTGGACTTAGCTTGATAGGAAAGGATTTAGTCATTACCTTTAGAATTTCTGCCACATCGGTAGCAGAAGGTGATGTAGGAGTTTCTTCTTCTATATCAGTCACCTTCTGCTTCGGAGCCGCAACTTTTCTCTTCTTCGGAGCAACTGCCGTCGGCTCAGGGCTCAATTTCCTCTTCATCAGGTTTTCTTCATCTTCTTTTACCATTCTAGCGGCCTGTCTGCCCACAACACTGACAACTTTTTTCTTTTCTGCCCTTCGGCGCCCTTGTTCAACCGCTCATAATTAGGATATTCAAAATGTAGAGCATCCATTACCCGATTCAATCTTCGCTTCGGTCGGGAGTCGAAGGCTGCAATCATCAACTGATCTTCTTTTTTCGTATAGTTCCCTAAAATCTCGTTACACATAACTTCGATCATGTCCAACCATTCTTAGCAGGGTTCCTTGAAGTGTTTTTTGAACTTAAAGTGATAAGGCAGCCGAACGAGTTCACCCTCTTTTTCTCTTCTTCAAGCATCGGCATACCCCACTTCCTCAGCGTTGGGAATACTCTGTTGGCTAAGTATAGGTCCCTAGTTCCAATATGTTCAGACACAATTCTGAACTCATACACAACATCTTGGCATGGATCCCCCGGTGTCATGTTGCACTAGGGCCTAGTCAGTCCGAAGATTAGCTCTAGCGGGCTCTGAACTAGCTTCTCCTTTTCCTCATCAATTTTAACATAAAACCATTCAGATTTCCAACCGGTCGGCCATTTAGTACGATAGCTGACCATCAGTGTCTTCATATCCTTCCGATAAGCAAAATTATAACAGCTGAAGTTCTCATGCAATCCGTCTTCTCTAGCCTTTGTCTGATAATGAAGTTCATGTACTCGGCAGAATGCTTCGGCGAGCGGCTCTACTCCTTGACTTCGGAGAGCCGAGATGTACATGGTGAGCCTAACAATGGCGTTAGGGGTCAGTTGATGAAGGTAAATCCCAAAATTTTCCAAGACTTCTGCAATCATTCTGTGTAGAGGAAATCTCAACCCTGCTTTGAAGAAGCTCTTAAAAACTACAACTTCATCATCTTCTGGTTTCGGGATAGTCTCTTCCCCGCCAAAGCGAACCAACCCCTTCTCGGCTTCTCTGAAGTAGCCTAGCTTCGTCATCATACTCATATCAGCTTCAGACACAGTTGATTTCCCAAAATTCAGATGGCTGGGCTTCGATGGCATAATGATGTTATAATCAATCTCTCCTTCATTAGCATCACCCTCTTCAATATCTGCCTGCTCAGTTTCAGCAGCCGGTGATTCTTCGTCAGCAGCGCCTTCAGTCACAACCAATCCCGACCGCTTATAAACTTCGAAGATCGGAGCAGTTTCAGCAGCTTCGGTTTCCTCACCGTCGCGTGAAAACCTGGCTGTTGAGCGCACCCTAGCCATCTGATGTTGAATTTCTTGCGTTTTGACGAAGTTGATAATTTTGTATCTTTTGCCGAAGCTCTTTCTTGTCACGAAGCTAGAGCAAAACGATCCTTCGGTTCAGAATGCAATGAGCAAGCTTCGACTGTGGTCAAATTTTTTGGCAACACAACGATGCAATAGCAGTAAATGCTGTGGTAACTTCACACCTACACATCTGTTTATATAGTGCTGCAGGTGGGAAGGTGAATCGTCAAGCCGCTCGCACTCGTTGAACAGTCACCCGCACCCGCTGAACGGTGGACCACTCGGTGCCTAGAAAGTGAATCGCCAGATCCCTCGTATACACTGAACGGTGGACCACCCGACACTGGGAGTATTTTAATCGTTTCTCGGCAACGAGCTCAGGGAAGGTGTTTTTCGGACCTTCGGCATTCTGAAGCCTGTGAGAGTTTTTCACGGATCGAGCTCGTCACGAAAAACGATGTAGTACCGTGAAGGGGCTACTGTTGGGGGTCTGCTTCGTCGCCGAAGGTCCCATAAGAAGAAACACCTTCGGAAGATTGACACAAAGCCGAAGCTACCAATCGGAAGGCTTCGGAGTACATTTCCAAAGGTACCGACTTAAAGATGAAATGACCAATCGGCCCATGATAATTTGTATTATGATTGTAGACCTTTATAAAGGGCATGAATGTAATTCCCCATAGGCTGCGTCCTGTGCCTATAAATAGATGAACAGTACCCCCGTACTATTCACGCTATCCTGTAATTGCTCGCGTGCCACACTTAGATTTTTGCCTTCCGTCAAGCCGAAGGTATAAATGTAATTAAATATTATATTTGATATCCAAGTTTATATAATAATAGCATATGAATAACATTATATGTCTGCTCATATAATCTTTCATGTTTCATATGCTTCATCTTTCATTATCTTATAACCGTGATGATGAATGTACGTCCTTCATGACCTTCGTCCGAAGATCGTTATATCCTAAGGGAAATAATGCTTCGAAGGACGAAGGACTTTAACATTTAATACTTTGTGTTGCCTTGTTCTTGATTCATAGCATTTGAGAACAAGTCCCCAACAATGCCATTTTGTGCTCGGGTCCCTAGGCTTACTTTCTCCGGTGCCTTACAAATGAGTCCTTGGTTTACTGTTTTTAAGGGTCACTGACAATGCAGAAAAGCCCTTGGGGTTTTAAGGGCTTCAACCCGCGCTCCTCCCTCCCTCACCGAAATAGTATGCGAAACAACAGCGAGAAATCGTGGCTCACCTGGTGCGGTAGCTCGTCGGGGACTAGGCCGTGGAGCTTTGGATTAGTTCGGCGAACTTGGGGGCGTCGGTGATTGGCTGGCGGTGAGCTGACCGAACGGGTCCACGGGCGTAGGTAGGTGTAGGTCATCGGCGAGCTTCAATCTAGGGGCCTCGCGCAGTAGACCTTCGCGGAAAAGCTCAGGGAGCTTGGCAGGGCCTTCGCGAAACTGTCCTCGAGCTCGGATTGGGTGGTGGAGATACGGAGTGACCGGTCCTCGTACTCCGGCAGCGGACCGTGAATGGCTGGCGGTGGCGGGGCTTCTCCGGCATGGTAGAGTTAACTCGAGCGAGTCTACAAGCTGTGGAAGGGTGCGGGGAAGCTTCTGTGTGCTTGGTTAGGTGATGGGATGGTCGGGTGACCTGGCCACGACGGTGAGTTTCGGGCGGCAATGGTGGGCAGTGCGGAGCTCGTCGGAGTTGTGGTTTTGCTCAGGGAAGTGAGGCAGGGTGAGGAGTGAACTGCCATGCACCTGGGGAGGGTTTTATAGGTGCTCCTGGGCATGGCTGGGCGCATGCCCGGGGTGGAGTCGACTGCATGTGGGGCACGCGTAGAGAGCGGCCAGTGCGCGGCTGAGCACTGGAGCACAGGATCGAACACGTTGCGATACTCAATGTGGACATTTTCAAGCATACATTGGCTCCAAATCACAATGAATTTTGACAGGATCCTTATGTGAGATTTTTCCCCCGACTCTATTCTAACGTTTTCATGTTGTTGGGGCGAAGGCGAAGACGCTACCTTCGCTCCAGGCCTTCGTCAACTCGCTGCACCAACGGAGGCAAGCTGACCGGCGCGCACCACCCTTCGTCCTCCTCACTGCAAGACGAAGGCCTACGACGAAGTCTCTCCATTCCACGTCCTCACCCGACCTGGAGGCCCACGTGGGATTCGGCCCACTGTATCAGGCCCCGCACGGAGAAGCGTGTTACGGGCCTGATTTGTAATAGCTTTTCTGTAATGACGGTCATTAACCCTCCCTTATGGGAATATTCTAGGGATAGTCCAGGTGCCCGAGGGCATAAACATCCTTACATTGGGATGTTGGACACTCGGGCACCTATAAATACCCCCGTACAGTCCCCTTGAGAGGCTGGATTAACAGAGCAATTGCCATCTCGAGTTAAACCTTGTTTGCACTCTTTCCACTCCCCCGTTGGATCAACTTGCCCAGGAGAGCAAGTTCCAACATTTGGCACCCACCGTTCATGCTACGAACAAACCACCCGCGATGGCACCCAAGAGAGCTAGTTCGAAGGCAGCCCCATCCGTCGATGAAGCAGCGAAGGCAGCACTGCTAGCTAAGAAAAAGGGCAAGGCCCTCATAGACAACACCCACCAAGAAGCCTGCGAAGACGAAGCTCTCAGCAAGAGACAGTGCAACGAACAACCCACTCCCGAAGGCACCCTACGCACCTGCAGCTCCGGAGGACAACCACAAGCACCACCCCCAGGCTTCGCTCCACTAGAGGGCAAGGAAGCAACAGAGGACGGCGAACTCATCGGCGTCTTAGCGGAAGAATAGCTACAGCTACGGGCCCTGCGCATCAAGAACCGCAACCTCCAAAAGTAGAAAGAAATCCTCGAGGCCAAGCACCAATGTGTCTCTGCACAAGCCAAGGTGTGCCAGATGATATGAGACGAGGAGCAGAGGGCCCGGGAACTTGAGCAAGAGATTGCGCTCATGCAGCGCGAAGGCCAACACGATCTACAACACGGCCCGCCCCTCCAACAGCGCGCGCCGGTCGGAGACTTATTGATTCCCCAGCGCGGACCCTTCATCCCGCACGCTGCAGCTTTCCAGGGCATCAACTACCTTGATGAACGAAGCCCCCTGGCGCCGCAACTCCAAGTGTCACCATGGCCCGCCAACTTCAGGGCAGGGACCTACCCCAAGTACAACGGTAGCACCGACCCAGCACAATACATCATGAGCTATCAAGTCACCGTCACATCATCCGGAGGGGACGACGTCACAATGGCCAAGTCCTTCATCATCGCCCTCGAGGGTCCGTCCTTGACCTGGTACACCAGGTTGCCCCCATTGTCCATCAACTCCTGGAGAAGTCTCCGAGACAAGTTTCTGCTCAACTTCCAAGGGTACCGCCCAAACACCGATGCCTTGGCCGAGCTGTCACTCTACAAATACCAAGAGAAGGAAACCCTACGGGAGTACTACCGCAAGTTCCTGAGTCTCAAGTCACAACTGCCTTCGGTCGACGACCAAATTGCCATACACTACGCCATCAGTGGCCTTCGGGCTGGCGTCCTATACAGTCACTGCATCAGGGACCCACCCAAAAACCTCCAAGAGCTCTATCAGTTGTTTGAGAAGTATGCCAGATCCGAAGAGCTCCATCAGCGCAAGGTCGAGTCTCAGAGAAAGCCCAAGGACCCTCCGCAGTCCAGCCGAACCTGGACAAGGCCTTCACAGTCAGACTCCGGATGGGACAACCACAGTTAGCAGCAGGTGCATAACATAGCCAACCAGCACCCCGCCAGTGAAGCCGCTCGCTGTCAAGATTATCCCCCAGGGCCGCGATAATGGCACGCGTGACCGGGGCCGGGGACGGGCGCAACAACCGCGCAGATATTACTGCTTGTTTCATGGCGAAGACTGCACGCACCCAACGAGGGATTGCCCAGAAACAAAGGCCACCAGGGATAGGATGTCTCGGGCACAACCCGCCGACAACCAAAGAGTTGTCGCACACACATATCAACACCACCACCCACAACCATACAACCACGACCACACCCAGCATCTACCCAACCACGCATATCAGCACCACCAGGAGGTACAAGTCGTACCACCCCCACTCCCGCCTCCGCATCAACCAAATCCACACAACCAAAATCACCCCCAAGCACCAAAACAAGAAGATTTCGCCGATCAGCCATATCGTGGAGTCATTCACATGATCACCGGAGGGTCCAGCGTTGACTTTGAAACGAAGCGGCAAAAGAGGGATCACTACCGAAGCGTCAACCATGTCGCCCTCACCGGCCCAGTCATACAAACGAAGTGGTCACATGTGCCACTAACCTTCGATGCCAGAGATGTTGATCTGCGCAACGCACCCCACGTCGATGCCATGGTAATCAACTGCAGTGTGGCGGGCTAGGACCTGCATAAAGTACTAGTTGACAACGGTAGCCAGGTGGACATCATCTTCCTGCACGCCTTCGACCGCATGGGCATCAGCCACAGCTTACTCAAGCCTTCGGACAACCCCCTATATGGCCTTGGCGGCAAGGGCACTTTCCCTGTGGGCAAGATAGAGCTACCCCTGTCATTCGGCGTAGCACCCAATGTGCGAAGCGAACAGGTCACCTTTGACATCGTTGACATGGTCTACCCCTACAACGCCATAATGGGTCGGGGCTCCATCAACAAATTTGAAGCGGCCATCCACGACCTGTACCTCTGCATGAAAATCCCGGGCCCGCAAGGTGTGATAACGGTTTACAGTAACCAGCAGACTGCGCGCAACATTGAGAGAGACTTCGTTCCAGGCTAGCGGAACGTACACTGCCTTACAACACAGCGCGAAGTCTCCAAGGCGACCCGTCCAACCACCAACGAAAAAGTCAAGGCACAACTACAGAGCAACGACGGTACGAAGACAGTTCCCCTCGACCTGGCAACGCCAAGCAGATGGTTGTAATAAGCGAAGACCTGACTTTGCAGGACGAGGAAAAACTCATCTCCTGTCTCTCCAGAAACAAGGACGTCTTCGCCAGGTCCGCCCTCGACCTGGTCGGAGTCAGCCGCACAGTCATCGAGCACAGTCTGGGCATCGACCCTTCGGTGCGCCCAAAAAAGCAGCTGCTGTGCAAAATGTCCGATGAGAAGATAGAAGCCGCCAAAGCCGAAGTGCACCGCCTGCTGGAGGCCAATTTCATTGAACCAATTGCCTACCCCACGTGGCTCGCTAACGTAGTCATGGTACAAAAGAAAAGCAGCAAGTGGCGCATGTGCATTGACTTCACTAGCCTCAATAAGGCCTGTCCCAAGGACAATTTCCCGCTACCACAGATCGACAAGATAGTCGATAGTGCAGCCGGATGCGAAGTCATGTCACTTCTTGACTGCTTCTCCGACTACCACCAGATATATATGAAGGAGGAAGACAAGGCCAACACTGGTTTCATCACACGCTTCGGCACATACTGCTTCATCAGAATGCCGGAGGGACTCAAGAACGCTGGCTCAACCTTCTCTCGCCTCACCAAGACGGTGCTCGAGAGCCAAGTGGGCCACAACATTTTCATGTACGTGGACGACATTGTCGTCGCAAGCAGAAATAAAGCAGACCACATGGCTGACCTCGCAGAGACATTTGCAAACATGCGGGACGCACGACTTCGCCTCAACCCCGAGAAGTGCATCTTCGGTGTTCGCCAAGGGAAGATACTGGGCTACTTGGTGTCGCACCGCAGGATCGAAGCCAACCCGACCAAGATTCAAGCAATCATCAACATGACACCTCCGCAGTCAGCCAGGGACGTCCAGCGTCTGACAGGCAGATTAGCCTTCCTTAACAGATTCATTTCCAAGTCCATAGAGCGGAGTCTATCTTTCCTCAAGACACTGCACGGTGCAAAAGACTTCGCATGGGGACCAGAACAAGCGACAGCCTTCGCATCACTCAAGCAGCACATGTCAGAATTGGCAATTCTTACCAGCCTTGACTCCTCGCTGCCTCTGCTGCTCTACGTCGCAGCCTCGCCACACGCAGTCAGCGCAGCGTTGGTCCAAGAGCAAGACAGAGAGGGCACGACCCGGCAGTGTCTAGTCTACTACGTCTCCGAAGTCCTCACGAATTCCAAATGCAACATGACGGAATTGGAAAAAATTTCCTACGCAGTCGTCATGGAATCACGCAAGTTGTGCCACTATTTCGAGGCATTTAAGTTGCGGGTCACCTCGGATAGGGGACTGGGCGAACTATTCAGAAACCCGGAGGCGTTCGTCCGAATCGCCAAATGGGCAGCCGAACTCTCCGGGTACCATATCACCTTCGAGCCCAGGGCAGCAATCAAGTCGCAAGTCCTAGCAGACTTCATCGTCGACTGGACAGGGCCGACACGACAGCAAGAAGAGCCCTCAGAGAAGGTGCGGACCATCCACTATGACGGCACATGGTGCCATGCAGGGGCAGGCGCGGCTGCAATTATCACGTCACCCACAGGCGTCAAGCACAGATACGCAGCACTCCTTAGCTTCGCTCTAGAGTCCGACAGATGCACCAACAACATAGCAGAGTACGAAGCCGTCATCTTGGGCCTTCGCAAGCTGAAAGCACTCGGCGTCACCACCTGCATAGTCAAGACAGACTCCAAAGTCGTTGTCGGCCAGGTCGAAAAAGAATATTCAGCAAAAGACCCCGCACTCATGCTATCTCACGACTGTTCGCAGTCTTGAGAGGCAATTCAAGGGCTTCACCTTACAACATGTGGACCGCGCCAGGATCGAGGAGGCCGACGCGTTGGCTAAGGCAACGGCCAGAGGCGAGACCTTGCCCTCCGACGTGTTCTACCATGTCATTGGCACACCAGTCGTCCGCAACCCAGAGGGATTACAAGTAACCAATGACGCCGAAGGCCATCGCATTGTCAACCTCATCATGACTGAAGATTGGCGGGCCCCAATAACACTATTTTTGCAAGGATACTACCACCCGAGTGACATCAATGAGGCCAAGCGCCTCAAGCACCGAAGTCGGGACTTCGTACTAGTTGGTGGCCAGCTATACAAGAAGGGGATTAGTCAACCCATGCTAAAATGTGTCACCGAAACCGAAGGCATCCAGTTCGTGCGCGAAGTCCACAGCGGAACTTGCGGCTCTCACTCAGGGCCCAGGGCCCTCGCTACCAAGGTGATCCGTCAAGGATTTTACTGGACCGCTATAATCTGCGCCGCGAATCGAGTCACGAGGTCGCGAATCTTGCCAGAAGTTTTCTCCCGCTCGGGCAACCCTTCGCAGTTCACCAAGTTGATTGCCCACACATGGCCACTTCAACGCTAGGGGCTGGATATTGTCGGGCCACTACCTACGGCTCAAGGGAACCTCAAGTTCACTTTCATCGCCGTCGAATATTTTACCAAGTGGATCGAGGCTAGGGCAGTATCCACAATAACGTCGAAGACTGCCCAAAAGTTCTTCTGGCAAAACATTGTTTGCCGATTCGGAGTCCCGTCCGAGCTCACAGTCGACAATGGCAAACAGTTTGACAGCCAGGACTTCAGGGACTTCTGCTTCTCCATCGACACCAAGCTTGCCTTCGCCTCAGTATACCACCCGCAATCCAACGGCAAGATTTTCACTGCAATCAAGAAAAGGCTTCTTGACAACAAGAAGGGTAAATGGGCCGACCAGCTACCCAAAGTAGTCTGGGCCCTAAACACGACCGAATGTCGGGCGATCGGATTCACACCTTTTCATCTACTATATGGATCGGAGGCCATGACGCTGCAGGAGATAAAGCATGGGTCGCCCCGAACAAGCACATCAGCAGTCCCCGACGTAGACGAACCAACGTCCAAAGACCTCATCGACGAAGACCGCGTCTTCGCCCTGCAGGCCCTCAACAAATACCAAGCTCAAACCAAGGCCTGGCGCGACCACGCGATCATCCCAAGAGAGTTCAACGAAGGAGACCTCGTACTCGTCCGGACCACCCAGACAGAGTCACGGGGCAAACTAGAGCCGAAGTGGGAGGGTCCATCCATTGTCAAATCGAAGGCGTCCCCCAGCGCGTACAGGCCGACAACGCCATCCGACGAAGACCTAGAGCATTCCTAGAATATTGACAATCTCCGCAAATTTTTTGTTTAAACCCTTAGGGCCCACACGCCCTTGTAATCCACCAAACAATACTATTCTGGCCCGCACTCTTTTCCTCCTGGGGGGTGAGGTTTTTAACGAGGCGGAGCCATGTAATATACCTGCAAAAATCCCCTGCAAAAACTCAGACGCAACATGTCGAAAAAGACCGCATCGACGGTCTTCGGCATTCGACCACTCCGAAGTCACCGCGAGAGGCAGCGCAGACTACCCTCGCATGCGACACTCCGCGCAAAAGTTGCCTAAGGGTGCAGCCGAAATAGCACAGCATGTGCATTAATCAAAGTCTTTTATTTAAAAGACACTCCGCGCAAAAGTCGCCTAAGGGTGCAGCCGGAATAGCACAACAAGCGCATTAATCGAAGTCTTTTATTTAAAAGACACTCCGCGCAAAAGTCGTCTAAGGGTGCAGCCGGAATAGCACAGCAAGTGCGTTAATCAAAGTCTTTTATTTAAAAGACACTCCACACACAAGTCGCCTAAGGGTGCAGCCGGAATAGCACAACAAGTGCGTTAATCGAAGTCTTTTATTTAAAAGACACTCCGCGCAAAAGTCGCCTGAGGGTGGAGCCGGAATAGCACACCAAGCGCGTTAATCGAAGTCTCTCATTAAAAAGACACTCCGCACAAATTCGACCACGGTCGCAGCCGGACCAACACAGACGTACGAATACGGCAAACATGCCACATTACCATACAAATTACAATTACATACACACGACGAGGGCATCACATATTACATTGGCTCAACCTTCAGGATGATACCCATCTCCCTGTAATTAAACAACATTATTCTCAATTCCTCACCCTCAAAAGGCTTCTGAAGATCCCCCTCGCCTATGCTCGCCCCAATCGACGAGGACAACAATTCTCGTTTACCAACCCGATCTACTCGGAGACGGCCACGCTCCATCCCCATACGACGGCGCCTGCCACTTCGCGAAAATTCACCCACACTATGTTTTCCCACCACCCTTCGCCGCCTACACCCAGTACTCACACTAGGAAGATCCCCGACACCCTCCACATGTGGCGAAGTCTCCGCCGCAGCCACATCCAATGCAACAAAATAATCCAAGCCTTCATCTGAGGAATCCTCCGTCCAAGGAAACGAACTCCCAGATTCACCATCAGACTCATCATTGGCAGATCGCCAAAATCACAGCAATAGCACATTCCATCAGACTCATCCAGATCGCCAAGATCCTCAACCTCTTCGTCGTGCGCCATCTACAGCAATAACACATTCCTTCAGCAAAACCACACATACCCAAACATACCAACACATATTACCGCACAAAGATGAGCCTTTACCTGATCAATCGCCCGGTCGGACCTCTCCCGGACCGTCTTTCGACCGTGAGGGCCCCACATCCTGTCGAAGAGTGCCCCCGTCGACCGCTTCAGAACCGGGTCCTCGACCTGGAAGATTTCGCGTTTGAAGCCTTCGTCCGACTGGTCGAAGACCTCGAAGTGCCCGCACCCCTTGCGGGACAGAGCATTCACGGCCCCCTCGCAGGTGACGAGGGAGGCAAAGGACATGAGGCCCGTCACGATTGTTGGGAGCACCCCCAGCTCGTCCTGTAGCCACTCGAGGAAGCGGAGGCCCACCTCTTGGCCGGGCGCTTTGAAGGCGGCGGTCCACGCACCTAGCTCCCGGTACGCGTCCACGAGCTGCGCATGCGTCCGCTCGACCTCTACACGCGTCGAGGCCTCGGTTTTGTCCACGCGGTTGCACAGGCTGTTGAGCCTCGCCTCCAGCTCCTCGGCGCGTTGGCGGGTGAGACTGGACTCCGCCCGCGCAAGTTTGGCCTCGGCTTGAGCAGCCTGCGCATCGGCAATGGCCTTGTTCGCGTCCCTCCTATCCTCCACCAGCTAACGCCGGAGATCCCCCTTCTCGGCCTCCGCAGCAGCCAACCTCTCCGTTAGCCTACGGCTTTTGTTTTACGCAGCCAACTTCTCCCGAACAGCATCTGTATGCTGCGCCCGGAGACGCTCGATTTCGGCAGCAAACTCGAAAGTCAGAGCACCCGACGCAACATGGTCGGCGAAGGCGGCCGCCTGCCACAAAAAAACCCATGAGATTCGCAACCACATACGAACAATGAACTATAGAAGTCCAACATGACTTACATGCTTCAGCTGCTGCGACGCATGCCTCAGCTGCTGGGACACAGAGCCCACCACATCTTTAGCGGCGGCGGCCGACGAAATCTCGCCGCTCCCGTAGAAGTTGGACCACGGGTCCTGCGAAGCACCCTTCGCACCAACCACCGCCATCGGCAAAGTGGCTGCCACCGGAGTCGGGACAACAGCCAGCTATCCCACATCCAACCCTGCACAATGATCTTGTTTAAGACCTAGTCCCCGTTTAAAAAAATTACCAATGAGATAATCCCCCACGCAGATGTCAGTGTCAAAGTCAGCAACACACGTCGCCGCCACATCAGTGCGTGCTGGCAACGGCAGCCTTCGCTCCTTCGTGGGCTCGGCTGAGGGCAGCTTGCCCGCACCAGAAGCAGTAGCCTTCGCACCCGCCGAAGACTTGCTAGGCCCAGGGGCGGCCGGCTTCGCAGCCGGTGGTAGTTTGCTACTGCCAGGGGTGGCAGACTTCGCGCCTCCCCGCGCCTTCTTCGCCTCACGGAAAGGGTCCCCGACCCTAGTGAACGCCCGACGCTTCCGCGCCGCATCTTGACGATCCTTCTCCACCACTGCTGATACAACAGCAGCAATATTCCGTCCATAAGGAAAAAATCTTCAACTCACGAGCCATACGAGACGTAAATATGTCTTCGCCGGCCGCGCGGGGGATCGGAACGTTCCTTGGCCATCGACCCCCGGTAACCCTCAGCATTCGCGTCGAAGACTCCCGGAGCTCGGGCGAAGACATCCTTCCCTCGAGGGCCGCGCAAGTACCCATTAACTCCACAGCAAAACGATCGGAGATCCCCAACCCTTCAGCTGCAGTACCTAATTTTCTCTTCTTCATGGCTGGCGCAGCCTCCCGTGAAGAACCTTCCCCAGCCGCAGCCACCGGTTTCTTCCTGCGGCGATCGATGGCCACAGCAGCGTCATCCCCGGGATAGCCGTCGTACGATAAACGATTCAACTCGAAGACCCTATTCAAGCGAACGTTGGATCCACGAATATCCCAACTCCGCAGTGCCTCCGTCCTCGGCACATACCACCCCACAATCCTCACAGCTCTGTCCTCCACTTCACGCACAAATGCGGCTAGGTCCTGGCCACGCAGATCCACCATGAAGGTCGGACTTCGCACTTGCTGCTCGCCTAGGGAGGGCATCAGGCGAGGGCATACTTCGCCCAGCGCCCAGCCATGCGCCAAGGGCCACACCCCATAACCGATGAATGCATCAACCAAATTGTGCCCGCTACTCATGCGGGCAACACACCGAAGGGCCCCTTCGTCCCTATCATCCTCCGCCACCTCAAACGACGGGAACGCCACATAACAGTGGGAACACATCACGGCCGCCGGGAGTCCTGGGAGGTCTTCGACTTCGCCTCCCGACATATAAAACCAATAATCATACCAGTTGCCCCACTTGTTGCGGGCGCAGGGAACCAGTTCCACAACTTCCGCCAAAGTCTTCCCGGTCCTCGACGTAAAGGTGCACGATCCAAACTGTGCAATCTTGCCTCCAATTTTTCTCTTCTGCCAGTGCAGACAATAATTCTTGGCGAAGACCTCTATGGAGGGCTGACCGCCATACGAAGTCACCACCCAGACATACTTCGCCAGGGCCACCACGGCATTAGGTGTCAATTGGTGGATCTGCACGTCATACCTCTGCAAGACCTCCGCCACAAAATGATGCGCAGGTAGGCGAAGGCCGGCGATAAAGAATGCCTCGAACACAACTATCTCACCCTCCGGCTCAGGAATCTCTTCCGCCCCTGGAAATTGTCCAACTCCATTCCCAAAATACCCCAACTGCTGCATGTCTTGCACGCAAACCAAGGAGATCCTCGAAACGCCGAACTCCACCATGTGGCCCGGGTGTAACTCCACCCCCGCCAATTCGCTGAAGGTATCCTCGGACGATGATTCGCCCGACGGTGCATTCTTAACGGATGAAGAAGAAGACGACATTACTACGTACCGTCGGCGGCGGCGCGTGGTTTGCTTGACGCGGGCCAGATCTCCGATGAAGAGGAACAAGGAGGGCAGGCGAGCGGGCGAACGGTTTCAAAATGTTAGGGTTTTCGGCGCACAGAAAGGTAAGAGAGCCCGAGCAACGCCGCCCCCCTTTTTATACACAGGGCGTGACGCTTCGGGAAGCCCGCAGTCCAGCAGTACCACGTCCATCAAAGGTCACATCAAAAACCCCCACGGAACCACTTCGAGCGAGGGCAGCGTCTCCACCATCTAGCGACGTCTTCGGCACCAGATGACTCAGTCAAACTGGTCCCTCGGAGGGCAAATGTTGGGGCGAAGGCGAAGACGCTACCCTTCGCTCCAGGCCTTCGTCAACTCGCTGCACCAACGGAGGCAAGCTGACCGGCGCGTACCACCCTTCGTCCTCCTCACTGCAAGACGAAGGCCTACGATGAAGTCTCTCCATCCCACATCCTCACCCGACCTGGAGGCCCACGTGGGATTCGGCCCACTGTATCAGGCCCCGCACGGAGAAGCGTGTTACAAGCCTGATTTGTAATAGCTTTTCTGTAATGACGGTATGTAACCCACCCTTATGGGAATATTCTGGGGATATTCTAGGTGTCCGAGGGCATAAACGTCCTTACATTGGGACGTTGGACACTCGGGCACCTATAAATAGCCCCGTATAGTGCCCTTGAGAGGCTGGATTAACATAGCAATTGCCATCTCGAGTTAAACCTTGTTTGCACTCTTTCCACTCCCCCGTTGGATCAACTTGCCCAGGATAGCAAGTTCCAACACATGTGGAGGCCGAGTGGTTTCCGGGTCTCTGTGAGGAGTGGTCATGTCGCCAACGTGGGTTTGTCTGGCTGCTTCGTCCTGAGACAAAAACCACACCAAGTCGTGTCAATCGGATTGGGTTTGTTTTCAAACTTCACCAAGGTGTTCTAGGGGTCCCTTGGTGCCACTTTATCAATTGGGCCAAGTGGTTTTGAGATTTAGAACATGGTGAACGCGTTTGATCTTTGTGAGAGGGCTGAATTTCAGAACTCTGAATTTCAGATTTTTATTTGAAGCCCCCACTTGAGTGGCTGATTTGGGGATTTTGCATACCCTTTTTTAGAAAACTTCCTTACTATTTTTTGTAGGTTATTAACTATATTAGAACTTTGTTAATTGGCCCAAATCATGACACTATGATTTACTTGGTCTTCTCACTGAGTTTCTCTTTGGTGCACTAATGTACCAAAAAGAGGAATTCTAGGGTTGTAACACTTCTTCCTCTTTTGTTAATGTATGATTTCTACGGTGATAAAACTTTGTTAAGGCTTTGCTCCTCAAGTTTGGTGCCTTAAGCTCAAGCTAAACCACATGTGATAACAGGCCACAAATGTAGGTACTGAGGAGAAACCCTGAGTAACACCTGGGGTGTTACAGCCCTCCCCCCTTAGAAGAGTTTCGCCCCAAGATTCGAGTCGAGGCCCTCCAGGGCTGAGGAGGAGGTTACAGCTTGCGTGCACGATATTGGTTAGCTTTATAAGGTTTACTAGAAAATCTGCTCTTCGAATGTCATCCTCTTTGCAATTTCAGAAGGAAGCCCTTTTTTCACATAATTTCATATCTTAATTTGGTTTTCATTAAGAGCATATTTCTTATATTTGGAATCAGAGGGCAGGGGGTTGGGGCATGGTTATGTACCGACTTCCTTTGGTAGATAATCGGGGTAGTACTTGCGTAGATAATCCTCAGTCGCCCATGTAGCTTCTTCTTTCGTATGGTTGCTCCATTGGATCTTATACATCTTGGTCGTCTTTGCACGAGTGGATCTTTCCTTGCAGCCCAGAATCTTGGAAGGGTGTTCTTGGTATGATAGATCTGGTTCGATCTCTATATCTGGCTCGGTTATGACTTCCGTTCGTAACCGAATACACTTCTTCAGTTGGGACACATGGAACACATTGTGTATGGCAGACATTTTTGGTGGTAACTTCATCTTATAAGCCACGGGTCCACATGTCTCCATGATCTCATAAGGTCCAATGTAGCGAGGGGCTAACTTGCCTTTGATCCCAAATCTTTGCACTCCTTTTGTGGGTGATACCTTTAGATATATGTAATCTCCCACTTCAAACTGTAGGGGTTTCCTTCTTTTGTCATGGTAACTCTTTTGCCTGGCTTGAGCAGCCTCTAGGTTCTTTTTTATTATTTTGAATTTCTTTCGGCTTCTAACAATAGGTCGGGCCCAAAGATTTCTCTTTCTCCGGGTTGTGACCAGTTTAGGGGTGTTCTATACCTCCTTCCATATAGGGCCTCAAAGGGTTCCATCTTCAAATTGGATTGATAGCTGTTGTTGTAGGCAAATTTCGCTAAGGAGAGACACTTGTCCCAGTTCTTGCCATAGTCGATTGCATAAGCTCTCAGCATATCCTCGAGGATCTGATTTACCCTTTCTGTTTGACCATCAGTTTGAGGGTGGTAAGCCAACTTCTTATTAACTTGGTTCCCAAGGACTCTTGTAACTTCTCCCAAAATCTGGCTATGAATTGAGCTCCTCGGTCAGAGACAATTGTCTAGGTAATCCATGTAAACACACAATTCGGTAGATGTATAATTCTGCGTACTTTTGCGCCTTATCGGTGGTGTGCACTGGAAGAAAGTGGGCCACTTTTGTTAATCAGTCCACAATGACCCAGATTGAATCATGATGTCGAGAGGTGTTGGGTAGACCCACAATAAAATCCATGCTGATGTCATCCCATTTCCATGAAGGTATTGATAGGGGTTGCAAGGCATCGACTGCTTTTAGGTGACTTGCCTTTATCCTCCAGCATGTATCACATTCAGACACATACTTGGTTATTTCCCTCTTCATCCTTGTCTACCAATATAGGGGTTTTAGGTCGTGGTACATCTTGGTGCTCCCTGGGTGCATGGAGAACTTGGAGAGGTGAGCTTCATCCAGAATTTTCTTCTTGAGGTCCCCATTTTTAGGAACGACCAGTCGGTCTTCAAACCATAATATTCCCTTACTATCCTGGCGGAAACACTTATACTTCTCAATTTTTTGGTTAAGATTTTCCTTGATGATTTGCACTCCCTTATCACCGAGTTGGGCCATAATAATTTGGTCTAACAAGGTTGGTTCAATGGAGATGTAGTTCAAGGTACCAGAAGGAATTACTTTAATCCTCATCTTACTCAACTCGTCACATAGGGTATTGATGTGAGGATCCACTGTCATACAATTGCATTGTGACTTCCGACTTAGGGCATCTGCTACCACATTGGCTTTCCCAGGGTGGTAAGACACTTCCAAGTCGTAGTCCTTGATCAGTTCCAGCTATCTTCTATGTCTCATGTTGAGGTCGGCTTGAGTAAAGATGTACTTGAGGCTTTTGTGATCTGTATAGATGTTGCATTGAGCTCCCATCAAGTAGTGCCTCCAGATTTTTAAGGCATGAACGACGGCTGCCAACTCTAGGTCATGGGTAGGATAATTTTGTTCATGAGGTCTAAGTGCTCTTGATGCGTAAGCAATGACTCGGTTGTCTTGCAACAAAACCCAACCTAGCCCAGTGCCAGAGGCATCACAATACACATCAAATGGCTTGCTGTTGTCACGTTGCGCCAACACAGGTGCTGTGGTTAGATGCTGCCTCAAGGTGTGAAAAGCATCTTCACATTTCTGACCCCGCTCAAACTTTGCTCCCTTCTTTAATAGTTCTATCATGGGCTTAGCGATTTGGGAGAACTCTGAAATGAATCGCCGATAATACCCTGCCAATCCCAGAAAACTCTGAATCTGACGGACAGTGGTGGGTGGCTTCCAATCCATCACCTCTCGTACTTTATCCGAATCAACTGTGATTCCTTCTTGAGAGATAGTGTGACCCAAGAATTTAATTTCCTTTAGCCAAAAACCACATTGAGATAACTTGGCATAAAGGTGGTGCTCTCTCAGACGTTGGAGTACCGTGTGCAAATGTTTGGTGTGCTCTGTCTCATTCTTTGAGTATACTAGGATGTCATCAATGAAGACCACCACGAACTTGTCCAGCTCAGGCATGAACACCGAATTCATTAGGTACATGAAGTATGCGGGCTCATTGGTTAACCCAAATGACATCACCATGTATTCATACATCCCATATCTGGTTGAGAAGGTTGTCTTTGGAATATCTCTTGCCCATATCTTAATTTGGTGATAGCCAGAGCAGAGATCTATTTTGGAAAACACCTTAGCTCCAACCAATTGGTCAAAAAGTACATCAATACGAGGCAAAGGATACTTGTTTTTGATAGTCACCGCGTTGAGTGGGCGGTAATCTATGCACAACCTTAAGCTCTCGTCCTTCTTCTTTATGAACAAGGCTGGACATCCCCAAGGTGAAGTACTCGGGCAGATAAATCCCTTGTCCAACAATTCTTGTAATTGTTTCTTCAATTCTGCAAGCTCGACTGGTGGCATTCGGTAGGGCCTCTTGAAAATAGGTGCAGTTCCGGGTTGTAATTCTATGGCGAACTCAATATCCCGATCTGGTGGCATTCTTGGCAGCTCATCTGGAAAGACATCTGCATACTCACAAACTACTAGAATCTTCTCTAAGGGTAGCTCTATCATAGAAAAGGCGCATGACCGAGTGGTTTCTTGGCTGGGCAAATATAAGGTAAATTTCCCGCAAGTCAGGGAATGGACATCAACGATGAGGTTTGCGACGTCTAGTATTACTTGGTGTTGGGTCATCCAATCAATTCCCAAAATGATATCCATATTATCCATCCCCAAAATGAGGAGGGTGGTCTTGCAAACCTTGCTTCCTAGTTGAATGGGTATGCTACAGTTTAGTTGGTTTGTTGCAACCTTGCCCCTAGGCGTTGCAATCATGAAAGCCCCTTGGGTATGGTAGAAGGGCAATTGGCATTTGACACTGAATTTTTGACCAATGAAGCTATGCAATGCAATAGATTCAAAAAGAATTAACGCAGTTTGATTAAAAACTAAAAAGGTACCAGTCATGACAGGTGCTCCTTCGGGTAGTTCCTCCAGAGTAGTAACATTGAGCCTCCCTTGCTTGACTTGCACCTTTTGCTTCCTCCCTTTTTCCTAGTTAGCGGCTGACATTTGTCTCGATTGATTTCGTGGGCAATCCTTAGCGTAGTGGCCTGCGTCGCCACATATGAAACATTTGTTCCCATTTCCTTGTCGAGATTGTTGCTGTTGTTGCTGTCACTGGGGCTGATTATTCCTTGAGCGAGAGCAGGGAAACGGTTGGGTGCTTGCTGCTGCTAAGGCAGCCTGATGACCCAGCTCCCTGCTTGTTGTTGGGATCCCCTGCTTTGATTGTTGGAGGCAATCCAAAACCTTTGAGGTGGGGCTGAGGACCCTGTCATTGGTGCCTTCCTCTTCTTCTTTGCCTGGTGGACTAAGATGCAGTCCTCCTGTGAAATGGCAAGGTTGACCAGTTCATTGTAGCTATTGGCACGAACAGTGTTAAGGCACTCTCAGAGCTTGGTGTTGAGCCCTCTTCGGAAGCAGTCCCTTTTCTTCTCATCAGAGTCTGCATGATAACCCGCATATTGGCACAGGTCATTGAAAGCCTGGGCGTATTGCAGTACCGTGCAAGTCCCTTGAGTCAGTGTCAAGAACTCATTAAGCTTGCGATCCAATATTCCTACGAGAATGTGATGTCCTCTGAAAAAAGTCTTGAATTCCTCCCATGTCACTATGTGGTCGGTGGGTAGCATGGCGAGGAAATGGTCACACCATGTCCTTGTAGGTCCACAGAGCTGATGTGCGGCGAAGCGAGTCCTTGCGGCGTCCGGGCAAGCTCCTGTGAGAAGTGGGAACTTAGACTCCATGACCCTGAGCCACACATCGGCATCCAGTGGGTCTTCCGCCTTGGTGAACAGCGGTGGTTGAGTGCTCAAGAACTCCTGATAAGTAGATGTAGCCGGTGGGCGTTGCTGCTGCCCTCCACCAAACTACTGAGGGTAGGGTTGGCATTGCACCAGCTACGCAGGATCTCGTTTTGTTGAGCCATTAGCGCCTGCATTGTTGGAGCTGGGGGAGGCGATGGGGGAACTTCCTTGTTTTGTCCGCGACAAGGTCTAGCTGCCATCTAAAAACATGAATTTTTGTCGTTGTTACTTTGACCCAAGGTTTCAAGTAATGACTTCACATCATGAGGAGAATAATGACACAAAATTTATATCAAACCAAATGAGGGTAATCATTCATTCATTGCATTGTTCATACAGGTTTTCTAGATTACAACATACTAGGAGATCCACCCTACAGCCTAGTTCCAAAAGTTGGTGCCAAAAGCTAAGCCTACGTGGTCTTTCCATTCTACTACATGTTTAATTCTAACCCACCTAACCCTGAGGAGCAGAGGCAACATTGTCCCCAGGTGTAGGGGGTACTCCGGAGTAGGGCGTGTCTAGACTGGAAGCCAGCTCAATCTCCTCGGGATCTTGCTCCTCTTCACTGCCTGCCTCCAAATCGTCCATGTCATGATGATGCATTTCTATGTGAGCGTTTGCCTCCTCAAGTTCCTCTTGCGCATCATGGAGTTGATTTTCTAGGACTTCAATGGTGTTGTCCCGGATTTCCACCTGCTGCTCCAAATCTTGGATGCGGTTGCTCATCTATTCAACCTGTAGATCCTTCTCCACTAATTCTGAAGACAGGTCGACCACGAAGTCCTCCCTATCGTCGAGGGTGATCTTTGCAATTTGAGTGAGTCCAGTGAGGTGTGTCATGGCATCACTTTGCAGGGTCTGTAGGTGGTACAATGCAATCTTGCACTAGACGGTGATTCTCCCAACCTGGTCGGGATGCATGGCCCACACATCTTTGACGTGGCTCACTCTGTTACACCACATCGGGTCATCCCTCTTCTCAGCGGGGAAGAGTCCAAGTGGGTGAATCATCATCTCCAGCGGGTGGTATCCACAGAAGGTGGTTAGAGCCTTCAGTGCCGCGGCCTCAGTGGTGTCGTCAGCCCTGAATCTGACAGTTTCGGAATCAAGTGAGCGCCACCTAGGCTATAGAGGGTGAGACTCTAGGGTTAGCCAAACCCTACAGCGTGGCACCCATGCTCCTCGTACAGCTGCACCGTGTACAATGGGGGTGTGGGGTATCTAGTAGAGTAGAGCACCTCCCACAAGATAGAGGGAAAGCCCTCTCGGGAAATGTAGTCAAAGCTGAAGCGGGTGTCTCCTCCATCTGCGGGGGCAGGTGAAGCCATATGTGAAGGAGGGGTAAGTGTAAGTGCTAAGGTAGCAATAAGGAGATAAGCGTGCTTAAATTAAAGGAGAATACTTAATTTTGCTTAATCTGTTTTAATCACACTCTCCTGTTACCCATTCTTAACTAAGGTTTTTAGGGGTCATGATCCAATATATTCCCTTTTTTAGTGTCGATTTACTACAATGCAAGCATGCTTGAATGATCGTCCTCTCATCAACCATAGGGGTGCTCCTAGGGAATCCCTTCTATCCTAGAGTTGGCCTTTATGGCCTACTTATATAGCTACCTATCTACACCACTATTCTTAAGGCCTTTCATCCTAGGTCTAGTGTTCTAGTCCTGACGATCCAACACTGGTTTCTAAGAAAGTTTTATTTTTGAAGGATTGGCATTCATGACTTATTGACTCCTCTGTAATGGTATTCACTCCGATACCAGCTGTGGCAGAACCGCCCAGATTACTCTAGCTTAAGTGCTCGAGTCACGCCTTGAAGGCAGCAACACACTTAAATCGGAATAACCCGCCAGTCCTTCGGATCTCGTCCGATAGAGCCACTTACCAAGGATCGAGTACCATTAGCCCACATGATGGTGAGACTTAGAGAGAATACAATAAACATGAAACCACAATTTAAAGTACTTGAGTTATTACATAAATCAGAGTTTGATAAAAGATAACAATGTTCTTAATAGTGCAGCGGATAATAGATAACGTCGATAATGAGGAATCGGGCAAGGCCTAGCCCACTACTCCTCCTGGTCCTCTCCTGCCGAGGCGGCATCCCACTCGACGTCCAACCCGGTGGTAGGGTGGATGGCCTAGTCACACCATCAACCATGTCTTGCAGTGAACCTGTAAAAATGATGCCACAAGCAAGGTTGAGTATACTAATACTGAGCTAGACTTACCCGGTGTGAGGAGTCTACTCCTCTACCTCTAGACCATGAAGTTGTTTGGCTGAGGGTTTTGGTTTGCCAAAAGCACTAGTTGAGTCTAAATACAAGTTTTAGCCTTTCGGGTTCTAGTATATCCATTTATACTAGGTTTGCTCCTTCCTAAACATACATGGTGACAAGCATTTAGTGCAATCAACATATTATCTCAAGAAACCTCATTTCACTTCTTACTCGATGCAGTACAAGGCGTCAAGCAGTCTCATTAGCTGCGAGAAGCAGACGATTCAAATCAAGTTTTTAACCTTGCAAGGTAAACCTAAACACACGACATGTAGGGGCACTCTGTCCCCACACACGTCAGTCGTCCCCATCGATTCCCCGGCAATAGATTAGGGCTCACGGCCTTGGCGTACAATGCTCCAATTGTCCCCGACTGCCGCCGTGCAACAACCGCACTTATACCCACCATAGCTAGCATGGGAGACTCCGTCTCAGGAACAATGAGGGATAAAGTCTGCGGTCGGGTTCAATCAGGTACTAGGCTTATCGGTTACCATATTTTCCGACATGTGTCTAGTACATTCAAACGCTTGACTCATTATCCGCACATTAATCCTTAAGTCCATTTCTGTCTCACAGACAAGGCATCCACCCTGGATCCATATCCATAGACCATCATAATCCCGTTGTCAAGATGAATACAATCAATTCCTAGCCTCGCGCGAGTGCTAGAAAAATCACTCGACTTCTACCGAGGTCCTCAATTAGGATAACAGCTACTCGACCTAGCATACTAGTATCCATCTCAAGGGAATCATGAATTCATGCAACTAGGGTTTCAAGCAATTCCTACACTTAATGCACGATACAAGCCTATAAACATTAAGTGTAGTAAAATAGCATAAGGTTATGCATAAACCGGGGCTTGCCTTCAAATGCGGGTGCGGCGGAAGGTTCTTTGGCGACGAGTTCGGGAGCTGGTTCCTAGGCTCCTTCTTGTTGTGCCTCTTGCTCTTGGATCAAGACGTACTCTCCACCCGCGAGATTGCAATCTAATGAATGTAAATGCATGAGTATGAATACAACATATTTATATACATCTGTACATGTCCAAGGTGCATACTAGGATTCAAGGATTTCTTTCCCCTTTTATTCTTAAGGGCTTTTATGGGGTAGGTTGAACTACGCTTCTGACTTAGACCTTTCTAAAAATCCTATAAAAATTACAGTGGCTTTTTGTTGGCTTACATAAGCTTCTCTCAAAATTTGGGGTGCAAAATGGGAGGGGTTCTCTCTGTACAAAAATGAGAAGGTTTAGGGTAGAGAGGGTACTTTAAACTACAACCCTTGTGCAGAAGTGGCTTCTGCCCTATAACTTATTTTTGCTGATGTTAAGGGGTAATATCATGCTCCTGTGCCAAATTGCAGCCAAGGATACCTAATGGTTATTTAATGGTGATTTTCTAAATTTGGGGGGCTTAGTGGGTGCTTCTACTAGTACTCTAATTGAAAAATGTCAAACAACATATTTCCTAATTTTTCTAGTTTCTTGTTTGCGCAAGAGCAATCATTCCTAAAGTTGGTTATTTTTACTTATAGGGGATGGGTTGTATGATTTCTTAGAATCTATAAACTTTCTCATGGGACAGGGGTGGGGCGTGGGGGTGTATTCCACTGCGTAACTACCTCATTTTTATATTTTCCCCTATAGCACATAGCTCAAGTATTTAGGGAAAAGTAGGGTTGCCTACTATTTTCTACTTTTGGTCTCTCTTTTTATTTTCTAGAAGTATTGGCAAAATCTTAGTTTTATTTGTTTAACCCACATACCTTGATATTCTGGGGTGGTGCTTATTTTTGTAGTGGTAAAATAGTGGTCAAGGGTCTGCTAAATTTTTCTTAACATTATTTCATATGTTCTATTATTTTTAATCTTTATCTCACTTAAATACTCAATACCTAAATTAAATCCTAAATTCCATAACATTACTGGACTAGGGTTCCACATATTTTTCCCTTGAACTTTGTCGCTTAGGCATGCTAGAAAAATAATATTAACCTCTGGTTTCTATTTTTAGTGTCCTTTTCTATTTTCCCAAAGTTTGATTTAAAACAAGTCCTAGGGGATAATTTGCTTAATCTCAGGTACTGGGGTGCTTAACATTTTTAAACATTGTAACTACTGGTCCAGTACCTTCATAAATTTTCTCAACCCCAGTCTAAAGGTTTTCCTACCATTTTCCTTATTTTCAAGGTTTAAGTGGTTTTCTTATTTAAATCAAAACTTAAAACTTGCTGCTGTACAAAGGTGATTTCATATTTTTATTTGAAAGTTCTCAGTACACAAAGTTTAACAAAATTGGTTTCATGAGTTTTGTGCAAGCATTCATTAAGTTATGAATTTTTGAAGCCTGCTGCAGATTTAAAAAGGTATTTCCAAATAACAGGAAAAGAGATGTCGTTTTGCGCTCAGGTCCCTGGGCTTCTTTTCTTCGGTGCCTTACAAACGAGTCCTTTGTAACACCCGAGGTGTTACCATGGCCATGGCACCTCCATGCACTAATGACTGTGATCACATGTGGAAGAAACTTGAGAAGAAGAGGATAAAACCCTAGGGACCATGTATTAGCCAAGAATGTAATCACCAAAAGCATTACCCAAGCCTTGTACAAATATCACCTTGGGCAAAGGATGATTAAACCCTAGACCCCTCCTAAGCCCTAACTCCTAAAACCTTGGATTGAAGGGGGGGGGAGGTTAAGCAAATGCGCAAGTCATGATTTCACCTTTGGCCAAAGTGTGAGTAGCATATTAATCTACATATATAGAGAGGAAACATTGCAAAAAGACCCCTTAAGAAACCCCAAATCCCTTCCTTAAGTAGAGAGAGAGAGCTAGAGCTCTCTAATTCCCTCTAAGTCAAATTCTACACCTAACCTAAAGATCCATCGTGTTCACCTAGTAGATGGCACCAAAACCACCTAAGTTGTATACCAAAAATGTGGCATACCACCTAAGGCACCCCCTGGAAAAAGTTGAGACCGAGCCCTAGACGTTTGACATGATTTGGCGTGGCTTTTGTCGCGAGGTGGGCAGAGGGACAAGCTAGATTTGGCGTCCGCATATCTCCCTACCTAGGGCATATCTGCCATGGGGACTCACACATAAGAGGTAGCCCTAGGTGCCAGGAAGAGACCTGCGCCGGATTTTTGCCAAGATTCGCACGCTAGCGATCTCGGCGAGCTGTTGAACACGGGCAGAAGAACACTTCCACGTGTTCGACGCGCTCTGCACGCGCCAGAGCACGCCCGCGCCCGACCCTGCGCGCCCCGCGCCGCGCAGAGCCGCGCCCGTGTTTCCCCGTGCTCGTGCCCGCGCCTATAAAGTCCCCTCAGGCGTCGACCGTACTCCTCCGCGCACGCTCGACCTCACCAGAGCCCGAAACCACCGGCGTTTGCCCTGCGCACGGCGTGCCTGCGGCCACCCGAGCCCTTGTCACCGTAGACCGGCCAGCAGAGCCCTTCCCAGCCGCGCCCGACCCTTGGAAGAGACCGTGCATGCCTCGGTGAAGCTCCCCGAGCAAGGAATCGGACTTTGCTTCGCCGGAGAAGCCAGTCCACGGTCGCCGGACTTCACCCGATCACCGGTGAACGTAGACCGGGTAAATCTCTGCCCCCATTCTTCGATTCCTTGTGCACATCGCCTCTACATCACCCCGTGGAGCTCATCGTGCCATTTGATTGAACTAGATCGCCGTGGTTCAGCCAGAACACCGCCGCCGACGAGATCACCCGCTTGCGCACGTGGACCGGCCGATTCCGGCCACCACCGCCGTCGAGCCGTACACCGTTGTGACCGCTAGGACCTCCAGAAGCCAACCCCGCCCCTCGCCGGACCTCTCTCACCGTCGGTAAGCCACGCCGCCCTTTTCTTTCCCGCGGGTACTGTTTGCATTAGGGGAAGGACCTCGGGGAAGAAGAAGGAAAGGTCGGGGGGATTTTTGAACTGTCAGTGACTCAGGGGAATAGTGGCGCAGGGGTAGATTTGAGCGGGTTGATTTGGATTAAACCCAGGGTCCTCGGTGTAAACTGTTTTTCCAGGAAACCTTTTAATAATCTGATCTAAATTCAAACAGAACTTGAAAAATTCATAACTTCTGTTTTGTTCACCCAAATCGAGTCAAACCAATTTTGCCAGATTTTAAATAATGTAAACTACTTAAGAAAAATATAAAACCCCTAAGTGTTACAGAGAACTTTAAAGTTTGATTTAAATGATTAACTGGTCAAAATCTAAACGAAATAGGGAAAAATAGCTACACTATTTGATTGAGGTTAAGAAAATTTAGAGAAGTACTTAATCACCTACTAACCTATTTAAAAATGATAAACCCCTCTGTATACCCCATTAAGATAGAGTTTGCCATTTAATTCACCTTGTGCTTAAAGTTAAAGAAAATAGAAAAGGTAATTTAAAGAAAGGGCCAGAGAGCACCCACATTTTTCTTAGTTTACTTATTCAGTATAGTTCACTAAAAAAATTTATTATACCCTTGTTTAGTACAAAATAAATGGGATACCTTTTATTTTAAGAAAACAAGGAAAATTAGAAAAACCCTAGAAAAATAACCCCAAGGAGAAAACACCCCAAACCTTGGGATAACTAATGTTTTGTTATTAAGAACATAGGAAAATTATAAAATCTGTTGTTTGACATTTTTCAAATAACAAGATAGTAGTAAGTGCCTTTTTGACATGAAACTTTAGAAATCCACAACTAAATATCCAGTAGGCCTTTTTCTGTGATTTTTAACACAGAGGCCTAATATTATCTATGTATTTGGGAAAAAATACAATTTGGTACAGAAACCTTAATTAAATCACAGCTATAGTGTAAAATGCCCTTTTGAAACTTATTCTTGTTAATTTTGCACAAGTAGTATCTGAATCAGTATTCACCTCAAATTCATAGGACAAACTACAATGACTAATAGTAAACTACTTTAAATTTTTCAGAATTTTTGGAGTAGGTTACATCACTGTTGTAGTTCAAACCCACCCTAAACTTCATAATAGAAAATGAAAAAGGAAATTAATAATGAAGAGTAATATCATTTTAACCCAACCAGCAAAATCCATCATTTGTCTACTAAAACATCTAAGGGGAAATCCAAGTTCAATTCACTATGCTTATCCCTGGGCAAAAACCCAAACCTAAATTGATAAGCATACACCACTAAGAGCCACGTATGACCAAGAAACCCTAAGTTACTACCTAACTTAGTTTTTTTCACTTAGAATAATGTTTACTAAATCCTGCATAATCATGGCATACATATTCTTATTCATTGCATTCGATAGATTGCAACCTCGCTGATGGAGAGTACATCCTCGTGCCGGAGCAAGGTGTTGCTCAGGAGGTAGCCCCGGGTCCAGTACCAGAGCCTGCACCAGAGGATTTGCCTGCCCCAGCTTTGGAAGGCAAGCCCCGGTTTTATGTATAACCTGTTTATTATGCTATTTTACTACACTTAATGATTGTAGGATTGAATGTGCACTTAAGTGTAGGAGTTGTTTGAAACCCTAGTTGCATGATCTCAGGAATCCTATTGAGATGAATACTAGTATGCTAGGTCGAATAGCTGCTTTACTAATTAGGGATCTCAGTAGAAGTCGAGTGATTTTTTTTGCACTCGCGCGAGGTCAGGACATTGATTGTACCCACTTTCATATCATACTGATGTTGGTCTGTGGACACGGATCCATGGGGATACGTGGTCTACGAGATGAAAATGAAATAAGGATTAACGTGTAGATACCTGTGTCAAGCGTTTGAATGTACTAAGCACATGCCGAGAAATATGGTAAATCGGTAAGCCTAGTACCTGAGTGAACCTGCCCGCAGACTTTACCCCTCACGCGACCTGAGACGTGGTCTCCCATTCCGATTATGGTGGGTACAAGTGCGGTCACTGCACGACAGCAGTCGGGGTCAGTGAGGCATTGTACGCCAAGGCGGTGAGCCCTGTTCTGTTACCAGGGAATCGATGGGGACGGTTGATGTGTGTGGGGACGGAGTGCCTCGCCACGTCGTGTGTTTAGGTTTACCTTGCAAGGATAAAAACTTGATTCAAATCATCTGCTTCTCGCAGCTAATGAGACTGCTTGATCCATTGTACTGCATTGAGCAACAAGTTGAAATGTGATGATGTGACAAAAGATGTTGATTGCTAATCTTGCTTGATACCATGAATGAGTAGATAGTACATATTTAGTCTTAAGAGAGTCACACTTAAACTTGACACAGCTAAAACTTGATTCTTAGACTCAGCTAGTGCTTTTGGCAACTAAACCCCACAGCCAAACAACTGCATGTCTAGAGGTAGAGGAGTAGACTCCTCACACCGGGTAAGTCTAGCTGAGTATTAGTATACTCAGCCTTGCTTGTGGCATAATTTTACAGGTTCTCTGGAGGACATGGTTGCTGGAGTGACTTGGTCGTCCATCTTGCCACCGGGTTGGACAGTCGAGTGGGATCCTGCCTCGGCTGAGGAGGAGCATGAGGAGTGATGGGACAGGCTTCCCCATCTCTCTGTTTATTTATCGTTAGTTTTATTCCGCTGCATTCCAAACAATGATCAGTACTTTTGCTAAAACTCCGATGATGTTGTAATAAATTTAATACTCCTTAATGTATGGTTTTATGCTTTATTGTATTTGCTTTGTGCCTCACCATCGAGTGAGTACGTGGTACTTGATCCTGTTAGTGGCCTCGTCGGACTAGATCCAAGGGACTGACGTGTTATTCCTATTTAAGTGTGGTCTAGCCTCTAAGGTGGGACTTAGACACTTAAGTTGGAATAATTCGGGCGGTTCCTCCACATCCTTGGTTTACTGTTTTTAAGGGTCACTGACAATGCAGAAAAGCCCTCGGGTTTTAAGGCCTTCAACCCACGCTCCTCCCTCCCTCACTGGAATAGTATGTGAAACAATGACGAGAAATCGCGGCTCACCTGGTGCGTAGCGCGTTGGGGACTGGGTCACGGAGCTTCGGTTTGGTTCGGCGAACTTAGGGTCGTCGGTGATTGGTCGGCGGTGAGCTGACCGAACGGGTCCAGGGGGTGCAAGCGGTTGTAGGTCGTCAGCGAGCTTCAATCCGGGGGCCTGGCACAGTAGACCTTCGCGGAAAAGCTCAGGGCACTTGGTAGGGCCTTCGCAAAGTTGTTCTCGGGCTCGGATTGGGTGGTGGAGGCTCGGAGTGACCATTCCTCGTACTCAGGTGGCGGACCGTGAACGACTGGCGGTGGCGGGGCTTCTCCGGCGCGGTAGAGTTAACTCGAGCGAGTCTACAAGCTGTGGAAGGTTGCGTGGAAGCTTCTGGTGCGCTCAATTAGGCGATGGGATGGTCGGGGTAACCTGTCCACGACGGTGAGTTTCGGGCAGCAATGGCGGGCGGTGCAGAGCTTGCCGGAGTTGAGGTTATGCTCGGGGAAGTGAGGCAGGGTGAGGAGTGAACTGTCGCGCACCTAGGGAGGTTTTTATAGGCGCTCCTAGGCACGGCTGGGCGCATGCGCGAGGTGGAGCCGACCGCATGCGGGGTGCGCGCAGAGAGCCGCCAATGCACGGCCAAGCACTGGAGCACGGTATCGAACACGTGGAGATACTCAGTGTGGTCGTTTTCAAGCATCCATTGGCTCCAAATCTCAGCGAATTTTGATCGGATCCTTATGTGAGATTTCTTCCCCCGACTCTACTCTAACGTTTTCGTGTGGAGGCCGAGTGGTTTTCGGGTCTCTGCGAGGAGTGGTCATGTCGCCAACGTGGGTTTGTTTGGCTGCTTCGTCCCGAGACAAAAACCACACCAAGTTGTGTCAACCAGATCGGGTTTGTTTTCAAACATCACCAGGGTGTTCTAGGGGTCCCCTAGCGCCACTTTGTCAATTAGGCCAAGTGATTTTGAGTTTTAGAACATGGTGAACGCGTTTGATCTTTGTGAGAGGGCTGAATTTTAGAACTCTGAATTTCTGATTTTTATTTGAAGCCCCCACTTGAGTGGCTGGTTTGGGGATTTTGCATACTCTTTTTGAGAAAACTTCCTTACTATTTTTGTAGGTTATTAACTGTATTACAACTTTGCTAATTGGCCCAAATCATGACACTGTGATTTACTTGGTCTTC
The DNA here is from genome assembly GCF_902167145.1 of Zea mays. Taxonomy (NCBI): domain Eukaryota; kingdom Viridiplantae; phylum Streptophyta; class Magnoliopsida; order Poales; family Poaceae; genus Zea; species Zea mays. The sequence goes on from NC_050102.1 coordinate 45,404,387, forward strand.
TCACTGATTTTATCTTTGGTGCACTAATGTACCAAAAAGAGGATATCTAGGGTTGTAACACTTCACCCTCTTCCCTAAACTTGATAGGGTTAAGGTATGATTTCTAGGGTGATAAAAGTGTGCTAAGGCTTGGCTCCTCAAGTTTGGTGCCTTAAGCTCAAGCTAAACCACATGTGATAACAGGCCACAGATGTAGGTACTGAGGAGAAACCCTGAGTAACACCTGCGGTGTTACAGACACTTCATTAGAGTCTAACAACTCAAAATGATGTCGGGTGAACACGCTAAAAAGGAGTTGGTCACTAGGGAAAAGCTTGAATCTTCAGGAAAGAAGCATCAAACCATGGCTCCAACAAAGGAGGCGAAGATATCCAGTGACAAGCACAAGAAGGACAAGGAAGAATCCATCGGCTCCATCAAATCATACAAAAATAAGGGTGACAAGAAGAAAAAGAAGACAAAGAAGGTGGTCTACTACGAGACCGACTCATCCATGCCCCAACATCCGACGCCGAGTCAACATCTTCAAAGCTGTCACACATGGATTTTAGGGGTCCAAAACCCGGGCACGAAATAATCACCAAGTATGCTGGGACCAAGTCTCACACATATGATGACTCATGATATAGAAACGAAAGTCACATCATTAATATATAATAGAGTTCTGTACAAAATAGATACATAATTACATCATATGAAGACAACGATCCAGCAACCGAAGTTTACTAGGAGACGACGGCCTAGACCACTCATAAGAACAAACTGCATAATAATGTGTTACGCGTCGTAACTAGATCCTAGCTTCGAGAACCACTAAATTCGGAGTTATGGTTATAAAGTTATAATTTTCTGAAGGTTTAAGTGTCTACTATAAAGCAAAGGAGGTACAAGATTTTAATCATAGGTTTCATGGTAATACAAAGTTACTAGATGATAAACAATATTAATATGAGACTAATGCAACTGGAATGGATCAAAAAGGAGTTAAAATGGATTACTTATGAATTAAACAAGTTTCTGGGATTTTATACTAGAAAACCATTTTCCATATTAATTTATTTAATCTTGGGCTGCGGATAGAAAACCTAGGAAGTTCGGGGTTGTTTTCATTAATTCCAGGACCTCTGTGCAACGATCTTATCAACATACTGGACTGCGGGTTAGTTCGGCAAAAGTCCAGGGGCCCTTTTAGAAAACCGCCCCGCCGAAAGGGTATCGACGAATCTGGACTGTTGGATCGTAGATCCCCAGCCGAGAGTCCGCCACACGATGGTCTGTTTTCATCCCTCAGATACCCGATTGACGGTTGAGATTGAAACCCCGAAAGGTTATTTAGGATCTAATCACGTATGTCCATCAACAGACCGACGATCATCAATCCGTCTCCTACCTCGCGACAGTGTGGCAGAACCGCCCGAATTATTCCAGCTTAAGTGCCTAAGTCACGCCTCAGGGGCCGTAACACACTTAAATCGGAATAACCCGTCAGTCCCTCAGATCTAGTCTGATGAAGCCACTTAACCAGGATCAAACTCCACAATCTCACTCGAAGGTGAGTCACAGAAGAAATACAATAAAACAGGAAACCTCAAATTAAGTACTGAGTTATTACATAAATCGGAGTTTTTGAGTAGCAAGTAAAGTTCACAAATTAAAGTGCAGCGGATAATCGATGTCGTCGGTAATGAGGAAATGGGCAAGGCCTAGCCCACTACTCCTCATGCTCCTCTCCTGCCGGAGCAACATCCCACTCGACCGTCCAACCTGGTGGCAGGGTGGTAGGCCAAGTCACACCATCAACTACATCCTGCATGGTACCTGCAAAAATGGTGCCACAAGCAAGGCTGAGTATACTAATACTCAGCTAGACTTAACCGGTGTGAGGAGTCTACTCCTCTACCTCTAGACTATGCAGCTGTTTGGCTGAGGGGTTTGGTTTGCCAAAAGCACTAGCTGTTTCTAAAATCAACTTTTAGCTTTTCAAATTCTACCATCATTATCTTAGCTAGATTTGCTCCTTCTAAGCATACATGGTAACAATCAATTAGTTCAATCAACAAGTTATCTCATATAATCCACATTTCACTTCTTACTCGATGCAGTACAAGGAATCAAGCAGTCTCATTAGCTGCGAGAAGCAGACGATTCGAATCGAGTTTTTAAACCTTGCAAGGTAAACCTAAACACACGGCATGTCAGGGTACTCCGACCCCACACACGACAACCGTCCCCATCGATTCCCCGTTCGCGTCCAGGCCTCACCGCCTTGGCATACAATGCCCCACTGACCCCGACTGCCGTCGTGCAGTGGCCGCACTTGTACCCACCATAGCTAGCATGGGAGACCCTGTCTCAGGTCGCATGAGGGATAAAGTCCGCGCCCGGCTTCACTCAGGTACTAGGTTTACCGGTTACCATTTTTCCCGGCATGTGCTTAGTACGTTCAAAAGCTTGACTCAGGTATCCACACATTAATCCTTAATTCATTTTTCCCGTCTCATGGACATGGCATCCTCCCTGGATCCAAGTCCACGGACCAACATATATCCCATTATCAAGATGAATACAATCAATTCCTGACCTCGCGCGAGTGCTAGAAAAATCACTCGACTTCTACCGAGATCCTGATTAGCAAGCAGCTACTCGACCTAGCATACTAGTATTCATCTCAAAAAGGAATCCTAAGTTCATGCAACTAGAGGTTTCAAGCAACTCCTACACTTAAGTGCACATTGCAATCCTACAAGCATTAAGTGTAGTAAAGTAGCATATAATAACATGGTTATGCATAAAACCGGGGCTTGCCTTCAATTGCTGGGGTTGCGGGGAGATCCTCAATAGCAGCCTCTGAAGCCTGCTCCTGGTCCTTCTCTTGGACAGGTCCTTGCTCGGGGATGAGCACGTACTCTCCGTCGGCAAGATTACAATCTAATGAATGCAATGCGTAAGATATATGCATGATATGATATGTGCTTTAGAATTTATAACTTTAAAGATGTATGATCTTTTGAGTTAAAACCAGTTAACTTTGCTTATGTAAAACCCTTTAGTGGTATACTTGGTAAATTGGGTTAGTCTTATTGGGATGAGGTTTATTCCTTCTTCTCTTTTCTTTTATTCTCTTTAATGTTTTGGAGTAGGTTTGAACTACAAGTTGCTTTTATAGAATTCCAAAAATTCTGCAAAAATTACAGTGGCTTGTTACTAGCGTATGATTCTCTGTCTCAAAATTTGGGGTTCAGAAAGTGAATGGTTTTCTCTGGACAAAATTACCAAATTTTAGGGCAGAAGGGGTACCTTGAACTACAACTATTATTTAACAGTGGGTAGTTTTCAAAAACTTATTTTTTCTGGCTTTTAGGTGTTGTAACACGACTTGATACAAATTTCTAGTCATTAATACCCTTTAATTCTTTCCCCAAGATTTTCTTAAGGTTTCTAGCCAAAGGGGTGCTTTCTACTACCACTATACTTGAAAAACATCAAACAACAGAGTTCTTATTTTTCTTAGCTAGTATTTTGTGCAAGAGCAATCATTCTGGAGTTTGGCTTCCTTTTGCCTAAGGGAAGGGGTGGTTTGCATTATTTGAGCTAAATGGCCTTTCTCACAAATTACTAGCAAAAGGCATGGGTTCACTTCTTTTTCATGGGTTTGTATTTTTCTCTGGTGGTTTATCTCATCATGGACTTAGCAAAATTTTGGTTGCCCATTATCACATTATTTGGGGTTGCTCATGATTTAGTGGGGAAAATGCCTTATTATCATTCTGTATTTATTTTCCCTACTTAAAAAGTTAGGCTGGGGTGCTCTGTATTTTTGTAGTGGGGCTCTGGTGGTTATAAGTTCACTGGATTTTTGTTAACCACTTTGGTTATAGTTTTGCAATTCTAATAATTGATTTTCAGTCTACATAATGCTAATTAAAGCATCCTAATTAGAAACTGGTCCAAATTAATGGTCTCTGCATTTTTCCTAGGTTCTCTGTTGCATAAGTAATCTAGGAAAAATATTACTAATCACTGTTCATTAATCTCTAAGGCCTTTCTGATTTTCTCTAAGTTTTGGACAAAATGGCTTTAAATGAATAACTACATCATAATCTCTAATGCTGGGGCTCCTACTATTTTTAAACAGTGTCTAATTAAGGTATAAGCATCTACAAATTTTCTTAAGCTCAGCACAAAAGAAAAACTAATTTTCCTTAATTAAACAAGGTTTAGGGGGTTTCTGATTTTAAATTTAAACTCTAAAATTTTGAACAGAAAGCATGGGGTTTACTATTTTTAAATGATAGATCATAATATTCCAGAGCTAGCAAAATTGGTTTGACAACTTTTTATTAAGATTTCATCAAATTATGGATTTCCTAAGTTCTCTGGTTATTTTAAAAAGAATAACAGAATTGATTAATGGAAATCCACTTTGCACTGGGGTCCCTGGCGGTTTTTCTAAGTTTTCCTCGCAATTCAGTCCTTAGGTTACTATTCACATGAGTCGCTGACATTACGAAAAACCCCTCGGGTTCTACAGAACCTAACCCGAGGTCCTTCTTCTACCTTAAACAGTAGCCGCGGCGAAGAAAAGGGCGGAGGGGCTTACCGGCGGCGAGACTGTTCCGGTGAAGTGGCCGAGGGTGAAGGGGAGGTCGCGGGGATCACAACGGTGTGCGGAACACCGTCGGAGATGGCCGGAGTCGGTCGGTCCACGCGCGCAGGCGGGGATGCTCGTCAGCGGCGAGGAGACCGGCCTGGTCGCGGCGAGATAGTTCAATCAAATAGGTCAGGGAGGTCCACGGGATGCCAGAGAAGACATGAGCGAAAGGAATCGGGCGGAGACTCACTGGATAGCTCGGTCCACGCGCGGCGGCGGAAGACCGAAGTCCGGTGAGGTTGATCTCGGGCCTCCGGTGAAGTCCGGTCGGGTCCGAGGGCTTGGCAAGCTTCACGGGCTACTGGCGGAGCTAGCCGAAGCACTGGTTGGGCTGGAGGGTGGCTGGAGTGGGCTGGCCACGGCGGTCGTAGTTCTGGCGGCAATGGCGGGCGGAAATGAGCTCGCCGGAGCTAAGGAACGGTGGCTGGCCGGTGAGGGTGAGTGCGGGGCGAAGAGAGGTGCGCCCGGGGAGGCTTTATAGGCGCGGGCGGGCACGGCCGAGGGCGTGGGCGCGCGGCGGACTTGACCGGACGCCGGGGCGAGCGCGCGCGCGGGTTGGGCGAGCTCTGGCGTGCCGACCAGGGTCGAACACGTGTGCCCGTGCATTCTGCCCAAGCTCTGGCGCGTGTGGTCGCTCATCCGAGCCTGCTCTCGCCTTGGTCAGTGCACAAAACCTCTTCTCCTCCCTACAAGCTACCATTCTTGTGTGGAGGTCATAGGATTTTGCCTACTGGTTGCAGAGATATGGAGCCAGGAAATCTGGTCTGTCTCCCTGCCCAAACCCGAGGCAAATCCCAAGTTTTGTCGTGTCTAGGGCTCGCGTCCCAATGCCATCTTCTGGCACACGACAGAGGGGTTAGTTAGACACAATTTTGTCAATGGGGCCATTAGGATTCGAGTTAGGGATCAAGGTGAACATCCCTGATCTTTGGCTCAAGGTCTGAATTTCAGAATTCTGAAATTCAGAATTCCCAATGAGTCCCAACAAAAGAAGCTTGATTTGGGGGTTTTCTTGAATTATTTTGGCTAAGCTTTCTCAATCTATCTTGTTGCTTATCAAATATACTTTAACTTATATAATTGGCTCAACTCAAAATTTTAAACTTTTCATTCCCTTTTGCTTATTTTCTTGAATTTTGTTCATGGGGTTCACTTAGGGTTCTTAATTAGGGTTGCACATTCTTATCCTTTAAGAGACTCAATTGTCTTGATCATGACACTTTTAGCATATACTTGGTGAATTCTTTCTTACTTAAGTTATTTTGATGCTCATGCTTACTTTGGTTCACATAAAATAATGGTTCTTGGTTTGGCTTTTTAAGAGAAACCCTAGGTGACACTGGGGTGTCACAGACAGTGCCCGACGGCGGCGCACAGTGCACTCGTGGCAAGCCACGCCAGCGAGCACCCCGACCAAGCGCCCCGGTGATCCAATTCATGTGCAGATAGGTCCTATGCGATGAGGAGGATTGGACGAAGCTATGAAGACAAGCTTTACTGGAGATGGGGTACCGTGAGGGCTGCCCACGGTTGGGTATAGATCCGCGGCGGCACACACTCCGAAGAGCATTTGGTCACGGACCAGAAGACCCCTTCGCCTGCGAAGGCCACGAGCTCAATCCTAGAGGCACGGTGGATTTCTTGGGCACGCAAGAAAGTCCCCGAGACGTTGTAAGCACGTGATTAGACGGCAGCCCGATCCAAACCGAGGTGGCGCAAGCCCATAGGATGAAGGCGTAGGGGGTTGAGAGGATAGCCTAGGCACAGGTAGGGCTTTATATACACGCGGCGCAACAGGTGTTCCAGGGAATCGATGTCGGAGTCCGCGGATCTCGTCGGCCAGCTCGGCCATGCTGTTTCCAAACAGGAAAAGAAGATCTACAGTGGCCGAGGAGGTTCGGGTGACGATCTAGGCCCACGGGACAGCGGCAGTGGTGCTAGAGTGCACACGTGAGCGGCTGTCGGTGGGGCAACACGTAAGCGATAGCACAGAACTGCCTGCGCGCGAGTTTGTTTGAAACGCGGGTCCACCCTGGCAGATGTCGTGCGCGCGCGTGATAGGGAGAAATGGGTTGCGGTGGCTGCAGAGAAATGAAGTTTGGGCCGAGGGCGAGGTGGTGGGTTGGGCCAGTCATCCGCTTGTAGTGGGTCAAAGGAGTTAGAGAATATAGGTGGTTTGTGACTCATAAACTCCCGGTGCTTATCCCTGGGCGGAGGTGGTGGAGGTGGAGGTGGAGGTGGTAGTTGCTGTCGTTCCTGCCATTCTTGGCGCATCTCTTGGCGTTCTTGCCTCATTTCCTGTCGTTCTTAACAGATCTGTGGTTGCATTTCTATCATTGTATTGGCCATTTGCTGTAGTAGTCACATTTGAGCAGCAGTCATGTCATCAACAGACGGGGGATTCAAAGGAGGATTCATTGTTGGTTCCAGATTAGCCACAGTCCTTCTTCGACGAATTTGTGCAGGTAGATCAACACCTTCTCCCCTCCTGGCATTAACCATCTGGGTTAGAGACATATGGTAAGATGGTTTTGCAAGGGGAATAATTTAGTAGGTAGAATAGATAGCCTAGCCGCTAGTCATAAACTGAAGGATCTTATGCAGAGCTTTGATCTGTCGTTTTGTGTCTATGTTGGGATAACTATGCTTATAAGATGAATCTTTAAGGATAAGATAGAGTCTGCTAAGATAAGATAGATATGTGATACTAAAATTTTAATGGTGAATAATACAGGTTGGCTTGTTATCTTATAAACACATTTTTGTATGCCTATATGTATATGCAGATGCAATTGTGGACATTACTCCACAACTCATCAAACTCAATCGAAGAACAAAATCAAACAGTTATCATAAGAACAAACATTCAAGCGCATATATACCTACAAAAATTAGTTGTTTTTTGTTCCTAAGATTAGGTTTCATATTCCTAAAGGTCACTTTAGGTACAAGATTTCAAAGTGTGAAACCACATTTGTCTTTAGAAGTGAAAAGGTAAGAGTAACTAGAGTAAATCAACAGTAGATGAGAAAAGATCAAGGTGAGTTTAGAAAGAATCAGAGCAACAAAGATAAGTAGGTATGGGTTATCCAGTTCTATCTAGGTTATGTCCTACAGTCAACATTGCTCTGATACCACTTCAGTCACACCTGAATTTTAGGGGTCCAAAATCCAAGCGCGAAATAATCACCAAGTGTGATGGGACCAAGTCTCACACATATGATGAATCATGGTACATAAATGAATGTCACATCATTAATATATAATGGAGTTCTGTACAAAATAGATACATAATCACATCATATGAAGACAACGATCTAGCAACCAAAGTTGATTGAGAGACGACGGCCTAGACCACTCACGAACTCATCACTGCATCCTTCACGCGCCTCATCCTATGGTACCTGTCCTTGACCTGGGGGTGATGTGAGTACAACAAGGGTGAGCTCACATACGTTCATCACTCAACAAGTTGTGGAGAATAATGTGCATGAACTCACCAAAGGTGGGAGCTCATGTGAAGTGTAAGGCTTACCAAAGGATATGGTTGAAGCTGAGCATTACGTTTAGAGTTGGTCAAAATTTTTATTAGCAGTTACTAAGTATAAATAGATACCAACCCAATTAAGTAAGAGATCACAATTGATAATAACACCCGCGATGCAATGCATATGACAGATTAAGTTTAGTTCCATAAATTAATCATGCGAGAGTCCTGAGTCGCTCTTGACCGTGAGCACGACTGATATACCAGTTTTACACTCTACAGAGGTTGCACCCTTTACCCACAAGTAGTGTTACCCAGTTGCCATGGGGTTGTACGGACCCCATACACCTCTACCGAGGAGGCGAGGCAGGGTAGCACTACGAGGCCTTTACAAAGTTCCCCTAGCTTCAAAAAATCCGCTACGGTTCTGAGAAGGGAAATATAGGAATCCCTCATTCGAAAAGCCATCGCAGCATGATCGACCCGAGAACCTCCCTATACGCAGCTCCTCTACCTCCCTTGCCCCTTTCGGGTAAGGTAGTCCTCCACTAGCTTTCCTAATTATTTAGCCAAGGGCGTCCCATTCCACCCTTGTGGTAGCACAGAAATCTCAAGTTAAGCTCCATGTTCCAATTAACACAATGATCTTGTCATGAACAATAATTAAAACAACAGTATAACAAGAACATGATCATAACGTAATATTAATCCCAAAACCAGGTAGAGCAATAGCAGAATTACCCAAAAGTTCAGTGGTAAACAAGGTGTGGGATAAACAAGTCTAGTGAAAGGGAAATGTGCCTTTGGTTCATTTCTAAGTATTTTGGTGATTAAGTGTCCAACACAAGTGCCTAAGTGTTAAAGTGTGCCAAGGACTCAAGAAGTGCAAATCAAGATTAAAGGTATGTTTCTAGACTTAGTACATTGTTTTGAAGACTAATGTATTGTGTCTAAGTGCTAGAAACAGGAGAAACAATTTTGGAGAAGTTGGCTGTGTACAGCCAAAAGGCTGCTCGGTCTGGGTGCACCGGACTGTCCGGTGGGGCACCGGACAGTGTCCGGTGCGCCAGGCTGGCGTCTGCGAACTGGCTGCTCTCGGGACTTCGACGGCGGTGTACGGCTATAAATCACCGGACTGTCCAGTGGAGCACCGGACTGTCCGGTGAGCCAACAGTCGGCCCAGCCAACGGTCGGCCGCGTAATCCGTGCGCGACGCGTGGCAAAGCCAACGGTCAGAAGGGGGCACCGGACTGTTCAGTGTGCACCGGACAGTGTCCGGTGCGCCAACGACTCTGAATCTCCAACGGTCGGCTTCGCCAAAGAAGGAAAGAAATCCGCACCGGACAGTGTCCGGTGGTGCACCGGACTATCCGGTGCGCCAGGCGACAGAAGGAAAGAATTGCCTTCCTAGAATGCTCTCAACGGCTCCTAGCTGCCTTAGGGCTATAAAAGGGACCCCTAGGCGCATGGAGGATAACACCAAGCATTCCTAAGCATTCCTAAGCACCAAGACTTCAATTCCGCGCATTCGATTCTTTGTGATAGCAACTAGAGCTCCATTTGAGTAGAGAACTCTTTGAGTTGTGTTGAGAGCTCGTGTTGTGACTTGTGTGCGTATTGTCGCTTTGATTTTGTGTCTTGTGTGCGTTGGTCATCCCTCCCTTACTTCGTGCTTCTTTGTGAACATCATATTGTAAGGGCGAGATGCTCCAAGTTGTGGAGATTCCTCGCAAGCAGGATATAGTACAGCAAAGCAAAACACTGTGGTATTCAAGTGGGTCTTTGGACCGCTTGAGAGGGGTTGATTGCAACCCTCGTCCATTGGGACGCCACAACGTGGAGTAGGCAAGTGTTGAACTTGGCCGAACCACGGGATAAACCATTGTGTCTATCTGTGATTGATCTTCTTGTGGTTATAGTGTCTTGCAAGGATTCTTCTCTAGCCACTTGGCTTTATTGTGCTAACTCCTAACCAAGTTTTGTGGCATTAAAACTCAAGTTTTACAGGATCACCTATTCACCCCCCTCTAGGTGCTCTCAATTGGTATCGAAGTCGTTCTCTTCAAGAAAGGGACTAATCGCCCGAAGAGATGGATCCTAAGGGCAAGGGGATGGTGGTCAATGATAAGGAGAAGGAGTCCTTCGTCAATGATCCAAAGGATGACAAACCTACTGACTCAGGCTCGGGCCACAAAAGAAAAGACGGGAGGAAGAAGAAAACAAGGCGCATCAAGGAGATAGTCTACTACGACAGCGACGAATCTTCCTCTTCCCAAAAGGATGACTACAATGACTACGAGAAAAAGAAGACGGTTAATTCAAACTTTTCCTTTGATTATTCTCGTATTCCGCAAAATTCTAATGCTCGTTTTCTTTCCATTCCCCTCGGTAAACCCCCCCCCCCACTTTGATGGAGAAGACTACGTAGTCACAAAATGCGTAGCCACTTGTTCTCTCTCCATCCAAGTATATGGGAGATAGTAGAAAATGGAATGCACTTTGGTAGTACGGATAGTCCCATGTTCATTAATGAACAAAATCATAAAAATGCACAAGCTACTACTGTTCTTCTAGCTTCATTGTGCAGGGATGAATACCATAAGGTGAGCGGCTTGGATAACGCCAAGCAGATTTGGGACACCCTCAAAATCTCACATGAGGGGAACGACGTCACCATGCTCACCAAGATGGAGTTGGTGGAGGGCGAACTTGGGAGATTCACAATGATCAAGGGGGAGGAGCCAACCCAAACGTACAACCGGCTAAAGACCCTCGTCAACAAAATAAGGAGCTATGGAAGCACGCGATGGACGGACCACGACGTCGTCCGCCTAATGCTAAGGTCTTTTACTGTCCTTGATCCACATCTTGTGAACAATATTCGTGAGAATCCTAGGTACACCAAGATGACGCCCGAGGAGATACTTGGAAAGTTTGTAAGCGGGCGGATGATGATCAAGGAGGCAAGATACGTTGATGATGCGTTGAACGGCCCAATCCATGAGCCTCAAACCGTTGCTCTCAAAGCAACGAGGAGCAAGGAAGTGCTACCTAGCAAGGTGGCACAAGTTGAGGCGGCTGGACTCAATGAGGAAGAGATGGCCCTCATCATTAAGCGTTTCAAGACGGCGCTAAGGGGTCGCAAGGAGCATCCCAACAAGACCAAGACGAAAGGGAAGCGCTCATGCTTCAAATGTTGTAAGATTGGTCATTTTATCGCTAATTGTCCCAATAATGATAGTGACCAGGAACAAGGGAACAAGAGAGAAAAGAAGAAGGCTTACAAGAAGGCTAAGGGCGAGGCACACCTTGGAAAGGAGTGGGACCCGGATTGTTCGTCGTCCGACTCCGACAACGAAGGACTCGCCGCCACCGCCTTCAACAAGTCGGCCCTCTTCCCCAACGAGCATCACACCTGCCTCATGGCAAGGGAAAAGAAGGTAAGCACTCATAATACTAGTACTTACGCTTCCTCAAGTGATGAAGAATCTAGCGATGATGAAATAGATTATTCATGTTTATTCAAAGGGCTAGATAGAACTAAGGTTGACAAGATTAATGAATTAATTGATGCATTGGATGATAAGAATAGGTTATTAGAAAAGCAAAAGGATCTTTTGTATGAAGAACATGATAAGTTTGTAGAGGCACAAAAATCCCTTGCTTTAGAAATTAAAAGGAACGAAATGCTTTCTTGTGAATTGTCTACATGCCATGACTCTATTTCTAGCTTAAAGAGCATAAATGATGATTTGAATGCTAAGTTAGAAATAGCTAATAAATCAACATCTTGTGTAGAACATGTTGCAATTTGCAATAGGTGTAAAGATTTTAATGTTGATGCTTGTAGTGAACATCTAGTTTCAATTTCTAATTTGAATGATGAAGTGGCTAGTCTTAATGCCCAACTTAAGACTAGCAAGAGTGAATTTGACAAACTAAAATTTGCAAGGGATGCCTACACGATTGGTAGACACCCCTCAATTAAGGATGGTCTTGGCTTCAAGAGGGAAGTCAAGAACTTAACAAGCCATAAGGCTTCCATCTCCGCTAAGGAGAAAGGGAAGGCTCCTATGGCTAGTAGTGCTCAAAAGAACCATGCTTTCATGTATCATGATAGGAGACATTCTAGGAATGTTTATAGAAGTTATGATACTTTTGATTCTCATGCCATGATTGCTTCTAGTTCTTCTATTATGCATGATAGAAATTTAGCTAGGAAAAATGTTGTTCATCATATGCCTAGAAGAAATATTGTTCATGTTCCTAGGAAAGTAATGAATGAACCTTCTACAATTTATTATGCTTGCAATGCTTCCTTTGCTATTTGTAGAAAGGATAAGAAGGTAATTGCTAGGAAATTAGGGGCCAAATGTAAGGGAGACAAGACTTGCATTTGGGTCCCTAAGACTATTGTAACTAACCTTGTAGGACCCAACATGAGTTGGGTACCTAAGACCCAAGCCTAAATTTGCCTTGCAGGTTTATGCATCCGGGGGCTCAAGCTGGATTATCGACAGCGGATGCACAAACCACATGACGGGGGAAAAGAGGATGTTCTCTTCCTACGTCAAGAACAAGGATCCCCAAGATTCAATCATATTCGGTGATGGGAACCAAGGCAAGGTGAAAGGGTTAGGAAAATTTGCTATTTCATCCGAGCACTCTATTTCTAATGTGTTCTTAGTTGAGTCTCTTGGATATAACTTTTTGTCTGTGAGTCAACTTTGTAATATGGGATATAACTGTTTATTCACAAATGTAGATGTGTCTATCTTTAGAAGAAGTGATGGTTCATTAGCTTTTAAGGGTGTACTAGACGACAAACTTTATTTAGTTGATTTTGCAAAAGAGGAGGCTGGTCTAGATGCATGCTTAATTGCTAAGACTAGCATGGGCTGGTTGTGGCATCTCCGTTTAGCACATGTGGGGATGAAGAACCTTCACAAGCTTCTAAAGGGAGAACACGTGATAGGTCTAACTAATGTAACTTTCAAAAAAGATAGACCTTGTGCAGCTTGTCAAGCAGGTAAACAGGTGGGAAGCTCTCATCATGCCAAAAATGTGATGACAATATCAAGACCCCTGGAGTTACTTCACATGGACCTCTTCGGACCCGTCGCCTATCTAAGCATAGGAGGAGTAAGTATGGTCTTGTTATAGTTGATGATTTTCCCCCTTCACTTGGGTATTCTTTTTGCAGGATAAATCTGAAACCCAAGGGACCCTCAAGCGCTTCCTAAGGAGAGCCCAAAACGAGTTTGAGCTCAAAGTGAAGAAGATAAGAAGCGACAATGGGTCCGAGTTCAAGAACCTTCAAGTGGAGGAGTATCTTGAGGAGGAATGAATCAAGCACGAGTTCTCTGCTCCCTACACACCACAGCAAAACGGTGTGGTAGAGAGGAAGAACATGACACTACTAGACATGGCGAGGACGATGCTTGGTGAATTCAAGACGCCCGAACGGTTTTGGACGGAAGCCGTGAGCACGGCTTGCCACGCCATAAACCGGGTGTACCTTCATCGCCTCCTCAAGAAGACTTCGTATGAGCTTCTAACCGGTAACAAACCCAATGTGTCTTATTTTCGTGTATTTGGGAGCAAATGTTATATTCTAGTGAAGAAAGGTAGAAATTCTAAGTTTGCTCCCAAAGTTGTAGAAGGGTTTTTGTTAGGTTATGACTCAAATACAAAGGCATATAGGGTCTTCAACAAATCATCAGGTTTGGTTGAAGTCTCTAGTGACGTTGTATTTGATGAGACTAATGGCTCTCCAAGAGAGTGAGTTGTTGATCTTGATGATGTAGATGAAGAAGACGTTCCAACGACCGCAATGCGCACCATGGCGATTGGAGATGTGAGGCCACTGGAACAAAAGGAGCAAGATCAACCTTCTTCCTCAACAACGGTGCATCCCCCAACTCAAGAAGATGAACAGGTTCATCAAGAGGAGGCGTGTGATCAAGGGGGAGCACAAGATGATCATTTAATGGAGGAAGAAGCACAACCGGCACCTCCAACCCAAGTTCGAGCGTCAATTCAAAGGAATCATCCCGTCGACCAAATATTGGGTGACATAAGCAAGGGAGTAACTACTCGTTCTAGATTAGTTAATTTTTGTGAGCATTACTCCTTTGTCTCTTCTATTGAGCCTTTTAGGGTAGAAGAGGCCTTGCTAGATCCAGACTGGGTGTTGGCCATGCAGGAAGAGCTCAACAACTTCAAGAGAAATGAAGTTTGGACACTAGTGCCTCGTCCCAAGAAAAATGTTGTGGGAACCAAGTGGGTGTTCCGCAACAAACAAGACGAGCACGGGGTGGTGACAAGGAACAAAGCATGACTTGTGGCAAAAGGTTATGCCCAAGTCGCAGGTTTGGACTTTGAGGAGACTTTTGCTCCTGTGGCTAGGCTAGAGTCAATTCGCATATTGTTAGCCTATGCTACTCACCATTCTTTCAGGTTGTTCCAAATGGATGTGAAGAGCGCTTTCCTCAACGGGCCAATCAAGGAGGAGGTGTACGTGGAGCAACCCCCTGGCTTTGAGGATGAACGGTACCCCGACCACGTGTGTAAGCTCTCTAAGGCGCTCTATGGACTTAAGCAAGCCCCAAGAGCATGGTATGAATGCCTTAGAGACTTTTTAATTGCTAATGCTTTCAAGGTTGGGAAAGCCGATCCAACTCTTTTTACTAAGACTTGTGATGGTGATCTTTTTGTATGCCAAATTTATGTCGATGACATAATATTTGGTTCTACTAACCAAAAGTCTTGTGAAGAGTTTAGCAGGGTGATGACTCAGAAATTCGAGATGTCGATGATGGGCGAGTTGAACTACTTCCTTGGGTTCCAAGTGAAGCAACTCAAGGACGACACTTTCATCTCCCAAACGAAGTACACACAAGATCTGCTAAAGCGGTTTGGGATGAAAGACGCCAAGCCCGCAAAGACTCCAATGGGAACTGACGGACACACCGACCTCAACAAAGGAGGTAAGTCCATTGATCAAAAGGCATACCGGTCTATGATAGGGTCTTTACTTTATTTATGTGCTAGTAGACCGGATATTATGCTTAGTGTATGCATGTGTGCTAGATTTCAATCCGATCCAAAGGAGTGTCACTTAGTGGC
The DNA here is from genome assembly GCF_902167145.1 of Zea mays. NCBI lineage: Eukaryota > Viridiplantae > Streptophyta > Magnoliopsida > Poales > Poaceae > Zea > Zea mays. The sequence goes on from NC_050102.1 coordinate 45,419,653, forward strand.
AGTGAAGCGAATACTTAGATATTTAGTCGCTACGCCTTGCTTCGGGATCTGGTATCCAAAGGGGTCTACCTTTGACTTGATTGGATATTCAGACTCCGATTATGCTGGATGTAAGGTCGATAGGAAGAGTACATCAGGGACGTGCCAATTCTTAGGAAGGTCCCTGGTGTCGTGGAGTTCTAAGAAACAAACTTCCGTTGCCCTATCCACCGCTGAGGCCGAGTATGTTGCCGCAGGACAGTGTTGCGCGCAACTACTTTGGATGAGGCAAACCCTCAGGGACTTTGGCTACAATCTGAGCAAAGTCCCACTCCTATGTGATAATGAGAGTGCTATCTGCATGGCGGATAATCCTGTTGAACACAGCCGCACTAAGCACATAGACATCCGACATCACTTTTTGAGAGATCACCAGCAAAAGGGAGATATCAAAGTGTTTCATATTAGCACCGAGAACCAGCTAGCCGATATCTTTACCAAGCCTCTAGATGAGAAGACCTTTTGCAGGCTGCGTAGTGAACTAAATGTCTTAGATTCGCAGAACCTGGATTGATTTATAGCATACATGTGTTTTATGCTTTGATCATGTTCCTTAATGCATTTTGTTGTTTATTTATGGTGCTCAAGTTGTACAAGCACTCCCCGGACCTCACAAGTCCATTTGCAAGTGATGCACATATTTAGGGGGATATGTGTTACAACTTGACCCTTTGAGACTAACTGTGTGCTTGAGTTTGCTTAATTTAGTCCCAAAGGAGGTTTGAAATGGAAAAGGTGGACTTGGACCATGCAAGACTTCCACTGCACTCCGATGAAAGAGTAACTGATTCCAAGTTCATCTTTATACTCTTATTGCCTTTTTACTCTTAGTTGAAGATTTTTGTGAGGCGATGGGGTTAAAGAGCCAAGATTGATCCCGTTTTGGTGCTTGATGCCAAAGGGGGAGAAAATAAGGCCAAAGCAATAAATGGATCAGCTACCACTTGAGAATTTTGAAAATAGTAGAATAGAGCTTTTGGTTTGTCAAAAATCTCTTATTGTCTCTCTTGTCAAAAGTTGGCCTCCTGTGGGGAGAATGGTTGATTATGGGAAAAAGGGGGAGTTTTTGAAATCTTTGATCAATTTCACTTGGAATAACTCTCTTTATGTCTCAACAAGTGTGTTTGACTTAGAGATAGGGAATTGAGTTTGATTTGCAAAAACAAAACCAAGTGGTGGCAAAAGATGATCCAAATATGCCAAATTTGAATCAAAACAAATTTGAGTTTTCATTTGTATTGATGTTGCACTTCTATTAGTTGTTTTTAGTGTGTTGGCATAAATCACCAAAAAGGGGGAGATTGAAAGGGAAATGTGCCTTTGGGTCATTTCTAAGTATTTTGGTGATTAAGTGTCCAACACAAGTGCCTAAGTGTTAAAGTGTGCCAAGGACTCAAGAAGTGCAAATCAAGATTAAAGGTATGTTTCTAGACTTAGTACATTGTTTTGAAGACTAATGTATTGTGTCTAAGTGCTAGAAACGGGAGAAACAATTTTGGAGAAGTTGGCTGTGTACAGCCAAAAGGCTGCTCGGTCTTGGTGCACCGGACTGTTCGGTGGGGCACCGGACAGTGTCCGGTGCGCCAGGCTGGCGTCTGCGAACTGGCTGCTCTCGGGACTTCGACGGCGGTGTACGGCTATAAATCACCGGACTGTCGGTGGAGCACCGGACTGTCCGGTGAGCCAAAAGTCGGCCCAGCCAACGGTTGGCCGCGTAATCTGCGCGCGACGCGTGGCAGAGCCAACGGTCAGAAGGGGGCACCAGACAGTGTCCGGTGCGCCAACGGCTCTGAATCTCCAACGGTCGGCTTCGCCAAAGAAGGAAAGAAATCCGCACCGGACAGTGTCCGGTGGTGCACCGGACTGTCTGGTGCGCCAGGCGACAGAAGGCAAGAATTGCCTTCCTGGATTGCTCTCAACGGCTCCTAGCTGCCTTAGGGCTATAAAAGGGACCCCTAGGCGCATGGAGGATAACACCAAGCATTCTCTAAGCATTCCTAAGCACCAAGACTTCAATTCCGCGCATTCGATTCTTTGTGATAGCAACTAGAGCTCCATTTGAGTAGAGAACTCTTTGAGTTGTGTTGAGAGCTCGTGTTGTGACTTGTGTGCGTATTGTCGCTTTGATTTTGTGTCTTGTGTGCATTGCTCATCCCTCCCTTACTCCGTGCTTCTTTGTGAACATCATATTGTAAGGGCGAGAGGCTCCAAGTTGTGGAGATTCCTCGCAAGCGGGATATAGTTGAGAGCACCTAGAGGGGGGGGTGAATAGGTGATCCTGTAAAACTTAAGCTTATAGCCACAAAAACTTGTTAAGTGTTAGCACAATAAATGCCAAGTGGCTAGAAAGGAGTCTCAACAAAACACAATACCACAAGAGATCAATCACAGAGATGACACAGTGGTTTATCCCGTGGTTCGGCCAAGACCAACGCTTGCCTACTCCACGTTGTGGCGTCCCAACGGACGAGGGTTGCAATCAACCCCTCTCAAGCGGTCCAAAGACCCACTTGAATACCACGGTGTTTTGCTTGCTTTTTCTCAATCCCGTTTGCGAAGAATCTCCACAACTTGGAGCCTCTCGCCCTTACAATTGAAGTTCACAAAGAACACAGAGCAAAGGGGGAATGAGCAACGCACACAAGACTTCAAAAGATCAGAGCAACAACACGCACACAAGTCGCAACAAGAGCTTGCAACACAACTCAAAGAGTTCGCAACTCAACAAGAGCTCTAGATGCTATCACAATGAAACGAATGCGTGAGATCGATGTCTTGGTGCTTAGGAATGTTGTAGGAATGCTTGGTGTACTCCTCCATGCGCCTAGGGGTCCCTTTTATAGCCCCAAGGCAGCTAGGAGCCGTTGAGAACAAATCCAGAAGGCCATCCTTGCCTTCTGTCGTCGGGCGCACCGGACAGTCCGGTGCACACCGGACACTGTCCGGTGCCCGATTTCCTTCCTTAAACAGCGCAGTCGACCGTTGGAGATCTGGGAGCCGTTGGCGCACCGGACATGTCCGGTGCACACCGGACAGTCCGGTGCCCCCTTCCGACCGTTGGCTTGGCCACGTGTCCCGCGCAGATCGCGCGGCCGACCGTTGGCCCGGCCGACCGTTGGCTCACCGGACAGTCCGGTGCACACCGGACAGTCCGGTGAATTTTAGCCGTACGCCGTCAGCAAATTCCCGAGAGCGGCCTCTTCGGCCGAGGCAGCCTGGCGCACCGGACAGTCCGGTGCCCCAGACCGAAACAGCCTCTTGGCTGTACACAACCAACTCTCTTCTTTTCTTCTTCTTCCTGTTTCTAATACTTAGACAAGTATATTAGTACACAAAACCAATGTACTAAGACTTAGAAACATACCTTTGCTCTAGATTTGCACTTTGTTCATCCATGGGCATTGATTCACATTTAAGCACTTGTGTTGACACTCAATCACCAAAATACTTAGAAATGGCCCAAGGGCACATTTCCCTTTCAATCTCCCCCTTTTTGGTGATTTATGCCAACACAACATAAAGCAACTGGAACAAGTGCAAAATCACTTCAAATAAAACTTAAATTGATTTTGATTCAATTTTGGCATATATGGATCATCCTTTGCCACCACTTGGTTTGTTTTTGCAAATCAACCACAAAATCCTATCTCTAAGTCAAATCCACTTGTAGAGACATAAAAAGAGGTTTTCCAAAGAAAATTGATTCATGATTCAAAAACTCCCCCTTTTTCCCATAATCAACACTTCTCCCCACAAGAGGCCAACTTTTGACAAAAGAGACAATGCAAAAGTTTTGACAACACAAAAGCTCTAATCTACTTTTTCAAAATTTCTCAAGTGGTAGCTGATCCATTTATCACTTTGGCCTTTATTTTCTCCCCCTTTGGCATCAAGCACCAAAACGGGATCAATCTTGGCCCTTTAACCCCATTGCCTCACCAAAATCTTCAATTAAGAGTACAAAGGCAATAAGATCATAGAGATGAACTTGGAATAAGTTACCCTCTCATCGGAGTGCAATGGAAGTCTTGCATGGTCCAAGTTCACCTTTTCCCTTTCAATCCTCCTTCGAGACTAAATCATCAACTCAAGCACATGGTTAGTCTCAAAGGGTCAAGTTGTAACACATCTCCCCCTAAACATGTGCATCACTTTGCAACGGACTTGTGAGGTCCAGGGAGTGTTTGTACAACTTGAGCACCACAATAAGCAACAAAATGCAGAAAGGAACATGATCAAAAGCATAAATACAAGTATGCTACAATTCAATCCAAGTTCTGCGAATCTAAGACATTTAGCTCACTACGCAACCTACAAAAGGTCTTCTCATCTAGAGGCTTAGTGAAGATATCGGCTAGCTGGTTCTCGGTGCTAACATGAAACACTTCGATATCTCCCTTTTGCTGGTGGTCTCTCAAAAAGTGATGCCGGATGTCTATGTGCTTTGTGCGGCTGTGCTCAACAGGATTTTCCGCCATGCGGATAGCACTCTCATTATCACATAGGAGTGGGACTTTGCTCAGATTGTAGCCAAAGTCCCGGAGGGTTTGCCTCATCCAAAGCAGTTGCGCGCAACACTGTCCTGCGGCAACGTACTCGGCCTCAGCGGTGGATAGGGCAATGGAAGTTTGTTTCTTAGAGTTCCATGGCACCAGGGACCTTCCTAAGAATTGGCACGTCCCCAATGTACTCTTCCTATCGACCTTACATCCAGCATAGTCGGAGTCTGAGTATCCAACTAAGTCAAAGGTAGACCCCTTTGGATACCAGAGCCCGAAGCAAGGCGTAGCAACTAAATATCTCAGAATTCGCTTCACCGCCACTAAGTGACACTCCTTAGGATCGGATTGAAATCTAGCACACATGCATACACTAAGCATAATATCCGGTCTACTAGCACATAAGTAAAGCAAAGAACCTATCATGGACCGGTATGCTTTTTGATCAATGGACTTACCTCCTTTGTTGAGGTCGGTGTGTCCGTCGGTCCCCATCGGAGTCTTTGCGGGCTTGGCGTCCTTCATCCCAAACCGCTTCAGCAAGTCTTGCGTGTACTTTGTTTGGGAGATGAAGGTGCCGTCCTTGAGTTGCTTCACTTGGAACCCAAGGAAGTAGTTCAACTCGCCCATCATCGACATCTCGAATTTCTGCGTCATCACCCTGCTAAACTCTTCACAAGACTTTTGATTAGTAGAACCAAATATTATGTCATCGACATAAATTTGGCACACAAACAAATCACCATCACATGTCTTAGTGAACAGAGTTGGATCGGCTTTCCCAACCTTGAAAGCATTAGCAAGTAGAAAGTCTCTAAGGCATTCATACCATGCTCTTGGGGCTTGCTTAAGTCCATAGAGCGCCTTAGAGAGCTTACACACGTGGTCGGGGTACCGTTCATCCTCGAAGCCAGGGGGTTGCTCCACGTACACCTCCTCCTTGATTGGCCCGTTGAGGAAAGCGCTCTTCACATCCATTTGGAACAACCTGAAAGAATGGTGAGCGGCATATGCTAGCAGAATACAAATTGATTCTAGCCTAGCCACAGGAGCAAACGTCTCCTCAAAGTCCAAACCTGCGACTTGGGCATAACCGTTTGCCACAAGTCGAGCCTTGTTCCTCGTCACCACCCCGTGCTCGTCCTGTTTGTTGCGGAACACCCACTTGGTTCCCACAACATTTTGCTTGGGACGAGGCACCAGTGTCCAAACTTCATTGCGCTTGAAGTTGTTGAGTTCCTCCTGCATGGCCAACACCCAGTCCGAATCTAGCAAGGCCTCCTCTACCCTGAAAGGCTCAATAGAAGAGACAAAGGAGTAATGCTCACAAAAATTAACTAATCGAGATCGAGTAGTTACTCCCTTGCTAATGTCACCCAAAATTTGGTCGACGGGATGATCCCTTTGAATCACCGCTCGAACTTGGGTTGGAGGTGCCGGTTGCGTTTCTTCCTCCATTACTTGATCATCTTGTGCTCCCCCTTGATCACACGCCTCCTTTTGATGAACCTGTTCATCGTCTTGAGTTGGGGGATTCACCGTTGTTGAGGAAGAAGGTTGATCACGTTCATCTTGTTCCTGTGGCCGCACTTCTCCAATCGCCATGGTTCGTATAGCGGCCGTCGGAACATCTTCTTCATCTACATCATCACAATCAATAACTTGCTCTCTTGGAGAGCCATTAGTCTCATCAAATACAACGTCGCTAGAGACTTCAACCAAACCCGATGATTTGTTGAAGACTCTATACGCCTTTGTATTTGAGTCATAACCTAACAAAAACCCTTCTACAGCTTTTGGAGCAAATTTAGAATTTCTACCTTTCTTCACTAGAATGTAGCATTTGCTTCCAAAAACACGAAAGTAGGATACATTGGGTTTGTTACTGGTTAGTAGCTCATACGAAGTCTTCTTGAGGAGGCGATGTAGGTAGACCCTGTTGATGGCGTGGCAAGCCGTGTTCACGGCTTCCGACCAGAAACACTCGGGGGTCTTGAATTCTCCAAGCATCATCCTCGCCATATCGATTAGCGTCCTGTTCTTCCTCTCTACTACACCATTTTGCTGTGGTGTGTAGGGAGCGGAGAACTCGTGCTTGATCCCTTCCTCCTCAAGAAACTCCTCCACTTGAAGGTTCTTGAACTCGGACCCGTTGTCGCTCCTTATCTTCTTCACCTTGAGCTCAAACTCATTTTGAGCTCTCCTGAGGAAGCGCTTGAGAGTCCCTTGGGTTTCAGACTTATCCTGCAAAAAGAACACCCAAGTGAAGCGGGAAAAGTCATCAACAATAACTAAACCATACTTACTTCCCCCTATGCTCAGATAGGCGACGGGTCCGAAGAGGTCCATATGCAGTAGCTCCAGGGGTCTTGAAGTGGTCATCACATTCTTGCTGTGATGCGCTCCTCCCACCTGTTTACCTGCTTGACAAGCTGCACAAGGTCTATCTTTTTCGAATTGAACGTTAGTCAAACCTATCACGTGTTCTCCCTTTAGAAGCTTGTGAAGGTTCTTCATCCCTACATGTGCTAAGCGGCGATGCCACAGCCAGCCCATGCTAGTCTTAGCTATTAAGCATGCATCTAGACCGACCTCCTCTTTTGCAAAATCAACTAAGTAGAGCTTGCCGTCTAATACACCCTTAAAAGCTAGTGAACCATCACTTCTTCTAAAGACAGACACATCTACATTTGTAAATAGACAGTTATATCCCATATGACACAATTGACTAACAGATAGCAAATTATATCCAAGACTCTCCACTAAAAACACATTAGAGATAGAATGCTCATTGGAGATTGCAATTTTACCTAGCCCTTTTACCTTGCCTTGATTCCCATCACCGAATATAATTGAATCTTGGGAATCCTTATTCTTGACATAGGAGGTGAACATCTTCTTCTCCCCCGTCATATGGTTTGTGCATCCGCTGTCGATAATCCAGCTTGAACCCCCGGATGCATAAACCTGCAAGGCAAATTTAGGCTTGGGACTTAGGTACCCAACTCTTGTTGGGTCCTACAAGGTTAGTGCAAATATCCTTAGGGACCCAAATGCAAGTTTTGTCTCCCTTGCATTTTGCCCCTAACTTCCTAGCAACTATTTTCCTATCCTTTCTACAAATAGCAAAGGAAGTATTTAGTGCATGATAAATTGTAGAAGGTCCATGAACTTTCCTATGAGCATTAACAACATTTCTCCTAGGCATACTGTGAATAACATTACTTCTACCAACCTTTCTATCATGCACAACATGAGAACTAGAAGCAGTCATAGCATAAGAATCATAAGCATGTGAATCAAAAGCATCATAACTTCTAAAAGCATTTCTAGAATTTTTCCTATCATGATACAAAAAGGCATGGTTCTTTTTAGCACTAGTAGCCATAGGGGCCTTCCCTTTCTCCTTAGCGGGAATGGGAGCCTTATGGCTTGTCAAGTTCTTGGCTTCCCTTTTGAAGCCAAGTCCATCCTTAATTGAGGGGTGTCTACCAATCGTGTAGGCATCCCTTGCAAATTTTAGCTTATCAAATTCGCTTTTGCTAGCCTTAAGTTGAGCATTAAGACTAGCCACTTCATCATTCAATTTAGAAATTGAAACTAGATGTTTACTACAAGCATCAACATTAAGATCTTTACACCTAGTGCACGTTTCAACAATTTCTACACAAGATGTTGATTTACTAGCTACTTCTAGTTTAGCATTTAAGTCATCATTAACACTCTTTAAAGTAGCAATGTTTTCATGACAAGAAGATAATTCACTAGAAAGCACTTCATTTCTTTTAACTTCTAAAGCATAGGATTTTTGTGCCTCTACAAACTTATCATGTTCATCATACAACAAATCCTCTTGCTTTTCTAAAAGCCTATCCTTTTCATTCAAGGCATCAATCAATTCATTGATTTTATCAATTTTATTTCTATCCAATCCCTTGAACAAACTAGAGTAATCTATTTCATCATCACTAGACTCATCGTCACTAGAAGAATCATAAGTGACATCATTACGAGTGATTACCTTCTTCTCTCTTGCCATGAGGCAAGTGTGAAGCTCGTTGGGGAAGAGGGATGACTTGTTGAATGCAGTGGCGGCGAGTCCCTCATTGTCGGAGTCAGACGAGGAGCAGTCCGAATCCCACTCCTTGCCAAGATGAGCCTCGCCCTTTGCCTTCTTATAATTCTTCTTCTCCCTCTTGTTCCCTTGGTCCTGATCACTATCATTGTCGGGACAGTTAGCAATAAAATGACCAAGCTTACCGCATTTGAAGCACGAACGCTTCCCCTTGGCTTTGGTCTTGCTTGGCTGTCCCTTGCGACCTTTAAGCGCCGTCTTGAATCTTTTGATGATGAGGGCCATCTCTTCATCATTAAGTCCGGCCGCCTCAATTTGTGCCACCCTGCTAGGTAGCGCCTCCTTGCTTCTTGTTGCCTTGAGAGCAAGGGGTTGAGGCTCGTTGATCGGTCCATTCAAGGCGTCGTCCACGTATCTTGCCTCCTTGATCATCATCCGCCCGCTTACAAATTTTCCGAGTACCTCCTCGGGCGTCATCTTCGTGTACCTGGGATTCTCACGAATATTGTTCACGAGATGAGGATCAAGAACGGTAAATGACCTTAGCATTAGGCGGACGACGTCGTGATCCGTCCATCGCGTGCTTCCGTAGCTCCTTATTTTGTTGATAAGGATCTTGAGCCGGTTGTATGTTTGCGTCGGCTCCTCGCCCCTTATCATCGCGAATCGTCCGAGCTCGCCCTCCACCAACTCCATCTTGGTGAGTAAGGTGACATCATTCCCCTCATGAGAGATCTTGAGGGTGTCCCAAATCTGCTTGGCATTGTCCAAGCCGCTCACCTTGTGATACTCGTCCCTGCACAAAGAGGCTAGCAACACAGTAGTAGCTTGTGCATTTTTATGGATCTGTTCATTAATAAACGAAGGACTATCCGAGCTATCAAATTTCATTCCACTTTCCACAATCTCCCAAATGCTTGGATGGAGAGAAAATAGGTGTGTACGCATTTTGTGACTCCAAAATCCGTAGTCCTCTCCATCAAAGTGAGGAGGCTTGCCAAGTGGAATGGGGAGCAAATGAGCATTTGAGCTGTGCGGAATGCGCGAATAATCAAAAGAAAAGTTTGAGTTAACCGTCTTTTGTTTGTCGTAGTCGTCGTCCTTGTGGGAAGAAGTAGACTCGTCGCTGTCGTAGTAGACGATCTCCTTGATACGTCTTGTCTTCTTCTTCTTCCCATCTTTACGTCTGTGGCCCGAGCCAGAGTCGTTGGATTTGTCATCTTTTGGCTCGTTGATGAAGGACTCCTTTTCCTTGTCGTTGATCACGATTCCCTTCCCCTTAGGATCCATCTCTTCGGGCGGTTAGTCCCTTTCTTGAAGAGAACGCCTCTGATACCAATTGAGAGCACCTAGAGGGGGGTGAATAGGTGATCCTGTAAAACTTAAGCTTATAGCCACAAAAACTTGTTAAGTGTTAGCACAATAAATGCCAAGTGGCTAGAAAGGAGTCTCAACAAAACACAATACCACAAGAGATCAATCACAGAGATGACACAGTGGTTTATCCCGTGGTTCGGCCAAGACCAACGCTTGCCTACTCCACGTTGTGGCGTCCCAACGGACGAGGGTTGCAATCAACCCCTCTCAAGCGGTCCAAAGACCCACTTGAATACCACGGTGTTTTGCTTGCTTTTTCTCAATCCCGTTTGCGAGGAATCTCCACAACTTGGAGCCTCTCGCCCTTACAATTGAAGTTCACAAAGAACACAGAGCAAAGGGGGAATGAGCAACGCACACAAGACTTCAAAAGATCAGAGCAACAACACGCACACAAGTCGCAACAAGAGCTCGCAACACAACTCAAAGAGTTCGCAACTCAACAAGAGCTCTAGATGCTATCACAATGAAACGAATGTGTGAGATCGATGTCTTGGTGCTTAGGAATGTTGTAGGAATGCTTGGTGTACTCCTCCATGCGCCTAGGGGTCCCTTTTATAGCCCCAAGGCAGCTAGGAGCCGTTGAGAACAAATCCAGAAGGCCATCCTTGCCTTCTGTCGTCGGGCGCACCGGACAGTCCGGTGCACACCGGACACTGTCCGGTGCCCGATTTCCTTCCTTAAACAGCGCAGTCGACCGTTGGAGATCTGGGAGCCGTTGGCGCACCGGACATGTCCGGTGCACACCGGACAGTCCGGTGCCCCCTTCCGACCGTTGGCTTGGCCACGTGTCCCGCGCAGATCGCGCGGCCGACCGTTGGCCCGGCCGACCGTTGGCTCACCGGACAGTCCGGTGCACACCGGACAGTCCGGTGAATTTTAGCCGTACGCCGTCAGCAAATTTCCGAGAGCGGCCTCTTCGGCCGAGGCAGCCTGGCGCACCGGACACTGTCCGGTGCACCACCGGACAGTCCGGTGCCCCAGACCGAAACAGCCTCTTGGCTGTACACAGCCAACTCTCTTCTTTTCTTCTTCTTCCTGTTTCTAATACTTAGACAAGTATATTAGTACACAAAACCAATGTACTAAGACTTAGAAACATACCTTTGCTCTAGATTTGCACTTTGTTCATCCATGGGCATTGATTCACATTTAAGCACTTGTGTTGACACTCAATCACCAAAATACTTAGAAATGGCCCAAGGGCACATTTCCCTTTCAATAGTACAGCAAAGCAAAACACTGTGGTATTCAAGTGGGTCTTTGGACCGCTTGAGAGGGGTTGATTGCAACCCTCGTCCGTTGGGATGCCACAACGTGGAGTAGGCAAGTGTTGAACTTGGCCGAACCACAGGATAAACCACTGTGTCTATCTGTGATTGATCTTCTTGTGGTTATAGTGTCTTGCAAGGATTCTTCTCTAGCCACTTGGCTTTATTGTGCTAACTCCTAACCAAGTTTTGTGGCATTAAAACTCAAGTTTTACAGGATCACCTATTCACCCCCCCTCTAGGTGCTCTCATCTAGGGAAACCTATTAGGTCCCATCAAATTAACCTCAGCATGTCATAGTGATTAACAGGAACATTATTGGGTAAAGAAGAGTGATCAAGGGCACAACTTGCCTTAGACTTGAGATCCCCAAGTATTTCACTAACTTGGTCTCCAAGTGATTCGTAACCTCGCTGCTACTCGTAGCAATACAAACAAACATGGTATAGGCAAAATTAACATCACACCAGTCATAAGAACAAACTGCATAATAATGTGCTACACGTCGTAACTAGATCCTAGGTTTGAGAACCACTAAATTCGAAGTTATGGTTATAAAGTTATGATTTTCCAAAGGTTTAAGTGTCCACTATAAAGCAAAGGAGGTACAAGATTTTAATCATAGGTTTCATGGTAATACAAAGTTACTAGATGATAAACAATATTAATATGAGACTAATGCAACTGGAATGGATCAAAACGGAGTGAAAATGAATTACTTACGAATTAAACAAGTTTCTGGGATTATTTTTATACTAGAAAACCATTTTCCATATTCATTTATTTAATCCTGGGCTGCGGATAGAAAACCCAGGGAGCTCGGGGTTGTTTTTGTTAATTCCAAGACCTCTGTGCAACGATTTTATCAACATACTGGACTGAGGGTTCGTTCGGCAAAAGTCTAGGGCTCTTTTAGAAAATCGTCCCGCCGAAAGGGTATCGGCGAATCGGGACCGTTGGATCGCAGATCCCCGGTCGAGAGTCCGCCACACGATGGCCTCTTTTCATCCCTCAGATACCCGATTGACGATTGAGATTGAAACCCCAAAAGGTTATTCAGGATCTAATCACGTCCGTCCATCAACGGACCGACGATCACCGATTCGTCTCCTACCTCAAGACAACGCCCAATGACAGCGCCCAGTGCACCCGCGGCAAGCCATGCTAGCGAGCACCCCGACCAAGCACCACGGCGATCCAATTCGCGTGCAGATAGGTTCTATGCGATGAGGAGGATAGGGCGAAGCTATGAAGACAAGCCTTACCGGAGATGGGGTAGCCGTGAGGGCTGCCCACGGTTGGGTACGGATCCGTGGCGGCGCACACTCCGATGAGCAATTGGTCGCGTACCAGAGCACCCCTTCGCTTGCGAAGACCATGAGCTCAATCTTAGAGGCGCGGTGTATTTCTTCGGGCACGCAAGAAAATCCCCTACAACGTTGTGAGCACGTGATTAGACGGTGGCCCGATCCAAACCTAGGCGGCGCAAGCCCACGGGATGAAGGCGTAGGGAGGTTGAGAGGATAGCCCAGGCACAGGTAGGGCTTTATATACACGCGGCGCAAAAGGCGTCCTGGGGAATCGACGCCGGAGTCCGCGGATCTCGACGGCCAGCTCGGCCAGGCTATTTCCGAACGGGGGAAGAAGATCTACAGTGGTCGGGGGAGGTTCGGCTGACGATCTAGGCCCACGGGACAGCGGCAGCGGTGCTAGAGTGCACGCGCGGGCGGCTGGCGGTGGGGCCACACGTCAACGATAGCACGGAATGGCCCGCGCGCGAGTTAGTCTGAAATGCGGGCCCGCCCTGGCAGACGCCGAGCGCGGGCGTGATAGGGAGAAATGGGCTGCGGTGGCTGCAGAGAAAAGGAGTTTGGGCCAAGGGCGAGGTGGTTTGTTGGGCCAGCGCAAGGAAACGGCCAGGCGAGGTTTTTCTTATTTTTTCCTATTTCTTTTCTATTTTATGTTTTGTCTTTCCACTTAAATTCATAATTTGAATTCAAATTCAAACTAGGGTTCCTTTTTAGGTTAAATGCACCACTCAAAATATCAGCATGAGATGCACATTTCTTTATTTATTTATTTATTGGCTACTTGACTAATTTTATTCCATTAATTGAATATCCGAAGAGGGGAGGAACCAATTAGTCTCTAAGGGTTCCAAAAATCCTCAAAGCACTAACACATAAATATATTTATTTATATCATTATTTTTCTCTGATACAAAATTTGGGCTTTACAAAAGCGTCAAGAGCGTAAGAAGTATAGTAAGATTCCTCTTCGCTATCCTCGCATTCCTTAACGTGCTCCTTTACTTTCCGTTCCCTTAGGCAAACCACCATATGGAGTGATAAAATGAGGCACCATATAACCTCACTCCACGAAAGCATTTGGGATATTGTTGAGTTTGGAGCGTAGGCACCACAAGTGGGCGACAAGGACTACGACTTCGATGAGGCCACCCAAGTGAAGCACTTCAACTCCTAAGCCACCTACATACTCCTAGCTTCCTTGTGTAGAGAGAAATACAACAAGGTGCAAGGGTGCAAAAGTGCCAAAGAAATTTGGGACATCCTCAAGACGGCACAAGAAGGGGACAAAGTCACCAAGATCACCAAGCGGGAAAAAATTGAGGGAGAAATCGGTCGGTTCGTCCTCAACAAAGGAGAAGAGCCACAAGCCATGTACAACCGGCTCAATACCATGGTGAACCAAGTCTTCAACCTCGGGAGCACCAAGTGGAATGACCATGAAATGGTCAAGATTATTCTAAGACCTCTTGTTTTTGTAATCCCACTCAAGTACAATTAATCCGTGAGAATCCTAGGTATGAGCAAATGTCTCCCGAGGAGGTGATTGGCAAGTTTGTGAGCTTTGAACTTATGGTCAAAAACTCCAAACACATTGTCAACTTGGAGCAAGGTGGCACCTCCACACCGGAGGCGCAACCCGTTGCATTCAAGGCAACGGAAGAAAAGGAGGAGGAGCCCACACCAATTGAAAGGCTCCCATTTGATACCTCTAAGCTTGACAATGAGGAGATGGCTCTTATCATAAAGAGCTTCTGGCAAATCCTCAAGCAAAGGAAAGGGAAGAAATACAAAGCCCGCTCCAAGAGGATTTGCTACCGGTGTGGTAAGTCTAGTCATTATATTGCTAAATATTCATATGCAAGTGATAGTGACAGGGACAACGGCAAGAAAGGGAAGAAGAAGATGGATAAGAAGTACTACCACAAGGAAAAAGGTGGTGAGGCGCACAAAGAAAAGGAGTGGGACTCCGACAAGAGCTCCACCGACTCCTCCTCCGACGGGGACGCCGCCAACATTGCCATCAACAAGGGTCTCCTCTTCCCTAATGTCAGCCACAAGTGGCTCATGCCCAAGGAAAGCAAAAAGAAGAAGGTCTACTCTAGGGACACCCCCAAATATACGACTTCCGATGATGAGGGTGGCTCCAGTGAAAAGATTGATGATTTGTCTTATCTTTTTTTTTTGCAATCCTCACCATAGAACAAAAGGAGAAAATCAATGAATTTATAAAATCCATTAACGAGAAGGATGAAGTCTTGGAATGCCACGAAGATCTACTCGTTAAGGAGAACAAAAAAATTGTTGAGCTAAAAGATGCTTTTGCTCTTGAAGTTGAAAAATACAAGAACTTGACTAAAGAGCTAAAAATTAGAAAAGGTTTAATTTCTTGTCATAAAACTGAAAATGCTAGTTTAATTGTTATGATTGAAGAATTGAATGCTTGCCATGTCTCTACATCTACTGTTGAGCATGTTACTATTTGCACTAGATGTAGAGATGTTAATGTTAATGCTACAAATGATCACCTTGATATGATTAAAGAACAAAATGATCACATAGCTAAGTTGAATGCCAAAATTGCCGAGCATGAGCTTGAAAATGAGAAATTTAAATTTGATCGTAGTATGCTTTACAATGGAAGACACCCAAGCATTAAGGATGACATTGGCTTCCAACCTGGGAGCCAAAACAACATCAAACTCAATGCCCATGGAAACAAGATTTCCAACTTTGTTAAGGGCAAGACTCCTATGGTGCAAGATAGAGAAGACTACATTTTATATCATGAGAACTATACTGAGCAGAAGATTAGAACTTAGTAACATGTTCAGATGTTTGAATATCTTCATATTTGAAACACAACGCCTGCTGGCTTATCAGCTAAACGGACCAAGTGTTGGACGGATAACACCCATAGGGCCTGCGCACCCATCATCCCAACTCAGCAACATGTTCAGATGTTTGAATATCTCCATTCCAGCCATCTTCTTCCTTCTGTAATGGCAGAATACTAACCTTCCCCCGTTCTTGAAATGTCACTTGTTCCCAAGCGACTGCATGAGGAAAACGTTGCTGCAATGCCAATTCATCTTCCTAGATATTCAGCGCCGCATCCAAGTGTGATCATTGGATTAAGACTTGATCAACCATGCATCCACCACGAGAGATAGTCCTTCGTTGTAGCACCTCAAATGGATACTGAATAGCCAACTGATCAAGGATCAAAGCACTGATCGGACAGTGAGACCGAGGCGACGACTTGAGTGAGATACATGGATAACGGGATGAATAGCAGTAGACTCATACAACTTCAGCTTGTATGCCACATCACCAATGCGTTGCAAGATCTCAAAAGGCTCGTAATACTTGTAAGAAAAAGTTTGTGGTTGGCACAGGCAGCTACTGATGTTTGCACATACGATTGCAACTTCAAGTACACCATATCTCCAACAGAAAACTCGTGCTCCGAGCGGTTTTTGTCGGTCTGATTCTTCATTTGTTGCTACACACGAAGCAAATGATGCTTGACAATACACAACTTCTTGCTGATGAAGCTAGGTACTCAAGTCAGCATGAGACATCGAATCATCAATTGATAGCTCGAAATGGCGAGGTGCACGACCATACAACACTTCAAACTGTGACCGACCCAGAGAGGAATGGAAGCAAGAGTTGTACTAGTACTCAGCAGTCGCAAGCCAAGATGACCACTTGGAAGGACAGGCTTGCACAAAACATCGTAGAAATCTCTCCAAACACTTGTTAACTCGGTCTGTCTAGCCGTCTGTTTGGGGTGATATGAGGAGCTCATCAATAGTTGAGTACCTAATAAGCGAAACAACTCTTTCCACAGTGCACTAGTAAACACCCGTTCTCTACCAGACACAATGGACTCATGCATACCATGTAAGCGGTAGATAGCTTGTATAAAGACTTGTGCAACTTTGAGAGCTGTAAAAGGATGGTGTAATGGAACAAAGTGGTCAAACTTGGCAGACGATCCACGACAACCAAAATAGCATTGTAACCTGCTGACTAGGGCAGTCCTTCAATGAAATCAAGTGATATAATCTGTCATGCCTATGTAGGAACAGGTAGATGTTGTAAGAGGCCCGGGTAATTAGAGCGATTCGGTTTAGCTTGATGACACACTTGGCAGTCAGCCACAAAGTTCTGTATGAATGCTTTCTTCTAGGGCCAGAAAATAGCTACTTGATATGGCCATATGTCACCAGAAACCCTGAGTGACCCCCCTATGGCGCTGGAATGAAGTGCAGCAACAACCTTGTTCTGAAAGGCAACATTAGAGCCCAACCACACACGATCATTGTATCGAATGATCCCATCTTGCAAATTGTATGGAGGGCATTCAGCAACAGCCAATGCTGTGATCAGTTTCAATGCTTATGAATCTTCCTGATAACCGACCATAACTTCTTGAAGCCAAGCTAAAGATGCGGTGGACAAAGCAAACATTTCACCCTCAACATGTGGGCGTCGAGACAAGGCATCCGCAACATTGTTATCAACACCTTTTTTATAGACCAGCTTGTACTGTAACCCCAAGAGCTTAGTGAACACTTTTTGTTGCAAGGTGTATGCAATCGCTATTCATTCAAATGGACCAAACTTCGTTGGTCAGTGTATATATATAGAATTCAGCATGCTATAAGTAAGTACGCCACTGGGTAACTGCTAAAAGGATGGCCAAGTACTCCTTTTCGTTTGTCGAGAGGCCCATATTAGCTGTCCCCAACGACTTACTAACAAATGCCAGAGGGTGGCCCTCTTGTTATAGAACAGCGCCTATGCCTCAGCCTGAAGCATCAGTCTCGATAGAAAAGGGTTTGGGAAAATTAGGCAGTGCAAGAACTGGAGCTGAAGACAATGCTTGATTAAGGGCCTGAAAAGCAGCATCAGGCAAGGATGTCCATACAAACACAATATTCTTCTTAAGCATATTGGTAAGAGGCTTTGCCAAAATTCCAAAATTCCGAACAAAGTTGTGATAGTAGCCTACAAGTCCTAAGAATCCCTTCAATTCCTTAGATGTAGCAGCAACTGGCCAAGAAGGTACAGTGCTACCTTGGAAGGATCCGTGGAAACCCCAACCTTATAGATGACATGCCCCAGATAGGCAATATGTTGTTCACCAAACGAACATTTGGACAGCTTTACTTGCCATGAATCTTGAGACAACAGTTGCAAGACCTGTTCAATATGTTGTAGATGTAATTCCTAGGTTGGAATGTATACAAGAATATTGTCAAAAAATACCAAGACACATTTCCATAATAGAGCAACAAGCGTCTTGTTCATGGCACTTTGAAAAGTTGTAGGCGCCCCTGTGAGACGAAACGACATCACACAAAATTCAACCTATCCATGGTGAGTTTGAAAAGCCATCTTATGTTGGTCTTAAGGTGCCATGCAAATTATGGAAGCCTGGACATAAATCTAGAGTGGAGAACCATGTGTCCCCATGGAGCTCATCAAGCAACTCATCAATAACTGGAACTGGGAACTGGGTTTTAACTGTGAGGGCATTGAGATGCTTGTAATCAACACAAAACCGATATGGTTTGTCCTTCTTCTTTACCAGAATGACATGAGAGGAAAACTCACTTTTACTTTCCTGAACAATGCCTGAAGACAACATCTCTTGCACTTGTTTTTCGATTTCTATCTTCAAGGTTGGTGCATATCGAAAGGGTCTCGTGTGGAACGGCTAAGCTCCTGGCAACAAATCAATATGATGATCACATCACGTGGCGGAGGCAAGCCAATTGGTAAGGCAAATACAAATTGAAACCTTGTGACGAGTGATTGTAACTCAATCGACAATTGTGCAAATACTGACTGATCCTTGTCAGGCAGATCCACCATTTGACACAACTCAATCACAGAACAATGTGCTGTCTATAACCCACATAGCTTCACCTGGGATCCATTGTAGGGAATGATTAACCAATTTTCTATCCATGAACCATCATATGACTAAACATTTGTAACCAATCCATGCCAACTATCATGTCGTAGGTACGAAGAGACAGAATCTATAAGTTGGACTAAAATTCATGACCTGCGATAGACCAAGTACCTTTACCAATTGCTGAGTACAGTCAATACGATATCCATCAGCCACTTGCACAGACAACTTCTTTGGCAATGTGGAGAGACCTTGCACATGAGCTGCCACCTGAGTCCTCAAAAAAGAGTGAGAACTTCCTGAATCCAACAACACCAAAAGATACATGCCTTGAATATGTCCTAGGAATTGTATAGTTTTGGGAGCAGGAGCTCCCCCACTGCAGCTTGAGACAGACACAAGGAATGCAGCTCTTCGGTAGATTCAGGCTCATGTTCTCCTTCAGGTATTTGCAACGACTGCCATAACTCTTGAATAATGTGGAGCTGAACAGTTTCAACACATCTGTGACCTCGAGCATATGGAAGACCACATTTATAGCATAGTCCTTTTGCTTTTCGATAAGCCATCAGAGAAGACAACCAGTCACCATTGTTGGAGGTCTTGGCAGCACCCACCATTGTAGCATCATCATGCTTGGGCTGCTAGAACGACGAAGGAGGAAGTGGTAAAGGCAGAGACGGCTTGGAAAACCTCTTTAGTTTATAGACAACGTCCAACTTCTGAGTGTCCCGCTTGCGATCGCCGACCTCTTCCTGCAATTGAGCCAAAACATAGGCAGTATCCAAATCTATGGGTCGCTGAACCATAATCACCAAACGAATGTCGTCTCGGAGACCATCCATGAATCTCATAGTATAGTACAATGGATCAGAGTTTGGACTATATGCACGTAACTGGTCAATAAGCTAGGAGAAACGATCTACATAATCGGCCACAGTGGTGTTTTGCCGAATATGAAGCAATTGCCTAACAAGAACCTCGTGCTGGTCTTTACCAAAACGATCCATAACCATATGCACAAACTCTTGCCAAGAAAGACGACTCAAATGATACTCGACAGGCTGAAGCAAACGGGCTGTTGATCCAGAAAAATGCATGCGAGCAACTTTGATCCATACATTAGGGTCCACTAAGTACATGGCGAAATAATCCTCGCACCATGTTTGCCATAGCTTAGGATTATCACCATCGAATCCAGAAAAAATGAACTTTAGGCAGATTTCCTAATGATTGATCCAACTGACCCTATGGTCGACCAAAAAATCCATCATGCATACTGGGTAGAGCTGCAGAGGAAAAGGGTGGAGCACCAGGTATCATACCATTGTTCGGGAGTAGACCAGGGGCATAGAAATACCCAATGCGTGTCTCCCGAGTGTGATGCGCATCGTGGTGCCCCTAAGGGCCATTGATGTTCCTTGTGGTACCTGATTGGCACTGCACCGTCGATCCGTAAGGTCGAAGGATTCCCGCACAAGATGGGGGCGACTCGGCGTTCACGCTCTAGGTGATCGGGAAACTGCTGAACCTCTAAGCGTAATATCTCTAGGTTGGACTAGAGCACGCTCTAGGTGTTCGACATAAGGCCTCCAAGAGTCGAACGTCGTGGTGGCCGACTCGACCACTGCAACGTGCATGGACAACGCGCCATCAACCGCATCAATCCGCTCCCACGATGTCGCTTGTATCTTCGCCATCTGGACATCGATCTGCGACGAGAAGGTCCTGGTAAGGTTCGCCTGCACCGTGGCGACATCTATCCCTTCCACCTTCGCTGACAGCGCCGTGATGGACTGGAGATTGCTAGACACCGTGCGCTCCAATGTCGTCCAGTGGCGATCCTGAGAATCTAGGCGGTCGCAGATTTGCTGCAACAAGCGAGATTGTGTCGCCATAGTTTTCGCCTGCGCCTCCATGGCTCCGCCAGACTAGACTCTTCCGCACTCACCATCAGCGTCCACGCTGAAGCCTCCCTAGGAACCAAATCTGATACCAATTGTCAGCTGCCTATGGCCTGACACCGAAGTAACACGAACATGATACAATAGAGGAGAAGACGACTACTAGTGTTTCAACTTTCAATTGTCAAGAGAGATCGTTCCCCTTGTACAGCTTACTACTTCATATATGAAACACAAAGCCTGATGGCTTATCTAAACGGACCAAGTGTTAGACGGATAACGCCCACTGGGCCTGCGCACCTGTCGGTCCAACTCGGCAACATGTTCAGATGTTTGAATATCTTCATTCCCGCCATTTCTTCTATCTGTAACGACGGAATACTGACAGGCCACGACACGCCTTGGGCTCTCCTCGATGCGATTTGTGAGGCAAGGCTCGCCTTCTTCCACGCACCCATGGAGGACAATCTCCAGTTCACCTGAGATGGGACTCGTCCCGGGCAAAAAACAACTGATGGCACAAAGTTGCCACCAGCAGCAGTTGATCTGGGATTTCCACGAGCCGGAACAACGTTCGTCCGGTCCCTTCAAATCTCCTGACCTAGGTGGGTTCGTGGTCCGTTCTCTTTCCTAGTTTTTCTCCCACCAGACCATTCCCCTATGGATTTTCAATGTTCAAGCGGGGAGATTTTGGGTCTGTGGACTTGGATGTCTCGTTACCGCGCACGCGCCTGAGGTGTTCGATGCTTTGTGCCAGTTAGAGCTCACCCAGCCAATCCCTATTGTCATTCCAACTTCAGGTCGCCTAGTATGATTTGCAGGTGCACATGGTATGGCTGGCCTGCTCAGCTTGCGTGCCGGTCCGAGGAGTTCACCGTCACTTGCCCGGTCGTCGTCCGCCTGGGCGTCACCGGCTTCACAGGTGGTGGTTCGTCTGACAAGCCCACAGTTTCGCTGTGCCAGACTTTGTAACAGCCGTAGTCTACTAGCAGCAGCAGTCAAGATCTCTAAGGACGGCTCCTCTGCGGTTCTGGCCAACAGCCTGCCTTTCAAAGGTTCATCATTTTTTTCTTATTTGGATTGGAAGTTGGAACCCTTCCAAAGGATGTTTAGGATAGCCTACCGTGCGGCTGACCAGTGTCCGTGCCAGAGTCCTTAGCTGCACTGTGAGTGATTTGGGAGTAACTTGCCTACATGCTTACAGGGGCTATTAATTGCGGAATGCTGATGCGGTATGTTTTGATGTTGATAGCACCGTTGATAGCACCGTCATCCTAGACGAGGGCATTGACGAGGATACTAATTTCTGCGGGGCTGGGAAAGCAGTTGCTGAATGGACTGCAAAGTAAACTCTCCATTGTGTAGATTGGTTCGTTTATACTGTTGATTTTGTGGATAGAACTGACATTAGCTTGGTGCTCTCAGGGCCATGATAGGGACTGTTCCGTTGAGGAGGCGCTGGCAGCCAGGCTGTCTTTAATCAAGCCATCTCTCTCCCAGGTGGAAGAGTGCCCGGAGAAGAGGCCACCAAGGTAAGATCGCCATATTCTGAAGTTCATGTTAAGCACAGATATTCGTGTCAGGGAAAATGGTAAGTTTAAATTCTCTGTATATGTGATGCTGTACTTTTTAAGCAGTTATATTAGGTATGGCTCTTACTCTGTACCAGAAGAAGATGAGCTATTTATGTTTTAGTTGTCATAGCTGTTGAAATTTAGTGTGAACACCTACCTTATAGGTACTTAAGGGTTACTTTTTAGTTGTTCTTTTGCTTTATTGTATTCCTAATGAACTTCTGTCTGAGAAGTCATATCCCTGATTGTGCACTAATGTAAAAAAAAACACTTGCTGTGAATTATCAAGTCTGTACTGGAGCAAAAAATGAACAACAATCTAAACTTGCAGCTAGGAAGGTAATTTTGTGTTCTTTTGTCTTCATCTAAATATTCTTAATCTGCTGAGGGTTTTGTGAATAATAACTGTTTCACTGTTTGCATGCAGTATGCTCGCATCATCAGAAGCTTGGGTTTCCAGCAAAATTCAAGGTATGTCTGTATCCCATTCTTAAAACTTGCACTCTAATTCTTGAATAAATGCCGTTGAACTTTGGTGTGCTTTCAGGACTTCAAGATTCAGAACATTGTTAGGTCCTGTGATGTCATTTTCAGAACATTGTTCGGTCCTGTGATGTCAAATCCCCAATCAGGCTCGAGGGTCTTGCATACTCTCACGGTGCTTTCTCAAGTGTAAGTTGCATTCCTCGTCCTTTTTTTAACATAATTCTCTTAGCCACCTTGTTGATTTTCCTGCCAGTGTCCTGACATTTTGCTCGACCTTTCACTTTCCAGTATGAAACAGAGCTCTTCTCTGGCTTGATCTATCGAATGAAGCGGCAAAAAATCATGCTGCTGATTTTTGTTTCCGGCAAGATTGTTCTGACAAGAGCTAAGGTTAGCAGCCATTTCTTGAGTCCATTACCATTAGAGTAGATCTCAAAAAAAGTTTTCTCATTGCGTTAGAGTATATCCAACATTTTCTCTTTCCAGGTGAGAGATGAGACGTACACTGCTTTTGAAAATATCTATCCAGTCCTCACAAAGTTCAGAAAAGTCCGGCAATGTTAAGTACATGGTAATTACTAATGGGCATGGGTAATTAGGGCATGCTGTTCAACTATGTGCCCAGTTGTTGTTGTTGTCCCCTTTTTATCGTTTTGTTTCCTGATGGTACGGGTGATCACATTTTCAGAAAACTTAAGTTCGTCACTTGGTGTATGTAGATAACTTAGGAATGGGCAAATGCTATTGCTGGCCGCCAGCTCTAACTTCCAAGTGTACATATTTCGTAGGAGCCTATGCATACGCTGCCCATCAGTTTCCCATGAGACCTGGTGCTGTGCACTTGTTGATTGATGTCCACACAGCTCAATTATTTGTGATGGGTCATGCTTGGTCGAGTAGATTCATGGGCAGCGGTTGGTTGTAGCTTGCAGTGCCTCATTCTTTTTACTGAATCACCTTCATGGTACAACATTGCTAGCAGTAGACCACATGAATAATTTCAGCGAGTCCATAGTTGCCTGAACTCAGTTTTTTGCATTTGAACTGGTTATAGAAATTGTGAAATGATTAATGGATATTTGGAAGACAAAACTTGAACTTCAGTTTGAGTCTAAATATAGCATACAAAGCCTTTAAAAACAAGAATCCTAAAACATGAAATGCATATGAATCCATTGTTCATGTTGTCGTGTTTGGAAATGATCCAAATATATTTACTCACTTTCTTGAGCCGACGGCCTGACCTAGGCATCATTAAGACAGACGAGTGGTGTCGTTGCTCCTAGAGGCCATCCAAGATGTTACCAAGGAGAAAGTTGAGCAGTCGTAGTGAAGGACGGAAACTTTAGTTGCACGTGTGACATCACATATTTCAGATGTACCACTTTTGACCAGACACGTATGACGTATCCAGTGGGTGCTTAGCAGATAACAATTATTTTTATTGAATACTATAAAAGTACTTTTTTTAAAAAAAATATATGTTTCCTCTGTTTTTTTCTAATGAAATAAAACAATGGCCTGTCTGCCAAAGATCATCTCCACTCGAGGCAGCAACAGCATCTTCACTAATGCTCGTTGTTCATTTTTTTTATCTTCGAAGAAACCTCACAATAGGGTCATATGGTTGCCGGTTTAGGTCCTAGCATCTGCTGGGTGGGATGTCACCACTTCATCTTATTTACATTGCTTGCTTCACCAAATACTGAATTTCTTTCTGAAATGTGACTCTTTCTGTGTAAACCAATAGAGTATGCTACTGCCTTTTACTCAAGTTTCCTACAATGTTACCGGGGTACCCATGTTTGATTTATTTTTGTGGTGGCTTGAGGCTAACTTAACAACTAGCCTACTCATGGTTGGATCAACCGCCCGCGCAACATAGACCGTCGGATGATCCTCGCTGCTCGATGGTCGTTGCCAAAGCGCAACCGCGGAAGATGTCGCTGTCGAAGCCGGTTTTAGCGCCGCCTCAAAGACTTCTTCGTGATGCACCACTTCGCGCTCCAGGCCGTTGTCCCGCCCACCGTCGTGACACATTTGCTCTGCCTCTCCGCGCTCCACCTTGCCATCGATGTGCTCCACCACCTCCGCATCCCCGTCCACCCCGATCCCCCATACCACCCTCCCCAATTGCTTACCGCGTCATCATCGAGTGCCTCGTCGCCCACCACGACTGGCTTGCAAATGTTGTCAAGCTTAAGGACGAAATGCTCAACTCTAGATTCGTCAGACTAGATTCCAAAATCGTTGATGACATTTGGGGCCGAGAGCTACAGTGGGGTGGTTGATGTGCTTGGAGTCTTGGACAGAATGATAAGTTGAAGAATGGACTTAAGTTATTTCGACGATACCATTACATGGCGCACTCACGAGACTTGTATAATATAGTATCCTTTTATGGAATCAATGTGTTTTATTTGAGATGTTGATTAATATTTGCTACATGATTTCGGGCGATATTTTCAATATTGATGGCACTTTGGTGCATTTTATCAATTTTTAGAGAAGTGAACTATAGCAAAAAAAAGGATGGATTTTGTTGTTGGGTTTTCTGTTACTCTCATGAATGATATGTGCATCCACCAAGTCGTAGCTTCCTTTGGTAAGCTCCTTCGTTGGCACAACAGTCCTAGAATCAAGTCTTATGTCCTTGTCAAGTGCATGTACAAATCCTTTAATGACGTGCCAAGACACATCATGCTCACTCAGGGAGAGGTTTCCACTGGTCTGGGATGTTCTTGGACTGTCCTTGTGTACATTCTAACGCCAGAAGACAACTGGAGGCTAGGGGATATTGAAGCCCTTGTTAATCATGAAGATGATGTTCCTCCCAATGGCAACCCTCATCCTCTACCAGAAGAAGACAATGATGAAGATTTCTTTCAAGCTGAGGGAGACATCATGGAAAATGCTGATAATCACAACTTGGGAGGTGTTCAGGGTCCTGCCCAGGGTGATCCTATCTAGGATAATGCAACTATGAACATGGGAATAAAAACAATTGGCATCTGTTGGCCCTACAACCCCATTTCCCTCCTCAGGCTCATGACATGCATGAGAAGATTATGTTGGACTCTACTGATAGACTGGATGATGGGGCTGATTCCTCCTCCTCCTCGTCTAACAACTCGGTTGTAAGATGCAAGAACAATAGCAGATTCCGGTTTAGGACTGTTGGTGATCTCCTTGAACTTGGTGCTTTCCCTCTATCTCTTGATCTTCTATCACGTGAAGTCTTGGGATGGACTGAACAATTCATGTCCATGGTGTAAGGAAAATGGACCTCGGGCCATTTGGCTCAAAAGGTTTTGGTGTTTGATGATCAACACAATCTGTGGACTAATGAGTTTGCAAGTGTTTATGTTTGTAGTTACAGGATGCTAAAAGTGACTTGGACTAAGGCATTGAGAAAAGCAACACCTAAAAAGAAGACATTATGAAGATCACACTGTCGATACCCTAAAACAGGGTACCCCCTACTGTTGTATAAAAGCACAGTGCCAACACGACTATCTATAGTCGCGTGGTAAAAAGGCTGTACGTGGGACCAGGCCATGACTCGCCCAAGCGTCGGGCGACTACTCTGGGCCAGCAACAGCACTGACCTCACCACCTGGGCAGGTCTGGTACCATCGCGTGTCCAGAGAGCTGCACACTCTAGGGCATCACCAGCGGGCCCAGACCCTCATGCGGAGGTGCCGGACCCTTGTATATACAGACCGGGCCTCCGGGTAAGGTCCAGAACCTCCACGGGTGCAAACGGGACCCCTAGGATGGGATTCGGACCCCTCTGTGTGGGGTCCGGGCCGCTCACAGCAAGGTCCCGGGATTTTGGGATAGAGAATACCCAGGCCTTAATCAAGGCCAGGCGGGGGTCCGGAGCCGACACGTGTCCGGACGTTATCGTATACGCTTCTGCTCCCCGCCCAGGCGGAGACCCGATGCTGCCACGTGGCCTACTGCACGTGACGTAAGCCAACGGGCGGAGCCTAACGTAAGGCCTCTAGGCTACGCCGCCTCTGCATTTATTGAGGATAAGGTGCGCCGCCTGTCCATTCCACTTGCAGGCGGTGTGCCGCCTCTGCATTTATTGAGACCTGTCCATTCCGCTGGCAGGCAGCGACCTGTCCATTCCGCAGGCGACAGGCGGCGTGCCTGTCCATTCCACTGGAAGGCGGCACGCCCATACTGCCGCATGCACTACGCTCATCATTACTCGCACGTTACCAAGGAAGCAACCGCTGCATATCAATACTGCATGGACTGCGGACATCATGGTGCCCGGAGATTGCTCAGGCGTTACTTGCATTAGTTACTCCTATAATGTATTCCTTCCGTTATGCTCCTGGGCCCACATGTCGGGGCTCAATATCCTTGTATGTGCCTCCCTTGAGCTATAAAAGGGAAGGCACACAACGTTACAAGACAGACCCTCAGACAGGCTCACAAGCTCTCTCAAGCTCACAGACTCAATACAACACACAGACAGTGGAGTAGGGTATTACACTCCAGCGGCCTGAACCACTCTAAATCCTCGTGTCCACTCGTGTTCGTCGACCATCTAGCAGACAGGCAAAACGCTTAGGCCCTTGCTCATCTTAGGATTTAGGGCGGGTGCGTTTTGCCACCCGGCCGGAGATTTTCCTCTCCGACATTTGGCGCGCTAGGTAGGGGCTTTGGCATTAGGTTTTCGCCTGTTTTCCTGTTCAGAACAATGGTCCAGATCGTCAAGCACCGCGCCATGACTCCTGAGGATTTCCTGCTGGAGGAAGAGGTTGCGTCCTCCATGCCGCGGGCCTCCAACCGCCCTACGCTTGGAGCTGCTGCTCTGCGCGCTGCGCAGCAGCACACGCCTACGCAGACATCCTGGGCTCCGTCACAGGCTGCTCCTGGGGCGTTGTCTGCAGCCAGGGAGTTGCTGCATCACCCTTCGAGTTCCACGGCTTCGCCGGGAGCCATGAAGCAGTGGCGTGACGATGTCGATCGTCTCCTTGGCATGGCGCATTCTGGCTCGGCCAGGTCCAGGCCTCGGTCATTCCGGCGTCAAGGCGTGGCGACGGCGTCCGTGCGCTCACCCTCAGTGAGGGGTGCACAGACCGATGACCTGTGGGCAGAACTCAATCGCAGGCGTGCGGGCGAGGATGCTCGAATCTCTCTGGAGAGGGCGCGGGCGCGCCGACAAAACTTCGAGGGTCGTGAAGATGCTCGAGTCTCTCTAGAGAGAGCGCGTGAGCACCGACAAAACATCGAGGGTCGCAACCTCGATCAAGACTTCGTTGCGGTCGCACCGCAAACTCCAGTGGGTGCCCGGATCGAGGCGGGTGTCCCATTGGCCGGTGTGGGCTGCGCCGCACTGGCAGATCATCTTTGCGCGGCGACTTGGCCATCCAAGTTCCGGCCACACCTGCCGGAAAAGTACGCCGGTACGTCAAACCCGTCGGAATTCTTGCAAGTATACGTCACCGCTATTACGGCAGCAGGTGGAGACACTGTTGTAATGGAAACATACTTCCATGTAGCCTTGTCTGGGTCGGCCCGGACCTAGCTCATGAACCTCACCCCAAGATCGATCTACTCCTAGGAAGAGCTCTGTGCGCGGTTCACAGCGAACTTCGCTAGTGCTTATCAGCAGCATGGTGTGGAGGCTCACCTCCATGTAGTGAGGCAGGAATCCAGGGAAACTCTCCGGGCTTTCATCTCCCGCTTCACCAAGGTACGAGTGACTATACCTCGTATTTCTGATGCTTCCATCATCACCGCTTTCTGCCAAGGGGTGCGTGAAGAGAAGATGCTGGAGATGTTGGCCACGCATGACGTGGAGACTGTCACCACGCTCTTCGCTCTGGCCGACAAATGTGCTAGAGCTGCCGAGGGCCAGGCATGGCACTCGGCACCACAGATCGGAGTTACCCAGACGGGTGGCTTGGGTGCCGTCACCCAGGGCGGCAACAACAACAACAAGAAGAAGAACCACGGCCACGAGAGGCGCAGTCTGCTGCTCCGGTCGTTGCAGCTATGACTGGGGGCCGGAATGAGCGCAACAAGCGCCCACGGCCATAGGGAGGCAACAGTGGGTCATGCCCTGTGCACCCCAACAGTCGCCACAGCGCCTCGGAGTGCCACGAGATCATCAAGCTCGCGAAGCGTGTCAGCGAGCGGCGCGAGCAGACTTCCAAGGATGGCTCCCCACCTCGTCACCGGCCTGGCAAGGAGAGGGTCGACGACAGTGATGTGGCCGCGGGAGAACGAGACCTTGGGTATCAGTCCCCCGAGCAGGTCCTCAAGGACATCCTCACTGGAGACTCCGACTCCGGTGATGATAACGACCGCCGCAAGAAGCTGTACGTGATGTACGGCAGAAGCTAGGAACTCACCTCCCGCAGGAACGTGAAGTCCCTGCGCCGCGAGGTCCTGTCGACGACCCCAGGGGTCCCGAGGGCAGCCCCACACCAGCGATGGCGAAGCACCACTATCTCCTTCGGGGCATCCGACTGCCCCGAGAACATGGCAGGGGCCGGCATACTGCCGCTCATCACCGCCCCTGTCATTGCCAACATCAAGTTGCATCATGTTCTGATCGACGGTGGGGCTGGGCTCAACGTCATCAGCCACACTGCGTTCAGGTAGCTGCAGATCCCAACTCGTCCATTCTTCGGAGTGGGCGCTCAACTGGTGTATCCCCTTGGGAGCATCACGCTCCTGGTTACATTCGGGACAGAGGAAAACTTCCGCACAGAGAACGTCCAGTTCGACGTTGCGGAGGTTAACCTCCCGTTCAATGCCATCATTGGCAGGCCGGCCCTGTACCGATTCATGGCCATTGCCCATTATGGGTATTTGGTCCTCAAGATGCCATCTCCAGCCGGGGTCCTCACCGTGCGGGGCGACCGCGTCGCTGCACTTGCGGCCATCGAGAAGTTGCACGCTCTGGAGGCAGAAACTGCTCGCCCGAACGACGGAGGGAGGGACCCCTCGACCTCCGGTACCAAGGCGCCTACCAAGGGGCCAAAGGTGCGGCCATCCGGAGCAGACGGCGTACCCGTCAAGGCCATTCGGCTCAGCGTGGATTCCCCCAGACCACTCGCATTGCGGGTGATCTGGAGGAAAAATAGGAACTCGCGCTCGTCGCCTTCCTCCAGGCAAATGCAGACGTGTTCGCGTGGGAGCCGTCGCAGATGCTTGGGATCCCCAGGGAGGTGATCGAGCACCATCTGAAGATCCACCCTGACGCCAAACCGGTGAGTTAGAAGCCTCAGAGACAGTCCGTTGAGCGGCAGGACTTCATCCGTAAGGAGGTCCGGAAGCTGCTGGACGCTGGCTTCATCGAAGAGGTTCATCACCCAGTGTGGCTGGACAATCCAGTCATCATCCCAAAGGCAAACGAGAAGCTTCGGATGTGTATCGACTACACCAGCCTTAATAAAGCTTGTCCCAAGGACCCGTATCCACTTCCACGTATAGATCGAATTATGGATTCTACCTTCGGGTGTGACCTCTTATCCTTCTTAGATGCTTACTCTGGTTTCCATCAAATCTAGATGTCTAGGGAAGATAGGAAGCGTACCGCTTTTGTAACAGTGGATGGGCTTTACTGCTATGTCGTAATGCCTTACGGTCTGAAAAACGCCTTGCCGACATTTGTGCGGGCGATGAGTAAGACTTTCAGGGACCTGATTAGGGACAAGGTGGAAGTGTACGTCGATGACATTGTAGTAAAGACTAAGAGAGGGTCGACCCTAGTGGAAGACTTAACCCTGGTCTTTGACAAGCTGCGGGCAACACGCACAAAGCTGAACCCGGACAAGTGCGTCTTTGGTGTCTCCGCAGGAAAGTTGCTAGGGTTCCTGGTTTCGCACCGGGGCATTGAAGCAAACCCGGAGAAGATCAAAGCGATTGAGGCGATGAGGCCTCCGACCCGTATCAAGGATGTACAGAAGCTTACGGGGTCATTAGCCGCCCTTAGCCGCTTCATTTCAAGGCTGGTTGAGAGGGCGCTGCCCTTCTTCAAGCTGTTGCGGAAGTCCGGTCCATTCCCTGGACCGAAGAGGCGGAACAAGCCTTTCAAGTGTTGAAGCAGCACCTGGTGTCCCTACCAATACTGGTAGCTCCAGAACCTGGGGAGACGTTGTATTTATACATCGCGGCGGCTACAGAAGCGGTGAGCATGGTGCTAGTCGTTGAAAGGATGGCACAAGAAGGCCAGGAACCTGAGGGCTCGGGACCGGCTACAGGGGTCCGGACCATTCAGAGGCCGGTCTACTACATCAGCGAGGTCCTCCATGAAACAAAGGCCAGGTACCTTGAGACGCACAAACTTCTCTATGTTGTGCTTGTTGCGTCCAGGAAGTTGCGCCACTATTTCTAGGCACACAGGGTCGTGGTGGTGACCTCCTTTTCGTTAAGGGCCATCCTCCACAACTCTAACTCCATAGGCAACATCGCCAAGTGGGCCGCAGAGCTCGCTGAGTTCCAGCTGGACTTCCAGCCTCGCCACGCCATCAAGAGCCAGGTCCTGGCTGACTTCATCATGGAGTGGACACCTCCCCTGAGCGCCCTTGGGGTCCAGATCCTGATTCAGACCCCACACCTGCGGAGCCCAAGGGTCCGGTCTTCACCGAGCCACACTAGACACTCTTCTTCGATGGATCCGCCCGTCAGCAGGGTGGTGGAGCCGGAGTGGTCCTCATCGACCCAAGCGGAGATCAAGTGAAGTACATGGTGCACCTTGAGTTCAAGGCCACCAACAACATGGCGGAGTACGAAGCACTGATCTTCGGCTTGTCAGCGGCCCTATCCCTAGGGATCCGCTAGCTCCTCGTGAAGGGGGACTCCCAGTTGATCATCATGCAGGTCCACGGGGAATGTAGCTGCAACGAGCCTAGGCTCGCAGCTTACCTCCTCCACGTAAGGAAGCTGGAAAAGGACTTCACGGCCCTGGAACTGCAACATGTTCCTCGGGCTGACAACTCGGTGGCAGATGAACTCTCCAAGAGGGCATCAACTTGGTCACCCGCGCCCGAGGGCGTCTTCAAAAGACGACTGCTGAGACCCACCGCCCAGCCTGCCGTACTGGGCGAAGGGGGCGAGTCACGAGACTAGCACCTCGCAGCTAGCGGTCCCGATGGCGTCCCATCTATAGAACCCACCGAAGACTGTGTGTTCTATAGGGGGTCCTGCCAACCTCTTAGCTCCACAGCCAATGGCTCAGAGTGGTCCCGATGCATGGATCTCCGAGATCCGGGACTACCTGAAGGAAAATATCCTTCCTGAAGATCATGTGTCCGCAGAGCGCATAGTGCGGTTGGCTAAACGATACGCGGTGGTGGAAGGGGATCTCTACCGCCGTGGCGCCAACGACATTCTCATGCGGTGCATCACCCAGGAGGAGGGTCGTGAGCTACTCGCAGAGATCCATGGAGGTGAGTGCGGAAGTCATTCGTCATCCCGCACGCTGGTCGGTAAGGCCTTCTGGCATGGCTTCTACTGGCCAACCGCTCTCCAGGATGCAGCTGAGATGTTAAAGTCCTGCAAGGCGTGTCAGTTCCATGCAAAGCAGATACACACACTAGCTCAGGCTCTGCAGATGATTCCACCCTCCTGGCCATTCGCCGTATGGGGGTTGGATATCCTGGGACCATTCCCCAGGGCCGTCGGTGGGTACCGTTTCCTCTTCGTCGCCATCGACAAGTTCACGAAGTGGCCTAAGGCCACCCCTGTGGTCAGCATCACCTAGGGTGCTGTTGTTGCCTTCCTCAAATCGATCGTCTGCAGATTCGGGGTCCCAAGCCGTATCATTACGGACAACGGGACCCAGTTTACAAGTCTCTAGTTGTATTGCGAGGGCATCGGCACCCAGCTCTGCTTTACGTCTGTGGCTCATCCCAAGAGCAACGACCAGGCGGAGAGGGCAAACGCAGAAATCCTTAGAGGACTCAAGACACACACCTATGACTGCTTGAAAAAGCATGGTGCAAATTGGGTCAACGAGCTTCCGTCTGTGCTAGGGGGAACTGGACCACACCCAGCCGAGCTACCGGGGAGACCCCGTTCTTCCTGGTCTACGGGGCCGAAGCCTGCCTTCCCCCGGAAATCCTTATGGGCTCCCCACAGGTCCAGTCGTTTGATGAGTCTATGCAGGAACAGCTACGACGTGAGGACATGGACTTCATCGACGAGCGCAGATGGCGAGTGGCGATCCGAAATGCACGGTACAACCAAGCGCTCAGGCACTACCACCAACGGTTCGTGCATAGTAGGGAGCTCAGGGTCGGGGACCTAGTCCTAAGGCGAGTACTGAACCGAGAAGGGCTCCACAAACTCTCTCCCAGTTGGGAAGGACCCTTCAAGGCGACGGAAGTATGCCGACCCGGGTGTGTCCGCCTTGCCACAACTGAAGGAGTGCCTCTTCCCAACCCCTGGAACATAGAGCATCTCCGTAAGTTCTTCCCATAGAAGTGAAACTAGGGGGTTGAGTTTTCTTCCTTCGTAACTAGGTTGTGCATGTGTACATCAATCCGGTGAGGTCCGCCGTCGTAAGCCCGGCCTGTTGGCCTGCACCCACGTATATCAAGTTATAAGGAAAGAATTTAACCCCTAGAGGAGCTTTTGTGATTGTTTTATTCTGCTTCAGTTCACAACCGTTACTTTTTATCTAACACACCCATATAGTTTCCCACCCTTGCTAGTATGATGACATCCGAATTGAGTAATACAGGCTTGCAATTCGGGACCCCTATCCCGCTACAGGGGGCCCGACAGCCTGCAGGTCCGGTTCTAGAGAATGGGCGCTCGTTTCCTAGAGTGGTCCAGAGCCGTGCAAAACCCCCTTAGTATTGCAAAGGAATTTAAAGTTTGGATTTAAATATTGATTTGGCCAAAAGCTAAATAGTAGAAGGAAAAATAGTTACACTGTTAGACTGAGGTTAAAAAAATCAGAGAAGTACTTAATCACTCCCTAACCTGTTTAAAAATAGTAAACCCTTCAGTACACCAAATTAAGGTAGGGTTTGCCATTTAAAACATTTTAACTTAAAAGATAAGGAAAATAGAAAAGGTAATTTAAATTAAGAACCAGGGAGCAACCACATTTTTGTTATCTCACTTATTTAATGTGGTTCACTGGAAAAATTTATTAGACCTTTGTTTAGTACAAAAGAAATGAGATACCTTTTATTTTATGCAAACAAAGAAAACTTAGGAAAATCTTAGAGAAATAATCCTGAGGAGAAAACACCCCAAACTTTGGGATAACTAATACTTTGTTATTATGAACATAGGAAAAATATGAGTTCTGTTGTTTGATATTTTTCAAATAACAAGTTAGTTATAAGTACCTTTTTTGCATTAAACCTTAGAAAAGCATAACTAAATAACCACTAAGTAACCCTCTGTGATTTTTGGCACAGAAGCATGATATTACCCATAGATTCCATCAAAAATAACTCTTAGTACAAAGCCCACACCTAGATGGGAGATGTAGTGCAAAGTGACCCCTCTGCCCCAACTTTTGTTATTTTTGTCCAGGGCATATTCTATTTATTTTTTACCTCCAAATTATAGGATAGACTACAATAACCAATAGTAACCCACTGTAATGTTTACAGAATTTTTGGAAATTTTGAAATCACTGTTGTAGTTCAAACCCAACTTAAGAGCATGAAAAGAAAATAAAAGAAAGAATTAAGTAGTGGAGTTAAATGTTACCCTGACCAAAACAGCAAAATTCTTAAGGACCTACTAGAACCTTTAAGGCCAATCCAAGCCTTAATCCACTATGGTTGCCTCTAAGCAAAACCTCAAACCTAAATTGATAAGCATAAACCACAAGAGCTTCTTATAACCAGGAAACCCTAAGTTATCAACTAACTTAACTCTTCTTCACTACGCATAATGGTTACTAAATCCTGCATATCATAGCATATATATTTCTTACTCATTGCATTCGATAGATTGCAACCTCGCTGACGGAGAGTACATCCTCGTGCCGGAGCAAGGAGTTGCTCAGGAGGTAGCCCCGGATCCAGCACCAGAGCCCGCCATCGAGGATCTGCCTGCCCCAGCTTTGGAAGGCAAGCCCCGGTTTTATGCATAACCTACTTATTATGCTATTTTACTACACTTATTGTTTGTAGGTTTGAATGTGCACTTAAGTGTAGGAGTTGTTTGGAACTTTAGTTGCATGACTCAGGATTCCCTTTGAGATGAATACTAGTATGCTAGGTCGAGTAGCTGCTTTACTAATTAGGACCTCGGTAGAAGTCGAGTGAGTTTTCTAGCACTCGCACGAGGTCAGGAATTGGTTGTATCCATTTTTATATCATAATGATGTTAGTCTGTGGACAACAATCCATGGGGGTTGGTTGTCTATGAGATGGAAAAATTGGAATAAGGATTAAGGTGTGGTACCGTGTGTCAAGCGTTTGAACGTACTAAACATATGCCGAGAAATATGGTAAATCGGTAAGCCTAGTACCTGAGTGAACCTGCCCGCAGATTGCCCTCCTCACGCAACCTGAGACGTGGTCTCCCATTCCGGTTATGGTGGGTACAAGTGCAGTCACTGCACGACGGCAGTCGGGGTCAGTGAGGCATTGTACGCCAAGGCGGTGAGCCCCTTTCTGTTGCCAGGGAATTGATGGGGACAGTTGATGTGTGTGGGGACGGAGTGCCTCGCCACGTTGTGTGTTTAGGTTTACCTTGCAAGGTTTAAAAACTCGATTTGAATCGTCTGCTTCTAGCAGCTAATGAGACTGCTTGATCCATGCTGCTACATTGAGTAACAAGTGGAAACATGATGACTTGGCAAAAGTTGTTGATTGCTAAATGTTTGATACCATGTATGACTAGATAGGTACACATTTAGTCTTAAGAGAGCCACACAAAAATTTGAAAAAGCTAAAACTCGATTTTAGACTCAGCTAGTGCTTTTGGCAAACCAAACCCCTCAGCCAAACAGCGACATGTCTAGAGGTAGAGGAGTAGACTCCTCACACCGGGTAAGTCTAGCTGAGTATTAGTATACTCAGCCTTGCTTGTCGCATAATTTTACAGGTTCTCTAGAGGACATGGTTGCTGGAGTGACTTGGCCGTCCATCTTGCCACCGGGTTGGACAGTCGAGTGGGACCCTACCTTGGCCGAGGAGGAGCATGAGGAGTGATGGGACAGGCTTCCCCATCCCTCCATTTATCGTTAGTTTTATTCCACTGCATTCCAAACAATGATCACTACTTTTGCTAAAACTCCGATGATGATGTAATAAATTTGATACTCCTTAATGTATGGTTTTATGCTTTATTGTATTTGCTTTGTGCTTCACCATCGAGTGAGTACGTGGTACTTGATCCTGTTAGTGGCCTCATAGGACTAGATCCGAGGGACTGACGTGTTATTCCTATTTAAGTGTGGTCTAGCCTCTAAGGCGGGACTTAGGCACTTAAGTTGGAATAATTCGGGCGGTTCCGCCACAGCTGGTATCGGAGCTCGTACCACCACAGAGGAATCAATAAACTATAAATACCATCCTTTTCAAAAGTAAAACTTGATAGAAACAAATGTTGGGTAGATCGTCAAGACGATAAGGATAGACCTAGGACATGAAGCCTTAGGATGATAGAGGGGTAGCTAGGTGACTATCTGAGTGAGCCCTACAGGCTACTATAAGGGATGGGAGTTTTTCCCTGTTCCCTCTAGGTTGAAGTGAGGTCGTTTAGGACGAACATGCATGCATCCTTACTTAAACTACTTGATAATTAGATAAGAATTTTTAATACATGATAATGACAAATTAAGTACCCTCAGTGACATTGTCGTAGCCATAGAGAGGCCGAGCTTTGATCCCTTTTTATTTTTAATTCCTTTTCTTTATACTTACGCTTAACCATACACAGATGACTTCTCACGGATCCTCGGAAGGAGGGAACGCACAGTCCCACACGGACGGACTAGCACGAGAGGGTTTTCCCCATATCTTGTGGGAGGTGCTTCAGGGAGCTGGTTACACGATGCCTCCCCAGTACGCGGTGCAGCTGTTTGAGAAGCACCGAGTGCCCCGCTGTAGGGTGAGGATGACCCTGGAGCCTCATCCCCTACAGCCAGGCTGGCGTTCGTTGGACTCCGAGTCTTTCGGATACCGTGTTGAAGATACTATCGAGGCGATTGCTCTCCACGGGCTGACCACCTTCTGTGGTTTTCACCCCTTGGAGCTGTCTACTCATCCCATCGGCTTGTTCCCTGCTGAAAAGGAGGACGACCCAATGTGGAAAGACAGAGTGGAGCATGCCAAGGATATATGGGCTCTTTACCAGGGCAGACTGCGCACTTGACGGTTCGATGCATGGATGCTCTGTATTGTCTGCAGGTGAGGCGAGGAGAGGCAATGTCTCATCTGATGGCATTATTGGAGGCTACCAAGATTACCTTGGACAACAGAGAGGAACTTGTGGTAGACCTGTCCACTGAGATGGTGGAAAAGGACCTACAGGTGGAACAGATGTCCAACGAGATCCAGGAGCTAGTGGGAACCAGGGAGAGCACCATTGAGGTTCTCGAGGATCAGCTCATCAACACTCAGCAGCAACTCGCGGAAGCTAACCAACATTTGGATATGCACCACCAGGAGATCTAGGATATGGAGGCCAACGAGGATGTCGACATTGAGGGAGGAGAGGAGCTGGAGCCTGCCTCCAGTTTGGACACTGCTGGCTCCAGGAGACCACCTTCCCCCGAGTCGAGCGTTGCCTCGTTTGCTCACTAGGTCGTCGGGATAGAGTTAGCAGTGTGTGGCGGTAGAAACTCCTCGAGACTAGCTTAGCTTTTGCACCCTTGGGGTACTAGGCTAGACAGAGTTGAGTCTTTTGGGTCACTGATGTAATCTTAGCAAACTCTTTTGGAAGTATGGATGTTGAATGAAGTCCGTTTTAATTTATGAATGAAAGCTTTTATGCCATAAGGACTCTTTTTATGAATTATGCAAGAAAATAGTGGTTTACCCTTGCGAATCTTTCACCACGTATGAACCCTGACATCAGAAATGGGATATTGAGAGCATTCTTGATTTTTTCAGATGGCAGGAAGAGCACGTCGTGGACAGAATGAACGCATTCCTCCGCCACCGCCTCCTACCCTGCAAGAACTGATGTCTCAGCAGAACGAGATTCTGCGACAGTTGGCTCAGCGTCAGCCGCCACCTCAGCATTATGGTGGTGGTGATCATCATCGTCACCCAGCAGCAGCCACTTATCAGGAATTCCTTGGCACGCAGTCGCCTTTGTTCATTCGGGCAGAAGATCCACTTGATGCGGATGTATGGCTTAGGGTAGTGGAATCCAAATTCTCACTACTCAATGGAGTTTGTTCAGATGTGACTAAGGTTAGTTTCGCCACCCAGCAGCTTCGCGGACCCGCGCGGACATGGTGGGACCACTTCCTTGCTATGCAGCCAGTTGACCATGAGGTGGAATGGAGAGAGTTCAAGGCAGCTTTCAGGGGGCATCATATACCAGCAGGAATTATGGACCGCAAACTCAATGAGTTTTTGGCACTTACTCAGGGGAATCAGACAGTGTTAAAATATGCTCAGGCCTTCAATGACCTGTGCCAGTATGCCGGATATCATGCAGACACTGATGAGAAGAAGAGGGATAGGTTCAGGAGGGGGCTCAGCACTAAGCTCCGCGACCGTCTCAACACCGTCAGGGCCAACAGTTACAATGAGTTAGTCAACATGGCCATATCTTAGGAGGACTGCATCACAGTCCGTTAGGCAGAAAAGAAGAGGAAGACCCCTGTGGCAGGACCTTCAGCTCAGCCACAGCGCTTCAGGATCGTATCTGACACTCAGAACAGGGGATCCCAGCAGCAGCAAGAACGTTGGGTGATCTGACCACAGCAGCAGCAGCAGGTGAAAGCATCTAGGCCCCTGGTTGGTTTTAGTGATTAATGACAACGTAATATTATATGTGACTAACGTGTGTTTTGCAGAGACAAATGGTAAGTTAGGTCGCATGACAGGTAGAAGTACTACAACGGTGAAAACAATCTCGGAGATAAAAACTCAAAGCGACGGCTAAAACGACGAAACAAAAGGTGAAGGTCTACGAAGTCCGAGTGTCAAGGAGATGTGGACACTCGTGGTTTAGTTAGGTCTTTTATTCTCTTTTAGCCGTACTATAAAGAGGGGTTGTCGATGAGTAGTTTGACCAAGAGAGTTCTAGTGTAGTGTTGGTGCACAATCACACTCACATACAGTGCTAGGTGTCACTCTAGAACTCACTCACAAGTTAGAACGAAAACCGATTTGAAAATCAGCTGAAAAACAAGAAGTAGGTTTTCTGTCCCTGGGAGCACCGGACTGTCCGGTGTGCACCGGACTGTTCGGTGCACCCTCTGCCAGGTGGGGCCAGGCTGGTCCGGGGCAGAGGCATTCCTTCCGCAGAAACCCGAGAGCGCAGGTTTGAGAGTTGAATTTTAGTGGCGCACCGGACATCGCACCGGACTGTCCGGTGTGCACCGGACAGTGACTGTTCACTGTCCGGTGTGCCATGAGTCCAACGGCTAGCTGTCAGAACTAGCCGTTGGAAACGACCGTTGGCGCACCGGTGGCGCACCGGACTGTCCGGTGCGCCAGTGCACAGAAAGTTGCCTGTAATGGCTAGTTGGTGGGTGAGGGCTATTTATACCCCTTCCACCCACCATATTCAATGTCTTGCACTCCACATTTATTCCAGCATATTGCTAGAGCATTGCAAGCACCAAAAGCCTAGTGAGGAGATTAGAGAATCTTAATCCGCGTTTGTTCCTCATTAGCGCTAGCGAGAGCCACCTAGAGCACACACCACTTGCATTAGGCTTCTCTTGGTCAAGCGAAAGTCTACGGCTTGTTACTCTTGGTGATCGGCATCACCTAGACGGCTTGGTGGCATTGGGAGCTCGGTGATCACCGTGAAGATCTTGTTGGTGACCCGACTCAAGTTTGTAAGCGGTCTCGAGGGATCCACCGCGCCGGAGTGGCAAAGGATCATCTCGTAGTGAGCACTTGGTTCTTGCGAGGATCAAGGGGGAGCGATACCCTTGCGCGGGTGCTCCAACGAGGACTAGTGGAGAGTGCCGACTCTTCGATACCTCGGGAAAAATTGGAGGAGTCTTCTAAACCTTGCTTTACATTCTGCACTTAATTCAAGCACTTTACATTGTGTATTTGTTTAGCAAGTATTTGAAGTATTGTCTTAGCATTGTTGCATTTCTAGTATTATATTCTTAGTGCTAGTAGTTGGGGTGAAGTTGGGCTCTTGCTTAAGTTTTAATTAGTATTGATTTTTTAGAAAAGCCCAATTCACCCCCCCCCCCTCTTGGGCATCGTGATCCTTTCAATTGGTATCAGAGCCTTGTTGCTCATAGATTAGCTTAACCGCTAGAGTTACGATGTCCGGTGGGGATGGACCTCCTCCCGTTTTTGATGGTGACGATTTTCCTTATTGGAAAATTCGTATGGAAGCATACTTAGAGGCTATAGACATTGGTGTGTATAAAGCCGCCACACAAGGATTCCCCGAACCTAGAGATCCCACAAATCTTGTAGGTGATGAGTTCAATTATTAGAAATGGAATGCTAAGGCCAAAAACACCCTTTTTAGAGGCCTTTGCAAAGATGTGTTCAATAGAGTAAGAAATCATAAAAATGCTCATGATTTGTGGATGGACATTTGTGCTCTACACGAAGGAACTAGAAGTGAACGTGAGGAAAGATATCACATAGCCATGAGAAAGTTAAATTCTTTTGAAATGCTTACTAATGAAAATGCAAATGCTATGTACTCACGTCTCAATATTCTTGTAGAGGAAGTTAATGGATTGGGGCTTACTCAAATCTCACAACCGGATGTTGTGAGGAAGATTCTCAGTGTCCTCCCAATAGACAAATATGGACACATTGTCACTGTGCTACATCAAATGGATCTTTCAGTTACCACACCTACACAAATTTTGGGAAAGATCAATGCCCATGAAATGTACATGCACATCAACGACAAAGAAGAATCATCTTCCAAAAGAAAGGATTTGGCTCTCAAAGCAAATCATGACCAAAAGCAAAAATACAAGTTG
Source organism: Zea mays (assembly GCF_902167145.1). NCBI lineage: Eukaryota > Viridiplantae > Streptophyta > Magnoliopsida > Poales > Poaceae > Zea > Zea mays. The sequence continues at coordinate 45,460,220 of NC_050102.1, forward strand.
AGGAAGAATCCTCAAGTGATGATGACCTTGATGCAAACATTGCCTTGATGGTAAGAAAGACCACCAAGATGTTGAAGAAACTAAATAGAGAAGGCATCAAATTTGATTCAAGGAAGAATAAATTCTTTTCCAACAAAAGAAAGCCCATTTCTGAGATGGACTGCTACAACTGTGGTGAGCTCGGTCATCTTGCTCATCAATGCAACAAGCCCAAGAAGAATAAGTTCAAGGGCAAGAAAGAAGATGACAGTGATGATGAAAAGAAGGAAAAGAAATTCTTCAAGAGGAAGGATGGGAAGCAAAAGAGGTTCCACAAGAAGAAGAATGGAAAGACATATATTGTTGGCGACTGGCTCACCGACATCGAATCATCAAGTGGGTCTTCTTCAAGTGAAGAAGAGAATGATGAAAAAGTTGCCGCCATCGCCGGGGACTTCTCTTCACCACCACCATCGCCATCATCAACTTCTCACCTATGCCTCATGGCTAGGGGTGAACGGAAGGTACAAAATGATATTAATATTGCTGATGATAGTGATAGTGATAGTGATGAGGAATTTGCTTCACCTTCATATGATGAGTTAGCTTACTTGCTTAAAGAATATACACAAATCATTAGAAAGTCAAAAGCTAAATGTGATAGGTTGAAAAATGAAAATGAATCTTTAAATGCCAAATATGACATAGTTATAAAGGCTAGTGATGAAATAAAAGAAGAGAATAAAACTATGTCATCAACTATAAATGAGCTCACAAACTCCCTAAAAGATGCTAAGGAAAAATATGACAAATTAAATGAAGCTAATAGGGAGTTGCAAAATAGACTAGTAAAGATCAAGGAAGACTATACTCAAATTAAATTTGATCATGACAATCTTCTTGTTGAAAATGAACTTTTCTCTTGCAAAACACATGAGGCTATTAACCCTGCTGTTAAGTTTGATGTAGCAACCTCATGTGATGATTTGAGTCAAGAAGAGCAAACTAGTCTACATGCTGAATTGACTGAAAAAGTTGAAGTCCTGACTTTAGACAACCAAAAATTGAAGAATTACTTGACTGATGCAACTACTAGAGGAAAGGTTGCTATTGAGAACAATGATTTCAACAATGAGTTGGCAGTGGATAATCAAAGGCTTAAAATGAGGTCAAGAAACTAAAAAGTGAAAATGAACATCTTGCAACAAGTGTGCAAAAGTTCAACAAGGGTCAATACCTCCAAAATGAGCTGCTTATGAACACTGTTATGAAAAACAACAAGAGTGGTATTGGATACAATGCTTTTGTGCAAAAGAAAGCTACCACTCAATACAAGGCAAAGCAGACTCACAAGCCTATCAAATGCTTTGAGTGTGGAAATGAAGGTCATTTTGCCCACAACTGCAAAGCCAAACCACCAACTTCCTTGCCTAAGCACTCAAGACCATTTGCTTTCAATGCTCATTATGTTCTAAGAAAGGTTGCAAATGGAAAGGTTAAAGTTACATTCCTAGGTCCACCAAACAAGAGTAGACCTAGACAAATCTGGGTGGCAAAGTCCTTAATTGAGAGAGTCACTGGTCCTATGCAATATAGGGCCCTCAAAACTCAAGCTTGAATTGTCTGTGGATGTAGGTGAACTACAAGACCGTTGGGAGTCATTGGGTTATTGACAGTGGATGCACACAACATATGACAGGCAACCCACGAATGTTCACCTCTCTGGATGAAAATGTTGATGGTCAAGATAAAATTACATTTGGAGACAATTCAAAAGGAAAAGTACAAGGACTTGGCAAGGTGGCAATCTCAAATGATTTATCAATATCAAATGTTCTCTTAGTTGCACCTTTAAGCTTCAATTTATTATCAGTGGGTCAACTCTGTGATCTTGGACTTCAATGCTTATTCACTCCAACAGAGGTTATTGTGACAAAGATGGATGATGAATCAATGGTATTCAAGGGATTTAGATACAACAACCTCTACTTAGTGGATTTCACTTCAGAAGATGCAGACTTAAGAACTTGTCTCTTCACCAAAGCTTCTCTTGGATGGCTTTGGCATAGGAGGCTTGCACATGTTGGGATGAGCACACTCAAGAAGGTGTTAAAGAAAGATATGGTTAGAGGATTAAAGGATGTGGTGTTTGAAAAAGACAAGCCATGCAGTGCATGTCAAGCTGGAAAGCAAGTTGCTAATACACATCCTACTAAAGCTTTCATGTCAACATCAAGGCCACTGGAACTACTTCATATGGATTTATTTGGACCTACAAATTATGTCAGTGCCGGTGGCAACCTCTACTGTCTAGTGATTGTTGGTGACTTCTCAAGATACACTTGGGTGTTCTTTCTCCATGACAAATCTGAAGTTGCATCTATATTTAAGAAGTTTGCTAAGAAAGCACAAAATGAATTTGATTGCAAGATCAAGAAGATTAGAAGTGACAATGGCAAAGAATTTGACAACACCAACATTCATGAGTACTGTGATGAAATTGGGGTCAAGCATGAAGTATCTGCAACATACACACCTCAACAAAATGGAGTTGTTGAAAGGAAGAACAGGACCTTGATCACTCTTGCAAGAACAATGATTGATGAGTATAACACACCGGAGAGGTTTTGGGCCGAAGCTGTCAACATTGCTTGTTATGCATCAAACAGGCTATTTCCTCACCGGCTACTTGCGAAGACTCCTTATGAACTGCTAAATGGGAAAAAGCCAGACGTCTCCTTCCGGGTGTTCGGGTGCAAATGCTACATCTACAAGAAACGCCATCACCTAGGGAAGTTTCAAAGACGTTGTGATATTGGTTTTCTTTTGGGTTATTCATTAAAGTCCAAAGCATATCGAGTATTCAACCATGCCACTGGCGTGGTAGAAGAAACATATGATGTGGAATTTGATGAGACTAATGGCTCCCAAGGAGCACTTGAAAATCTTGATGATGTAGGTGATGAGCCACTTAGGGAAGCAATGAAGAACATGCCTATTGGAGCTATCAAACCAAAAGAAGATGAAGAAGAGGTGCAAATCATTGACAGACCTTCTTCATCAAATGTACCACAAGATGATGAAAAAGATGAGAGGCATGCAAATGAAGATACATTTGTCTCTCATGAACAAGCAAGGGTACAAGCCGAAGATGTTGATGCTCCAGGATCTTCTTCCCAAGTGGTTGACAGGAGAAACTCATCACTACTTCAAGCTCATCCTCAAAACCAAATCATCGGGAGTCCTTCACAAGGGGTTATTACTCGATCACATAGACATGCTTCTTTTATTGAACATCACTCCTTTGTTTCTTGTGTTGAGCCTACTTGTATAGATGAGGCGCTACAGGATCCGGACTGGGTGAATGCCATGCATGAAGAACTTAACAACTTCACCCGTAACGAAGTTTGGACCCTGGAGAAGCCCCCACAAGATGCAAGAATCATTGGAACAAAATGGGTGTTCAGAAACAAACAAGATGATCAAGGTGTGATTGTAAGGAACAAGGCAAGACTTGTCGCAAAGGGATTCTCTCAAATTGAAGGCTTAGATTTTGGAGAGACCTTTGCACCGGTTGCTCGACTGGAAGCCATCCATATCCTACTTGCATATGCATCATGCTATGATATAAAACTTTATCAAATGGATGTAAAAAGTGCATTTTTAAATGGCTTCATAAATGAACTTGTATATGTTAAGCAACCGCCTGGATTTGAAGACCCTAGATATCCTAACCATGCTTACAGGTTGTCCAAGGCGCTATATGGGCTAAAGCAGGCTCCAAGGGCCTGGTATGAGCGCCTTCACGACTTCCTCATCGAAAAGGGCTTCAAGATCGGGACCGTCGACACAACTCTCTTCACAAAGAAACATAACGGTGATATTTTCATTTGTCAAGTATATGTTGATGATATAATCTTTGGCTCGACAAATGACTATCATTGCAAGGAATTTGGTGAGTTGATGTCGAAGGAGTTCGAGATGTCAATGATTGGTGAGCTAACGTACTTCCTCGGCTTTCAAGTCAAGCAAATGAAAGATGGTAACTTCCTCTCACAAGAGAAGTATACCAAACACTTGTTGAAAAGGTTCAACATGGAGAAGTGCAAACCAATCAAGACCCCCATGCCTACAAATGGACATCTCGACTTAGATGAGGGAGGTAACCCGGTTAATCAAACTCTCTACCATTCTATGATTGGTAGTTTATTGTACCTTACCGCATCTAGGCCCGATATTATGTTTAGTGTCTCCATGTGTGCTAGATTTCAATCTAATCCTAAGAAAGCTCATCTTCGCGCTGTTAAGAGAATTCTTAGGTATCTCAGGCACACCACAAGCGTTGGTCTGTGGTATCCCAAAGGAGCTACTTTTGATTTAATTGGCTATTCCGATTCGGATTATGCCGGTTGCAAAATTGATAGGAAAAGTACTTCTGGGGGATGCCATCTGCTTGGTAGATCACTAGTTTCATGGACATCCAAAAAGCAAAATAGTGTTGCCTTGTCAACTGCCGAAGCGGAATACATTGCCGCAGGTGCTTGTTGCACACAAATTTTATATATGAAACAAACTCTTCTAGACTATGGCGTAGTTCTAGAAAAGGTACCTTTGTTGTGTGATAATGAGAGTGCTGTTAAAATTGCTAATAATCCTGTACAACACTCTCGCACCAAGCACATTGATATCCGTCATCACTTCCTTAGAGATCATGTTGCTAAAGGAGATATCATTTTAGAAGGAGTGAGGTCGAAAGATCAATTAGCGGATATTTTCACTAAGCCACTTGATAAGACCCGCTTTTGCATGTTGAGGAATGAACTAAATATTCTTGATCTCAGAAATTTTATGTAAAATGTCAAATGGTGTTGTCAAGCTTGCATTGCATGTTTAAATTCCTTATTGCATCTAGGGCTTGTCTAACCTAGTTGAGATAACCGCCAACAAAGCGAGTGAAAAAGCTTAACTCGGATCAAACTTGACAAGTCTTAGTTTTAAGCTTTTAGCACTTAAATTCTTACTTGTTATGCAATTGTTGGTTCTTGAAATATGCATGAGGTACTGCACTAAGGGGGAGTATTCAAAACTCAAATCACTCATGAAAACCCCTAATGCAAGCCAAAATGCAAATTTCACCATTTGCCTATTTTCTCTAAAAATTATCTAGCCTAAGGAAAAATATTTTGAAAAATGTATGAGGGTGCCAATACCTGTCCCAACAAGTGTTATTTTGTGTGATTATAAGTTGGGATTTGGTTTGGTTGGGAGTTCGATAGAAAAATTCAAAATTTTCCAAACTCCCCTCTGTCTGGGCTCACCGGACAGTCCGGTGTGCACTGGACACTGCACTGTGCAATGTCCGGTGCACCGGCAGCCGCGCGCTCAAACTCCTTTTTTCTGTGCGCTGTCCGGTGGTTCACCGGACAGCTACTGTGCGATGTCCGGTGTGCACCGGACAGGCACTGTAGACTGTTCGGTGCGCCCATATCGCGTTTTAAAAAAAGGCCTCCAGCCTGAGACCGAGCCAGAGGCTCCATTCACTCCCCCGCCAGTGCTTCTCTCTGTCTCTCTGGCGTCTCCCCTCCGCCGGCGACCTCCCCCCCACCGGCGACTCTCCGGCGACCTCGTGCCCCTCTCCTTCCCTCTCCGGTGAGCAGCACTTCCCCCCTCTCCTTCCCTCTATTTCAATCGGTCTGTGAGGCAGTGAGGCACTCCTTCTCCACCCTATGTCCATTTTTCAAATTCCTGTCAAATCCAATGAATCTCAAAGGTGGAATGTGTTCAATTGTCCCCATTGTGTATTCCTGCAGGTTTCTAGCTCCCTTTGGGAGGGTTTCACAACCTAATTTGACTCAATCTCCCAAAACCTAATTCACCGCACGCCAAGTGTTCGGTGAAATGCCCAAACTAGCCAAAAATGCTCCAATTGAACCCAAACTTTTCAGGCACCTTCACAACACTCCGAGTAACATACTTGCCAAATTTCACGCCAATCCGAGATCCCAGGCTTAAAAATTCACCAAATTCCCCGTTTCGAGCGATCGTTTCCGAGCCGAGTGCCCAAATCTCCTTTTCTTCGCCTAAATTCAAACCAAGCACACAGTTCACTCATATTCACCTACATAAACCTATTCGTGAAGTATCGGCTCAATTCCATGTCGTTTCGTGTCTCAATTCGAATTCCAAACCTCCTATGGCACTTTTTATCGTTCAAACGTCGTTTTCACGTCGTTTGACCTATCGATCGTCTCGTCTCGTGTTTTCTGTGCCATATCTCTCTGTGTATGTATTTATTCACATTTCATATACTTATGACTATGTGACTAATACGTGCTCACCTCTTCTGTCATTTCAGTGACCTTGATTGCCCGTGTGCCGTCTCCCGTCCTGCCTGGATCGTCACCTCTCGTGTGAGCTTTCCAGGTAGTCATCTCATCTTTTGCTAATCTATCGGACATTTTCGCTCTATGCTTAGTCACTCTCTCTCATTTGCAGACATCAGTTCAGGATGCCGCACACGAAGAATGTGTCGGCGCCAGGGGGAGGCGATGATGAGGATCCTCGTCGTCCCTTCAGGCAGGTCAAGGGCAAGACCGTTTACTTGGAGCAGCAGGAAGGCCGCAAGAAGCGGCATACGGACAGAGCAGCCCGTGCAGCGGCAGCGGCTGCAGCAGCCGCTGCGCAGGCCGAGCTTGGAGATCAGCCGCAGACTCCGTCAGATCAGATCGCATACCGTGTTCGTCGTCTCGCCTCCCGGCCTCGCTCCTCCACTCACACCTCCGCTTCCACTCCGCCACCCACTCTGCCTGCTCCCGTCACTCCTACTGCTCCATCCACCTCCACAGCCATACCCGCTACCTCCACTACGCCAGCTTCCACTGCTCCTCCTCCTCCCACTCCCGCTTCAGCTCCTCCTGTCCCTCCACCTCGATTCTGGGAGCGCGATGAGACTGAGGTTCGACCCCTGGCTACGGATCCTCGATTGTTTGACCTTCAGCGTGCTACAGCGGCACGAGTACGTAGGTTCAGATACGTACCCGTGGAGTCTTGGCTACCAGCTCAGAGAGACCCTGCAGCAGGTGACCTATTCAGCACACGTATTCAGGAGTCGTTTTTCAGAGCTCAGATGTCTGCTCAGATAGCTCTGCGAGTGCACCGACTTTTGAATCTTCCAGCCTTTCTGCTTGCAGCCGGTGCTGACTCTGAGGCGCACCTCACCTATCTGCCTGGCCTTCAGACCCTTCTGACTACCAGCGGCAGGTATGTTGAGGAGTGGGTACGAGTCTTCTACGCCTCTGTATGGATTGACCCGGATCATCACTGGATGAGGTTCCATTTTGAGCGAGAGGATGTCACCATTACTGCCAGTCAGATCTGCCAGCTTTTTGGATTTCCCGAGTCGACGACTCGTCTTCACAGCCTCTGCTACGGCACTTCTGACCCTCCTCGTCGCCCTCATGGCGGTGTGGCTCCGGGTACAGCTCACGTCGCGGCTCTGTTCCGCCCACCCTTCTCAGATGGGTCGCGACGTTCACCGGCAGATTTTACTACAACAGCCAAGTATTTATATGAGCTTATCAGACGGACTCTTCTGCCGAGGATGGGATACAGGGAGGCTACCACACATATACAGCTCTGGCTCCTTGGTGCCCTGGTCTCTCACTCTGAGTTTGACGTTGTGGACTTCCTGATTTGTGAGATCGAGGACACCGTTTTGGATGGGATTCGTGCTCGTTGGCAGTTGCCCTATGCTCACTACTTGTGCCACATCTTTGCGCAGCTGATTCAGCCTCCTCGGTTTCAGGGCACCCTTGAGGCCTCATGCCTCGTTTTTGGATCCTACCGTCCTGCGCCTGAGATTCCTGTGCCAGCTTCTGCTCCTGTTTTTGACTCTCAGGCCGAGGATGCAGCTCTTCGTCAGTTCGACACTCAGGTTACAGCAGCTGATGATGATGATGATGATGATGATTTTGGGGTTCCCCCTCCGCCTCCGCCTCCTATGCCTCCACGCTCACATGATCATGAGGCTGGGAGTTCTAGTGCTGCCCCTGCTACTCCTCAGGCTATGGACCCTGCTCTTGCTTCGATTCTCCAGACTCTCACTCGGCAGCAGGCTCACCTGGCAGCCGAGCAGGCCCGGTTATCCGAGAGGATGCTCTCGATGTTTCAGAACATGCAGGACAGGCAGGATGCGCTTCAGCAGCAGCTACTTCAGGATCGGGCTGAGAGTAGGGCATTCATGGCTCTTATGCTACAGCAGTCTGGTGTCTCAGTACCTCCGGTTCTGTCTGCTCCACCTCCTCCGCTTCACGCTCCAGTTGTGCCATCGATTTTGTCGGGACCTCCTGTTGGTACCTCTTTGCTCCGGCCGGTCACTTTGGCGTTCACCTCTCCGGTTCTCAGCTCTGTCTGCCCGCAGCCGCCAGTGCCACCAGCATCTGTTGTTACCACTACTGCTGTGGCAGTATCTGTGACCACTTCTGTTCCGGTAGCTCCTGCAGCGCGGCCTCAGTCCGAGTCAGTACCAGCTCCAGCTTCTACCGCAGATCCTGGATCCGAGACTGACTCTGACCCTCCGCCGGCATTCGCTCTGCTGCCTCGACCGCGACGGGATGCGCCCCTGCCGCCTCTTCCTGCTTCAGATGTTTAGGTTTGGGTGCCCTTTTGGTGTTTGACGCCAAAGGGGGAGAGATATGAGTTGTGAGAGCTAGGGGGAGTTAGAGAGTTAGCAGAGAGTCATTTTGATGTAATATATGTGCTTGCTACTCTCTGTACTAGCTTGATGTTTTTGGCTCACAAACTCGACATATACTCTCGTTGCTTATGATTGACTGTGTGTATTATGTTTTCACCTTATATTTTATCACCAGTCTTCTAGTTCTTGTTTCATTGATTTAACTTCACTTTTATATGAACAAGAATCTTATGATGTGTATGCGCTCACTCTTATTATTATGGTACACGTTCTTTCTGTCAAAGATTACTGAGTATAACTAACCATTCTTTCTATTGACAGAAACTTCAAAACAATCTACTCTCACAAAACTTGTAGGGTTGTCATCAATCACCAAAAAGGGGGAGATTGAAAGCATCTAGGCCCCTGGTTGGTTTTAGTGATTAATGACAACGTAATATTATATGTGACTAACGTGTGTTTTGCAGAGACAAATGGTAAGTTAGGTCGCATGACAGGTAGAAGTACTACAACGGTGAAAACAATCCCGGAGATAAAAACTCAAAGCGACGGCTAAAACGACGAAACAAAAGGTGAAGGTCTACGAAGTCCGAGTGTCAAGGAGATGTGGACACTCGCGGTTTAGTTAGGTCTTTTATTCTCTTTTAGCCGTACTATAAAGAGGGGTTGTCGATGAGTAGTTTGACCAAGAAGTTCTAGTGTAGTGTTGGTGCACAATCACACTCACATACAGTGCTAGGTGTCACTCTAGAACTCACTCACAAGTTAGAACGAAAACCGATTTGAAAATCAGCTGAAAAACAAGAAGTAGGTTTTCTGTCCCTGGGAGCACCGGACTGTCCGGTGTGCACCGGACTGTCTGGTGCACCCTCTGCCAGGTGGGGCCAGGCTGGTCCGGGGCAGAGGCATTCCTTCCGCAGAAACCTGAGAGCGCAGGTTTGAGAGTTGAATTTTAGTGGCGCACCGGACATCGCACCGGACTGTCCGGTGTGCACCGGACAGTGACTGTTCACTGTCCGGTGTGCCATGAGTCCAACGGCTAGCTGTCAGAACTAGCCGTTGGAAACAACCGTTGGCGCACCGGTGGCGCACCGTTGGCGCACCGGTGGCGCATCGGACTGTCCGGTGCGCCAGTGCGCAGAAAGTTGCCTGTAACGGCTAGTTGGTGGGTGAGGGCTATTTATACCCCTTCCACCCACCATATTCAATGTCTTGCACTCCGCATTTATTCCAGCACATTGCTAGAGCATTGCAAGCATCAAAAGCCTAGTGAGGAGATTAGAGAATCTTAATCCGCGTTTGTTCATCATTAGCGCTAGCGAGAGTCAAGCGAAAGTTTACGGCTTGTTACTCTTGGTGATCGGCATCACCTAGACGGCTTGGTGGCGTTGGGAGCTCGGTGATCACCGTGAAGATCTTGTTGGTGACCTGACTCAAGTTTGTAAGCGGTCTCGAGGGATCCACCGCGCCGGAGTGGCAAAGGATCATCTCGTAGTGAGCACTTGGTTCTTGCGAGGATCAAGGGGGAGCGATACCCTTGCGCGGGTGCTCCAACAAGGACTAGTGGAGAGTGCCGACTCTTCGATACCTCGGGAAAAATTGGAGGAGTCTTCTAAACCTTGCTTTACATTCCGCACTTAATTCAAGCACTTTACATTGTGTATTTGTTTAGCAAGTATTTGAAGTATTGTCTTAGCATTGTTGCATTTCTAGTATTATATTCTTAGTGCTAGTAGTTGGGGTGAAGTTGGGCTCTTGCTTAGCTCTTGCTTAGGTTTTAATTAGTATTGATTTTTTAGAAAAGCCCAATTCACCCCCCTCTTGGGCATCGTGATCCTTTCAGCAGGCACCCAACCGCTCGCAGCCCCCAGTTCAGAGGAACAATCAGCCACAGCAGCAGCAGTACCGTTAGGCCAATGACAACAGGTGTTTCACTTGTGGTAACACCGGGCATTATGCTAAGAATTGCCCCAGAAATCAGCAGAGGCGGGGACAGAATTCCAACCAGAACCAAGGCAAGAGGCAAAAAGGTGCAAGTGAGGCAAGGCAGGCTGAACTTCACCACCATGGATGATATTCCAGAGGGAGCACCCGTCATGACTGGTATCTTTTCAGTTTTGAATTATCCTGCAATTATTCTTTTTGATTCTGGTGCATCACACAGTTTTATCAGTACCAAATTTAGTGCCAATTACCTTTTCAGCACACCAATGGGGGTATCACCATTTCAATACCAGGAGGCAGGGTTGACACCTATCAAATCAACAGGCAAGTGCCTATAAAATTTGGTAGTCTTGTGATTAGGACCACCCTTCTCATCTTGGGTTTGGATAGTGTGGACATTATATTGGGAACTGATTGGTTATCCAGGCATCAGGCAGTACTCGATATTGCAGCAAGGACCATTGGGATTCACTCCCCTAATTGTGGCGAGACTACTTTATATTTACCTAACCAGGGATGTACCCGATCATGTGCCTTCACTATGATAGAGTCGCCTATTGAGAAAATCCCAGTGGTCTGTGACTACCCCGATGTTTTTCCGGATGAATTACTAGGAATGCCACCCGACCGGGACATCGAGTTTGCGATTGAGTTGCAACCCGGGACTGCACCTATATCCAAGAGACCCTATAGAATGCCTCCAGCAGAATTGGTGGAATTGAAAAAGCAACTGCAAGAGTTGTTGGACAAGGGGTTCATTCGTCCAAGTACTTCACCATGGGGATGTCCAGCCTTGTTTGTAAAGAAGAAGGATGAAAGTCTGAGATTGTGTGTCGATTACCGCCCTCTCAATGCGGTGACCATCAAGAACAAATACTCATTGCCTCGCATTGATGTATTGTTTGATCAGTTGGTGGGAGCCAAAGTATTCTCCAAGATAGACCTTCACTCGGGCTACCATCAGATCAAGATCAGGGCCAGCGATATTCCGAAGACGGCTTTCTCTACCAGATATGGGCTTTATGAGTATTTGGTGAGGTCTTTTGGGCTGACCAATGCCCCGGCTGAGCTAGACAAGTTTGTGGTGGTCTTCATCGATGATATCTTAGTTTATTCCAAAAATGAAGCCGAGCACACTAAGCATTTGCATACCGTACTTCAGAGACTGCGCGACCATCGGTTGTATGCTAAATTGTCCAAATGTGAGTTCTGGCTGAGGGAAATCAAGTTTTTGGGTCACACCATTTCTCAGGATGGAGTATCAGTTGATCCTGAGAAGGTACAAGAAGTGATGAATGGGAAACCTCCTACCACAGTACGGCAGATCCGTAGTTTTCTGGGATTGGCAGGGTATTATCGACGATTTATTCCGGATTTCTCCAGGATTGCCAAGCCAATGACTGAATTGTTGAAGAAAGGAGTCAAGTATGAATGGAGCCAGAAATGTGAGGATGCCTTTCAAACGCTAAGGCAGCATTTGACAACAGCACCCGTGCTAGCTCAGCCTGACAACACCAAACCCTTTGAGGTTTATTGCGATGCTTTCGGTACTGGTTTGGGATGTGTCTTGATGCAAGACAACAGAGTTATTGCTTATGCCTTCCGAGCACTCAGACCCCATGAGCAGAACTACCCCACACATGATCTGGAGTTGGCAGCCGTAGTTCATGCTCTCAAGATATGGAGACATTACTTGATGGGAGCTCACTGTAATATTTACACTGATCATAAGAGTCTCAAATATATCTTCACCCAGGCTGATCTTAATATGTGGCAGAGAAGATGGTTAGAGTTAATCAAGGACTATGATTTGGAGGTGCATTACCATCCAGGCAAAGTCAATGTTGTGGCAGATGCCTTAAGCAGGAAAGCCCAGTGCAATTGTATGAATACGGATGCAAGAATCACCACCCTATGTGATGAGTTGTGCAAGCTGAACCTAGAAGTCGTTTCCTCCGGTGCTTTAAGTTATATTTCAGTGGAGCCCACCTTGCATGAGCAAATAGTTATGGCACATATTGGTGACAAGGGTGTTCAAGTTAATAAGGAAATGATCGAGCAGAAGGTGGAAAAATACAAATGTTTCCGTTAGGACAGCAAAGGGATTCTATGGTTTGGAGACCGATTGGTTGTTCCCAAGAACCCCGAGCTCAGAAAGAAAATATTGGATGAAGCTCACCTTTCCAAATTTTCCATGCACCCTGGCAGTAACAAGATGTATCATGACCTCAGATCTTTGTACTGGTGGACCAGAATGAAGAGGGAAATTGCTAAGTATATATCTGAATGCGACACTTGCCAGAGAGTCAAAGCCAGTCATTTGAAGGTAGCACGCACCTTGCAGCCCCTTCCCATACCTTCTTGGAAATGGGAGGATATTTGCATGGATTTCATTGTGGGATTGCCCAATACCTCCCGACACCATGATTCTTTTTGGGTCATTGTGGATAGGTTGACCAAGACAGCTCATTTCTTGTCGGTGCACACCACCCACACGGCAGAGAAATATGCAGAAATCTACATTGACCAGATAGTTTGCTTGCATGGAATACCAAGGACTATCGTATCCGACAGAGGAGCACCATTCGTGGCACGTTTCTGGGAGCAATTGCAAGAATCACTTGGGACTCATGTAATAAGAAGCTCAGCATACCATCCTCAAACAGATGGTCAGACAGAAAGGGTGAATTAGATTTTGGAAGACATGTTGAGGGCATGTGTGCTACACTATGGAAAGGATTGGGACAAGTGTCTTTCATTGGCAGAGTTCTCTTATAATAACAGTTACCAATCCAGTTTGAAGATGGCACCTTTTGAAGCCTTGTATGGGAGAAGGTGTAGGACACCGCTAAATTGGTCACAAGCTGGAGAAAGGGAAATTTTTGGACCTGACCTGGTTCTTGAAGCCGAGGAGAAAGTCAGAGTTATTAAGAAGAACCTAGAAGCTGCTTAGGCCAGGCAAAAGAGCTATCATGACAAGAGGAGGAAGCCTCTATAGTTTGAAGTGGGAGATCATGTTTATCTTAAGGTGTCACCCACCAAAGGTGTTCAGCGGTTTGGAATCAAGGGCAAGTTAACTCCTCGCTACATTGGGCCCTATGAGATCATAGAGATTTGTGGACCTGTGGCATATCAATTGAAGTTGCCACCCCATATGTCAGCAGTTCATGATGTGTTCCGCGTATCTTAGCTGCAGAAATGTGTCCGCTTACCCACGGAAGTGCTACCTGAACCAGAATTGGAGATAGAACCAGACTTATCCTATCAAGAGCACCCCGTCAAGGTATTGGATCAAAAGGAGAGATCAACGCGGGCAAGGTCGATCAACATGTATAAGGTTCAGTGGAGCCACCATTCAGTGGAAGAGGCGACGTGGGAGACTGAGGATTTTCTACGTTCTCGCTTCCCCGACTTTCTGCCCAAAGGAATCAGTACGTAATCCAAAAACCCCACCCCCACCTGCCCTTTGAAACTAAATATAAGAGAAACTTAGATATTCAAGATACGATAAGCTTTGAAAATAACTTTAAAAGGACTTCCTTCTGAAGTTGCAAAGAGAATGACATTCGAAGAGCAGTTAACTAGAGAAACTTAACTAAAGAAAAAAGGCAGCATACCAACACACCTTCTTGGTACCCCTAAAGGATCCCTACCCAAAATCTCGGGGCGAGATTCCTTTAAGGGGGAGGGCTGTAACACCTCAAGTGTTACAAGGCACTGGTTTCATTTATGCCCTGATGACTTGTGATCACATGTGGTTAAGTGGAGGAGAAGAAGCACCTAGAACCTTGGAAGCATGGGTTAGCTAAGGAGGGTTAATGACAAAAGCTATACCCAAACATGTTAAACAATGGTCATTTTGAGCCAAGGAGATTAAACCCTAAAGACACCTAAGGGCACTAGACTTCCAAGCAAGGGATCAGTGGATAAGTTAATCAAATTGCCCAAAACATGATTCTAATCCTTAAATAAAGTTTTAGTAACATTGTAACCTACCAAATGCAGGGGGGAAACATTACAAAAAGACCCCTTGAAGACCCCAAATTCACCCCTTAAGTAGGGAGCACACTAGAGCTCTCTAATCTTTTCTAAGTCAAATTTTAACCCTAATCTAAAGATCAGTTGTGTTCACTTAGTAAATGGCGCCAAAACCACTTGGTTTAAATACCAAAAAGGTGTCAAACCACCTAAGGCACCCACTGGAAAAGTTTGAAACCGAGCCAATTTCATTTGACAAGATTTGGCATCGTTTTTGTTGCGAGGTGGACAGTGGGACAAGCCAGATTTGGCGTCCGCAAATCTCCCTACCTAGGGCATATCTGCCATTGGAACTCACATACAAGGAACAGCCCTAGGTGCTAGGAGGAGGCCTGCGCCGGATTTTTGCCAAGATTAGCACGTTTGTGATCTCGGCGAGCCGTTGAACAGGGGCAGAAGAACACTTCCACATGTTCGACGCGCCCTGAACGCGCCAGAGCACGCCTAGCGCCCAACACCGTGTGCCCCGCGCCGTGCCAAGCCGCGCCCATGTCTCCTACCCGCGCCCGCGTCTATAAAGCCCGCCGAAGCTTCAGCCGTACTCCCCCGCGCGCTGTCGACCTCACTAGAGCAAGAGATCACCGGCGTTTGCCCTGCAAACGGCGTGCCAGCGACCGCCTGATCCCCTGCCACCGTAGACCGTCCAGCAGAGCCATCCCCAACCCCCTCCAACCCTTGGAATAGATTCTACGTGCCCCGGTGAAGCTCCCAAAGCGAGGAATCAAGCTCTGCCTCGCCAGAGACGCCGGATCAAGGTCACCGGACTTCACCCGACCACCGGCAAACGTAGACCGAGCCCCACGGTGAGTTACTCTTTGATTCCTTGCACGGGTCGACTCATTAGCACCCCGTGAAGCTCCCTGTGCCCTTGGATTGACCTGTATCGCCGTGGATAGACCGGAGCACACGCCGCCGACGAGCTCGCCCGCCTGCGCACGTGGACCGGCCGATTCTGGCCATCACCGTCGTCGAGCCGCACCTCGTTGTGACCGCAAGGACCTCCCTAAGCCAACCCCACCCTTCGCTGGACCTTCCTCGCCGCCGGTAAGCCGCGCCACCCTTTTTCCTTTCGTGGGTACTGTTCAAAAGTGGGGAGGGACCTCGAGGAAGAAGAAATACAAGTCAGGGGGGGTTTTGAACTGTCAGTGACTCAGGGGAATAGTTGCGCAGGGGTATAAATTAAAGAAATGGTTTAGGAAGAACCCAGGGTCCTCGGTGTAAACTGGTTTTCCAGGAAACCTTTTTAATATTTCTAATTTAAATACAAACAGAGCTTGTAAAATTCATAACTTCAATTTTATTCAACCAAATTTGGTCAAACCAATTTTGCTTGATTCTAAATAATGTGAACTACTTAGGAAAAATACAAAACCCCCTTAGTATTGCAAAGGAATTTAAAGTTTGGATTTAAATATTGATTTGGCCAAAAGCTAAATAATTGAAGGAAAAATAGTTACACTGTTAGACTGAGGTTAAGAAAAATCAGAGAAGTACTTAATCACTCCCTAACCTGTTTAAAAATAGTAAACCATTCAGTACACCAAATTAAGGTAGGGTTTGCCATTTAAATCATTTTTAACTTAAAAGATAAGAAAAATAGAAAAGGTAATTTAAATTAAGAACCAGGGAGCAACCACATTTTTGTTAACTCACTTATTTAATGTGGTTCACTAGAAAATTTTATTAGGCCTTTGTTTAGTACAAAAGAAATGAGATACCTTTTATTTTATGCAAACAAGTAAAACTTAGGAAAATCTTAGAGAAATAATCCTGAGGAGAAAACACCCCGAACCTTGGGATAACTAATACTTTGTTATTATGAACATAGGAAAAATATGAGTTCTGTTGTTTGATATTTTTCAAATAACAAGTTAGTTATAAGTACCTTTTTGGCATTAAACCTTAGAAAAGCATAACTAAATAACCACTAAGTAACCCTCTGTGATTTTTGGCACAGAAGCATGTTATTATCCATAGATTCCAGCAAAAATAACTCTTAGTACAGAGCCCACACCTAGATGGGAGATGTAGTGCAAAGTGACCCCTCTGCCCCAGCTTTTGTTATTTTTGTCCAGGGCATATTCTATTTATTTTTGACCTCAAAATTATAGGATAGACTACAGTAACCAATAGTAACCCACTGTAATTTTTACAGAATTTTTGGAAATTTTAAATCACTGTTGTAGTTTAAACCCAACTTAAGAGCATGAAAAAAAATAAAAGAAAGAATTAAGTAGTGGAGTTAAATGTTACCCTGACCAAAACAGCAAAACTCTTAAGGACCTACTGAACCTTTAAGGGCAATCCAAGCCTTAATCCACTATGGTTGCCTCTAAGTAAAACCTCAAACCTAAATTGATAAGCATAAACCACAAGAGCTTCTTATAACCAGGAAACCCTAAGTTATCAACTAACTTAGCTCTTCTTCACTACGCATAATAGTTACTAAATCCTGCATATCATAGCATACATATTTCTTACTCATTACATTCGATAGATTGCAACCTCGCTGACGGAGAGTACATCCTCGTGCCGGAGCAAGGAGTTGCTCAGGAGGTAGCCCTGGATCCAGCACCAGAGCCCGCCATCGAGGATCTGCCTGCCCCAGCTTTAGAAGGCAAGCCCCGGTTTTATGCATAACCTACTTATTATGCTATTTTACTACACTTATTGTTTGTAGGTTTGAATGTGCACTTAAGTGTAGGAGTTGTTTGGAACTTTAATTGCATGACTCAGGATTCCCTTTGAGATGAATACTAGTATGCTAGGTCGAGTAGCTGCTTTAATAATTAGGATCTCGGTAGAAGTCGAGTGAGTTTTCTAGCACTCGCGCGAGGTCAGGAATTGGTTGTATCCATCTTTATATCATAATGATGTTAGTCTGTGGACAACAATCCATGGGGGTTGGTTGTCTACGAAACGAAAAAATTGGAATAAGGATTAAGGTGTGGTACCGTGTGTCAAGCGTTTGAACGTACTAAACATATGCCGAGAAATATGGTAAATCGGTAAGCCTAGTACCTGAGTGAACCTGCCCGCAGATTGCCCTCCTCACGCGACCTGAGACATGGTCTCCCATTCCGGTTATGGTGGGTACAAGTGCTGTCACTGCACGACGGCAGTCGGGGTCAGTGAGGCATTGTACGCCAAGGCGGTGAGCCTCTTTCTGTTGCCAGGGAATCGATGGGGACGGTTGATGTGTGTGGGGACGGAGTGCCTCGCCACGTCGTGTGTTTAGGTTTACCTTGCAAGGTTTAAAAACTCGATTCGAATCGTCTGCTTCTCGCAGCTAATGAGACTGCTTGATCCATGCTGCTACATTGAGTAACAAGTGGAGACATGATGACTTGGCAAAAGTTGTTGATTGCTAAATGTTTGATACCATGTATGACTAGATAGGTACACATTTAGTCTTAAGAGAGTCACACAAAAATTTGAAAAAGCTAAAACTCGATTTTAGACTCAGCTAGTGCTTTTGGCAAACCAAACCCCTCAGCCAAACAGCAGCATGTCTAGACGTAGAGGAGTAGACTCCTCACACGGGGTAAGTCTAGTTGAGTATTAGTATACTCAGCCTTGCTTGTGGCATAATTTTATAGGTTCTCTGGAGGACATGGTTGCTGGAGTGACTTGGTCGTCCATCTTGCCACCGGGTTGGACAGTCGAGTTGGACCCTACCTCGGCCGAGGAGGAGCATGAGGAGTGATGGGACAGGCTTCCCCATCCCTCCATTTATCGTTAGTTTTATTCCGCTGCATTCCGAACAATGATCACTACTTTTGCTAAAACTCCAATGATGATGTAATAAATTTGATACTCCTTATTGTATGGTTTTATGCTTTATTGTATTTGCTCTGTGCCTCACCATCGAGTGAGTACATGGTACTTGATCCTGTTAGTGGCCTCGTCGGACTAGATCCGAGAGACTGACGTGTTATTCCTATTTAAGTGTGGTCTAGCCTCTAAGGCGGGACTTAGGCACTTAAGTTGGAATAATTCGGGCAGTTCCGCCACAACGAAGGCGTTCGGCGGTGGAGTCCAGCACTGGGAGGGCGTCGGAGATCGACACTGGCAGCTCCGACACTAGGATAGGACTCATCCCCAGTGGCACCAGCTCCGTGCTCGCCTCACGGGCCCACTTAGCTATCCGCTGAACCCCAGTGCGGTGTTCTGCCTAGAGATCTTCCAGGGCCTTCATGATGGCTTCCGTCACCTAGGGACCCGGAGCCGCCTGCGCCGCTTCGAACCAGCGGACCTGCTCCTTTAGCTCTTTTTCTTTCTTCTCCGCCTCGAGCTCGTGCTCAGCCAGCAGCTCATCTCGCCGGGTGAGCATTTCCTCCCTGAAGGCGAGATCCTTCTCCTGCCTGGCGAGGCCCGTCTCCCGCCTAGCGAGGTCTGTCTCCCGCCTGTCCAAGGACTCTCCTTTCGCTTTATGCTTCTCCTCGGCGAGGGCGGCGTCGTTGGTCTTGCCCTCGAGCTCTTGCTGCAGCTTTTGCAGCCTCTCCACAGTCATGGTCTACTGGATCCGCTGCTCTTCCAGGATCTTGTCCAGGGCACTCAGCTTGGCCCGGAGCTCTGTTGCGAGGTCCTCCCGCTGAGACATGACCTCCTCCCTCCTGGCCAACTTCTTCTCCCTCTGGGACGCCTCCAGCTCCCGGGCGTACACCTTCTGGAGGTCCCTTTTGTAATCCTTGCGGTCCCGCTTGAGCTCGGACCGCTCGGAGGTGAACTGGCGGGACACTGCCTTTGTACGCTCCTCCAGCTGGGTGCGTCAGTCGCTGAGGCGCTGGTGCTTGGCCTCAAGCGCCTCCCACTCCCGCCGGATCGCTACCTCAGTCTCATGAAGAGCCTGATGGGCACGAGACAGCACCCGAGGGAGGGGAACTGGCGCTGCTTCTAGCTCGGCGTCGGACCAGAGTCGCCGCCCAAAAACCACCTCTGTCTCCTCCGGAGTGGGTGGCAGGATGGTGCTGGACGCGCCCCCCACGTCACCCTCAATGGTGGGGGTGGGCGCAGTTGGGACCTCCTCCACCGCTGCCGACGGTGTACTCGACGGCATCGCCGTCGTTGAGGCGGTGGTAGCCGTCGGCGCAGTTGGGACCCCCTCCGCTGCTGCGACGCCGCTTGATGTTGGCGCCGCTGCTGTCGGACCCCCACCTGGAGCATGGGAGCCTGGAGGCGCTGTCTCAGCGGTGGCAGCTGAGGGCGGATCGCCGGCACCACTCCCAGCAGATGCCTGCTGCTAAGAGCCAAACCCGCCGGCGGGCATGGTATCTGGCGGAGGAGGCGCGACCTTGGGAGCAGAGGGGGAGGAAATCCTGACAAGCAAAGGATGGGTTAAGACCCGTCGGCATGATAAATAGACTAATGGAAAAAGGGCTACACTTACTTGGGACCCTGGACTTTCCAGCGACCCTGGAAGCGGGACGACCGCCACTCTTGCTGTTGTTGCTGCTGTGGTTGTTGCTGCTGCTGGTGCCCCTGGGGGAGATCTCCACCAGGTGGTGGTGGTGGCGGCGGGACCGATGGTGGTGGTGGTGGTGGCAGCGGGCCCGATGGTGGTGGTGGCGGAGGACTGACGTGCCTCTGCGCACCCTGGGTCTGGGAGCCAGCCTCCTCGGCCCCACCAGCAGTCCTCTGGCGCTTCTAGGGGGGTCCGAAACAAACGACCCATCGGCGTGGTGCAGCCGGCGTCGCCTCTCTTCCTCCGACCCCCCGGTGCCACCTGGGGTGGAAGAGCTGCTTGCAGGTCCCTTGCTCCTGTCCATGGAGTTGGGGGCCACGGTGGGACCAGCACTAGGAGCCCCTCTTGCAGGCTGGGGACCCCCAGCCGGTACACCAGGGATCTAGATCCCGTGGAGGGGGTCCTGACCGCCGGTCTGACGAACTGCCACACTGCTCTCATCGAGGGTCGGCAGCGTGGCCAGCACCGCCGTTCGCAGCCCTGGATCATCACAGAGCGCCGAGATGTCCTGGGGGAGTATCAAGGATTCAGGGATAAAGGACTCACCAGTAATCCCCTTCACCAGGAGTTCCAGCTCCTCCCGGATAGATTGGTACCCGGCCCGCGCTAGATCCGGCCGATATCATTCGGGCCAGTGAACCAGCAGCACATGCGCGACCTCCTCTGCAGCGGCATGACCCGGCGCTTCAGGAAGTCGCCGACCACATGCATGGAGGTCAGACCACCGGTTGCCAAGGTCTTGATCCTGTCCAGTACGGGCAGGAGCTCTGGCGATAGCGATGGCTTGGCCCTCCATTGCTTTCGGTCGAGTGCTGGCCCGTCGCTCGGCAGGACGAGGCAGTCGTTGGCCTCGGCGCTGGCGATCACCCAGTCGCTGCGCCAATTTTCCCACCTTGCGCCGCCGAGGGTGGGGATGTGATGAGGACATCACTATGAGTACGACTACACCAGCAGCACCTCCACATCAAGCGCCACTTTCTTCATTAGCTAGGCCAATCACTCGGGCCCGTGCCAGAGATCTTAACTTCGTCATGCTACTGAAGAATGAGGGCCCAGAAGAATAGACGACCAGCCCAACTGTGGCCCATAGTGGACGACCTAGGGTTGGCCGCCCCTAGGGGCTGCGCCCCCTCTCTCTATTTATATAGGAGCTGCGCCTCCTTTGTTTTTCGAGTTTTGTTTTACATCTAGCTTTAGCTACCCCAGAACACGCACAAATACGTGCTGTCCTCTGTGATTCAGAACTCCACCTCGAGTGATATTAAGATTGCTCTCATCTTTTTCTTGTTCGTTCTTCGATTGCGCATAGGAAACGATCTTCGTGATCAGGCCGATCTCGCATCAGCAAGGTCGGTAACCATTGGAAGTTGGTTCAGCGATTGCATTGGCGCTTCGGGATCACTCGTCGTAGTCGGATCGTGAGGGTCTACTTCCACCAAATCGGAATTATCTCCACTCACCGAAAGATCGGGCACTCCAACTCTATCAAGTGGTATCAGATTTCCAGGTTGATCGGTGAGTTTATCGAGTGTTTTTTTCTCCTACAGTCCACAAAACCACATAAAAAATCAGGTTAGACCTTATACCAGCACCCTTTTGAGCCTCGCACCTTCTTTCAATAACCTGCATTGTTGAATTTGTGTGCTTTCACGTCATTTGTTGCTGGTCGCATTGTGTTTTTTTTTCTCACCATCCTTCTTCCTTCCTTGTTTTTCTCCTTCGGTTACATCAAACCCTAGCGCGCCGCAACCATATTCCTTGTTTTTCTCCTTCAGTTACATCAAACCCTAGCGCGCCGCAACCATCTTCCTTGTTTCTCTCCTTCGGTTACATCAAACCGAGCCAACGCCACAAACCGAGTCAACGCCGCTTCCTTATTTTTCTCCTTCGGTTACGTTAAAAAAAACAGAAAAAAAAAACAAACCGAGTCAACGCCGCTTCCTTGTTTTTCTCCTTCGGTTACGTCAAAAAAAAAGAGAAACAAAAAAACAAAGAAAACGAAGGAGAAAGGATATAAAGCGGTTGTTTCATCTCGGTCGTTTTAAACATACCTTCCTTAAACCGGGCATAACTTTTCGCTCGGTTGTTCAAAAAATCTGAAATTTTTACAGGAGCTTGTTGACACCATTCTGAGGCCGGCCAAACTCACCTACGGTCTGTTTGGGTTTCGACAAAATTGTCAAAAAAATTCAGGAAAATAAAGAAAAAAATTCGTCAAAGTTCTCGCACGCTTTTCAGAGAACTTCCTGATTTTCTGTAGACCACATCTGAACTCTGTTTTAGGTGAAATTTCGTGTAGCTCCTATTTTGTTGCTCATTGTGCTGAGAAAAATATCAAAAAAATCATACAAAAAAGAAAAACAAAATCACCTGTGATTCCTACTAGTGCCTTTTTGGCCTCGCTAGTACAATATTTACGCTACTGCCATTCTGCTATTTCCATCCGTCCTTTGCACTTATGGCCAGCAATATAGTTTCGTGTTTTGCACTATAATTCAACTTTGCATTATTGTTTGATCGTGCTAATCCTTGACTTGAGTGTAGCCTACCCAGAACTCCACATATTTCTATGACGAGCAGGTTTCTGTTTCTCCACGCAATCGCTCATCCAATCTTTCACCGGTTCCACCTGTTGATTGCAGTTCACCACTGTGGCTTGGTAAGAACGGATAAGAATTTGATAACAACATTTCATTGAGCAAGTTGTCACCACCATTTCCCTGTTGTCGTCGGTTTTTCTCCTTTTGGTGTTTTGGTGTTTGCGCTAACTATGGCAGGAGCACACGACACGGTGGATGCCCAGTTGCTGGAAGTAAGGGGACAAGTTGATGGACTTGCTGCTGACATTAGGACGATGCATGAACGGCTTGATTCGGCGGTCACTTCGACGACCGAGCGTTTCAACCAGCTTGACCTTGCTCAAACGGCGACTCGCACCACACTCGACACCATCCTGGCACGCCTTGATGCGTTGACCACAAAGATGGAGGAGGACTACAACGGTGACACTGAGCAGGACGATGGAGATCATCGTGGTCGTGCACGCCGTGTGGTTCGTCATCCCCCTAATGACTTATTTTCTAAGATTAAATTTAAAATTCCACCTTTTAATGGCAAATATGATCCTGCTGCATATCTTGATTGGGAGTTAGAGGTTGAACAAAAATTTTCATGCCATGATATTGCTGCACATTCTCAGGTTAAAGCTGCTATTAGTGAATTTACTGATTTTGCTTTAATTTGGTGGCGTGAGTATAAAATGAAACATCCCACTGCCATTCCAACCACTTGGGATCAGTTGAAAGCTGTGATGCGACATCGATTTGTGCCTTCGTATTATGCTCGTGATTTGCTTAATAAAATGCAGTGTTTTCATCAAGGTTCTCAATCTGTTGAGGACTATTTCCAGGAGTTACAAAAAGGTATGATTCGTTGTGGGATATTGGAGGACAACGACGCTGCTATGGCACGTTTTCGTGGTGGTTTAAACCGCGAAATCCAGGATATACTTGATTATAAGGAATATTATGATATGACCACTTTATTTGAATATGCTTGCAAAGCTGAACGTGAAGTGCAGGGACGCCGCTCGAAGACATATTCTAACCCTTTTGCAGGACGAAGCTCGACATCCACCTCAGCACCAGTTCCCCTTGCACCATCCACGTCCACCACTACTCCACGCGAGAAGACGACCAAACCAGCCAGCACTACCCCGCCCACAGGTCATACACGGGATATTCAGTGTCATCGCTGTAGAGGATTTGGCCATGTGATTCGAGACTGCCCAAACAAGCGCACTTTGCTCATTCGTGACGATGGTGAGTACTCTTCCGCTAGTGATTCTGAAGAAATTGAACATGCACTACTTGCCACTAACCATGCAGCTCAGGCGGAGGTACATGTCAACCCGGGCGACGCTGATAGGTATGAAAGTCTTGTTGTGCAGCGTGTTCTTAGTACACAGGTCGCTTTGCCCGAGAAGAATCAGCGACACACTCTGTTCCATACAAAGGGTGTTGTGCAGGAGCGGTCAATTCGCATCATTATCGACAGCGGCAGTTGCAACAATTTGGCGAGTACCATGTTGGTCGAAAAGTTGTCGTTACCCACTCGTAAGCATCCAAACCCATATCACATTCAATGGCTTAATGATGGTGGTAAAATAAAAATCACGCGTTCCGTGCGTGTTCCTTTCTCCATGGGTGCTTATTCTGATTTTGTTGATTGTGATGTTATTCCCATGGAAGCATGCTCTTTGTTACTTGGTCGACCTTGGCAATATGATACTGATAGCTTGCATCATGGTCGTTCGAATCATTATTCTTTCATTTTTAAGGGTCAGAAAATAATTATACATCCAATGACACCTGAACAAATTGTTAAAGATGATCTTGCCCGGGCTACTATAACTGCTAAACAACTTGATCCATCGTCCTCTGTTCCTTCTGAAATCAAGTTGAAGGCTCCTGTTTTACATGCTACACGTGCTGATTTTGATGATCTACACGGTGCTCATTTGCCATGCTATGCACTTGTATGCTCTAGTGTCCTCATTTCACTTGATGATGCACCATCTTTGGCCATTCCCCCTATGGTTGCTAACCTTTTGCAGGAGTACGCTGATGTCTTTTCCAAAGACTTACCACCGGGTCTCCCACCGCTTCGTGGCATTGAGCACCAGATCGACCTCATCCCCGGCGCACAGCTTCCGAACCGCGCACTGTACCGTACAAATCCGGATGAGACAAAGGAGATTCAGCGCCAGGTACAGGCGTTGCTTGACAAGGGATACATTCGTGAGTCTCTTAGCCCTTGCTTTGTTCCTGTGTTACTTGTTCCCAAGAAAGATGGGTCATGGCGTATGTGTGTAGACTGTCGTGCTATTAATAACATCACTATTTGTTATCGATATCCTATACCACGCCTTGATGATATGCTAGATGAGCTTAGTGGTGCCATTATTTTCACTAAGATTGATTTGCGTAGTGGTTACCACCAGATTAGAATGAGACTGGGTTATGAATGGAAAACAACTTTTAAAACGAAATTTGGTTTATATGAATGGTTGGTTATGCCGTTTGGATTGACTAATGCTCCCAGCACTTTTATGCGAGTGATGAATGAAGTTCTGAGGCCCTTCATAGGATTGTTTGTGGTTGTTTATTTTGATGATATCCTTATTTACAGCAAATCTAAGAAAGAGCATTTGGAACATTTAAGTGCTGTTTTTGATGCATTGTGTGCTGCCCAGTTATTTGCTAACATGGAAAAATGCATCTTTTGCACACGACGTGTCTCGTTTCTTGGTTATGTTGTTACTCTACAGGGCATTGAGGTGGATAGCAGCAAGATTGCTGCCATTCGGGAGTGGCCTACACCGACGACGGTCACACAAATTCGAAGCTTTCTTGGACTTGCCGGTTTCTACCGCAGATTTGTTCGTGATTTTAGCTCCATTGCAGCGCCTCTACATGAGCTTACAAAGAAAGATGTGCCGTTTGCTTGGAGTGATTCGCAGGAGGAAGCGTTCAGCACTTTGAAAGATAAGTTAACCCAAGCTCCCCTATTGCAATTGCCTGATTTTAATAAAGTGTTTGAGCTTGAATGCGATGCTAGCGGTATTGGGCTAGGTGCTGTTTTGTTACAAGAAGGAAAACCAGTTGCTTATTTTAGTGAAAAATTAAGCGGTGCTAGTCTGAAATATTCTACTTATGATAAGGAGCTTTACGCTTTAGTGCGCACTTTGCATACATGGCAGCACTATCTTTGGCATCGTGAGTTCATAATTCATTCTAATCATGAGGCTTTAAAACATATTCGTACCCAAACAAATCTGAACCGTCGTCATGCTAAATGGGTAGAATTCATTGAGTGTTTTCCTTACATTATTAAACACAAGAACGGGAAGGACAATGTTATTGCTGATGCTTTGTCTCGTCGCTATACCATGCTGTCACAGTTAGATTTTAAAATCTTTGGTTTGCACACTGTGAAAAATCAATATGTTGACGATGCTGATTTTAAAGATGCTTTCGGCCATTGTATTAATGGGAAACCATGGGGCAAATTTCACATACAGGATGGGTTCCTGTTTTGCGCTAACAAGCTATGTGTTCCAGCTAGCTCGGTTCATCTTTTGTTGTTACAGGAAGCGCATGGAGGCGGTCTCATGGGGCACTTTGGCGTCTACAAGACACATGAGGTGTTGGCTGCCCACTTCTTTTGGCCTCGGATGCGCGCTGATGTTGAGCGCCTTGTTGCACGGTGCACTACTTGTCAGAAAGCTAAGTCACGGTTGAACAACCATGGTTTGTATATACCTTTGCCTGTTCCTACTTCCCCTTGGATTGATATTTCGATGGATTTTGTTTTGGGATTGCCTAGAACTAAGAAGGGGAGGGATAGCATTTTTGTGGTTGTTGATCGATTCTCCAAAATGGCTCATTCATACCTTGTCATAAGACTGATGATGCTAGAAATGTTGCTGAATTGTTTTTTAGAGAGATTATTCGTTTGCACGGTATTCCCAATACAATAGTCTCAGATCGTGATTCTAAGTTTCTTAGTCATTTTTGGAGATCTCTGTGGAATAAATTGGGAACTAAATTGCTGTTTAGCACCACTTGTCACCCTCAGACTGATGGTCAAACTGAGGTAGTTAATCGAACTTTGTCTACCATGCTTAGGGCTATTTTAGACAAAAATTTGAAACGTTGGGAGGATTGCTTGCCTCATGTTGAGTTTGCTTATAATCATGCAACACATTCTTCTACAAAGATGTGCCCTTTTCAAATTGTTTATGGTTACATTCCTAGGGCGCCTATTGCTTTGTTTTCGCTTGATGCTGCGGACGCCCCACACATAGATGTTGTTGCACATGTTGAACAAATGATTAACCTCCATGAACAAACTCAACAAAACATTGCTGCTACTAATGCAAAAAATCAGGTTGCTGGTAGTAAAGGAAGAAAACTTGTTACTTTTGAGCCAGGTGATATGGTTTGGTTGCACTTGAGAAAGGATCGGTTTCCTACTTTGCGCCGTTCTAAATTAATGCCTCGTGCTGCTGGTCCTTTTAAGGTGCTAACAAAGATTAATGATAATGCTTATATCCTTGACCTGCCTGTGGAATTTGGTGTTTCCACTAGTTTTAATGTTGTAGATTTGAAACCATATATGGCCGAGGATGAGGAGTTGCCGTCGAGGACGACTTCACTTCAAGAAGGGGAGGATGATGAGGACATCACTATGAGTACGACTACACCAGCAGCACCTCCACATCAAGCGCCACTTCCTTCATTAGCTGGGCCAATCACTCGGGCCCGTGCCAGAGATCTTAACTTCGTCATGCTACTGAAGAATGAGGGCCCAGAAGAATAGACAACCAGCCCAACTGTGGCCCATAGTGGACGACCTAGGGTTGGTCGCCCCTAGGGGCTGCGCCCCCTCTCTCTATTTATATAGGAGCTGCGCCTCCTTTGTTTTTTGAGTTTTGTTTTACATCTAGCTTTAGCTACCCCAGAACACGCACAAATATGTGCTGTCCTCTGTGATTCAGAAATCCACCTCGAGTGATATTAAGATTGCTCGCATCTTTTTCTTGTTCGTTCTTCGATTGCGCACAGGAAACGATCTTTGTGATCAGGCCGATCTCGCATCAGCAAGGTCGGTAACCATTGGAAGTTGGTTCAGCGATTGCATTGGCGCTTCGAGATCGCTCGTCGTAGTCGGATCGTGAGGGTCTACTTCCACCAAATCGGAATTATCTCCACTCACCGAAAGATCGGGCACTCCAACTCTATCAGGATGTAGGCCATGGCTGAATCTGACCTTGTATGGAAGTAGTAGGCGCCGAGGTGGTCCTTAGCCTTCCCAGACTTCACCAACACGAAGAAATGGCAGAAAAGGGAGGTGCAGGGGGCCACCCCCACGAACATTTCGCAGAGGTGGACGAAGATGGCCGCCTGGAGGATGGAGTGGTGCGTGAGGTGCTGAAGCTGGAGCCTGAGCTCCTCCAACAGCAGCAGGAAGAAAGGCGAGATCGGCAGCGCCAACCCGCAGGAGACGTAGGAGACGAACAAAATGAACTCCCCGGCGGCAAGGTCGCCGAGGGGGACGGCGCTGGCGCAGATTCTTCCGGCGAGCCCTGGCGCGCTCCACCCGAGCAGGCCGCGCACCAGATTGAGTGCCGCCTCACACTGCAAGCGGTCGGGATGGCCAAGCGAAGTCATGGCGTCGGCGGCAGTGTGGGTGTAGAGCAGGAGAGCGCGAATGCAAAGGGGCACAGAGAGCTCGAAGGCGAAAGGGCGCAGTCGATTGGAAGAGAATGCAAAAGGGTAACGACTGCACGTGGAGGTGAACCCTTTTCTAGGAAACCAGAGTCCTCGCTCAAGGAAACCCTTCCGCGTGCCCCTCAATCGCCGCAGGAGATCACGAGCGACGGACACCTAGATCCAGGCAGCCCAGTCTATGACACGGGGGTTCGGGTCCACAAGTCATATACTTTGTGAGTCGGATTTCGGGTGCAGAAGGAACGAACCGCCGCACGCGCCGGTGGTGCGCCTCCTCGGGGCCGCGGCTGAAGACAGAAGGTAACTTTTTAAACCAATGCAGCGGCATCAAGGCATCCTGCGCATGGCCCGACGAAACCACCAGGCGTGGGGGCCGCAGGACAGTCAGCCGTAGGGATAGATATGGAAGTTGGCGTGACCGAAGGCGGATTGACGGTGGGTGCATCAGCGCCCACTGAAACGGCGTGCCAATCACCAAACAAGCCATGTTGAGGCGAAGTACAAGCTTTGGCCCCACCTGCAGACTCGCATCCTCCCCTGAGGTGGGCCCGAGGGCCACTGTCGGTACCCTAAAACAGGGGTACCCCCTAATGCTGTATAAAAGCACAGTGCCCACGCGGCTATCTATAGTCGCGTGGTAAAAATGTTGTACGTGGGACCAGGCCATGACTCGCCCAAGCGTCAGGCGACTACTCTGGGCCAGCAACAGCACCGACCTCACCACCTAGGCAGGTCCGGTACCGCCGTGTGTCCAGAGAGCTGCACACTCTGGGGCATCACTAGTGGGCCCAGACCCTCATGCGGTGGTGCCGGACCCCTGTATATATGGACCGAGCCTCTGGATAAGGTCCAGAACCTCCACAGGCGCAAATCGGACCCCTAGGATGGGATCCGGACCCCTCTGTGTGGGGTCCGGGCCACTCACAGCAGGGTCCCTAGATTATAGGATAGAGAATACTTAGTACTTAATCAAGGCCAGGCGGGGGTCCAGAGCCGACACGTGTCCGGACCTTATCGTATACGCTTCTACGCCCCGCCCAGGCGGAGACTCGATGCTGCCGCGTGGCGTACTGCATGTGACGTAAGCCAATGGGCGGAGCCTGACGTAAGGCCTCTAGGCTATGCCGCCTCTACATTTATTGAGGATAACGCGTGCCGCCTGTCCATTCCACTGGCAGGCGATGTGCCGCCTTTGCATTTATTGAGAGCTGTCCATTCCACTGGCAGGCAGCAACCTGTCCATTCCGCAGGCGACAAGCGGCGTGCCTGTCCATTCCACTGGCAGGCGGCATGCCCATACTGCCGCGTGCACTATGCTCATCATTACTCGCACGTTACCAAGGAAGCAGCCACCGCATATCAATACTGCGTGGACTGCGGACATCATGGCGCCCGGAGATTGCTCAGGCGTTACTTGCATTAGTTACTCCTATAATGTATTCCTTTCGTTATGCTCTTGGGCCCACATGTCGGGGCTCAACATCCTTGTATGTGCCTCCCTTGAGCTATAAAAGGGAAGACACACAACGTTACAAGACAGACCCTCAGATAGGCTCACAAGCTCTCTCAAGCTCACAGACTCAATACAACACACAGATAGTGGAGTAGGGTATTACGCTCCGGCGGCCTGAACCACTCTAAATCCTCATGTCCACTCGTGTTCATCGACCATCTAGCAGACAGGCAAAACGCTTAGGCCCCTCCTCATCATAGGATTTAGGGTGGGTGCGTTCCGCCACCCGGCCGGAGATTTTCCTCTCCGACAAACAAGTATCAAGCAAAGTTCAAGAAACGGAGAAAAGTATTGCCATTGGCAGACTGTCCGGTCGAGGACACCGGACTGTTCGGTGCCACACACCGGACTGCCCGGTGCACCAGGGAACTGTAGCCCAACGACTAGTTCCTGGTGGCACTAGGGGAGAGAAGCTGCCGGACTGTCCGGTGTGAAAGCCTGCAACGCCAACAGTCACCTACGGTGTCAGATCCAATGGCTAGGCGCACCGGACTGTCCGGTGTGCCGTAGAGCAGAAGCTTTTTTCCAATGGTTATAATTGAGTTGGGGCCTATATATACTTCACGCAACCAGCCATTTGAAGGTGTGGGAGCCCAAGCAACATACCAAGGCATAGTATAGACATTTCAAAGTGCTCATACATCCAAGTGCTTAATAGAATCACTCTGTGATTAGCGTAGGTGCTTCACGAAGTGCTTAGATTAGTTAGACCACATTAGCGCTTGCTCTAGGTGAACCCTAGTTAGTTGAGTGAGTTTAGAAAAACAACACAACCCTTCGGCTCTTACGTGAGCCATTGTAATTGTACCAAGTGGGGCGAGAGTCTTGCGAGACCGTGACAACCGCGTTTGTGTCACGACCGCCACAGTGTACTAGAGGGAACAAGGCCCACAACCTTTCAGCCGAAAGATCGATAGTGGAGACGGCGAGGAGCATCCAAGAGGAGCCGAAAGTGGAATCTCTTAGCATGGATATTTTCAATCAAGTTTGTACATTAAAAACTGCTAATGAGATTTTGCTAAAATTACATGAGCTCCATGATGACACATCCAATGTCGGTGAGCAAAAACATTGCCTAGTCTTAAATGAGTATAATTCTTTTGCTACGAAGGATAATGAGCTTGTTAGAGATATGTAATCTCGTTTGAATCTAATCATAAATGAGCTCAATTCTATTGGCATTAATAAACTAGGTGATGCGGACATTATGAGGAAGATTATCTCCCTACTACCACAACAAAGATATGGGAGCATCATCAATATTCTTCACAACATGGAGGACGTAAGTACAATGACCCCAACCATTGTGATCAGAAAAATTGCGACATTTGAAATGTCGAGAAAAATGGGTCGTCAAGAGGAACCAACTTCTTCAAGACCATATTCTTTTGCATGTGATGAAAGAAAAGGCAAAAAGAAGGCTCCCACTCCAAGTTCCTCAAGTGAAGAAGAGGAGGAAGAAGAAAGGATGATGATGAAGATAATCAACCATCAACATCATCCTCCAAGGATGAAGAAACAATCTGACACGTCGGAAAGGTAATAGAGATGATCCGCAAGATTAATCTAATGGGTGTACCTCTGTAGGTCGAGGACCTTTTTTAACATTGATAGGAAAAAGCAAAGAAAGAGATGATGCTTCACATGCGGGGAGAAGGGATACTTCAGGGACATATGTCTAAATATGGTCGAACTCATAAAGGGGAGGAGCAAAGACAAGGCGCTTACAAGTGTCAAAACTTGGGATGACTCTTCAAGCGAAGATGAACCCCTAAGGACGCGTAGCCATTGATCCTCATCACGCTCATCACGGTCATCACGCAAGTGGCTTATGGCAAGAGGTAAAATGAGCATTCCATCCACTAGTGATGATAGCAGTAGTGATGATGAAGGTGAGGGAAAGTCCTCCGTAGATGAGCTTGCGGATGCCATAAATTTTTTTTAGGATGTATGCACTAAACAAAAGGCTCAACTTAAAACTTTGAAAAATAAGTTGATTAGCTCTCAAATTGACTATAAAGGTTTTCTAGAAAAATTTGAAACATTTGCAAATTTAAATTATGAGCTATCAACTAAAATTGAGAAATTAGAGTCTAGTGCCCCATCCTCAGCTACCGATGATGGCCTTATTAAAAAGAATGAAAAACTTAAGGCTAAGTTAGCTAGCTCTCAAGAAGCTAGCTCTCAAGAAGCCACTGAAAACTTGCTAGGGAAAATGGAAATTCTTAGCATACATAATAATGAGCTAACTACTAAGCTAGAAAACATTGGTAGCACCCTAGGAGTATCTTTGGTTGAAATAACTGAAATTATTAAGAAAGATGCTTCTACTTCTTGCTTTGATTTAATTAATGATTCTAACCCCTGCAATCAAGTTCTTGTTAAGAATGTTGTTATAGTAACATGTTCGGACGAGATTGCAATGGAGAATGAGCAGTTAAAGCAAGAGGTGGCTCGCCTTGGCAAGACCTTATATGACAAGAAAGGCAAAGCCAAACAAATCCAACCTCCTCAGGATAACACCACTGCGGGAGTGAATAAGCCTGTGGAGGGCGAAACTGTGATTTGTAGGTTATGCCACAAGGAAGGCCACATGTCCTTCCAATGCAAGGCGAAGGCCGGGGATAAGCAAAAGCTTAAGCAAAAGCCAACAAGCAAAATCTCCAACACCTACATCAACAAGGTGGACAAAAAGGCTGCTACACCATACTTAATCAAAAAGAAAAAGAATGGAAAGGTGATAGCAATCAAGGCCAACAAGCAAGCCAACAAAGGAAAGGGGACCAAACGCATCTGGGTGCCAAAGGAAATTATTTAAACCATGAAAAGCACCAAGAAGGTTTGGATCACGAGAGGGAAGTGAGAAAAGTCTGAAGTACATTAGGGAATTTTGAGACTTGGCAAATTGGGATGTATATCATGGGATGCATCATATTGGATCAAGTCTATTGCCAAGTGGGTTAGTGAATACTTTGGACCCAAATTCTCCACCCATGACTAAGGTAACTAGGTTTAGTGTATTTCCTTTTTAGATATGTGTATCTATTTTCTTGCATCTAGTTTTTACCTTTCATACCTAGTGCCACAATTGCTATTTACCTTTGATTAAAAATGCATGCATACTAGGTCAATCATATGGTAGGATTGCTCACCTTTAATTCGTATTCTTGAGCAAACCTACATGGTTTAAAAGGTTAAGCACGACACATAGCTTATTTAACATTCCTAAGAAAATGATACATCAATTGATATTTCCATATCAATTGTGTTTCAATTGGTATCATTTAACTTATATGTGCCAAAGCTTCGATTATAGATAATTTGCCCCTCTTGACATCAAATCAAAGTGCATGTCTCTTACAAGTATTCAAAACTTGTATGCACACTTACAGGGGGAGGTTACTCTATAATCTAAGTCTTTGACACTGATACCTGTTTTCAAGTCTATTATATGTAGTAGTCTCATTGAAGGAAAATGGAGTCCTCGGAGAAAGACAATAAGCTTCCACTGCAAATCTACAAGTATTCCTATGTCTCACAAGTCTACAATTGGCCTTCATTTGGCCTTCAATTGGTATCTTTGAGACTACATTTGGCATCATTTATATGTCTTCTCTAATATTTGATTAGACTATATTTCACATCCTATACTTCACATGTTGCTATAAATGCATATGCTATTAAATCATATTTTGTTACATATGCATAAGGGAAGTTAGTCTATTCAAATCATGTCTTGTACATCTATTACTCACATGCTTTCTCCTAAGTAGAAGATCTCTGTCAGGGGAAGTATATCTTCGTCTCTAAAGGGGAATAAAATTCTTTCAAAAGGAGAACACTCATTTAGGGGGAGTAACTTTTAGTGCTTAAATTGTTAAATCTTTTAAGAGGGCAAGTCTTATTTGCTTCCTACATGCTTTTAATGTCTTCTTTTTTAGTGGTTGATGCCGAAGGGGGAGAAGTTTTAGGGACCAAAACAATGAAAAGATATCAAACACCAAACACCACCAAATTAAAATGTTGATCTTGAAAGTGGTTTTGGTCTTTTGGTCTAAAGTAGGAAGTAAGTGAATTATGGAGTTAGGGGACGCTTAAGTCCATAATCTCACTTTGTGGGGATACTCATGCATCCTAGCAAGTAGATTGCATATTTTCATTCAAATGTTGTTATATTTGCTTGCTTTGGTTGTGTTGTCATCAATCACCAAAAGGGGGAGATTGTAAGGAAAATAGACCCTGGGCCATTTGGCTCAAAAGGTTTTGGTGTTTGATGATCAACACAACCTGTGGACTAATGAGTTTGCGAGTGTTTATGTTTTTAGTTCACAGGATGCTAAAAGTGACTTGGACTAAGGCATTGAGAAAAGCAACACCTCAAAAGAAGACATTATGAAGATAACAAGTGAAGATCAACAAGTATCAAGCAAAGTCCAAGAAACGAACAAAGGTGTTGCCATTGGCGGACTATCCGACCGAGGACACCGGACTGTCCGGTGCACTAGGGAATTGTAGCCCAACGACTAGTTCCTGGTGGCACTGGGGGAGAGAAGCCACCAGACTGTCCGGTGTGACACCCGGACTGTCCGGTGTGAAATCCTGCAGTGCCAATGGTCACCTGCGGTGTCAGATCCAACGGCTAGGCGCACTGGACTGTCCGTTGCCTCCACCGGACTTGTCCGATGTGCCGCAGAGCAGAAGCTTTTCTCCAGCAACTATAATTGAGTTGGGGGCCTATATATACTTCACCCAACCTGCCATTTGAAGGTGTGGGAGACCAAGCAACATACCAAGACATATTATAGACATTTCTAAGTGCTCATACACACAAGTGCTTAATAGAATCACTCGGTAATTAGCGTAGGTGCTTTGTGAAGTGCTTAGGTTAGTTAAATCTCATTAGCGCTTGCTCTAGGTGAACCCTAGTTAGTTGAGTGAGTTTAGAAAAAACCACACAACCCCTCGGCTCTTGCGTGAGCCATTGTAATTGTACCAAGTGGGGAGAGAGTCTTGCGAGACCGTGACAACCTCGTTTGTGTCACGGCCGCCATCGTGTACCGGAGGGAACAAGGCCCACAATATTTCGGCCAGAAGCTCGATAGTGGAGATGACGGGGAGTGTTCGAGAGGAGCCAGAAGCGGAGCACCACTTGTGCATGGAGAAGGCCCGCGACTCTCTACGGAGTTACTCGACCGTGGTGCTTGGCCCTCGCGTGGGTTTCCCTTTGCGTAGGGGCACCAACGAGGATTAGTCGGAACCTTGCGTGGTTCCGGATACCTCGGTAAAAATACCGACGTCATCCACGAGAGTTTGCATCTCTACCTTGCTCTTTAGCTTACACATTTATATTAAGTATTTAAGTTTCAATCTTGTCTGTATACTTAGATTGTTTAGGATTGAAACTTAGACATTGCGGTAGAGATAGCAACATTTAGACAAAACCTAGTTTGCACATTCTAGATTGTTTATTTGCATATGTTTTTCTCTAGGGATTTAATTGTGGCCTAGTTTAGAGAAAGTTTTAGAAGTCCTAATTCACCCCCTCTTAGGCGTCACATGTTTCCTTCACATGGGACTCAAAAGAATTATGTGTCATGCTCTCCCTCACTTTAGTGAGGCCTCTTGGTGGGGCTCTTTCTCGCCTGGTCCTTCCATGACTCAAATTCATATCCAGGAAGAAAATGTTGAGGCTTCCATCATTGAAAAAATCAAGTCTATGACTTGTAGCCAGCCTCTCTCCACTCCTCCTTTGCCTATCAAACCTGCTTGCTCACATTGGCATAAGTAGGAGGTTTTAAAGCAAAAGCAAGTGGTCTCCAAAGTTTATGAAAGGCAGGCGCCTAGGTAGATTGAGTAGATTGGCAAGAACAAGACCAGATCTGTACGTAAGAAGGATGCTCAACAACCTTACCCACCTCAAGTCAGAAGGGGAGCAAGGATCAATGCTAGAACTAAGGGACTCAAGGTCTCCTTCGAGCTTGGCTCGACCTCAGGGTCCCTGGAGGCACCCACTCGGCATCTGCCCCTTGAGTTGGAAGATTTGAATGATCTCAATTCTTTTCCTGGGTCAGTTAAATTCCCATCCTTGCAAAACCTCTTGGATTTTGATGGTACTTACCTAGAAATTAATGCTACCACCTTGAATAAGGTGGCTATTGAGCATTGTGGTGTCCCCATATGGAGGCATCCGTGGAGGTGCTGCTTCATCCAGATTCAGGAGCGGAGGCATCATCATCCCCATCGGAAACATTCAAGAACCATGAAGATTCACAAAACAATGTCTAATGATGTGGTGTGGGTGGTTGTGTTCTTTTGTGTCCCAAAACTCATGTTGGTGGCTTAATACTGAAAGGGAAATGTGCCATTGGGCCATTTCTAAGTATTTTGGTGATTGAGTGCCAACACAAGTGGTCATGTGTTAATCTATGCCAAATGATGGACAAAGTGAAAATCAACATAAAGGTATGTTTCTAAGACTTAGTACTTTATCTTAAGGACTAATGTATTGTGTCTAAGTACTGGAAATAGGAGAAATCAATTTGGAAAAGAGATGGCTTTTTTCAGCCAAAGACAGTTCAGTCTGGGTGCACCGGACAGTGTCCGGTGGTGCACCGGACAGTGTCCGGTGCGCCAGGCTGGCTCTGGTGAAAAGGCCACTCTCGGGAATTCGTCGGTGGCGTACGGCTATAAATCACTGGACTGTCCGGTGGTGCACCGGACTGTCCGGTGAGCCAACGGTCAGCCGAGCCAACGGTCGGCCGCGCAATCCGCGCGTGACGCGTGGCCGGGCCAACGGTCTGAAGGGGGCACCGGACAGTGTCCGGTGCGCCAACGGCTCCAAATCGCCAACGGTCGGCTGCGCCAAAATAGGAAAGAAATCCGCACCGGACAGTGTCCAGTGGTGCACCGGACTGTCCGGTGTGCTAGGCGACAGAAGGCAAGAATTGCCTTCCTGGAATGCTCTCAACGGCTCCTAGCTGCCTTGGGGCTATAAAATGGACCCCTAGGCGCATGGAGGAGTACACCAAGCATTCTCTAAGCATTCCTAAGCACCAAGACTCCAATTCCGCGCATTTGATTCTTTGTGATAGCAACTAGAGCTCCATTTGAGTAGAGAACTCTTTGGGTTGTGTTGTGAGCTCGAGTTGTGACTTGTGTTCGTGTTTGTGCTCTGATTTTGTGTCTTGTGTGCGTTGCTCATCCCATCCTTACTTCCGTGCTTCTTTGTGAACATCAAATTGTAAGGGCGAGAGGCTCCAAGTTGTGGAGATTCCTCGCAAACGGGATATAGTGAAACAAAGCAAAACACTGTGGTATTCAAGTGGGTCTTTGGACCGCTTGAGAGGGGTTGAGTGCAACCCTCGTCCATTGGGACGCTATAACATGGAGTAGGCAAGTGTTGGACTTGGCCGAACCACGGGATAAACCACTGTGCCTCTCTGTGTTGATCTTCTTGTGGTTATTGTGTTTTGCAAGAACTCCTCTCTAGCCACTTGGATTTATTGTGCTAACTTCTAATCAAGTTTTGTGGCATTAAGTTTCAAGTTTTTATAGGATCAGCTATTCACCCCCCCCCCTCTAGGTGCTCTCAATTGGTATCAGAGCCGTTCTCTTCAAAGAAGGGACTAATCGCCCGAAGGGATGGATCCTATGGGAAAGGGAATAGTGATCAACGATAAGGAGAAGGAGTCCTTCATCAATGAGCCGAAAGATGACAAGCCCACTGACTTGGGCTCAAGTCATAAGAAGAAGGACGGGAAGAAGAAGAGGCGCATCAAGAAGATCGTCTACAACGACGACAGCGACGAGTCCTCTTCTTCCCAAAAGGACAACGACGACAACGACTATGAGAAAAAGAAGACGGTTAACTCGAACTTTTCTTTTGATTATTCTCGTATTCCGCAAAATTCCAATGCTCATTTGCTTTCCATTCCCCTCGGTAAACCCCCTCACTTTGATGGAGAGGACTACGGATTTTGGAGTCACAAAATGTGTAGCCACTTGTTCTCTCTCCATCCAAGTATATGGGAGATAGTAGAAAATGGAATGCACTTTGATAGTACGGATAGTCCCATGTTCATCAATGAACAAATTCATAAAAATGCACAAGCTACTACTGTGTTGTTAGCCTCATTGTGCAGGGATGAGTACCATAAGGTGAGCGGCTTGGACAACGCCAAGCAGATTTGGGACACCCTCAAGATCTCACATGAGGGGAACGACGTCACCATGCTCACCAAGATGGAGTTGGTAGAAGGCAAACTAGGAAGGTTCGCAATGATCAGGGGGGAGGAGCCAACCCAAACATACAACAGGCTAAAGACCCTCGTCAACAAAATAAGGAGCTATGGAAGCACGCGATGGACGGACCACGACGTCGTCCGCCTAATGCTAAGGTCTTTCACTGTCCTTGATCCACATCTTGTAAACAATATTCGTGAAAATCCTAGGTACACCAAGATGTCGCCCGAAGAAATACTTGGAAAGTTCGTAAGCGGGCGGATGATGATCAAGGAGGCAAGATACGTCGATGAGGCGTTGAATGGTCCAATTCATGAGCCTCAAGCCATCGCTCTCAAGGCAACAAGTAGCGGGGAGGCACTACCTAGCAAGGTGGCACAAGTTGAGGCGGCGGGGCTCAATGAGGAAGAAATGGCACTCATCATCAAGCGCTTCAAGACGACGCTAAAGGGTCGCAAGGAGCATCCCAAAAGGAGCAAGACGAAGGGAAAGCGCTCCTGCTTCAAGTGTGGTAAGATTGGTCACTTTATTGCTAACTGTCCCGATAATGATAGTGACCAGGAACAAGGAAAGAATTGGAAAAGAGAGAACAAGAAGGTTTACAAGAAGGATAAAGGCGAGGCACACCTTGGAAAGGAGTGGGATTCGGATTGCTCTTCGTCCGACTCCGACGACGAAGGACTCGCCGCCACCGCCTTCAACAAATCGTCCCTCTTCCCCAACGAGCATCACACCTGCCTCATGGCAAAGGAGAAGAAGGTAAACACTCGAAAGTCTACTTATGCTTCTTCTAGTGATGATGAATCTAGCGATGATGAAATAGACTACGCTAGTTTGTTCAAGGGCTTAGATAGAACTAAGATTGATAAGATTAATGAATTAATTGATGCTTTGAATGATAAGAATAGATTGTTAGAAAAGCAAGAGGATCTTTTGTATGAAGAACATGATAAATTTGTAGAGGCACAAAAATCTCTTGCTTTAGAAGTTAAAAGGAATGAAATGCTTTCTTGTGAACTATCTACTTGCCATGAGACCATTTCTAGTTTAAAAAGTGTTAATGATGATTTAAATGCTAAACTAGAAGTAGCAAATAGATCTAACTCTTGTGTAGAACATGTTATGATTTGCAATAGGTGTAAAGATTTTAATGTTGATGCTTGTAGTGAACACCTAGTTTCTATTGCAAAGTTAAATGATGAAGTGGATAGTCTTAATGCCCAACTTAAGACTAGCAAAAATGAATTTGATAAACTAAAATTTGCAAGGGATGTCTACACTATTGGTAGACACCCCCTCAATTAAGGATGGGCTTGGCTTTAAGAGAGAAGCCAAGAACTTAACAAGTCATAAGGCTCCCATCTCCGCAAAGGAGAAAGGGAAGGCCCCTATGGCTAATAGTGCTCAAAAGAACCATGCTTTCATGTACCATGATAGGAGATATTCTAGGAATATTCATTATGATAGAAGTTACAATGATGTTGTTTCACATGCCATGATTGCTTCAAGTTCTTCTATTATGCACGATAGAAGTTTGGCTAGGAAAAAATTGTCATTCATCATGTGCCTAGGAGAAATGTTCATGTACCTAGGAAAATTAATGAACCTTCTACAATTTACCATGCTTGCAATGCTTCCTTTGCTATTTGTAGAAAGGATAAGAAAGTGGTTGCTAGAAAATTAGGGGCAAAATGCAAGGGAGATAAAACTTGCATTTGGGTCCCTAAGGCAATTGTTACTAACCTTGTAGGACCCAACAAGAGTTGGGTACCTAAGACCCAAGCCTAATTTGCCTTGCAGGTTTATGCATCCGGGGGATCAAGCTGGATTATCGACAGCGGATGCACAAACCACATGACGGGGGAGAAGAAGATGTTCACCTCCTATGTCAAGAATAAAGATTCCCAAGATTCAATCATATTCGGTGACGGGAATCAAGGCAAGGTTAAAGGCTTAGGCAAGATTGCCATCTCAAATGAGCACTCTATCTCTAATGTATTTTTAGTAGAGTCGCTAGGTTATAATCTTTTGTCGGTTAGTCAATTATGTAATATGGGATATAATTGCTTATTCACAAATGTAGATGTGTCTGTCTTTAGAAGGAGTGACGGTTCATTAGCTTTTAAGGGTGTACTAGACGACAAACTCTATTTAGTTGATTTTGCAAAGGAGGAGGTCGGTCTAGATGCATGCTTAATTGCTAAGACTAGCATGGGCTGGTTGTGGCATCGCCGTCTAGCACATGTGGGGATGAAGAACCTTCACACACTTCTAAAGGGAGAACATGTGTTAGGTCTAACAAATGTGCATTTCGAAAAAGATAGACCTTGTGCAGCTTGTCAAGCAGGTAAACAAGTGGGAAGTGCGCATCACAGCAAGAATGTGATGACCACATCAAGACCCCTGGAGCTGTTGCATATGGACCTCTTCGGACCTGTCGCCTACCTCAGCATCGGGGGAAGTAAGTATGGTTTAGTAATTGTTGATGATTTTCCCGCTTCACTTAGGTATTATTTTTGCAGGATAAATCTGAAACCCAAGTGACCCTCAAGCGCTTCCTAAGGAGAGCTCAAAATGAGTTTGAGCTCAAGGTGAAGAAAATAAGGAGTGACAACGGGTCTGAATTCAAGAACCTTCAAGTGGAGGAATACCTTGAGGAGGAAGAAATCAAGCACGAGTTCTCCGCTCCCTACACACCACAGCAAAATGGTGTGGTAGAGAGGAAGAACAGTACGCTCATTGACATGGCAAGGACGATGCTTGGAGAGTTCAAGACCCCTGAGCGGTTTTGGTCGGAAGCCGTGAACACGACTTGCCACGCCATAAACCGGGTCTATCTTCATCGCCTCCTCAAGAAGACTTCGTATGAGCTTCTAACCGGTAACAAACCCAACGTTTCATACTTTCGTGTATTTGGGAGCAAATGTTATATTCTAGTGAAGAAAGGTAGAAATTCTAAGTTTGCTCCCAAAGCTGTAGAAGGGTTTTTGTTAGGTTATGACTCAAATACAAAGGCGTATAGGGTCTTCAACAAATCATCGGGTTTGGTTGAAGTCTCTAGCGACGTTGTATTTGATGAGACTAATGGCTCTCCAAGAGAGCAAATTGTTGATCCTGATGATGTAGATGAAGAAGATGTTCCAACGGCCGCAATACGCACCATGGCGATTGGAGATGTGCGACCACAGTAACACCAAGAACAAGATCAACCTTCTTCCTCAACAATGGTGCAACCCCCAACTCAAGATGATGAACAGGTTCATCAAGAAGAGGCATGTGATCAAGGGGGAGCACAAGATGATCACGCTATGGAGGAAGAAGCACCTCAAGCCCCTCCGACTCATGTTCAAGCGACGATTCAAAGGAATCATCCCGTCGATTAGATATTGGGTGACATTAGCAAGGGAGTAACTACTCGCTCTAGATTAGTAAATTTTTGTGAGCATTACTCTTTTGTCTCTTCTATTGAGCCTTTAAGGGTAGAAGAGGCCTTGCTAGATCCGGACTAGGTGTTGGCCATGCAGGAAGAGCTCAACAATTTCAAGAGAAATGAAGTTTGGACATTGGTGCCACGTCCCAAGCAAAACGTTGTGGGAACCAAGTGGGTGTTCCGCAACAAACAAGACGAGCACGGAGTGGTGACAAGGAACAAGGCTAGACTTGTGGCAAAAGGTTATGCCCAAGTCGTAGGTTTGGACTTTGAGGAGACTTTCGCTCCTGTGTCTAGGCTAGAGTCAATTCGTATATTGTTAGCCTATGCTGCTCACCATTCTTTCAGGTTGTTCCAAATGGATGTTAAGAGCGCTTTCCTCAACGGGCCAATCAAGGAGGAGGTGTACGTGGAGCAACCCCCTGGCTTTGAGGATGAACGGTACCCCGACCATGTGTGAACGCTCTCTAAGGCGCTCTATGGACTTAAGCAAGCCCCAAGAGCATGGTATGAATGCCTTAGAGACTTTTTAATTGCTAATGCTTTCAAGGTTGGGAAAGCCGATCCAACTCTTTTCACTAAGACATGTGATGGTGACTTATTTGTGTGCCAAATTTATGTCGATGACATAATATTTGGTTCTACTAACCAAAAGTCTTGTGAAGAGTTTAGCAGGGTGATGACTCAAAAATTTGAAATGTCGATGATGGGCGAGTTGAACTACTTCCTTGGGTTCCAAGTGAAGCAACTCAAGGACGACACTTTCATCTCCCAAACCAAGTATACACAAGACTTGCTCAAGCGGTTTGGGATGAAGGATGCCAAGCCCGCAAAGACTCCAATGGGAACTGACAGACACGTCGACCTCAACAAAGGAGGTAAGTTCGTTGATCAAAAAGCATACCGGTCCATGATAGGTTCCTTGCTTTATTTATGTGCTAGTAGACCGGATATTATGCTTAGTGTATGCATGTGTGCTAGATTTCAATCTGATCCAAGGGAGTGTCACTTCGTGGCCGTGAAGCGAATTCTTAGATATTTAGTCGCTACGCCTTGCTTCGGGATCTGGTATCCAAAGGGGTCTACCTTTGACTTAATTGGATATTCAGACTCCGATTATGCTGGATGTAAGGTCGATAGGAAGAGTACATCAGGGACGTGCCAATTCTTAGGAAGGTCCCTGGTGTCTTGGAGTTCTAAGAAACAAACTTTCGTTGCCCTATCCACCGCTGAGGCCGAGTATGTTGCCACAGGACAGTGTTGCGCGCAACTACTTTGGATGAGACAAACCCTCAGGGACTTTGGCTACAATCTGAGCAAAGTCCCACTCCTATGTGACAATGAGAGTGCTATCCGCATGGCGGATAATCCTGTTGAACACAGCTGCACAAAGCACATAGACATCCGGCATCACTTTTTGAGAGACCACCAGCAAAAGGGAGATATCGAAGTGTTTTATGTTAGCACCGAGAACCAGCTAGCCGATATCTTTACCAAGCCTTTAGATGAGAAGACCTTTTGCAGGCTGCGTAGTGAGCTAAATGTCTTAGATTCACGGAACTTGGATTGATTTATAGCATACATGTGTTTTATGCCTTTGATCATGTTCCTTTATGCATATAGTTGTTTATTTATGGTGTTCAAGTTGTACCAACACTACCCGGACCTCAAAAGTCCATGTGTGAGTGATGCACATATTTAGGGGGAGATGTGCTACAACTTGACCTTTGAGACTAACCATGTGCTTGAGTTTTCTTAACTTAGTCTCAAAGGAGGTTTGAAAGGGAAAAGGTGGACTTGGACCATGCAAGACTTCCACTGCACTCCGATGAGAGGGTAACTTATTCCAAGTTCATCTCCATGCTCTCATTGCCTTTTTACTCTTAATTGAAGATTTTGGTGAGGCAATGGGGTTCAAGGGCCACAAATGATCTCGTTTTGGTGCTTGATGCCAAAGGGGGAGAAATTAAGGCCAAAGCAATAAATGGATCACCTACCACTTGAGAATTTTGAAAATAGTAGAATAGAGCTTTTGGTTTAACAAAACTCTCTTATTTTCTCTCTTGTTAAAAGTTGGCCTCTTGTGGGGAGAATGGTTGATTATGGGAAAAAGGGGGAGTTTTTGAAATCTTTGATCAATTTCTCTTGGAACAACTCTCTTTATGGCTCAACAAGTGTGTTTGACTTAGAGATAGGAAATTGAGGTTGATTTGCAAAAACAAAACCAAGTGGTGGCAAAGAATGATCCAAATATGCCAAATTTGATTCAAAACAAATCTGTGTTCTTATTTGCATTGATGTTGCACATCTTTGCATTGCTTTTGTTGTGTTGGCATAAATCACCAAAAAGGGGGAGATTGAAAGGGAAATGTGCCCTTGGGCCATTTCTAAGTATTTTGGTGATTGAGTGCCAACACAAGTGGTCATGTGTTAATCTATGCCAAATGATGGACAAAGTGAAAATCAACATA
Source organism: Zea mays (assembly GCF_902167145.1). Lineage (NCBI taxonomy): Eukaryota > Viridiplantae > Streptophyta > Magnoliopsida > Poales > Poaceae > Zea > Zea mays. The sequence continues at coordinate 45,504,289 of NC_050102.1, forward strand.
AAGGTATGTTTCTAAGACTTAGTACTTTATCTTAAGGACTAATGTATTGTGTCTAAGTACTGGAAACAGGAGAAATCAATTTGGAAAAGAGATGGCTTTGTTCAGCCAAAGACAGTTCAGTCTGGGAGCACCGGACTGTCCAGTGGTGCATCAGACAGTGTCCGGTGCGCCAGGCTGGCTCTGGTGAAAAGGCCGCTCACGGGAATTCGTCGGCGGCGTACGGCTATAAATCACCGGACTGTCCAGTGGTGCACCGGACTGTCCGGTGAGCCAACGGTCGGCTGCGCAATCCGCGCGTGACGCGTGGCCGGGCCAACGGTCTGAAGGGGGCACCGGACTGTCCGGTGTGCACCGGACAGTGTCCGGTGCGCCAACGGCTCCAAATCGCCAACGGTCGGCTGCGCCAAAACAGGAAAGAAATCCGCACCGGACAGTGTCCGGTGGTGCACCGGACTGTCCGCTGGTGCACCGGACTGTCCGGTGGTGCACCGGACTGTCCGGTGCGCCAGGCGACAGAAGGCAAAAATTGCCTTCCTGGAATGCTCTCTACGGCTCCTAGCTGCCTTGGGGCTATAAAAGGGACCCCTAGGCGCATGGAGGAGTACACCAAGCATTCTCTAAGCATTCCTAAGCACCAAGACTCCAATTCCGCGCATTTGATTCTTTGTGATAGCAACTAGAGCTCCATTTGAGTAGATAACTCTTCGGGTTGTGTTGTGAGCTCGAGTTGTGACTTGTGTGCGTGTTTGTGCTCTGATTTTGTGTCTTGTGTGCGTTGCTCATCCCATCCTTACTTCCGTGCTTCTTTGTGAACATCAAATTGTAAGGGCGAGAGGCTCCAAGTTGTGGAGATTCCTCGCAAACGGGATATAGTGAAACAAAGCAAAACACCGTGGTATTCAAGTGGGTCTTTGGACCGCTTGAGAGGGGTTGAGTGCAACCCTCGTCCATTGGGACGCCACAACGTGGAGTAGGCAAGTGTTGGACTTGGTCGAACCACGGGATAAACCACTGTGCCTCTCTGTGTTGATCTTCTTGTGGTTATTGTGTTTTGCAAGAACTCCTCTCTAGCCACTTGGATTTATTGTGCTAACTTCTAATCAAGTTTTGTGGCATTAAGTTTCAAGTTTTTACAGGATCACCTATTCACCCCCCCCCCCTCTAGGTGCTCTCAAATACTATCTTTGTGTACCGGTGGGGTACATTTTGGTGGTTTTTGGATCTTGGGTAACAAACATCATTTGGCCCTGATGGCAACTTGACCTTTTATTTTCATTCTGATGATGTTGTTTTTTCTGATTCATTTTGACCTGGGAAAGTCTGCAATGAGGGTTGCGCCCTACGGTTGCGTCCTAGATGTGATATCCAGGTGCTCATTGGCATTAATTATTCTTGTGATAATTAATGAATCACAACATTAGAAATTGGAATATTCTTAATTGGAACATTAGAGGTTTGAATGATGAAGGCAAAGCTCGTGCAGTGTGACAAAAAATTGAAGAAAGTGGTTGTTCTATCTTCTTCATCCAAGAAACAAAAATGGAGGACTTCACTCCTCATTCTTTCAAACAACTTGCCCCTAAGCGCTTCACCAAATTCGCCTTTAGCCCCACTAGAGGTGTCTCGGGGGTATTCTGATGGGTTGGAATGACTCATTGCTTCAGGGTTCGGTCCAAGAGGTTAATCTTTTCTCTATTACGGTGGAGTTTGTCTCTCGTCTCTCTACGGATCACTGGAAGTTAACAACTGTCTATGGTCCTTGTAATGGATCGGATCATACTGCTTTTATCAATTGGTTGAGCTCATTCGACATCTTTTCAATAGATAACTGGATGCTGATAGGGGATTTCAAATTCTATCGTTTGGTGGCCGACCGAAATAAACCAGGAGGGAATGTTTCAGATATGAATACCTTCAACTCTATCGTTAGTAGGCTTGGTATTATCGAAATCCCCCTTAAAGGTCGAAGTTTCACTTGGAGCAATATGCAGTCTGATCCTTTATTGGTACAATTAGATTGGTGTTTCACTTCTATTAGTTGGACTGCTGCTTTTTCCAACACCTTGCTTGTTCCCTTGGCGAAGACCACCTCCGACCATATTCCTTGTGTTGCCCATATTGGCTCTTCCATTCCGAAAGCTAATATTTTTGGTTTTGAGAATTATTGGATGGAGTTAGCAGGATTTACTGAGGTGGTTTCTAATGCTTGGAACAAAGAGATCAGAACAGTCTCCAGCGCTGCAAGAATAGTTGCTAAATTCAAGAATGTCAGATACGCTCTCAAGAAATGGAGTAAGTCTACATCCAATTTGAATCGCTTGATAACAAACTGCAATGAGGTCATCTTAGTCATTGACAAATTGGAAGAACAAAGATCCCTGTTTCTTTAGGAAAAGAATTTGAGATCAATCATCAAAACTCAGATCGGTAGGCTCCTAAAACACAATAATAGCTATTGGATGCAGCGTTACACGGAAAGATGGGTCACCCTAGGGGATGAATGCACTAAATTTTTCCATGCTGCCGCAACAAACAGATACATGCACAATATCATCGCCACTTTAGTCAATGAGGAGGGCATTAATTTATCTAACCATGATGGAAAAGCTGCTTGTCTTTGGGATGCATTCAAGGATCGCATGGGGATCTCTGATGACCCCACCATGGCCTTCAATCTTACAGACTTAGTCCATCCTGTTAAAGGATTGGAGAATCTCACTATCCCATTCTATTCAGATGAGATATGATAGCCTGGCCCTGGCGGATTAAATGGCAAATTCCTGAAGTCATGTTGGCCCATCGTCAATGCTGATTTCTACAAGTTATGTCAAGATTTCTTTGACTGTTCTATCATCCTTAAAGGGCTATACGCCTCGTTCATTATTATGATTCCCAATGTCACCAATCTAGTTACCATTAGTGACTATAGACCAATCTCACTTCTCAACATAGCCACCAAACTCCTGGCCAACAGGCTGCAACCAAAGATGTTGAGTCTTATTCACAGAAACCAATATGGGTTTATCAAGCACAAGTCTATTCAAGATTGTTTGGCATGGACCTATGAGTACATCCACCAATGCCAACAGTAAAACAGAAGTAGTGGTCTTAAAGTTTGATTGAAAGGGAAATGGACCTAATCATTTCCTATAATCGATTTTGGTGGTTGACGTCCAACACAAACCACATGGACTAACTAGTTTGTCTAGATATCATTTATCTCAGGTGCATAAGGTTCAACACAAACTAAGAAAGAAATTCAGTTGGGGACACAAACAAAATTGGAGCAAAAGGACTTAGAGTGTGCTACCTTTGGCGCACCGGACAGTGTCCGGTGTGCATAGTACACTATCCGGTGCACCAGGCCCACATGCGACGAACCAGCCACTCTCGAGAATTCAATGGGCTCGCTCCACTATAATTTACCGGACTGTCCGGTGAGCCAGTGGAGCAACGGCTCCCTGCGCGCCAACGGTCGACTGCAAAAAGGAACAGTATTTAACAGTGCCGCGCAGAAGTCAGAGCGCAGGAGTCAGAGGTCACTGGACTGTCCGGTGCCGCTTGAAGACAGAAGATGCCAACGGTCAACTGCTCTAAACCCTAACGGATAGCTGGCGTGGCGTGCACTGGACAATGAACAGTGCAGTGTCCGGTGCACCACTGGACTGTCTGGTGCGCCCATCGACAGCAAAGTTAGCCAACGGCTAGGAAGTAGTTGGGGGCTATAAATACCCCCCAACCACCTCATTCAAAGCCATCCAAGTATTCGGAACTTCCCATTCAATACAAGAGCAAAGCCAACCACTCAAAGACACATTGAAAGCATTCAATCCACTCCAAGTCTCCAAATTCAACTCTAGTACTTAGAAACTTGAGAGAGGATCACTTGTGTTCATTTGCGCTCTTGTTGCTTGGATTGCCTTCTTCCTTTCTCTTTCTATTTCCTAAGTGCTTTGTAAAGCTAGCAAGAGACACCTAAGTGTGTGGTGGTACTTGCGGGGTCTTAGTGACCCGTGTGATTAAGGAAAAGGCTCACTCGGTCTAAGTGACCGTTTGAGGGACGGAAAGGGTTGAAATAGACCCGACCTTTGTGGGCTCTTCAACGGGGACTAGGTTCTTTGGAATCGAACCTCGGTAAAACAAATCACCGTGTTCACTCGTGTTGATTTCCATTTGTTTTGTTTTCCCTATTTCCACTCTCTAACGTTTCCTTGCTAGTATTGATTTGAGTTCGCTCCCAAACGGCATCCACATCTATTGAGCAACTCATAGCAAGAGAAACAATCTTCCGCACTCAGATTTAATTCTAACGCTTACCCTGGCCTTAGTGCAAGTTTAAGTTTATAAATTTCAGGTTCTGCCTATTCACCCCCCTCTAGGCGACTTTCAATTGGTATCAGAGCCAGTGTTTCATTAAGAGTCTAACAAACTCAAAGTGATGTCTGGAGATCACGCCAAGAGGGAGATCATGACCGGCGACAAGCCCACGGGCTCGGGGAAGACTCCATCAAGGGAGTCCAGCAACAAATACAAGGAGGAATCCTCTTCCTCGGTCAAGTCACATCGGAGGGGTGACAAGAAGGGGAAGATGAAAAGGAAGAAGGTGGTCTACTACGAGACTGACTCTTCAACACCCTCCACATCCGACACCGAGTTGTCCACTACTTCTAAGCGCCATGAGTGCAAGAAGTATAGTAAAATGCCCCTACGCTATCCCCGTATTTCCAAGTGCGCTCCTCTACTTTCCGTTCCCTTAGGCAAACCACCATTTTTTGATGGTGAAGATTATTGTATGTGGAGTGATAAAATGAGGCATCATCTAACCTCACTCCATGAAAGCATATGGGACATTGTTGAATTTGGAGCGCAGGCACCACAGGTGGGGGACGAGGACTATGACTCAGACGAGACTGCCCAAATTAGGCACTTTAACTCCCAAGCAACTTCTATACTCCTTGCCTCTTTATGTCGAGAGGAGTATAACAAGGTGGAAGGGTTAAAGAATGCCAAAGAAATTTGGGACGTTCTCAAACGGCGCACGAAGGGGACGAGGTGACAAAGATCACCAAGCGGGAGACGATCGAGGGAGAACTCAGTCGATTCATCCTCAATAGAGGGGAAGAGATGCAAGCCATGTACAACCGGCTCAAGACGATGGTCAATCAAGTGCGCAACCTCGGGAGCACAAAATGGGATGACCATGAAATGGTCAAGGTTATTCTTAGATTCCTCATTTTTCGTAATCCTACTCAAGTTCAATTTATTCGTGGGGATCCAAGGTATAAACAAATATCTCCTGAGGAGGTGATTGGCAAGTTTGTGAACTTTGAACTTATGATCAAAGACTCCAAACACATTGTCAACTTGGAGCAAGGCGCCACCTCTACACCCGAGGTGTAACCTGTTGCATTCAAAGCAACGGAAGAAAAGAAGGAGGAGTCTACATCAAGTAGGCTTCCAATCGATGCCTCCAAGCTCGACAACGAGGAGATGGCTCTCAACATTAAGATCTTTCGCCAAATTCTCAAGCAAAGGAGGGGGAAGGACTATAAGCCCCGCTCCAAAATGGTGTGCTACCGGTGTGGTAAGTCTGGTCACTTTTTAGCTAAATGTCCATATTGTAGTGAATGTGACAGGGACGAAGACAAGAAAGGGAAGAAGAAGATGGAGAAGAAGAAGTACTTCAAGAAGAAGGGCGGCGAGGCGCACATGGGGCGGGAATGGGACTCCGACGAGAGCTCCACCGACTCCTCCTTCAACGAGGACGCCGCCAACATTGCCGTCAACAAGGGACTTCTCTTCCCCAACGTCGGCCACAAGTGTCTCATGGCTAAGTACGGCAAGAAGAATAAGGTATACTCTAGAGCCACCCCTAAATATACTACATACGATGATGAGGGTTTGGAGCAGTATTGAACAGTGCCGCGCAGAAGTCAGAGCCCAGAAGTCAGAGGTCACCGGACATGTTCAGTGTGCCACCGGACTATCTGGTGCCGCTTGAAGACAGAAGACGCCAACGGTCAACTGCTCCAAACCCTAACAGATAGCTGATGTGGCGGGCACCGGACAATGAAAAGTGCAGTGTCCGGTGCACCACGGACTGTCCGGTGCGCCCATCGACAGCAAAGTCAACCAACGGCTAGGAAGTGGTTGGGGGCTATAAATACCCCCAACCACCTCATTCAAAGCTATCCAAGTATTCGGAACTTCCCATTCAATACAAGAGCAAAGCCAACCACTCAAAGACACATTGAAAGCATTCAATCCACTCCAAGTCTCCAAATTCAACTCTAGTACTTAGAAACTTGAGAGAGGATCACTTGTGTTCATTTGCGCTCTTGTTGCTTGGATTGCCTTCTTCCTTTCTCTTTCTAATTCCTAAGTGCTTTGTAAAGCTAGCAAGAGACACCTAAGTGTGTCGTGGTCCTTGCGGGGTCTTAGTGACCCGTGTGATTAAGGAAAAGGCTCACTCGGTCTAAGTGACCATTTGAGAGAGGGAAAGGGTTGAAATAGACCCGGTCTTTGTGGGCTCCTCAACGGGGACTAGGTTATTTGGAACCAAAACTCGGTAAAACAAATCACTATGTTCACTTTTGTTGATTTCCATTTGATTTGTTTTCCCTATTTCCTCTCTCTAACGTTTCCTTGCTAGTATTGATTTGATTTTGCTCCCAAACGACATCCGCATCTATTGAGCAACTCTTAGCAAGAGAAACAATCTTCCACACTCAAATTTAATTCTAACGCTAACCCCGGCCTTAGTGCAAGTTTAAGTTTATAAATTTCATGTTCCGCCTATTCACCCCCCCCTCTAGGCGACTTTCGTGGACTTTGCTAAAGCCTTTGATACAATATAGCACAGTGCCATCCTGGCGATGCACAGAGGGCTGGGTTTCCCTAACAAGTGGATCAGTTGGGTCCAATTTAGGTTCCTCTGCAGTTCTATTGAATGGTGTCCTGGGGAGATTTTTTCGGTGTATAAGAGGGGTCAGGCTCTTTCACCACTCCCCTTTGTCATTGCGGTGGACCTTCTCCAATGTATCATCAATAAATCCACAAATATGGGCTTTGCTCTGAGTTGGGGATGGAAGGACAATTCCGTTGTGGCATGATGTTTGGAACAATATCCCCCCTAGATTCACCTTCCCTTGTCATTTATCCTTTGCTAAGAAAAAGAATGCTCACTTCAAGAATTTTTAGCCAACATGGATATGGAACACACTTTCCATACTCCTTTATCTCCTTAGGCCGCTCACGAAAACCTGGCTTTCCACGAGCTGATGAGCAATCTTCAGATTTTTGCAACTGCTAAAGATAAATGGACCTATTCATGGGGCAATACTACTTTCAGCTCATCCAAGTTCTATAGTCTCACCTTTCGGTCAATCCAGCCTCTCGTTGCCTTTAATTGGATTTGGTAGTACAAGGTTGGGAAGAAACTCAAGTTTTTTGTATGGTTAGTCTTCAGGGACAGAATCAACTCCAAGAACATCCTCAGAAGAAAGGTTTTTTTGTCAATGGACAACAACCTTAAATGCACTCTATGCGACATGCACTACAAAGAGACGACTTATCACCTGCTATTTAGCTGCCCCTTCAGTACATATTGCTGGAGTTATGTTGGTCTCCACTGGAATCTTGATCTTGACTTCTTTCTGATGATTCATGAGGCTAAGGGTGACTTTGGCCATAGTTTCTTCATGGAAATTCTGGCGCTTGTGCTTTGGTGTATTTGGGAGCAGAGGATTGACTTTATCTTTAGTAATAAGGCTCCTTTTTCTTCTTGGTGATGTTGTTTCAACGACATGTTAAAGTCGTAGATGTTGAGAGTTAACCCCTCTTTTAGAGCTAGGCTTTTGTTTTGGCTAAATTATCAATAGCTTCTCTTTTTGTCTTCTTTGTTTCACCTTGTAATCGTAGTTTCATTCAAAAAGTTTCAATAAAACCGTGTTGCAGGGGTTTTCCTTATAGCCTTTTTCTAAAAAAAATCTTATATATCTTTTAAGATATATAAATATCTACTTTTATTGATAATAATAAAAATATATATAAAAATTAATATTTTTATATATCAATATATTTTACCGTATTAATTCGGCGCACGGGCATATAGACGAAGCCTCCAAAACGATGACAAACGCAGGCTACCGCGACGAAGAAGAGCATAAGCAAACATAAACGGGCTTGTGCTTTGTGGAAAACATGCCGCCGCCGCCGCCGGTGAATCCACAGCGGCTTTCGCCGGCAGAGTCCCGAGAGCGGACGCTGTACTTCTTCCATGGTCTGGGCGTGGACGTGCCCCTCCCGGTCTCGGCCGAGCGGCCCGACGCCTACACCTCGCTCGTCCGCGCCATCGTCTCCTCCGCCGCAGTCACCTCCTCGCGCGTCTCCTGCACCCTCACCGTCTCTCCCGCCGTCGCGGTGAGCTCCTTATTCTTAATTAGCCTTCCGGTTGGATAGGACAGAACCACTCTCGATCTGTCTCTCCCCTTTCTCCTAATTAATTATTATCTTGGGCCGGCGCGGTGAGTGCAGAACCAGTACAACACGCTCCACGGCGGCGCGGTGGCGGCCGTGGCTGAGGCCGTCGGGATGGCGTGCGCGCGCGCCGCGGCTGGGGACAAGGAGATGTTCCTCGGCGAGCTCAGCACCGCGTACCTCGCTGCTGCGCGACTCAACGTGAGTTTCCCTATCCTCAACAAGCTGAATGCCTGATAGTGCAAATCCAGTTCATTTTCCCCTATAGTTTTGATCGGCGATCGCCATATACACCACTCACTGTGTAGGATGAGTCGAATCGATCGCCACAAAATTCTATGTGGTTTGAAGCAATTTTGTTGCATTAGTTGAGGAGGTCAAACTCTTTGCTGATGCGGGGAATTGTGTGGGCAGCAGATTTGCAGTATTTGGTTGATCCAGGATCAGATAAACACGTTTGAGAGAAGAGCTATACTGGTACAACGTGTGGTTGATAATCACTGAATAATGACTCTGCAAGAAATGAGATTGTACCACTCACCAAGCATCTGGCATCTCAGGTTGTGTCTAGAATATAGCTTGGGAAATAGATATCAGGAATTCAAGATTGCACGAGGGGAGGGGAAGGGATAATATCTATCAGATAAAAAAAATTCAAATTAGTGTCAATACCTCTCAAATGCAAGAAAGTGGTTGAGGGACATTTCTTTGCTGTTTTTAAGCTTTTTTGGAACTTTTTACAGTTCAAAATTACACAACTCATGCTTTATCGAGCATGCCACTACTAAAGTAGACCATTATTACCTTAAAAACATAACTAATAAGTAGACGACTGCTAGATATGAAAATTATGAAAACTTAATATATATAGTCCCTCTAATACTCTTTATCCTGTTACTGAAACTTTAAATTCTCCATGAAAATTTGTGCTGGATTCAAATTCACTGGAATTTCAGGAATTAACCTAAATAGAAATTTTATTTTAATTAAAAAGCCTGGCCCATCCTCCCAGCTGAGGCGCGATCGCCGCGCGTGCAAGCACAGGCACAGCGCAGCGCTCGCCCTGGTAGTTGTCGCGCATTACTCCCCGCCCCAACCCCATCCCGAACTCACTCACGGTGCCGCGGAACAGCGAAGCAAACGACCAGACGTAGGAGGAGATGGCGGACGGAGAGCCAGGGCATAAGCTGTCGCCGGCGGACTCCCGGGCGGTGACGCTGGCATTCTTCCGCGCCCTAGGCGCCGACGCGCGCCTCCCGGCCTCGGCCGACCAGCCCGACGCCTACTCCGCTCTCGTCCGCGCAATCCTCTCCTCTGTTGCCGTCTCCGCCTCCCCGACCCCGCGGATCTCTTGCACCATCACCGTCTCGCACGCCGTGACTGTGAGCGCCTACTGCTACTGAACTTCCCGTTGAAATTTCTCTGCTGCTTACCTACCTAGTTTCCTTGCATGGACTTTTCCTGCAGAACACGTACAACACGCTCCACGGCGGCGCGGTGGCGGCCGTAGCCGAGGCCGTCGGGATGGCGTGCGCGCGGGCAGCCGCCGGGGATCGAGAGATGTTCCTCGGCGAGCTTAGCATCGCGTACCTCGCTGCAGCGCGATGCGATGTGATCTTCTAATTAAATTCTCTGCACCTCGCTTTTCCAGCATCCATTTGTTGGTCGAATCCCACATTGCTATGTACTCTTGGGGCAACTTTGTGCAGCAATTCAACACGTCAGGATAATTTGGGGGATTGGGGAGTCTAGCTACTGCTTTTGAACTGGTTATTATTATTATGTAGTTACACCACAGTTCTATGATGTTTTAGAAGTAAATAGCTGATTGTAAATAAGAGTTGTTGGGCAAGCATTGCAGCTTTGCCAGAAAGGGTGTGTATTTGATTGACATATAGTAGAACCTCTAGCAATGTTGGAGGTGAACATTCTAGTAGAATGATAAATGTGAAATATATCAGGCCTGCCAATATCTGGTTTACCGGGAGAAAACTTAAATAGTTTTAAACCTGGTGATTAATATTGCGATGCTAATAGGTCTTGCAAAGTTTTGGTCCATTTGTTTCAAGTTTCAACTTTGAAGAATGGTAAGTCGTTCAATACAAGCATACCATACAAGTGATATATAATAATTAATCTACCTAGCCGCTGAATGTTTCATACATGGGCACTTAAAAAGCGAAAGTATGGGAGCTTAAAAATGCTATACCGCAAAGCATTAGATACAGAGCGCATGACATTCTGGAGACCCCAAATGGTAGTAGAATATGATTGATGTGAAAAGTTATTCTGGAGATCCTAAATGGTATATTGCCAGTTTGAAAAAAAAATCTACAAATGATATCAGAGCGAAAAGTTTTTGTAGTTTGATTGCATCGATTGTACTGGTGTCATAAGTTTGGAACAGAGGTTCTAATATGGATTTTTGGCCTATATAAATGACCATACGAGGGATTTCATCCTCAAGAGATCGAAGGGTTTAATAGTTTTGGTTTGAAATTGCACAAACTAAACGGTTTTAGCTTCTCTGTGATTCACAAACTAGAAGCTTGAGACTGTCACTGGTAATTTTTTGGTCATTCACTAGTAATGTATGTTGTAATGTTGTGTTCTTGTTGGGAAATTGGATTATGATAAAATGACCCTTAAGAGTGGCATGTCATATACCTCTATTTATGATTTTGATTTGGAATAATCTAATGGATACCAGTTTTATAATTCCATGCTCTTCCACATGATACTTGCTGCGATGCCCCATGTCAGTGCGATATCAGTAGCTTACATTTAACTCACATAATCAATTAATTTCAGTTGAGTCCATTTACTGATGCCCCATTGACATTGCTGCTGTCATAGTACTTCTGTCATTATTTGCCAATTCAGTAAACTTAGGAAGGGCGCTATAGAACCCATTTCTTCACTTGTGCCATATTTTATTTCCTGCACCCTCTTCTTTGCACTTATATCGCTATGTTTTTGTCACTGAATTTGGGCATGACATACTCCCTCCGTTCTTTTTTATTTGTCGTGTTTTAGTTTAAAAATGAGCTAGCCGGCGACAAATATTTGAGAACGGAGGTAGTATTTTCTTTTGAGGCATTAGAAATTAACTTCTGAGGAATCATGGTTCTGCTGCTCTTTGCTGATGCCAAATCTCTAACATATAGTACTGCTAATTGGAACACAAACTAGCGAACCATAGGAATAGTGAGACATATAGACATCCGGGTTCTTCCATCTCACTGTCAAAGATTTTATCATGGCAGATTTGAAGCATGTGTTCTGTCCTAATGCGCATTATTTATCTCCATGCAGTCTGAAGTGGACGTTGAAGCGCAGATACTGAGGAAGGGCAGATCAGTCGTGGTTACCACAATCGATTTCAGACTTAAGGACACCAAAAAGCTCTGCTACACATCTCGAGCCACCTTTTACATCATGCCCGTGGCAAGCCTATAAGCCCAAGTTTTTATATGGACAATTCCTTCTGTTTACAGGACCGGAGTTTGTGTTGTGTATATTTAACTTAGAATACCATATATCAGCAATCTGTTGTATTGATAATGAAGCAGAAGTCATATTGATTGAGCCATGATGCCCACCACTGCATCTGTCCCAGACTCAACCTGTCCACCCACATACGTACTAATTTGTTATGGTTTATAAAGGGAGAGTGGAAGATCACGATCATGTGATGCTTATAAAGTTTTAAATCAGAAAATTTCTGCTGTGTTTATCTGAAAATCAGTTTAACTCTTGGCTGAGGTCATCAGCAGTCTATCTTCTCACCGTCTATAATTTAAACTCTACTCTATAGCCATCTACTCACCGTCTATAATTTAAACTCTACTCTATAGTCGTCTATCTCACTGTCTATAATTTAACTCTCGTCTAGGCAAGATAAATGAATTCGAATTCTGATCTCAAGAAAACAAAGCCATGTGGAAACAGGAATTCTAGTACAAGAGGTTACCTAAATTTCTTTCAAAAAGCTTGATTATATTTGGAGTCACGCTCCGGTGATCTCAGCCTTATAAGGGCTAGTTTGTCAATTCTATTTTCTTAAGGGATTTTTATTTTTTTCAAAGTAAAATGAACTAATTTTCTTTGAAACCATAAAAATCCTTTGGAGAAATTGGTGTTGCCAAACTAGCCCTAAATGCTAGATGTTTTTCTGTCATGAATGTAGAGTATGTTATTGAAATATTGTGCCCACAAGTTAAATGGAAACTACCGTTAACTTTTGATGGAAACCAAAACCATGGCCGGGACATGGAAGTAGAGAATGAAATAAGCATGGACGTAAACATCATGTTCATCCAGGACAGGAGTGTGAGTAACGATGAGGCCATACTGTAGAGTTATTATTATTTTCTTCAGTCTCGATCTGACAGATAAGCTATTCTAAAAATTACAATAAACTGAAGTTGAAGTGGTAGCACTTGGCCAGCCTAGAACCAATCATCGAGTCCACGGTCCAGCTTGTTTACTCTAGCCCGGTTTGAGTTGGAGTATTGGTATTTGTTCAAGGGCTCAAGGTCAAGGCCTAGGAGATTTCTACGGTTTTAAGAGGGCTTTTCCCTTTGCCCTTAGGACTCGTTTGGGATCAAAGGTAATGGATTAGATTGAGGGGTCAGAATCCCTCGATACTTAATTTTGAATACTGAGGGATTCTAACCTCCTTAATACACTCCATTATTCTTTATCCCAAACAAACCCTTAGCTTTGCTAGTCATCAGACCTATTTGGTTCAATTTTTTCTGATCAGTTTTTCTGAGAATTTGGTTGTAGAAAGAATTTGAGTATCGTAGAGATTACATGCTGGAAAAGATAAAAGAGTCTAGGGTTTAGAATGTAGAAAATGACGGATTCGTACTATCGCAACGACTCAGATGATTCTATGTTCACGTTTATTTTAAATGGTTAACCAACGTGATTTTCATATAAGCTGGACGTTTCATAATATGCAGTAGCTCTTGATTGCCAGAAACTAAAAAAAGTTAAAACAAACACGACCCACAACTACATGTGCATTTGGAATGACCAACCGATGTTTTGGCACATGGGCAAGGTTGGTCAGACACTGAAACGGTCAAATACTGAAAATCACAACAAAAATATCACTTTTTTTTTTTGCAAAATAAGGTCGACAAGTCAAATGCACATGTTTCGCTCAATAGGAGGATAAGGTAAAATATTTGCAGCGGGGTAATATATTGCTCGATCTCAATCCATTACATGTGGAAGCCACTAGCATAATATAGATGGAAGTCACAATCAATCATAATTATTATAAAACTCACACCAAGTTAAGCCTCATCAGCGTACAGCGCAAACAGTTTTTTTAACTTTAAAAGCCGATAAAAAATGTTAAATAATTGAATTATAGTATATAGGAAAAACTAAACTGGGTGAATGGTTGAACATATCTGTATATAGAGGAGTATCTTTTAAAGTAATATAATGCTCTCTCTGTATTAAAATAATAGTCTTTTTAGCTCTAGATTTATACGTTTATATTTATATAGATGATCATGAACCGAGACATATATATACAACACATATTGTATGAATCTAGTAAAAAATCAAATAAATTTTAATTTAGGACGAGAATAAAATATAATACTTCCTCTATCCTAAATTAAAATTTGTTTTATCTTTTATTAGATTCATGCAACCATAAATAAATATGTTGTATTTATATAAATATGGACATAAAAATTTAAACATAAAATGAATACTATTTTAAGACGGAGTGTATAAAGTACGAAAAAAATATAGGCGTTGAAAATGGCATCAGCGGTTGCGCGCGTCGACGCGTGTCGCTAGCGCTTTCTCTTGGTCCAGCCACGGAGCCACCTGTACACGCGAATGCAAGAGTGAGCGAAAGAAAGCATTTTATATTCTATTGACTAGAGCCAAGCACTTGCGGTTAAGTAAGATACACCTCTATAATTTACTTGTTGTTAAGCATTTTATACATTAGTATATTAGACTTTTCTATCGAAACCTGAAAGGTAAAATTACTCGCGCGGGTACGGATATGGGTAAGATTCTATACCCGCGACCTTATATGGGTAACCTAAGTAGAATTTTTTTGATGGGTACATGTATGAGATGATACTACCTGACGGGTATATACTCGTTGCCATCTCTAGTCTGGCCCTGTGCCGCGGACCGTTCGCACCTCAGAGAGCACCGTGAGACGGTCATCTCCCAGTGATTGGCGCCAGTGGCGAAGCTAGAGTAAATTAGAGGAGGGTGCATATACCTTGAGGGTGCATAATAACAATTTATAGGTGGTGCATATATGGTGAAAATTTGGTCCAAACCACTAGATTTTCAAATTTCTGCGGGTGCATGTGCACCCGCTAGTTTCTACGTAGCTCCACCCCTGATTGGCGCCCAGATTAGCACCAACTCACTTTTTAGCGACTCTACTGGGGAACAGATGTCTAGATATACTAAAAATTAGGCTCTCAAATGGCCGGTTCTAAAGATCACACTGATATCTACATAGACAATATCGTTAGGTCGGTTGTTGAAAGCCTGTTGGCTGATGAGCAACGGTGATACGAAAACTACATGCGTCAAGCGAAGGAGAATTTCTTGTCACAATTAACGGCGGATCGTCACCAGAAGGTTGTCAAACATGGAGATATTGAGGTCCCATCACGTCTACCTTCGCTTCAAATCTCCAATGTAAGTAAACCCGACGACATCTAATCTATTAAACAACATGTAGATCAACAATAAGATCAAATGGAACAACAGATTGGAGGGTTAAAAGAATCAATTAGGAAATTAACACGTTCGTTGGAGAAATCTGTTGCTCCTAGTTTTCCATCATTTGAAACTAGTAACATGATGTTTGTGTCTAATACATCGACAACAAATGGGGATTCGCAGCCCCAACCATTATATGGTATGCCGATGAACTCATATCCAAGACAAATACCACCATCATCCCTGCTTGGCAGATTGGCGCCTCTAGACAGGTTGGACCATCCGAGCCTTTGCCCGGACAGTCCGACTCCTACGCGGACTGTCCGGCTTTTCCTGTCAGATAGTCCGAAGTTGCACCAGGACCACCACGTGGCACCCCTGTGATAGTGAACATAACCGAAAAGTCCGGATTTACCATCAGAGAATCTGACTTAGCGTTGGACCATCCGGCCGCCTAGGCCGGACAGTCCGAAACGCATACGCAGTACCTATTGTTGCACATCGTACATCAATTTATTACACACCACAACAACAATATGTTCCTCCCCATACATATTTAAATCATAGGGCACCATAGGATCACATGTCGGTCAACGTTCTCAATCGGCTACGGTAGGAAGGTCGACATGACAATGCCCGACCAAATGAGCCCCATAGTCTAGGGTCCTGGGGTCTGCCATCGGACGCAATGGAAAAAATTAGGAAAGAGATGGCTAAACTATTTCGAGATAGGCTCGGAGTTAGTGTAGCTAGAGTAGAGCAATCATATCAAAATTCATATGGTCACTGGTTTGACACTATCCCGTACTCACAAGGGGCAAGGATACCAGAGTTTTCCAATTTTCTGGTGAAAGTGGTAGAAGCACACACAAACATCTAGGCTAGTTCCTAGCACACCTAGGCGAATTGGTCGATGGGGAAGCCTTTCGTGTTCGTTTATTTTCTTTATCCCTTACTGGTACTGCTTTCACATGTTACACCACCCTGTCTCCTAATTTCATTAATTCCTAGAATGGTTTAGAAAATAAATTTCACGACCATTTCTTTCTTAGAATCCTAAGATTGAATTCAGATTAAATCCCTAATTCTCATCATTAATGTGTCCTTATTAAATGCACAAGCAAACAAAACTTCAACATGGTGCAAAAGTTGTTCATGTGTCTTTTGTTATTTATTCTCTTTTAGGAGTGGGTTTTCTCATGTGATAATAAGTAGAGACAAAATACATAAAGAGGGTTATCCCCATTTTCTATGGTTTACAACTTTGGGTATTACAAATCCTACCCCCCTTACAAAGAATCTCGTCCTCGAGATTAGGAAGAACTAGGAAAGAGGTGAGGAAAATCTACTCGTAGCAATTCTTCTCTTTCCCAAGTAGCCTCATCTTCACCATGGTGACTCCATTGTACTTTGCACATTTTGATCACTTTACTCCTCGTGACACGAGTCAAGGTACCAAGGATCTTGATAGGATACTCCATATAGGTCAGATCATCTTGAACACTAAGGTCCTCCATAGGTAGCTGCTCCTCGGTACCCTGAGACACTTCTTCAACTAGGACACGTGGAAAACATCATGCACATCCGCAAGATGATCGGGTAGTTCCAGTTGGTAGGCAACTTCTCCCACTCGCTTCAGGATCAAGAAGGGTCCAATAAAGCGAGGGGACAACTTCCCTTTAACTTTAAATCTCCGCATACCCCGGATCGGTGACACCTTCAAATACACGTGATCACCCTCCTTAAACTCTAGTAGTCGTCTCCGGGTATCAACATAGCTTTTCTGTCTCGACTGCGCAGTTCTCAAGTTTTCCCTTATCAATAGTACTTGTTCTTCTGCCTCTTGTATAATCTCTAGCCCAAAGAACTTTCTTTCACCAGTTTGATCCCAATACAGAGGAGTCCTGCATTTTCTGCCATATAGAGCCTCAAATGGGGACATCTTCATACTGGCCTGGTAGCTATTATTGTAAGAGAACTCCGCATAAGGTGAACTCTTATCCCAACTGCCAGAATGTTTAAGAGCACAAGCTCTTAACATATCCTCCAGTACCTGGTTGGTTCTCTCGGTCTGCCCATCAGTTTGAGGATGGTAGGCCGAGCTGAAGTTCAATCTTGTATCCAAGCACTCGTGCAGCTTCTGCCAAAACCGAGATGTAAACCGAGATCCCTGGTCCGACACGATCTTCTTTGGCACACCATGTAGTCATACTATCCGTGCCATGTACAATTCTGCTAGCCTAGCACCCGAGTACATGGTCTTCACTGGGATAAAGTGGGCTACTTTAGTCAGTCTGTCCACAATCACCCATATAGAGTCATACCCAGTAGATGTGCGGGGTAGACCTACAATGAAGTCCATGCCAAGTCATGAAATGTTGCATCATGTTGAGTTCCAAATATTCTTTGAATTGTTGCACATGTTTGATTTGGTTTGAATTTGAAACTTGGTTTGAATTTGAATTAAAAACCCTAGAGAAAATAAATAGAAAATGCATTAGAAATTCCCTAAAATTAGAAAAACCCAATTTGGCCTATTTAGCCCAAGTCGGCCCAGCTTGCGCGCGTGCCCGCGCTGACAGGCAGTCCCCGCCTGTCAGGCTGTCTCGCCGCACGTTCTCTCTGGAAGGGAAATGTGCCCTTGGGCCATTTCTAAGTATTTTGGTGATTGAGTGTCAACACAAGTGCTTTAATGTGAATCAATGCCCATGGATGAACAAAGTGCAAATCAAGAGCTAAGGTATGTTTCTAAGTCTTAGTACATTGGTTTTTGTGTACTAATATACCTGTCTAAGTATTGGAAACAGTAAGAAAAAGAGTTGGCTGTGTACAGTCAGGAGGCTGCTTCGGTCTGGAGCACCGGACTGTCCGGTGGTGCACCGGACAGTGTCCGGTGCGCCAGGCTGCCTCGGCCGAAGAGGCCGCTCTCGGGAATTTGCTGACGGCGTACGGCTAAAATTCACCGGACTGTCCGGTGTGCACCGGACTGTCCGGTGAGCCAACGGTCGGCCGGGCCAACGGTCGGCCGCGCGATCTGCGCGGGACACGTGGCCGAGCCAACGGTCGGAAGGGGGCACCGGACTGTCCGGTGTGCACCGGACATGTCCGGTGCGCCAACGGCTCCCAGATCAGCAACGGTCGACTGCGTTGTTTAAGGAAGGAAATCGGGCACCGGACAGTGTCCGGTGTGCACCGGACTGTCCGGTGCGCCCGATGACAGAAGGCAAGATCAGCCTTCCAGAATTGCTCTTAACGGCTCCTAGCTGCCTTGGGGCTATAAAAGGGACCCCTAGGCGCATGGAGGACAACACCAAGCAACCTTAGAGCATTCTTGATCATCCACACTCATTCTTTGCGCAATTGTTTGTCATTCTAAGTGATTCGAGCTCCGTTCTAGTGAGAACTTTGAGATAGTCTTTAAGCTCGATTCTTGGCCGTGTGTGTGCGCATTTTTGCTGTGGATTTGTGTGTGTTGCTTCTCTCCCTTACTCCGTATTTCTTTGTGAATCTCAAGTGTAAGGGCAAGAGACTCCAAGTTGTGGAGATTCCTCGCGAACGGGAAATTGAAAGGAAAAGCATAACACTGTGGTATTCAAGTTGATCATTGGATCACTTGAGAGGAGTTGAGTGCAACTCTCGTCCGTTGGGACGCCACAACGTGGAGTAGGCAAGTTTTGTACTTGGCCGAACCACGGGATAAATCACCGTGTCTTCTCTGTGTTGAATTCTTTGTGATTGTCATATTGTGCAAGATCTCCTCTCTAGTCACTTGGCATTAACTGTGCTAACACTTAACCAAAGTTTTGTGGCTTAAGTTTTTGAAGTTTACCGGATCACCTATTCACCCCCCCCCCTCTAGGTGCTCTCAATTGGTATCAGAGCCGTTCTCTTCAAGAAAGGGACTAACCGCCCGAAGAGATGGATCCTAAGGGGAAGGGAATCGTGATCAACGACAAGGAAAAGGAGTCCTTCGTCAACGAGCCAAAAGATGATAAATCCAACGACTCTGGCTCGGGCCACAGACGTAAAGATGGGAAGAAGAAGAAGACAAGGCGCATCAAGGAGATCGTCTACTACGACAGTGACGAATCCTCTTCTTCCCAAAAGGACGACGACAACGACTACAGGAAGACGGTCAATTCGAACTTTTCATTTGACTATTCTCGTATTCCACATAGTTCGAATTCGCATTTGCTTTCCATTCCTCTCGGCAAACCTCCACACTTTGATGGGGAGGACTACGGATTTTGGAGTCACAAAATGCGTAGTCATTTATTCTCTCTCCATCCAAGCATATGGGAGATCATAGAGAATGGAATGAAATTTGATAGCTCGGATAGCCCTATGGTTATTAATGAACAAATTCATAAAAATGCACAAGCTACTACTGTGTTGCTAGCCTCTTTGTGCAGGGACGAGTACAATAAGGTGAGCGGCTTGGACAATGCCAAGCAGATATGGGACACCCTCAAGATTTCTCACGAGGGGAACGACATTACCATGCTCACCAAAATGGAGTTGGTGGAGGGCGAGCTTGGAAGGTTTGCAATGATAAGGGGCGAGGAGCCAACCCAAACATACAACCGGCTCAAGACCCTTATCAACAAAATAAGGAGCTACGGAAGCACGCGATGGACGGATCACGACGTCGTCCGCCTAATGCTAAGGTCATTTACCGTTCTTGATCCTCATCTCGTGAACAATATTCGTGAGAATCCCAGGTACACGAAGATGACGCCCGAGGAGGTACTCGGAAAATTCGTAAGCGGGCGGATGATGATCAAGGAGGCAAGATACGTGGACGACGCCTTGAATGGACCGATCAATGAGCATCAACCTCTTGCTCTTAAGGCAACAAGAAGCAAGGAGGCGCTACCTAGCAAGGTGGCACAAGTTGAGGCGGCCGGACTTAATGATGAAGAGATGGCTCTCATCATCAAACGCTTCAAGACAGTGCTAAAAGGTCACAAGGGGCAGCCAAGCAAGACCAAGACAAAAGGGAAGCGCTCATGCTTCAAGTGCGGTAAGATTGGTCATTTTATCGCTAACTGCCCCAATAACGATAGTGATCAGGAACAGGGGAACAAGAGGGAAAAGAAGAAGAATTACAAGAAGGCCAAGGGCGAGGCACACATCGGAAAGGAGTGGGACTCGGATTGCTCCTCCGACTCCGACAATGAAGGACTCGCCGCCACCGCCTTCAACAAGTCATCCCTCTTCCCCAACGAGCATCACACATGCCTTATGGCAAGGGAGAAGAAAGTGAGTACTCGAGACTCCACTTATGCTTCTTCTAGTGATAATGAGTCTAGTGATGATGATGACATAGACTATTCATGCTTATTCAAGGGTTTAGATAGATCTAAGATAGACAAAATCAATTAATTGATTGATGCCTTGAATGATAAGAATGTGCTTTTAGAAAAGCAAGAGGATTTGTTATATGAAGAACATGACAAATTTGTAGAAGCACAAAAATCACTTGCATTAGAGATTAAGAGAAATGAAATGCTTTCTTGTGAGTTGTCTACATGTCATGATTCAATTGCTAGTTTAAAGAGCAAAAATGATGATTTAAATGCTAAACTAGAAAAATCTAGTAAATCAACATCTTGTGTAGAACATGTTGAGATTTGCACTAGGTGTAAAGATTTCAATGTTGATGCCTGTAGTGATCATTTAGTTTCAATTTCTAAATTGAATGATGAAGTGGCTAGTCTTAATGCTCAACTTAAGGCTAGCAAAAGCGAATTTGATAAGCTAAAATTTGCAAGGGATGCCTACACAATTGGTAGACACCCCTCAATCAAGGATGGACTTGGCTTCAAAAGGGAAGCCAAGAACTTAACAAGCCATAAGGCTCCCATTCCCGCTAAGGAGAAAGGGAAGGCCCCTATGGCTACTAGTGCTAAAAAGAACCATGCCTTTTTGTATCATGATAGAAAAAATTCTAGAAATGCTTTTAGAAGTTATGATGCTTTTGATTCACATGCTTATGATTCTTATGCCATGACTGCTTCTAGTTCTTCCTATATGCATGGTAGAAATATGACTAGGAGAAATGCTATTCATCATGTGCCTAGAAAGAATACTATTCATGCTCCTAGGAAAGTAGTAAATGAACCTTCTACAATTTATTGTGCTTTAAATGCTTCCTTTGCTATTTGTAGAAAGGATAGGAAGATAGTTGCTAGGAAGTTAGGGGCAAAATGCAAGGAAGACAAAACTTGCATTTGGGTCCCTAAGGATATTTGAACTAACCTTGTAGGACCCAACAAGAGTTGGGTACCTAAGTCCCAAGCCTAAATTTGCCTTGCAGGGTTATGCATCCGGGGGTTCAAGCTGGATTATCGACAGCGGATGCACAAACCATATGACGGGGGAGAAGAAGATGTTCACCTCCTACGTCAAGAATAAGGATTCCCAAGATTCAATTATATTCGGTGATGGGAATCAAGGCAAGGTAAAAGGGTTAGGTAAAATTGCAATTTCTAATGAGCATTCTATCTCTAATGTATTTTTAGTAGAGAGTCTTGGATATAATTTGCTATCTGTTAGTCAATTATGTCATATGGGATATAACTGTCTATTTACAAATGTAGATGTGTCTGTCTTTAGAAGAAGTGATGGTTCACTAGCTTTTAAGGGTGTATTAGACGGCAAACTTTATTTAGTTGATTTTGCAAAAGAGGAGGCCGGTCTAGATGCATGCTTAATAGCTAAGACTAGCATGGGCTGGCTGTGGCATCGCCGCTTAGCACATGTGGGGATGAAGAACCTTCACAAGCTTCTAAAGGGAGAACACGTGATAGGTTTAACTAACGTGCATTTCGAAAAAGATAGACCTTGTGCAGCTTGTCAAGCAGGTAAACAAGTGGGAGGAGCACATCACAGCAAGAATGTGATGACCACTTCAAGACCCCTGGAGCTGCTGCATATGGACCTCTTCGGACCCGTCGCCTATCTGAGCATAGGAGGGAGTAAGTATGGTTTAGTTATTGTTGATGACTTTTCCCGCTTCACTTGGGTGTTCTTTTTGCAGGATAAGTCTGAAACCCAAGGGACCCTCAAGCGCTTCCTCAGGAGAGCTCAAAATGAGTTTGAGCTCAAGGTGAAGAAGATAAGAAGCGACAACGGGTCCGAGTTCAAGAACCTTCAAGTGGAGGAGTTCCTTGAGGAGGAAGGGATCAAGCATGAGTTCTCTGCTCCCTACACACCACAGCAAAATGGTGTGGTAGAGAGGAAGAACAGGACGCTAATCGACATGGCGAGGACTATGCTTGGAGAGTTCAAGACCCCCGAGCGTTTTTGGTCGGAAGCCGTGAACACGGCTTGCCACGCCATCAACAGGGTCTACCTTCACCGCCTCCTCAAGAAGACATCATATGAGCTTCTAACCGGTAACAAACCCAATATATCGTACTTTCATGTATTTGGGAGCAAGTGCTACATTCTAGTGAAGAAAGGTAGAAATTCTAAGTTTGCTCCCAAAGCTGTAGAAGGGTTTTTGTTAGGTTATGACTCAAATACAAAGGCGTATAGAGTCTTCAACAAATCATCGGGTTTGGTTGAAGTCTCTAGCGACGTTGTATTTGATGAGACTAATGGCTCTCCAAGAGAGCAAGTTGTTGATTGTGATGATGTAGATGAAGAAAATGTTCCGACGGCCGCTATACGAACCATGGCGATTGGAGAAGTACGGCCACAGGAACAAGATGAACGAGATCAACCATCTTCCTCAACTATGGTGCTACCCCCAACTCAAGAAGATGAACAGGTTCATCAACAGGAGGCGTGTGATCAAGGGGGAGCACAAGATGATCATGTGATGGAGGAAGATGCACAACCTGCACCTCCAACCCAAGTTCGAGCGATGATTCAAAGGGATCATCCCGTCGACCAAATTCTGGGTGACATTAGCAAGGGAGTAACTACTCGTTCTTGATTAGTTAATTTTTGTGAGCATTACTCCTTTGTCTCTTCTATTGAGCCTCTCAGGGTAGAGGAGGCCTTGCTAGATCCGGATTGGGTATTGGCCATGCAGGAGGAACTCAACAACTTCAAGCGCAATGAAGTTTGGACACTGGTGCCTCGTCCCAAGCAAAATGTTGTGGGAACCAAGTGGGTGTTCCGCAACAAACAAGACGAGCACGGGGTGGTGACGAGGAACAAGGCTCGACTTGTGGCAAAAGGTTATGCCCAAGTCGCAGGTTTGGACTTTGAGGAGACCTTTGCTCCTGTGGCTAGGCTAGAATCAATTCGTATCTTGCTAGCATATGCCGCTCACCATTCTTTCAGGTTGTACCAAATGGATGTGAAGAGCGCTTTCCTCAATGGGCCGATCAAGGAGGAGGTGTACGTGGAGCAACCCCCTGGCTTCGAGGATGAACGGTACCCCGACCACGTGTGTAAGCTCTCTAAGGCGCTCTATGGACTTAAGCAAGCCCCAAGAGCATGGTATGAATGCCTTAGAGACTTTCTAATTGTTAATGCTTTCAAGGTTGGGAAAGCCGATCCAACTCTTTTTACAAAGACATGTGATGGTGACTTGTTTGTGTGCCAAATTTATGTCGATGACATAATATTTGGTTCTACTAACCAAAAGTCTTGTGAAGAGTTTAGCAGGGTGATGACGCAGAAATTCGAGATGTCGATGATGGGCGAGTTGAACTACTTCCTTGGGTTCCAAGTGAAGCAACTCAAGGACGGCACCTTCATCTCCCAAACAAAGTACACGCAAGATCTGCTAAAGCGGTTTGGGATGAAGGACGCCAAGCCCGCAAAGACTCCGATGGGGACCGACGGACACACCGACCTCAACAAAGGAGGTAAGTCCGTTGATCAAAAAGCATACCGGTCAATGATAGGGTCTTTACTTTATTTATGTGCTAGTAGACCGGACATTATGCTTAGCGTATGCATGTGTGCGAGATTTCAATCCGATCCTAAGGAGTGTCACTTAGTGGCGGTGAAGCGAATTCTTAGATATTTGGTTGCTACGCCTTGCTTCGGGCTCTGGTATCCAAAGGGGTCTACCTTTGACTTGGTTGGATACTCAGACTCCGACTATGCTGGATGTAAGGTCGATAGGAAGAGCACATCGGGGACGTGCCAATTCTTAGGAAGGTCCCTGGTGTCATGGAACTCTAAGAAACAAACTTCCGTTGCCCTATCCACCGCTGAGGCCGAGTACGTTGCCGCAGGACAGTGTTGCGCGCAACTACTTTGGATGAGGCAAACCCTCCGGGACTTTGGCTACAATCTGAGCAAAGTCCCACTCCTATGTGATAATGAGAGTGCTATCCGCATGGCGGAGAATCCTGTTGAGCACAGCCGCACAAAGCACATAGACATCCGGCATCACTTTTTGAGAGACCACCAGCAAAAGGGAGATATCGAAGTGTTTCATGTTAGCACCGAGAACCAGCTAGCCGATATCTTCACCAAGCCTCTAGATGAGAAGACCTTTTGCAGGTTGCGTAGTGAGCTAAATGTCTTAGATTCGCGGAACCTGGATTGAATTGTAGCATACATGTATTTATGCTTTTGATCATGTTCCTTTTTGCATTTTGTTGCTAATTATGGTGCTCAAGGTGTACAAACACTCCCTGGACCTCACAAGTCCGTTGCAAAGTGATGCACATGTTTAGGGGGAGATGTGTTACAACTTGACCCTTTGAGACTAACCATGTGCTTGAGTTGATGATTTAGTCTCGGAGGAGGATTGAAAGGGAAAAGGTGGACTTGGACCATGAACGACTTCCACTGCACTCCGATGAGAGGGTAACTTATTCCAAGTTCATCTCATGAAATCTTATTGCCATTTGCTCTTAATTGAAGACTTTGGTGAGGCAATGGGGTTAAAGGGCCAAGATTGATCCCGTTTTGGTGCTTGATGCCAAAGGGGGAGAAAATAAAGGCCAAAGCGATAAATAAATGGATCAGCTACCACTTGAGAGATTTTGAAAATAGTAGAATAGAGTTTTTGTTTTGTCAAACGCTTTTATTGTCTATTATTGTCTCTCTTGTCAAAAGTTGGCTTCTTGTGGGAGAAGTGTTGATTATGGGAAATAGGGGGAGTTTTTGAAATCTTTGATCAATCTCTTTTGGAATGACTCTCTTTATGCTTCAATACGTGTGTTTGACATAGAGATAGAGATTTGAGTTTGATTTGCAAAAACAAACCAAGTGGTGGCAAAAGATGATCCATATATGCCAAAATTGAATCAAAATTATTTTTATTTGAAGGGATTTTGCACGTGTTCTAGTTGCTTTATGTTGTGTTGGCATAAATCACCAAAAAGGGGGAGATTGAAAGGGAAATGTGCCCTTGGGCCATTTCTAAGTATTTTGGTGATTGAGTGTCAACACAAGTGTTTTAATGTGAATCAATGCCCATGGATGAACAAAGTGCAAATCAAGAGCTAAGGTATGTTTCTAAGTCTTAGTACATTGGTTTTTGTGTACTAATATACCTGTCTAAGTATTGGAAACAGGAAGAAAAAGAGTTGGCTGTGTACAGTCAGGAGGCTGCTTCGGTCTGGAGCACCGGAATGTCCGGTGGTGCACCGGACAGTGTCCGGTGCGCCAGGCTGCCTCGGCCGAAGAGGCCGCTCTTGGGAATTTGCTGACGGCATACGGCTAAAATTCACCGGACTGTCCGGTGTGCACCGGACTGTCCGGTGAGCCAACGGTCGGCCGGGCCAACGGTCGGCCGCGCGATCTGCGCGGGACACGTGGCCGAGCCAACGGTCGGAAGGGGGCACCAGACTGTCCGGTGTGCACCGGACATGTCCGGTGCGCCAACGGCTCCCAAATCAGCAACGGTCGACTGCGTTGTTTAAGGAAGGAAATCGGGCACCGGACAGTGTCCGGTGTGCACCGGACTGTCCGGTGCGCCCGATGACAGAAGGCAAGATCAGCCTTCCAGAATTGCTCTTAACGGCTCCTAGCTGCCTTGGGGCTATAAAAGGGACCCCTAGGCGCATGGAGGACAACACCAAGCAACCTTAGAGCATTCTTGATCATCCACACTCATTCTTTGCGCAATTGTTTGTCATTCTAAGTGATTCGAGCTCCGTTCTAGTGAGAACTTTGAGATAGTCTTTAAGCTCGATTCTTGGCCGTGTGTGTGCGCATTTTTGCTGTGGATTTGTGTGTGTTGCTTCTCTCCCTTACTCCGTATTTCTTTGTGAATCTCAAGTGTAAGGGCGAGAGACTCCAAGTTGTGGAGATTCCTCGCGAACGGGAAATTGAAAGGAAAAGCATAACACTGTGGTATTCAAGTTGATCATTGGATCACTTGAGAGGAGTTGAGTGCAACTCTCGTCCGTTGGGACGCCACAACGTGGAGTAGGCAAGTTTTGTACTTGGCCGAACCACGGGATAAATCACCGTGTCTTCTCTGTGTTGAATTCTTTGTGATTGTCATATTGTGCAAGATCTCCTCTCTAGTCACTTGGCATTAACTGTGCTAACACTTAACCAAAGTTTTGTGGCTTAAGTTTTTGAAGTTTACAGGATCACCTATTCACCCCCCCCTCTAGGTGCTCTCACTCTCCCTCTCTCCCTCCCACTGCCTAGTGGGCCAGGCTTGTCGGCACCGTTCCTCTCGCACGCGCGCCCGCTTCTCTCTCTATCCCGCCGACCCACCTGTTAGCTCGTCCCCAACATCCCGCTCACGTTCCCCCGCCATGGACGCGCCCACGACCGCGTGATCTCCGACCACCTCCGCACGTCCTCGCCCCTTTTGAGCCCCACGCCCTGCTCGCCCACTTTCCCCCGCTCACTTGCACCCTCAGCCGAACCCTCTCGCCCCCTCTCTTGCTCTGCGCACGCGAACAGGTAGCTCCACCGCCGCTCACCGAAGACCGTCGTCCGTTCTACGACCGCCGTCGAGCCCGTGCCCCGTCCGTTGCCTCGGTGAGTTCCGCCTCGCCGTCAGTTACTCGGGACACCCTTCGGTTTGCCTTTTCCGTCACTGGTTTGCCTAGTCCACACTCACCGGAGCGTTTTTTGTGCAGCCGGAGCTCGCCGCCGTCGACCCGAGGCTCCACCGCAGCCCCGCCGTTCCCCAAGCGTCTCGGAGTTTGCACTCGAGGTGAGCAACCTTCCCATGCCTTTATTTCACCAAGTATCACCCCAATGCCCGCGCAATTGCTCACCGGAGTAAGTTGCGCCGCCGCAGGACCTTTCCATCGCGGTCTGCGTCCTTTGGTGCCCCGTGCCGGTTTTCCGCCCATGGTCGAGTTCGCCAGATCACCCTGACCGCGCTCGAGCTATTCCCCAAGCCCCTAGAGCCCCGCCGTGGCCAGTCCCCTCGTCTCTGGCAAGCCCTCGCCGCGAGACCGAGCGGCGCCACCGCACCCGCGTCCGGCCGCGAGCCGTTGGATCTCGGGCGTCCGTCCGAGATCGGGCGGTTTAGATTTAATAAGAGCGGATCTAACCTCAGCCCTCCGATCTAGATCCGACCGCTCTCCTCTCTCCCCCTCACCCGCGCCCCTGCCGCTGGGCCCAGCTGGTCAGCCCGCCCTGGTTCACTGACACCCCGTCCCCGCCTATAAGTCGTGTCCGCGCGAGTGTCCACGGGATCTAATCATGTCCGTTGATCTCTGATCCGATGGTCGATATCACCCCGTACCCCTTCGCGTGTATGTTTTGTTTAAGAGACCCTCGGGTTTTAGGAAATAAACCCATCGTCCCTGGTTTTCGCGCGTAGGTCCCTGTGTTCTTTTAAACAGCCCCCTGTACTTTTAAATAATTACATAATTAGACCTAATTTCATATTTTAAACTTCAAAACTTGTTTATTTCATATCTTTTCATATGAACTCCAAATTTAGTGGTTCAAATTGCAAAATGTTCATAAGATTATTCTCTGCCCAAATAAATTATGTTCATCTATAGTCTATACACTTTAATTTTACACCTAGAATATAAGATTAATGTATATGTTGATTTATTCATTTAATGAAATAAATAAAAGGAAAGCCCTAGAATTTAAAGTATATTTAATCTTGTGAGATTAATAATATGTATTACATGAATTCATCTCTGGTTTAACTTTTAGGTCTCAATAAAATGAATAGAATTAGGTTATGTAATCATGGACAACACTTAAAGAATAATCAACTCCTAAATGAGATTAGTTCATCCTATAATTTAATCTCTTTCTTTGTTTAATTACTACTTTACCTTTTGAGATGTGTTCCAAACACTTAAAGAGTAACCAACTCCTAATTAAGATTAGTTCATAATTTGATCTCATTCTTATTTAATTAATACTATACCTTTTGAGATGTGTTCCAATGTTTGTACATGTTTGATGTGTTGTTCATTTGTACTTTCCAAATATATTGAATGTATGATCGCTTTATTTAGACAACGAGCAACCGGTGGTTCCTGAGTGTGTTGCCAAAGATCTCTCTGAGCAACAACCTAGTGAAGGCAAGTGTCCTCAGACCTATCATGTCCTACTTTACTTTATAATTCATTGTCCCGCATTACATTATTGAAACTTAAGGATTAACTAGTTTGTATTTACCTTACCCTTGTTTACCTTTTTGGGTTAATCATGGTTAGCTTATGCTATTGCTTTAACTTAATCAATGAACATGATGTGATTATTTATGATACGATGATGTTATCCCGATGATGATATTGTGATAATTTAGGGGACTCAGGCTATTTCCTGAGCACCTCTCCGTAAGGACCTGTTTGGGGAGTGACAACCCGGGATAACAGTGCAACCATGAGGGTGGAATGGGATGCCCTTAGCTGATTAATTAGAGGAACCAGAGGAGTAGTTGGCTTTGCCGTAGGGCCGTCAATGGGGTCCGGGCACAATACTTGCTCTGCCGAGGCTGGTTGCAGGGGTTCTCGATTTGGTTTTGTTAGTCACTCTTCCTTTGGGGAGATGTACTGTGTTTATCAAACTGGAGAAACCTAACGGATGACTATGACCTCTGGGAAATCTTTGTAAAGGCTACGTAGTGAGACCCTGCTAGGTCACCTTGGTAGTGATCAATGGGGAGGCTACAACCCCGGGCAGAAAGGGAATCACGACTTGTGGGTAAAGTGTGCGACCTCTACAGAGTGTTAGAAATGGGTATATCAGTCATGCTCACGGTTATGAGAGGCCTTGGGATCCTCTTTGATTATAAGAACTTTGGTTACTTTTATGAAGATGGTTAGCAATGATAGTTATCATTTTGATCTCTGGTATTTCCTCTTGGAGGGAATGCTTCTCGGTTTATTACTAAAAGTTGGCTCTATTTATGGTAATAAAACTTGACCAACTAAAAGCAACTGCTTAACCTTAACTCCACATACAGCTAGTCCACTTTAGCCAAACGGGACATTTGCTGAGTACGTTGATGTGTACTCACCCTTACTTTACAAACCACCCCACCCCAGGTTATCCCCACTGTACTCAGTGCTCAGGAGGAGATGTTGGCAACATGCATGACTTTGAGGAGTTCCAGGACTACGATAAGTTCTAGTTTATTTTAGTGGCAAACCCCCAATCAGCTGCCTGTGTAGGCTTATCTTCTACGTTTCGTTTCTCCGCACTTTGATATTAATGTTTAACACTATGGATATGTATGAAACTCTGTGGATGTCTCGAACATCTTGATGTAATTAAAGTACCTTTCCACTATTTACTTTGAGCATTGTGTGATGATGTCCAATTATGTAATCGCTGTGTACGTGAGTTCTGATCCTGGCACGTACATGGTTCGCATTCGGTTTGCCTTCCAAAACCAGGTGTGACATGGGGGCCTTCCTCTTCCGAAGGTCCTCAAAAACATGACTGACCATATGTTTTCAGTATGACATGGATTATTACAGGGGGCTTCGGCTTCGGGATGAAGGTCTTCTCTCATGGCAAAGACATACACAATGTGAAGATGTAGCCCAAAGGTGATAAGAATGGACGCCGAAGCTATGGCCGAAGAGCTTCAGCTTAATATGGTGACGAAGACCAAGTACGATGCTGACCAAAAGGGGAGAAAGACTACTTAGTCCTTAATGATTTGTGTTATGTTTATAAGTAAATGTCAGGGACATGAATGTAATTATACTCGGGCTGCGTCCCGTGCCTATAAATAGATGAACAATACCATCATATTGTTCACGGTAACTGTAATTGCTCCTTCGCGTCTTCACCTTCGAGCAAGCCAAAGGTATTAATGTAATATGAATTTCATTGATATTCTTATATGTCTTATGGAATGCAAATATTCATGAATCGATGAATTATATTTCCATGTTTATCTCTTCACATTATTGTTTATTTGTGAGATGATGAGGGCTTGTCCTTCATTACCTTCGTCTAAAGATCATTATGGCTGTGATGGAACCTTCCAAGGTATTAGGCCCACCTACAGTTGTCCTTGTCCTAAGGACCTTGGACAACCCTGTAGATGCACATAATCACTCGACAAGTTCGGTAACTGTATCCTCATCATTTTGCCCAAGAGCGCTTCACCCGATACGCAGATATTACATCAAATCAGAGGAAAGAATAAGCAGAAGCAAATTACAATAATTTAATTTACATTCATCCAATATATAGAGAGAGTATTATTATTACAATACCAGGGTATTAAGAGTGCTTAGAGTATTATTACAGACCAGGGAGACAAAACACCCTCCCGCACACACAAGTTTATTGTTTTCAAAGTGGGAGGCCAACATCCTCCCGCGACTAACTTTACTGCTAGGGCTCTTCCTTGGGTACCACCTTTGAAAAAACAACAAAAATCTGATGTTTCCTCACCTACAACAACATGGGTTCGAAAACCCTGAGTACGGAGTGTACTTTCGCAAGTCTTACCCGACAAAAGAAAAGACTCTCAAGGATATGCTGGCTTGAGGGAGTCAAGGTAAGGCTATTCAAGAATCAAAGACTCTGTTTGCGGAAATGCTTACTAATAGTGGATCCTTAAAAATCTAGTTTTATTATCAATTTAAGTCAATACCTGTAGCTAGAGTTCTTTCTATCCTAGTTCAAGCACTTGGCCTGCACTAGCCGTCTTTTATCACCCTTTTTCTTTACTAGATTGCTACGTGTAGGGCAGTGACCAAGTCTTCATATCTGAGAATTAACGGCGATCCGAATCGATTAATACCCAGCTGGGGATCTCCAACCACACGACATATGTAGCACTTAACCCTTGCATATGTCAACTCGCCACCGGGGTTCTCAAGACCAGATCAGGTTCACGCCAACCGAGAGCATAGATACACCACCATCCAGCCTCTTGCCACGGAGGGTACATGCTACTCTCGCCATCTCTCCACTCCCATTGCATGTTGGCCTTTCTGGTATTGGTCTGCCCGAGGCAAAGCTTACCCATGACGAGGCATGTGGCCAGTTAAAAGGTCCTCAATCATCAAGCCTACATCGGTACGATCCTTAATTGACTTAGACAGAGACACTACGCCGAGACTCTTTTCTCGTGCAAGTCACCCGCCCGGTCTCAGCTTTATCATTTAAAATCCCAAAGTTTGGTACCTGGCAGAGGTACATCTTGTCCGATGTTGAACCCATCATAGCCATGATGGATCCACCATCAAGTTTTATTTTTGAAAACACCCCATTGCATCTGAAGCATCATCTTTTGTTAGAACCAAAACATTTTTGTTTTCTAAAGCAAGACTAAGCATCAGAAAACCTTTTAATAAAACAGGTAATCAAGGAATGGTAGTCAACTTCAAGGAAGGAAATGCAGCAATTGTGTAGCACTCAACTCCTATCACCTAATGCATCATTCAAGTGATAAAGAGTTTAAAATCACAAGGAAAAGTAAATGCACCGGGGCTTGCCTTGTGTTGTAGGGGATTCAGGATCTTTTCCACAGATATCAAAATAAAAACTATTCTCGGTTGGTGGAGGTTCAGTTGGTGGTGCAGTCTCTTCTTCTTTGACACTTACTTCTTCGTTTTCTATACATAACCATATATAAACATGAATGCTCATGTGATGCTATGAATATGCAATTATAATAGAGACACATCAAGTTGTACCTTGAATACAACTTTCCTTCACGGCACACCTAAGTCACTAGGGTCTTCTAGGTTAACACCCTAGTAGGGTTAGGTAGTTTTATTCTAAGAAACTAGGGTTTTGAGGTTTTGGGATCAAACAATGTCCAAAACATATCAAACTTCACCCAAGGACTCTAATTATCATATTGAGCTTATCTAAAAACTTTTATGATTTTTGGAGTTATCAAATAATTTCTAAAATTCCAAAAGACTAGGTTTAGGCCTTCTTAAATGTTGAATAATTCATGGTTGGGACTAAAAATCTTGGAACTATTTTTATTAAATACTAGAGGAATTTAGGAGTCTAGTAAAATTGGTCTCATATTTTTATCATTTTTCTAGAATTTTCTATAAATTCCCTAAGCCTGGTAGAAAAAGAAAAAGGAAAATGATAAACAGTGATGGGCTGAAACCAGCCCGAACCAGCCCACTACCGGGCGAAACGCGCCTGCGCGCGCGCCCGCGTTGGACAATTTGCGCAGAGACCCTCAGGGATTTGACTAACCAGTAAAGAACCCTTAGCACTATTCATCTGTGTCTCTGACGTTTGTACCGAGGCCCCTCCCTTTTCTTTTCTTCGCAAGATCAGGTCCCCGACCACGGATGGCGGAGCAGCTGCTTCGGCGAGCTTGTACCGGCCACAATACCCAACAATTCGCACTCTACTTTGGTCCATGCTTAATTCTACCCTTGGCTCTCCACTGGGAATCCCCAATTTGGACGGAACGCCATTCTAGAGTTCGGTCTACGCACACCGCAGAACTTGAGACAACCCCGACGTGTTCCCGGCGACTGGGTACGATAGCGTTCAATTTTTAAGTACGGGGAGAATCACTACACCCTAAGGAAGCTAGAACAAACGGTAATTGGGCTAGAACTACCTCAGGCGACGTTGGCCACAGAAGAGCTATCCACGATGGCGCGGAGAACCGATTTGGGGGGAAACCCGAATTAAGGCGCTATGGTGGACGATCAAGCATGAGAGCTGGTGCGCTGGGTGCGTAATAACCTAACGGAGTTTGCAGGGGCATCAATTTATAGGATTCATAAACGATGGCTCCAAATTTGATGAGAGAAGCTAGCGGCCGGAGAGAGGGGTGTGTCACCGGAGTCGCATAACGTGGCATTTACTGGGGTAGAGACCTGAGACGATGACTAAGCAATTCACACGACACCTTGCGACGAGGTAACGGGGTCAGTAGCGTGGCGGATTCCGGTAAACGGCGGTCACACCGGCGGTGGCCGTGTGGCCACGTCGCGGCGCAAGTGGATGAGGTAATAGAGCGACCACATTGCTCCGACTTCATCCACGACGAGATCTTTTCACCAGGAGTCGTTATCCACACGTTACTGGGCGCGAATCGCAGCGCCGGCAAGGATCACGACACGGAGTCATCGGCGGCGAGATACACTGAACCCGCGATCTTATTCAGGTTACTGTACCATCGCGAACACTCTTCAGTGCGCCTGATAGAGAGAATTACAGGGCTTTGTTCTTGTGACACTATGAAAATCATTAAATAAAAATAATACATTTAGTTAATAATGGTATTTATGAGAATAAATTTTTCGTTGAAGTGTTTATTATTTATTTCATTTGGAGTAATTTTTTTTATCGCGCATGATTGATTTTTCGTTATTGAATAACATTTCTTATTAAATAAAAATCCTAGTAAATAAATAATATAATCAGTCCAAAGATAACTATATTATTTATAAATACTTTTGGTTCAATTACTATAAATTTTAGAGTTATTTAAAAGTGTATTTTAAATTAGAAATTCGAAAAAAAAAGAAAAAGAAAAAAAAACCCAACCCTAACCTAATCAGCCCACTAGGGGCCCAATATCCTGACCTAGCGTGCCCCTCTCTTTCCTGTTGGTAGCCGCCACCCCCTGGTAGCCGCCGCTCCCCTACTCCTCTCTTCTCTCCACGCCCTCCCTCTCTCTTCTCTCTCTCTCCTTCCCTCTGCTCTCAACCGCCCGCGCGCAGCTCCAGGAAGCCAAGCCGAGCGCCCAGCCGTCACCTCCGGTCCACGCCCCCCTGCAGTGCCAAGCCGACGCCAGGAGCCCCGCCCGCAGGTGCCGCTCGCCGAGCCGAGCAAGCCGGCGCCCAGACCCGCGACTCCGCCTGCAGAAGCCGACCCCGGCAGCCACACCCGACCGACCGAGCGCCCGACGCGACAACCGCCTGACCAAGTCCCGAGCTGACCGCGCGCCGTTCGCTCTCCCTCGACGTTATTGGAATTCATTGCTTCTGTTTCCCCTTCCTCTCCCATTGAAGCTGCATAAACGACATCGATGAAATTCATTGCCCTGGCCATTACTCTCTCCCCTCGGCGCCCCTCTGCTTTCCTCTCCTCCCTCTATAACATCTCGATCGAGCCGGAGCTTCCTCCTCTGCCGAGCAGCCCAAGCCTCTTCCCTTTTCTCTCTCGCAACGCCGCCTCGCCAGAACAGTCTGCCATCTACCGTGCAGCTCGCCTAGAGAACACCACAGCACGTCTTGCTCGTTGAACACCGCACCGTCGATCACTGTCACCGAAGCTAGTCCGCGCAGCACCCCGGCACCCGCAGCAGTGCCACGCATACGCCGTCGAACCCCTGCCCACGCCTTGCCCAGCTCGTCTTCGGACAGTCCGCATCCATCCGCTGTTCACCGGAGCTCCGCCCGTGCTTGCGCGCCGTTCGCCATCCGTGGAGCCTCGCCGAAGTTCGCGCCCCGCCGTCCGAACGCATCGCCGGGACTACGCCGTTCGCCATCGACGCGACCACGCAGCACACCAACTGGACCATCCGTGCCTCGCCGTCCGAACGCCTCACCTCACCGACGACCGTGTCCGTTCATCCCAAGGTTGAAAATAACCCCAACCCGTTAATGTGTTTTCTAAATCGTGTTTGAATTACTTAATTGATGTTATGAATTATTGTTGTATTATTGATGCGATTTGGCGATTCACGCATATGATTTTTAGAGATGCGATATATACGTGTAGCCAAAATTGAACCCGCGACAATGCTTTAATATGTGTATGATTTTATAATTTTAAAAATGAGCACGATCACTATTCACTACTTCATTAATTTTCATACTAGAAAATGTTTAGAGGTTTGATTTCGCTTTTGTGTGTGAAACGATAATTGTTAGTAGTAGTTTAAGTATAAACTTATTTGCATGAAGAAATTGAAATAGACACCAAGTCATGTATTTTCCAGTCGAATGAAAATAGATATAGATTTTACTATTCATAGTAAATATATTCATAAGTATAGCATTTAATTACTTAGAATAGTAAAATGCTCATTTATGTCATAATAACCATGAATAGGTTATTAAAAGTTCCGTTTAGTAATTTGCAACTAATTCTGGTATATTAATGTTAGAAGAATTAAATAAACAATTTTTAGTATGTGTATAAATTTCTATTTAGAAAAGAAAGGAGAAAACAGAAAGAATAGAGTTTTCTAAAAGATACTAAAATAATAGAATTGGTGTTCATATCTTTAAAATAATGACGTATCGGTTTAAATGTAGTTTTCTCAACTAATGTAGATTTAGTGTTTTTCTAATAAAATGATAATCATTTATTATCCCTTCACATAAAACTCATTTAGTCTCATATTTAAGTATCTATAATCATATACTTTACAATAAAATTATGTCATATAACTTTTCTAATAATAATGACTTAATTAAGTGCTCACACCATAACTAAAATGATAGTTTATACATAACTTCCTTCTAATGAATTAGATCATTTATTTCTACAATAAAATTAAAGATAATTAATAGACTAATTATCCTTTATCATAATCAAACCGATAGTCAATTTGTTCTTAACTAGATTTATGGCAGGATTAATGATTTCATAGAATTTAATCCACATTATATACAATTCACTTAGTTTTTCTTAAAGGATAAAATAAAGTAATAAGAGTTTAAGTTCTTTTATAACTTAAAAATGTTACTTTATATATATTGACTTCAAATATAATATTATAGGCCATATGCTTTTTAATGACATTAAATGATGGTTATGCGTTCATTATCTTTTGCATGAAAATCTACTTAAGGCCCATGACCTAACTCGTCTTAAATAGGTGATTAATAATATAATTATGATCTTTTCACATAAAAAGTTATTTAAGCTATTTATGAGCTTTTTATAAAAGTAATGTTTAATAATGTGTTTTCTTAGATATATAACTTATATCTTTTCTAAAAAGGTTAAAAATGTTTAATATCGTTATAACGTGTTTAATCGCCTTATAAACCCATAATCTTAGACATATCACATATGACGTTTTATAAATGATTAATTTGGTGAACCTAATATTTGCATATTTTAATTAAGATATTTTTAAGCTCATGTCTTGTTTTATAAAGTATAGATCACACATTTTTAAAAGAATACCCTCTTATTATAACCATGACTTGCGACGTATTTGAAAAGCGAACGCTCTTTTCGTTAGGCTTTCTTTTAGCTTTACGTATGATGAATGTTGTCTATTATTGAGTGGTGTTTGTTCTTCTTGTTTGTTTGTGTGATATTCAGTGTTTGATCTAGTAGTTAAGAATCAAGATCTATTCCTATCCGTGGAAGGACCTCAAGTTTTCAATAAGCAAGGCAAGTGGACTTCTCCCTCTGCATACTCTGTTTGATCCCAAACAATACATTTAATAAAGTTTATTCTTTTGGATATATATGCATAATTTGACGGGTTACCTATTTAGATAACCTTTCCAACCTTATTCCTTGATCAAACCTGGGAATTATAATTTAATCAAGTAGCTATGCTATTGCTACAACTTAACTTTATGCAGTCACTCCCGCTTATGATATTAATGTTCCAAATGGTAAGTTTACTCTATTATTGTTAACTCGATGGTTAAACAAGATTATTGCATATTAATTGGAACATGGAGTGACCACCCGAGAAAACAGTGCTACCATGAGAACTATCATGGCTCTGGTCTTGGCTAAATAACTAGGGAAGTCTTATGTTGGGTGCTGGTCGTGGTCGACAGGAACGGGGGCATCTGACAAACTCTTATAGTTCCGGCTCAGGCAGATTGGATACGGGCATAGTTCCCAAAGCTTTACCCTGTAGTCTGGACTATAAGTTGGTTACGGTAGGTGTGCCTTATGCAGTTTGACCATTTCCAGCATTTGCGTAATGAGGACTCTAGGGAGAAGCCTCGTAGTGAGACCCTGGCCATTCACCTCGGAAGTGAATACGGGTCTAGCTAACCCGGGCTAGAAGGGAATCGCGACTCATGGGTAAAGATGCGCCACCTCTGCAGAGTGTAAAACTGATATATCAGCCGTGCTCACGATTATGAGCAGCCTGGACTCCTCACATGATAATTGAACTTGAAGATGGAAATAAATCGAGATCCGATGATCTACCAATGGTTTGCTTAAGTGGTTTCACTTAAGTGTTTTTTATATACTCTTATACCTTTGTTTAATGGGATACTTGGGATCCACACTTATTAGTAAGACAGGTGTTGTTAATAAAATGTTGACCAACTAAAATGCTTACTGCTCAACCTCAGCCTCACCTTGTTAGACTTGCATTAGTTTTTCCCCCACTTGCTGAGCCCCGACCATAAGTGAGCTCACCCTTGCTTAATTTTGATCAGAAGTTGCAGATGAAGATATGACGCTGAACTCCATGGATGCTAGTCTAGTGATACCCCCGGTCATCTTCCTGTGGATGGATGTCCATGTTCGCTGTACT
Source organism: Zea mays (assembly GCF_902167145.1). Taxonomy (NCBI): domain Eukaryota; kingdom Viridiplantae; phylum Streptophyta; class Magnoliopsida; order Poales; family Poaceae; genus Zea; species Zea mays. The sequence goes on from NC_050102.1 coordinate 45,542,288, forward strand.
TTGATGAATAAAGGTTAAGACATTATGTCTGTTCGAAGTGTAATATGTTAATATAATCGTTATTTATGCTTTTATGCATTGTTCTTTTGATATATTACACTTGTGACGTCAACATATGTGTGGAAATAGATCCTGGCGCACATATGGTATGCACTCGGTTCTACCCCCTAGAACCGGGTGTGACAGAAGTGGTATCAAAGCAATGTGACCGTAGGTCACTAGATTAGTTAGAAATGGAAAGCCCAGTCTATCGTTCAAAACTTGACTTAATTGTCTTTATAAAAATATACTTTATATCAAACTCGTCTCTTTTATTTTCAACTCTTCTTATCTGATTCTTCGTCTATCAGAAGGTTCTAATGAGAAGCATTGCAAGATGATCAAGCTAGGATTTCAGAACTTGAAGCGAAGTTTGCCAGAAGAAACCCTTTTGAAGCTATCGACGATGCCCTATTCTCTGTCTTATCCCCACTCCGCAAGAAGTTTTGTTATGGATCCCCTGGATCTATTATTTGACTTCTTGGCTAAGGTGATAGGATTGTTCGTTAGTATTAAGATTTTCGACTAGATCGGTAATGGTGATATTATATTATATTATAAGTGGTTTTCTAATCCCTAATATTGCTATATAACCCTTGACTTCTTATACTTTTGTTGTCTTGCCATTGTATTGCCACCCTTGTGCAATATCTACCTTGATATATTAAACTTTTGCCTCTCTACTTTTCTCCTCGATAATGCTTTCTCCCTATTGAATTCTTATACTTTTGCTTTCGTGCCATTGTATTGCCACCTTTGTGCAATATCTACCTTGATATATATTAAACCTTTGCCTCTCTACTTTTCCCCTTGATAATGCTTTCTCCCTAACTCACTTCATATCCTTGGTTGTATCATTTATCCTCATTTTAATAGTTCATGGTTATCTTATTTCACTCTTGGCCACCAACAAATATGTCTTGCCTAACTCCTTGATAATTCTTACCTGACTCCTTGACTTTATAAAATCTTTCTTATTCCAAACCTTGTCTCACCTTTTGTTTTGGTTGAATGAATAGAATTGGATTGTGTTGTGCTGGTATGCTTGAGTTCATTGTCCTTTGTGTTCATGTTTGATTTGCTTCTTTGAAATGATCGTTGGTGTATTGTGTGACTTTTGTCCACAAAGACATCAGTTAGCTAGGTAGAACTTTAGATAGATGGGTTTTCTCTGCTCTCTATAATCTGTCTTTGCTCAACCCTTTTGTCCCTTCCATTCTTCCATACCCATACAGATGTCAGACCTTGGAATGTCAACGACAAGTGATGTCACTAAATGCAAAGAATGCGGTGTGTTGACAAGTCAAAACAACACTATAAATGAAACAGCTGATGAACAAACCTTCAAGACACAAAAGGATGAACAACCAAACCAACAAACAAGTGACCTTGGAACATGTTGTTGTTGTGAGTACTATGGAATTCCTTGCCGCCAGATCAGTACAAACGAAAGTGAAACTACAAAACAGAAGAACCGGATTTTGTTTTCTGGTATAAAAAGACAATGGTCTCCCCAAGAACAACTAATAGCAGATGCACTGTCAGACGATGAATTGTCAGGTATTCCAAAAAGGAAACATCACAAGGATGCCCAGCCCCAAGAAGAAACACAGGAGTGTTACATTGATGGATGGACTATAACCTGCACACAGTTTCAGCCTCGTCGTCGCATCAGGTCCAAGAAACAAAAAGGGAAATATGGAAAAAGTCAAGAAATAACTTCAAGAAAAGCTTGCTATCAATGTGGACGTGAAGGTCATTACTTCCGTAACTGTCCTGAGAAAAGTTCACTACAGATCACCTCCAAGATGAAGCTATCTCAGTCTTCAGACATGGAATATGAACAAAAATGCACAGAAACTTCTACCAACAACGTAAAGACAACTCCACCATGTAACTTATCAAGTCGTGCTTGCTTTGGCTATGGTGATACCGGCCATCTTGTTAATGGTTGTCCTAAGAAGGATGTGGAGATCAATAAGGTCCAAAAGAAAAGACAACACCCTCAAACCCATGCATCAACAAAGAATAAACAACAAAAAGAGACCATGGGAAGGATAAGTTATGCAGTGACAGAAATCATTCCATATGATGATGCAGTAATTTTTGGAACACTAGTCATTCACACAACCATCGCCACCGTGTTGTATGATCCTCGTACAACACATTCCCTTATCAGTGCCCAGTTTGCAACAAAGTATGGTATCTTTAAGTGTCCCTTGAGATCAAGGAAGACCATCAGTACACCTGAAGGAAAAATGTTAGTAAACTACATATGTCCAAAAGTAAGTGTTAAAATCAATGGTATAGATTTTCCAGCTGATCTCCTAGTGATAGAATCAATGGGAAAGGATGTGATTCTTGGAAAGAATTGGTTACAAAGAACTAAAGCGGTAATCCAACATACTGAGAGAACCATATGCTTGGAAACTCCATTTGGAGAAACAATAGTAGTTGAAGACAACCGACCTCCAGCTCAGATTGGTACATCTGACAAGGAAGAATAATATATCGTTTAGCTAGAAGAAGGAGTATGTCTCACGAAAAAAAATGTCAAAGTGTTGCCCCTCTCAAGATTTGTAATTGTGCTAAGTGATATATGAATAAATTTGGAGAATCTCTCGCACCTATTGTGTTTTGCCTCTTTATAAAGAAAATAAAGTATGGTGTCATCTGAAGCAATGTGATACTCTAGTTGCCCTAAAATTCCGCTCAAGTCTTTCTCTCAAATGTGTGCTCAAAGAAATACTCTTGGATCAGAAAGATGATTTGGATATCGTGCTCTGTAATTTATAAAGTGCAAAAGATCTTTGTTAAGGATTATAACACTTGTACGCTCTTGTAGTATGATGAAGCTAGGCGGAAGCGGAAATCATCCTTAACTAATCTTATTTTGAAAAAAAAATTGTGTCCGCTCTTTATCTTAATGTCATTCAAACCTCTTATGCAGTCTGTCTCACTAACTCTTTCACCCTCTGACTAGATGATGAACCCCAATGGAAATGAAGTAAATGATGTCAACGACAATACTCCTGTCTTAACAACTATGAACGAGAAAAATGAGTCACAGAGACATTCCATGAATGGAATGAAGAACAACAAAAGGAATAGAAAAATGTTTGGATACATGATTAGTCCACCTCAACCTCAAGCGAAAGCCACGAAACACATGGATACCCAAACAAAAGAATCAAGTCAGGCTCAGCTATATGAGATACAGACACCGAATCAACCCTCACCCCCTGTTGGTCAAGCAAAGTTGACTCGGAAAGAACTCAAAGCAAGAGGTGCTTGCTACTACTGCAAAAATGAAGGACATCTTATTCGCGAATGCCCCAAGAAGCGTCTAGACCGAATAAAGAAGAAAGCTGCCAAGCATGACCTAAGCAATACTTCACAAGACCCACCATTTTATAAGTATGATGATGAAGGTCGCTTATTTAGCATTCATTGCGGAGCAAAGAAGTAAGAAAGTTCCTTAAGTTTGGAAGAGTTCAAGGTGAACTAAGAACCTACAAATAACCATGTATCTCCTTTGCTTTCGTGCTAGCCTTTCTTAATCTCGAGGACGAGATTCTTTTTAAGAGGGGTAGATTTGTGACACTATGAAAATCATTAAATAAAAATAATACATTTAGTTAATAATGGTATTTATGAGAATAAATTTTTCGTTGAAGTGTTTATTATTTATTTCATTTGGAGTAATTTTTTTTATCGCGCATGATTGATTTTTCGTTATTGAATAACATTTCTTATTAAATAAAAATCCTAGTAAATAAATAATATAATCAGTCCAAAGATAACTATATTATTTATAAATACTTTTGGTTCAATTACTATAAATTTTAGAGTTATTTAAAAGTGTATTTTAAATTAGAAATTCGAAAAAAAAGAAAAAGAAAAAAAACCCAACCCTAACCTAATCAGCCCACTAGGGGCCCAATATCCTGACCTAGCGTGCCCCTCTCTTTCCTGTTGGCAGCCGCCACCCCCTGGTAGCCGCCGCTCCCCTACTCCTCTCTTCTCTCCACGCCCTCCCTCTCTCTTCTCTCTCTCTCTCCTTCCCTCTGCTCTCAACCGCCCGCGCGCAGCTCCAGGAAGCCAAGCCGAGCGCCCAGCCGTCACCTCCGGTCCACGCCCCCCTGCAGTGCCAAGCCGACGCCAGGAGCCCCGCCCGCAGGTGCCGCTCGCCGAGCCGAGCAAGCCGGCGCCCAGACCCGCGACTCCGCCTGCAGAAGCCGACCCCGGCAGCCACACCCGACCGACCGAGCGCCCGACGCGACAACCGCCTGACCAAGTCCCGAGCTGACCGCGCGCCGTTCGCTCTCCCTCGACGTTATTGGAATTCATTGCTTCTGTTTCCCCTTCCTCTCCCATTGAAGCTGCATAAACGACATCGATGAAATTCATTGCCCTGGCCATTACTCTCTCCCCTCGGCGCCCCTCTGCTTTCCTCTCCTCCCTCTATAACATCTCGATCGAGCCGGAGCTTCCTCCTCTGCCGAGCAGCCCAAGCCTCTTCCCTTTTCTCTCTCGCAACGCCGCCTCGCCAGAACAGTCTGCCATCTACCGTGCAGCTCGCCTAGAGAACACCACAGCACGTCTTGCTCGTTGAACACCGCACCGTCGATCACTGTCACCGAAGCTAGTCCGCGCAGCACCCCGGCACCCGCAGCAGTGCCACGCATACGCCGTCGAACCCCTGCCCACGCCTTGCCCAGCTCGTCTTCGGACAGTCCGCATCCATCCGCTGTTCACCGGAGCTCCGCCCGTGCTTGCGCGCCGTTCGCCATCCGTGGAGCCTCGCCGAAGTTCGCGCCCCGCCGTCCGAACGCATCGCCGGGACTACGCCGTTCGCCATCGACGCGACCACGCAGCACACCAACTGGACCATCCGTGCCTCGCCGTCCGAACGCCTCACCTCACCGACGACCGTGTCCGTTCATCCCAAGGTTGAAAATAACCCCAACCCGTTAATGTGTTTTCTAAATCGTGTTTGAATTACTTAATTGATGTTATGAATTATTGTTGTATTATTGATGCGATTTGGCGATTCACGCATATGATTTTTAGAGATGCGATATATACGTGTAGCCAAAATCGAACCCGCGACAATGCTTTAATATGTGTATGATTTTATAATTTTAAAAATGAGCACGATCACTATTCACTACTTCATTAATTTTCATACTAGAAAATGTTTAGAGGTTTGATTTCGCTTTTGTGTGTGAAACGATAATTGTTAGTAGTAGTTTAAGTATAAACTTATTTGCATGAAGAAATTGAAATAGACACCAAGTCATGTATTTTCCAGTCGAATGAAAATAGATATAGATTTTACTATTCATAGTAAATATATTCATAAGTATAGCATTTAATTACTTAGAATAGTAAAATGCTCATTTATGTCATAATAACCATGAATAGGTTATTAAAAGTTCCGTTTAGTAATTTGCAACTAATTCTGGTATATTAATGTTAGAAGAATTAAATAAACAATTTTTAGTATGCGTATAAATTTCTATTTAGAAAAGAAAGGAGAAAACAGAAAGAATAGAGTTTTCTAAAAGATACTAAAATAATAGAATTGGTGTTCATATCTTTAAAATAATGACGTATCGGTTTAAATGTAGTTTTCTCAACTAATGTAGATTTAGTGTTTTTCTAATAAAATGATAATCATTTATTATCCCTTCACATAAAACTCATTTAGTCTCATATTTAAGTATCTATAATCATATACTTTACAATAAAATTATGTCATATAACTTTTCTAATAATAATGACTTAATTAAGTGCTCACACCATAACTAAAATGATAGTTTATACATAACTTCCTTCTAATGAATTAGATCATTTGTTTCTACAATAAAATTAAAGATAATTAATAGACTAATTATCCTTTATCATAATCAAACCGATAGTCAATTTGTTCTTAACTAGATTTATGGCAGGATTAATGATTTCATAGAATTTAATCCACATTATATATGAATCACTTAGTTTTTCTTAAAGGATAAAATAAAGTAATAAGAGTTTAAGTTCTTTTATAACTTAAAAATGTTACTTTATATATATTGACTTCAAATATAATATTATAGGCCATATGCTTTTTAATGACATTAAATGATGGTTATGCGTTCATTATCTTTTGCATGAAAATCTACTTAAGGCCCATGACCTAACTCGTCTTAAATAGGTGATTAATAATATAATTATGATCTTTTCACATAAAAAGTTATTTAAGCTATTTATGAGCTTTTTATAAAAGTAATGTTTAATAATGTGTTTTCTTAGATATATAACTTATATCTTTTCTAAAAAGGTTAAAAATGTTTAATATCGTTATAACGTGTTTAATCGCCTTATAAACCCATAATCTTAGACATATCACATATGACGTTTTATAAATGATTAATTTGGTGAACCTAATATTTGCATATTTTAATTAAGATATTTTTAAGCTCATGTCTTGTTTTATAAAGTATAGATCACACATTTTTAAAAGAATACCCTCTTATTATAACCATGACTTGCGACGTATTTGAAAAGCGAACGCTCTTTTCGTTAGGCTTTCTTTTAGCTTTACGTATGATGAATGTTGTCTATTATTGAGTGGTGTTTGTTCTTCTTGTTTGTTTGTGTGATATTTAGTGTTTGATCTAGTAGTTAAGAATCAAGATCTATTCCTATCCGTGGAAGGACCTCAAGTTTTCAATAAGCAAGGCAAGTGGACTTCTCCCTCTGCATACTCTGTTTGATCCCAAACAATACATTTAATAAAGTTTATTCTTTTGGATATATATGCATAATTTGACGGGTTACCTATTTAGATAACCTTTCCAACCTTATTCCTTGATCAAACCTGGGAATTATAATTTAATCAAGTAGCTATGCTATTGCTACAACTTAACTTTATGCAGTCACTCCCGCTTATGATATTAATGTTCCAAATGGTAAGTTTACTCTATTATTGTTAACCCGATGGTTAAACAAGATTATTGCATATTAATTGGAACATGGAGTGACCACCCGGGAAAACAGTGCTACCATGAGAACTATCATGGCTCTGGTCTTGGCTAAATAACTAGGGAAGTCTTATGTTGGGTGCTGGTCGTGGTCGACAGGAACGGGGGCATCTGACAAACTCTTATAGTTCCGGCTCAGGCAGATTGGATACGGGCATAGTTCCCAAAGCTTTACCCTGTAGTCTGGACTATAAGTTGGTTACGGTAGGTGTGCCTTATGCAGTTTGACCATTTCCAGCATTTGCGTAATGAGGACTCTAGGGAGAAGCCTCGTAGTGAGACCCTGGCCATTCACCTCGGAAGTGAATACGGGTCTAGCTAACCCGGGCTAGAAGGGAATCGTGACTCATGGGTAAAGATGCGCCACCTCTGCAGAGTGTAAAACTGATATATCAGCCGTGCTCACGATTATGAGCAGCCTGGACTCCTCACATGATAATTGAACTTGAAGATGGAAATAAATCGAGATCCGATGATCTACCAATGGTTTGCTTAAGTGGTTTCACTTAAGTGTTTTTTATATACTCTTATACCTTTGTTTAATGGGATACTTGGGATCCACACTTATTAGTAAGACAGGTGTTGTTAATAAAATGTTGACCAACTAAAATGCTTACTGCTCAACCTCAGCCTCACCTTGTTAGACTTGCATTAGTTTTTCCCCCACTTGTTGAGCCCCGACCATAAGTGAGCTCACCCTTGCTTAATTTTGATCAGAAGTTGCAGATGAAGATATGACGCTGAACTCCATGGATGCTAGTCTAGTGATACCCCCGGTCATCTTCCTGTGGATGGATGTCCATGTTCGCTGTACTTTGATGAATAAAGGTTAAGACATTATGTCTGTTCGAAGTGTAATATGTTAATATAATCGTTATTTACGCTTTTATGCATTGTTCTTTTGATATATTACACTTGTGACGTCAACATATGTGTGGAAATAGATCCTGGCGCACATATGGTATGCACTCGGTTCTACCCCCCTAGAACCGGGTGTGACAGTTCTCCAATTTCTATGTAGTAACTCACCAATCCATATGTAGTAAAGTTGTTGTACAATGTACAAGCTACAACTTTGTTACAAAGGTCTTGTGCAAACATTCACTAAATTCCCTTCAATTTGATCTCCAAGATCATCTGATGCCACTGTTGGCCACGGTTCAGCTTCACTAATGACTGACAGCCCAACATTGGACCCAATTATCTCCCATTTTCATACAACATCAGTGTTTAGTATTTTAATCAAAATTGTACCCCTAACATAGCTCTACAAATTTGATGTATTGACCTAGGACAAATTCCTTATGAATTCAAAGATACCATGCTCCAAAGTTGACCCCATTCTACTGAAATTCAGACTTAACCATATAGTGTTCATGGGGTACTTTTTGCAAATAAGTCCAAACTTCATCATACAACTTGGAAATCTTCCAATGTGAAAATTACTTGGTTTGTGGGGTTCTATCACTTTTATATTTTCACTTTGGTCCAAAAGTGTCTAGAATTTACATTTACCCGCCTAGGGTTCCAATTAGGGTTTTCTAGGGTTTCTTTTAGGGTTTTGAGTACTTTATGGTTTTTGTGCCACTAAAGTTCATCAACTTTGATATCTTGTGAAAATTCCTAATGGCTTTTGAGATTTTTACTTATTTTTGCTTCACTTTCATCCATAGGCTCTAATTCCAGGGTTAAGTACCCTATCCTAAGGTTAAGCACTCTTCAAGTCCTATCATCACAACTTGTTTGAAAATTTTACCTAGTGAATGCATTCTAGGTGTGACAAACAACATGAAATGTCAATGCACATGATGTTATGCTCAAGTTTTAGTGCCAGTAATACCAGGGGTGTTACATCCTTCGCCCCATAAAAGAATCTCGTCCCGAGATTTAAGGTTCTAGGGTAAGTAATGGAAAAGGAAACACGTCACATATTTATTTCCTTACTTGTCTTACAGAGCAGGGGGTGGTATGGGGTTTATTCACTACAAGAGAAATGAGTATTAACGATAGGATATGTGGTCGTTAATAGCCAAAATGTGGTCGTCAAAAGTAAACAACGACCACAAAAATGTGGTTGTCGATGGTCGTTAAATGTTTCGTCGTTAATTGTAGTAACGACCACATGTAGATTCCGGTCGTTATTCGATTAACGACCAGATATATAATGGTCGTTAGTTATGGGGTATTAACGGCCGCATAAAAAGCATCAACAACCAAATTTGCAGCTTTTCGCGACCACATATGAGGCATCAACAACATTGGTTTTAGCTATAACAGACATGACTATTAACAACAACATGTCAATATTAACGTCCACTTACAATAGTATTGAAAACTGCATCTGTAATCATATTACATTAATAGTATATCAAAGACAGGAAACTAAATTTCATTTCAGCATGCACCAACAAACACTTCATAGCTCATATATGAACCTCATTTGAAACAAGTATAAATTGTATTAACCAAAACAAATCTGATTATTACATATGAGATGTATTTCAATATAGTATAAAATCTGAAAAATCTTTGCAGCAATGATCACACTAGGAATTTTTGTCTAACTACTACTTAATCTATTCTTTAGTTCTTCCCACTCCTGTTCCATACGGCTCATACGATTGTTTGTAGCTTTATTTTCTTCTCGTAGCTCTCTATTTTCTTCTTGCATTGCTCTTTTCTCATCCTTGGACTGTTTCAACTTTTCTATCAATTCAGCCTTACTAATGCATGGACTTCTAAGATGTCTTGCTTTCACGCCACCACCATATCCAACAATGTGATCCTGTCTCTTTGAAGGGAAGCACTTATCCATAAGTTCTGCATTAGAAAGAGAAGGATCTAATGATATTTGTTCCTCAAGTTGTGCCTGCATTCAAAGATACCTTAATTTTAGAGATTTGTATTATGATATATCACCAATAAACAGAAATATATATGACTTCGTAAGCTCACATGCTTGTTGGAGGATTCAGAATCTAGAAAACTACCACCCTTTGTGTGAGTCATGAAAAATAAGGCATCCAAACTTTGAGGGTTGTTATCCTTTCCGTCCTAGTATATGCATGGAATATATGTAATAAAAACTAACAAGTAATATACAAGAAAACTAATCAACATGTTTAGATAAAATGTCAAATACTTACATTGTCATAAATTACTTTTCTAAATGGTTTGCTGCCACTGTGATGGAGGATTGTCAAGTTAGATCTATTTTTTGAATTTCTCTTGCTCCTTGCCTAGAATGCAATGAATAATTAGATTACTATACATGTTAACAACACCATCTCAGCAGTAAACAATTAAGAACAGTAATGGGCAGCAATATAGCACTTACAATGAACTCCTTACTATAGAAATGTTCTTTAACCAACCACTCCCAGTCAGCTTGTGGAAAATCTTCAGGGCAGTTCTTAATAGCTTGTTGCATATTCTTTGCTGGCTTAACATAATGCCGACACAAGTCACCACGCCAATTGTTCCATAGATCCCTAGCATGCTCCATGATATCATTTTCATAGACATCAATTTTAATGTTTTCGTCTTTGTTTTCAAACTTGTCCTAAAAAATTGTTAAACAGATGCCCCATATAAATGTACCATCTTAAAGGATATATATACATATATAAAAGATAACACAACAATATAATGAAAGTATACCATATATAAAAGATAACACAACAATATAATGAAAGTATACCTTTACTGCAGCAAAAATATGCTTCATAGATGTCTCACTAATGTCTGTCCATTTCTTCACTCTCACCGGGGTAATAGTAGGATCACGGACGATTCTACCAATGTGTCGTGCAAATGATGTGCCAAGAGCACGGTTGTTGTAGAACATCACTTTAATCTTTTGTCCTGGTTTAAGTTTAGCAAGATTCTTACATTTGTTTTTGCCACGACCCCTTTTCTCTTCAGTTATATCAGCTGGAACATTTATATATACTTTCATCAATAAGTTGTCCCATACAAAAAGAGAAAAAATACAGAACGTGTGAAATTATATTTGTATCATACCAGTTTTTGCAGCATCCATATTATTGTTCTGAATATGTGCCCTGCAAGAGTCCCTCTGCTCTTCATTATCAGCACTTGTGTAGGTATCCATATTATTATTCTGAATATGTGCCCTGCAAGTGTCCCTCTCCTCTTCATTATCAGCTCTGGTTAAGGTGTCCATATTATTGTTCTGAATATGTGCCCTGCAAGTGTCCCTCCCCTCTTCATTATCAGCTCCATTTAAGGTACCAACTTCATGGTTCATGGCTGCAAGACATATGGAATAACACATAATACTCAAAAGAAATAAATATAGGCATTTTAGTGTTGTACTGAAGGTAGGAAATACTCACATTTCAGCTTCTTTCGTGGCCTGACTCGATGCGACTGCCTATCTCCTTTAAACGATGCATGCTTTTTCTTCAATACCATATTTTCTCTTGTGTTTTCTTCTTCAAAATCACCTTCAGAGTTCTCCCTCCCCTCTTCATTATTAGATCTAGTTAAGGTGTCAACTTCATGGTTCATGGCTGCAAGACATGTGGAAAAACTCCTCATAAAACTCAAAATAAATAAATACTAGCATTTTACTCTTGTACTGAATGTAGGAAACACTCACATTTTAGCTTCTTTTGTGGCCTGACTCGATGCGACTGTCTATCTCCTTTAAAAGATGCATGCTTTTTCTTGAATAATATATCTTTAGAAGCACCTTCAGAGTTCTCATTCTCATGTTCAGAATTGTATTCACTTTCATGGTCATAATCAGACTCACTTTCATTACGATAATTCTTACTGTCATTATCAGAATCAAACATATTGTTACCAGTCCCATTGACCTTTGCTGCCATTTTTTTCAATACTTCATCGAAATGTTCATCTTCTAAGTCATCTACAATACCTAGATTGTAAATTGAAATTGGCATGCAATAAATTACTATAAAGGAATACATGAATGCAATATCAATTACCATTTGCTGCAGTATTTGGTTTTCTATAAGGCCTCTTCTTATGTTGATTCATGGCTGCCTTTATAATAGAGTTGTCATTGTTGATTGTTGTGGTAGTATTGTGTTATGAATAGTACCTTCTCGCTGGTTTTTTAGCAATACTCTCATTGTTGATCAGTATGTCAGTAATTGGGTTTGGATAGGACTTCCTTGCATGTTGCTGACGAAGCAATCCTGGGCTGATGAAGCTTGATTGGGCAGAGGCTGTTACATTTCCATACCTTCCCTGCATTGTTAGAACCTACACAGATAGCATAGCAATAGCATAAAATATTTATGTTTAATACATGAAAAAAATATAAGCACATAGAATGGTTTAAGCACACTCAGAATACTATAAATCAATGGTGACAGGTTCTGTATCCTAGGGAATGATTAATATTCTAGAATCATTATTTCCTCTTTCCACCAAATGATGTAGTTGGAGGATCATCAACAGCTATATCTTCCTCATCATCATAATCCTCATCTTCATTATCTTCGTCGTCTGAATTTCCAGGAGGTACATTATAGGTGTCATCTGGCTGCATTTTGACAACCAAGTGCCAACCTTTGATCAGATTGTCTTTGACAAAAAAGACTTGAGAAGCTTGGCTAGCTAATACAAATGGCTCATTTGTCCGAAGTAGACATTTAAAGTTGACACTAACAAGTCCATAAACATCCTTCTTTATCCCTCTTTTTTTATTGAATACGTCAACCCACTTGCAACGAAATAATGGCACACGTCTTCCCCTAAGAAATTGAAGCTCTATTATCTCTGTTAATATGCCATAATATTCTGCATTCTCACTAATTATACTTCCCTCTGCCGAAACAACAACTCCGCTGTTCTGTGTGCACCGATTTTTGTCACGACTCTCTATGCGAAATCTGAATCCATTCATATCATAACCTGCAAAACATGTACTGTTTTGCAAAGGGCCCCTAGATAAGGATAGAAGGTCTTCCATTTGCTCACTTTTATCATGGTCATACAAATTATGTATCTGCAAAGAAGGCACATAAATTACTTAATCAGCTATAGGAACAAAACAATAAGATATGAAAATATCAATATATGAGTTAACTAACAATACTTATACCTTATTCCTAAACCATGGAATGAAATTTTTGGCCCAGGTGGATGTATATTGTGGCAATGAAGACACTTCCTCGCCATTGCTATACTCGCTGTAATACAAAATGGTAGTACTAATATCAGAACAGGAAATCGATATTACATAAGTAAAAATTGAAGGTACCCGCAAGAGTTACCTAATAAATGGTTGCACCTCATCACAATTCCTTAGAACATATATATGAGCTTGTTCTAACTCAAGCAATTCAAGGTCTCGAGTCTTGCGAGCACCAAGTGATCTTCCAACACAAGAAAATATTGGTAAAGAAAACTTTCCATAATCAGACTCATCATTGATTCGTCCAGGACAATTGTGCACTGTCTACACATCATCTAAGTACCTCGAGCACAATGTTATAAATTCATATGCAAGATAACCCTCTGCTATTGAGGCCTCTGGATGAGCCATATTGCGAATGAGAGATTTAAGAAGTTTTATATATCTCTCAAATTGGTACATCCATCGATACATGGTGGGTCCACCAATTAAAGCTTCGGTAGCTAAATGAATAGGCAAGTGCATCATGCTAACAAAAAATGAGGGTGGAAATTCCTTTTCCAGTTTACACAAAGTGGTTGTTATAAGTGGCTGCAATTGCTCTAACTGTTCAGTTGATAATGCCTTTGAGTTCAGTTCTCGGAAAAAATATGAAAGCTCTAATAAAGGCTCATATATACGGTTTGGTAAATATCCTCGTAGAACATAAGGAAGTAAATGATTTAACATGACATGACAATCATGAGTCTTCATTCCAGATAGCTTTCCTTCCTTCAAATTAACATGACTGCTAATATTAGAAGAGAAACCATCTGGAACTTTCAAATCCTTCAAGAATTGCAAAACTGACCTCTTAGCTTTTGGAGGCAAAACATAAGGTGCTTGTGGCATAACTAACTTGTCCCCATCTTCAACTGGATGCAGATGTGGCTTTAGATTCATTTCTTTCAAATCAAGACGTGAATTATTGTTGTCCTTTGTTTTTCCTTTGATATCTAAAATTGTTTCAATTATACAGTCACATACATTTTCTCTATATGCATCACATCTTGATTATGCCTCAGCAGAAGTGTTTCGAAATATGGTAATTTAAAAAAGATGCTCTTCTTAGTCCAATTATCTCCCCTCTCACTGTGTGAAATCTTACTCTTTTTACTCTGATCCTTGGACAAGATTATCCCCTCTAGATCATCTACTTGTTGAAGCACCTCATCTCCAGTTAATGGCTCAGTTGGGCCTCGGACCTCTCTTGTTCCATCAAAAGAAGCTTTATCGTTTCTCCATCTATGATCTTTAGGTAGAAAGCGTCGATGACCCATGTAGCAGAATTTCTAGCCCTTTGTTAACCATAAAGAACAAGTTTCTTTATGGCAAACTGGGCATGCAAGTCTTCCCTTGGTGCTATAGCCTGATAGATTTGCATATGCTGGAAAGTCATGGACAATCCAAAGCATGGCTGCTTTGAGATTAAAATTAGTCTTGGTTGATGCATCATGTGTGTCGACACCCTCCTCCCAAAGCTCAATCAGTTCCTCTATTAATGGTTGCAAGTAAATATCAATTGCATCTCCAGGACCTTCCTTTCCAGGAATCAACATGGAAAGTATTACATTATGTTGCTTCATGCACATCCAAGGAGGTAAGTTCAAGGGAATAAGGAATATAGGTCAAATGGTATGAGAGACTCGGATGCTAGAAAATGGTTGGAAGCCATCACCAGCAAGGCATAACCTTATATTGCGAGGCTCAGATGCAAAAGCAGGGTGGAGCTCATCAAAATTCTTTCACGCTTTGGAATCAGCTGGGTGCCACATCAGTCTGTCATCCACTCTACCATCATTATGCCATGTCAAGAAAGTAGCTATTCTTCGAGACATATACAACCGTTGGAGTCTTGGCTTGAGAGGAAAATAACGTAAAGTTTTTTCAGGGATTTTTTTCCTTTTGTCGATTGTTTGTTTTCACCTGAGTGCTTGTCCTGCTTCCATCTTGATCGTTGACAAATCTTGCAAAAATTTGCATTTGCTTCTTCTTTCCAATACAACATGCAATCATTTCTACAAGCGTCAATTTTTCTATAACTTAGTCCTAGTTCATTAATAGTCTTTTTTGCCTCATAGTAAGAACTTGGTAAATTACTGTTATGAGGTAGGAAGTCCTTCAGGAGTATATCTAGTAAATCTGTAAAGGACTTGTTACTCCACTTTCCCATATTATTAACATTGAGCAATTTAACTAGTGCAGATAACTTAGTACTATTGGAGCCATGATAAAGAGGTAGGTTCAATTCATTAAGCAAGTTGTAGAACTTCACAACTTCACCAATTGGTTGATCTTCATTAAAATTACTAGGGGTTGGTTCTGTCATTGTATCGTTGCCAGGATGGTTAGTCGAAGGGAACAAATCCTCCATTAGCTCCTGCATTCCATCA
Source organism: Zea mays (assembly GCF_902167145.1). Classification (NCBI taxonomy): domain Eukaryota; kingdom Viridiplantae; phylum Streptophyta; class Magnoliopsida; order Poales; family Poaceae; genus Zea; species Zea mays. The sequence continues at coordinate 45,557,920 of NC_050102.1, forward strand.
TGTGAATCATCATCATCTTCCATTTCCAAATCATTCTCGGTTTCTCCAAGAACTTCTCCATGGTGATACCAAAAGGTATAGCTTCTTATTATTCCATAAGCTGTCAGATGCGAATAGACTACATCACGGGACATGTTGTATGTATTACAACACTTGATTCATGGACACCTAATTTTAACCCCATCACCTGACCTACTGAATGCATAATCCAAGAACTTGGCAACTCCATCTAAATAAAGATTTTTTTTGAAGTCAGGCCATCCAAACATTCAGTACTAAGACGCTCATCAACTAGATTCATCCATGCCTTACTCGGTGCCATAAATATGGTAAATATTAATTATAAAACCTGTGGCAATATATTTGTTGTCAAAATAGATTCATATATCATTCACTCTTAAACGTTTACTCTAATTTACATCTACTAAAATTGCATGTTTATATGTGACCAAAGTAGTTGAGTGAAAAATATTTAGGTATTCACCATAAAAATTGCTAGTGGATCAGCCAAACAATGCAGGAAATAAAGGTTATTACATATACTTACTTAAGAATCACGAGCACTGGATATACAATTTCAAATGTTGCAAAAAGGATGTGAAAATAGGTAGTAGCCTGAAAAAGGAAAGAACCATAAATCGATGGTTTATAAGCAAAATTTGGAGAAACAATACAAACACAAGGTGTCTCACAACTGTTTTGATAAATGAAACAAATAGTTCGTCGTCCATGACTCTAATCCAAACATGTTGTTCGTTTAATCCATAACTCAAAACAGTTTCATAAAAAAAATAAACATATATGCAGAGACATAAATGATGATCATTTGACTGATGATGATTAGCAAGCAAGCAAATGGCCCAAGACACGACAACCTACTAGTATACATATCAGGCCACCATTGGGCTATCCATGGACACAACAAACAACAAAGCCAAGGCAACCGACGATGGACTGATAGTGCCCATGCTCTAATTGTCGCCTGGCTCCGCCACTGATAGTCAGGAAGGGCCCCCGTCAAATAAATTGTGCAAATGCATAACTACATGGTTTTGAAGACAATAATCGCAATAATGGCACAATTGATGCCACAATATGCAGGGCAATGATATGTTAGTTCCAACTATTCAAGAGCGTAGCTAGTTTCTAAAGCAAAATAAAAGGCACAAACTGATGGGACATAATAAACTTGACAGTTTCTAAATCAAATAATTATCGACTGCTACACATCACACAAATGAACTTCGAAATGAACTAATTTGTTGCACGCATAATGTAGCACCAAACTAATTAAGAAGTAGCAGGTTGTTCTCTAACTACTGCACGCATGGAAATTGCAGAGAATAGCTACTGCACGAGCAGACATCAAATTTGCTCTCCCACGAAATTGCCCTGCATATGAGATTGCTCTGCATACGAGTCAGATAGCTACTGCATACGAGATTGCTCTGCACACGAAATTGCTCTGCATACAGGTCAGATAGCTACTGCATACGAGATTGCTCTGCACATCAAAATTACCCGCCGGGGATTAAATCAGAACTGCCGGGATTAAATCAGGCACGCGCACGAGATCGTTTCGTCCTCTGCAATTTCACATGGCAGCCAGCGCCGATGGGGATGGGGTACAGAAAATTTGCAATCCGTCGAGAAGGTGGTAAGGATTCCTTACTGGAGATTCGACGGCTGCCACCACGTCGTCGCCGTCGTGTTGTGAGGGTCGCGCCGTCGCGTGTTCAAGGTCGCGTCGTCGCGCGTGTTGAGGCCTGAAGGTCGTGCTGTCGCCCGCGGGAGAAAAGCCTGAAGGTCGCGCTGTTGCCCGCGAGAGAGAAGCCTGTCGCGCCGTCGCCCGTGGAAGAGAAGCCTATCGCGCCGTCGCCCGTGGGAGACAAGCCTGAAGGTCGCGCCGTCGCCCGTGGAAGAGGAACGTGGGTTTCGTTTCAGAGGCAGGCAGGCAGCTGGATGGGCCTCAGGTGGTTGGGCCACAATCAGTTTTGTGCGCGGGCAGAGGCACCTATTCGTGCCAAACTCAGTTTTGTGCGCGGGGAAAGCTGGATTCAATGTTTAACGACCACATAGGTCAGCTCGCTAACGACGACAATTTTTTTGGTCGTCGGCTGGGTTGGACAGAGCTTGCACTATGCCGTCGAGACTCATAACAACCACATATTACAGGTGGTCGTCATTTTCTGGTCGTTGATACGCTTTTCTCTTGTAGTGATTCCATCTTTACAAACAAAGGTACATATCTTATAGGTTACATGAAGTTAAAAACCTAGGAAGATTCTTTTCTAAGAAATCTTGAGTCTCCCAGGTTGCTTCATCTTCAATATGTTGGTTCCATTGTACCTTATAGAATTTAAGAGTCCTTTTTCGGGTGATCCTGTCCTTCTGATCCAAAACTCGAATGGGATGTTCGGAATAAGTTAAATCTGATTCTAAGACAACATCCACCACATCGATGGTTCGATCAGGAACCCGAAGGCACTTCTTCAATTGAGATACATGGAACACATTATTTACTGCAGATAATGTTTCGAGCAGTTGAAGTCGATATGCCACTGGTCTGTATCGTTCAAGAATAAGAAACGGGCCAATATACCGGGGTGCCAGTTTCCCTTTTACCCTGAAACGGTTCACACCCTTCATTGGTGATACTTTTAGGTACACATGGTCATTAACTTGAAAGACCAAAGGTTGACGTTGCTTATCCGCAGAATTCTTTTGTCGAGCTTGTGCCTCTTTCAAGTTGTGTATGATCCGTTGGACTTTTTCTTTCGTCTCTTTAACCATGTCGGGCCTGAAAAACCATCTTTCTCCGGGTTCAGACCAATTTAAGGGTGTCCAGCACCGTCGTCCATACAGTGCTTCGAATGGTGCCATCTTAATGCTCTCTTGATAGCTATTATTATAAGAAAATTCTGCCAATGGCAGACAGTCATCCCATTTCTGCAGAAACTCCAGGACACATGCCCGCAACATATCTTCAAGTATCTGATTTACTCTTTCAGTTTGCCCACTTGTTTGAGGATGATATGCCAAACTGTGGAGCAGTTTAGTACCCAAGGATTTATGCAGTTCACTCCAAAATTTGGATACAAATTGTGATCCACGGTCCGCCACTATTGTTTTTAGAATTCCATGCAAACTGAGAATACGGGCAATATAAAGTTCTGTGATGCGACCACTGCATATTTTGTCTTGACGAGCAGAAAGTGAGCAATCTTCGTAAGTCGATCAATTATGACCCATATGGAGTCGAAACCTTTGGCTGTTTTGGGCAATCCCACAATGAAATCTATACTAATATCTTCACATTTCCATGTTGGGATAGGCAAGGATTGCAATGGTCTAGCGGTCTTCATGTGTACTGCCTTAACACGTCTACAGGTGTCACATCTTGCCACATAGCGTGCAATCTCAATCTTCATTTTCGTCCACCAATAGTGTTGCTTTAAGTCTTGATACATCTTAGTACTTCCGGGATGAATGGAATATCGACTAAGATGAGCTTCATCCAAAATTTGTTGGCGGACTTTAGCATCTTTAGGCACAACTATGTGATCATTGAACCATATTATTCCTTGGTCATCTTTCCTGAAGCAATTTGCTTTGCCGGCTTCTATTTTCTCATGAATATGTTTCATACCCTTGTCGGTTCTTTGGGCATCAATAATTCTTTGTAGAAGAACTGACTCGAGCTTTAATTGTGTCAAAGTTCTGTGTTGTATCATTCCCAGGTTCAACTTTTCCATTTCATGGCATAGTGTGGTGTCAGAGGCCCTTGCGGTAAGACAATGATAGGAAACTTTGCGACTCAATGCATTTGCCACCACATTGGCTTTTCCTGGGTGATAGTGGATTTCCAGGTCATAATCTTTAATTAGCTCAAGCCATCTTCTCTGCCTCATGTTCAGTTCTGACTGGATAAAGATATATTTCAGACTTTTATGATCTGTGTATAAATGGCAAGTATTTCCCAGCAGATAATGTCGCCATATCTTGAGGGCATGAACAACTGCAGCTAGTTCCAAATCATGAGTTGGATAGTGCTCCTCATGTCGGTGTAGTTGCCTTGAAGCATAAGCTATGACTCGGCCCTCCTGCATTAGGACACATCCGAGTCCACTGCTTGATGTGTCACAATACACATCAAAAGGTTTTTCTATATCCGATTGAGCCAATACTGGAGAAGTGGTCAATAACACCTTCAATTGCTCGAAGGCTTCCTCGCATTTTGAGGACCAGTCAAACTTGGTATCATTCTTCAATAAACCTGTAATAGGTTTAACTATCTTGGAGAAATCTGGAATAAACCTGCGGTAATATCCAGCTAGTCCAAGGAAGCTTCGAACTTGGTGTACTGTAGTTAGCGGTTTCCATTCTAGAATATCCTGGACTTTGCTAGGATCGACCGCAATTCCTTTTGCAGATAATACATGTCCCAAAAACTGGATTTCTTCCAACCAAAACGTGCATTTGTTGAACTTAGCATATAATCGATGCTCCCTTAAGCGTGTTAGCACGATCCGTAAGTGCTTAGCATGCTCCTCTTCATTTTTAGAATAGATCAAGATGTCATCAATGAAGACCACCACAAATTTACCTAACTCGGGCATAAACACCGGGTTCATTAGGTATGTGAAGTGGGCTGGAGCATATGTCAATCCGAAAGACATGACCAAATATTCAAATAGTCCATACCGCGTAGTGAATGCGGTCTTGGGTATATCTTCGGGTCGAATACGAATCTGATGATAACCTGACCTGAGGTCAATCTTGGAGAATACCCAAGCTCCAGTAAGTTGATCAAACAAGATATCAATCCAAGGAAGAGGATACTTGTTCTTGATGGTGACCTCATTAAGGGGTCTGTAGTCCACACACATTCGAAGTGTCTGATCCTTCTTTTTAACGAAAATTGTTGGACATCCCCATGGTGATGAACTGAGCCTAATGAACCCTTCTCAAGCAAGTCCTGTAATTGAGTCTTAAGTTCTGCCAATTCATTAGGTGGCATTCGGTACGACCTTCTAGAAATAGGAGCCATACCGGGCTTAAGTTCAATCACAAATTCCACATCCCTTTTTGGAGGCAATCCAGGCAGGTCTTTAGGAAAGACATCCATGAATTCACACACCACCGGAATATCCTAGATTTCTTGTATGATAACTTCATAAACTTGCCCAGTTGGTTTGACTAGGACAGCTACAGGGATAGACAGTTGAATCTCTTCATGGCCATGGCTCAATTTGATTGTCCTTAAGTCTGCATTGATGATGGCTTTATGCTGGGCTAACCAATTCATGCCCAGGATTACATCTATGTCTTGACCCTTTAAAACAATCATATTGGTAGGAAATTCCCGCCCGGCCAATGTTACTGGTATGTGGAAGGCTACTTCCTTAGTAAATATCCGTCCCCCAGGTGAATGGATAATAAATCCTTCCCTTGATTCAGTGCAAGGAATGCAATGCTTTTCCACAAAATTCTTGCTTATGAAGATGTGTGATGCACCAGAATCAAAGAGAATAACTGTTGAGTAATTGGCAACAAGGAACGTACCCATCATCACCAGCTCACGCTCCGGTGTTGTAGCCACTTGGGTATAATAAATCCGTCCAGTTTTCTTGAAATTCTTGCCCGCTGAAGTATTAGCTGTGTTCCCCTTTCCTTGGTTGGAATTCCCGGAGTTCTGTTGGAAATTGGTTTTATTTTGCTTCGGGTATGGGCAATCCTTGATGAAGTGTCTAGACTTTCCACAATTGAAGCAACCAGTGGAAGAACTGGGGAGAGCATGGAAACGAGTACCAGGGGCACTCGGCTGATTGGTAGGAGTGGGGGCAGTAGTGGGACGAATAAAAGCAGGCTGCTTGAATGGATATGAAGGTGGGTGAGGCGAAGAACGATTTTGATTAAAAGGTCGGATCACCAACCTGGTTCTCTTCTCAGGTCCTTGTTAGACCTGTCACCTCCAAACCCCTTTGATTTCCCATGGGAGCCCTACTATAGGTAAGGTCCAAGCATGTTGTCATTTTCCACTGAAGCCTGTCATTAAGTCCTCTCATAAAACATTTCTTTTTCTTCAGATCTGTATTCACTTGGTCGATGACATATTAGGATAGATGGTTGAATTTGTTGAGATATTGCATCATAGTATCTCCCCCTTGCTTTAACCGGATAAACTCCTTGTTTCATATGGAGCACTCCCTCTGGAACATAGTGCTCCCGAAATGCCAGCTTGAATTCCTCCCAGGTGATCTGATGTCCAGCCGGTTGAATTGCTGTAAAATTTGCCCACAAAGTATTGGCAGGCCCTCTTAGATGTTGTGCGGCAAACAGTGGCTTTTGCATCTCTGTGCATCGAATTAATCCAAACTTCTGTTCCATCACTCTTACCCACTCATCGGCTTCTAAAGGTTCTTCTGCTTTGATGAAGAGCGGGGGTCGAGTCTCAAAAAATTCCAAGTATGTAGTTTCACGCGGTCCTTGAGGAGGAGCTCTGCCTCCGTGCTGTTGGAACTGATTGCCCGCCATTTCGCGCAAGAAGCGCGTATTATCTGCAGTGGCATTGACCAGGGCAGCGATAGCCTCGGCCAAAGTTGGTGGTACTGGTGGCGGGTAGGGAGTATCCTCCCGACCGCGGGAAGTCCCCGCACCATCATGTGCGCGAGTCTGTGATGGCATCTGAGGCAAAGAAACATTTGGAAAAAATATAACATGCCAGCACACACCATCATATTACATTACCAAAATGTAATAATTATATAGACTCCAGCGTACAACTTGACTTCATTACTTATTTTACATAAGTATAATATCTAAACTATACTATTCTAGTCTTCGTCATCCTTTGTTGCTTCATTTCCTGCTTTAGGAGACCGTTTATCAGCAAGGTTCATGGAAGGAGGGGGCCTAAAAAGGTCCAACTCCCCATTAGATCCTTCATTTGCTGTTCCCGATGGTCCGGCTCCTATTGCAGCAACGTCAGAAGGCACGTCCGGGTGCAGTCGAGCATACAGTACATGCACTTCTTCATGTAAAGTATTACAGTACACTTGCAGGCTGTCGAGGGCCACACTAAGCTCTGCCACATGAGCTCGAGCTTTTGCTTCACGATCACAAGTGATCGAACGCGAGTTGACAGCCCAATCAATGGCCGAATCCCATTCTGAAATCTCATATTGCAAGCGGCTGACGTCAGCTGATAATTCAGCTATACACTGGCTGTCCTGCTCCCGTGCCCTATTTTTGTGGCGTAGTTCTGACCGGAGTTGCTCCACCCTGGCTTCTAGGTCTCCAATTGGGTCATTGCTTCCACTACTACTCCCTTCATGTCTGGGGGCTAGCTGATGGCCAGGCACACCAAAAGGTCCAGTAGATTTGCGTGTTGTTTTCCTTGTACACGCCATGTTTCCATAAGAGGGGAAGTTTTATTAGTATATTCTTAACATGATGCATGCATATTCTAATAATTATGGAATCAACTTTCGTTGATCCCCAACTTCCTACATATTGCACTCTCTTACCCAATTCTACAAGATAAGGGACTACCAGAAAGTGGTAAGGTAAGAATGAAAGAGTATTTCTTGGTGAGTATTTGAAAATTCTTTTGAAGTACTATGTAATATCTGGAGAGATGGGTTTCGCTCCGATACCAGCTGTGACGGAACCTCCCAAGGTATTAGGACCACCTACAGTTGTCCTTGTCCTAAGGACCTTGGACAACCCTGTAGATGCACATAATCACTCGACAAGTTCGGTAACTGTATCCTCATCATTTCGCCCAAGAGCGATTCACCCGTCACGCAGATATTACATCACATCGGAGGAAAGAATAAGCGGAAGCAAATTACAATAATTTAATTTGCATTCATCCAATATAGAGAGAGTATTATTATTACTGTCGGGTACCGTAATTAGGGGTACCCCAACAGTCCTAAACACGGCTGGTAACCACCATCAGCACAAATCGCAAAGCCTGATGGGCGCGGTTCAGGTGAAGGCTTCGTCTACCCAAGGGGCACGATCTTGCCTCGCCCGAGCCCAGCCTCGGGCGGGAACTGTAGTCCCAGACGAAGTTACGTCTCGCCCGAGGGCCTCCTTAGGCGGTGGGCGCACCCTCGGCACGCCCGAGGCCCAGCCCAAGAAGGCTTCGTCGAGAAGCAACCTTGGCCAAATCGCCTCTCCAACCGACTGTATTGCAGGCGCATTCAATGCAAGGATCGCCTAACACCTTATCCTAACACATGTGCCTCAGTCGGCAAGGTCGAAGTGACCGCAGTCACTTCACCCTTTCGCTGATTGACCTGACAGGAAGACAGCGCCGCTCGCTCCGCTCCGACTGCTGTGCCACCCACCAGGGTGAGGCTGACAACAGCCAAGTTTAGCCTTAGGCGCAACAGGAAGCTCCGCCTCGCACGACCTTAGGCCTTGGCCTCGGGAGGAGGTCTCCGCCTCGCCCGACCCCAGGGCTCGGCCTCAACCTCGGCCTCGGAAGGTGGTCTCCGCCTCGCCCGACCCCAGGGCTCGGCCTCAACCTCGGCATCGGGAGGAATCGCGTCCTCGCCCGACCCCAGCCTCGGCCTCAGGAGGAGTCTCCGCCTCGCCCGACCTTGGGCTCGGACCGACCGCGCCACGGGGGATACATCATTACCCTACCCCTAGCTAGCTTAGGCTACGGGGGAACAAGACCGGAGTCCCATCCAGGCTCGCCCCGGTAACAAGTAATGATGGCTCCCCGTGTGCGTCCATGACGACGGTGGTTCTCGGCCCCCTACGGAAGCAAGGAGATGTCAGCAAGCTCCCAGCAGCACCGACAGTTGTGCTTCTACAGGGCTCAGGCGCTCCTCCGACGACCACGTTATCGCCTACGCAGGGCTCAAGCACTTCTCCGACGGCCACGCTATCACCTACGCAGGGCTCAAGCGCTTCTCCGACAGCCACGTTGGCATGTACACAGGGCTCAGGCACTTCCCTGCCAGACATGTTAGCGCCTAGCTACACCCCCCACTGTACACCTGGACCCTCTCCTTGCATCTATAAAAGGGAGGTCCAGGGCCTTCATGCGGAGGGAGGGTCGCGTGGGAGAACGGGCTGACGAATAGGCTCACTCTCTCTCCCTCGCGAACGCTTGTAACCCCTATTGCAAGCACACCCCCGCCGGCGCGGGATAACACGAGACGTGTCTTTTCCCCCTTGTGTTCCATCTCGCGCCAACCCATCTAGGCTGGGACACGCAGCGACAAATTTACTCGTCGGTCCAGGGACCCCCTGGGGTCAAAACGCCAACAGTTGGCACGCCAGGTAGGGGCCTGCTGCGTGTAAACGAACAACTTTCCGTTGAGTTCCAGATGGGTAGTCTTCAGCAACCTCTTCAGCCCGGGACAGTGCTCCGCTTCGGGAGTCTCGAGTTCATGTCCCTCGACGGCAGCTACGACGTGGTACTCCTCCCCCCGCAGCGCGACGGCGGCAACGACGGCCGTCGGCTCGCCCGGTGGCGGCGGACTCGACGACGTCTTCCCCCCGCGGCGGAAGAGCGGCATCCGGGTTTGTCCCGCCACCCTCCTTGCCGCAGGAGGAGGAGACGAGGCAACCGTGGCCAGGCAGGAGGCGGCGTCTCGTCGGCTGTCGAGCGAGTCGACAACGCCGGCACCCCAGCGGGGGACATGTCGGGCGTTGTCCTCGCGCCTGAGACAACGACGGATGTCGTTTCCCCGCAACGTGCCAACCCCAAGCGAACAGATGACGCCAGCACGCTTGCGAAGGGCTTGCTGGGCGTTAGCCTCGTACCTGAGATAGCGGTGCAGTCCGTCCCCGACGCGACTTCGTCACCGTCCATCGATCAAGAGGTACCGTCCGTTTTCCACCCTATGCCTTTTAGATTCAGCTTCGATCCACCAAGCGACCCCGCTTCGGTGAGCGCTTTCATAAAGGCGTACCCTAACCTTCCGGGGGACCATATGTGGTCATCCTGGGATCGACTAACGGCCGTCTCAACCTACGGGCCCCTGGGTTCCGAGGAAGAAGACAAGCCCGACTCTGGTTGGGATTTCTCCGGGCTCCGTGATCCTAGTGCCATGCGAGACTTCATGAACGCATGTGACTGCTGCCTCTCTGATTGCTCCGATGATGGCCACAGCCTTGACGACGAGAGTTGTGGCCCAAGTCGCGAATGTTTCCACATTGATCTAGGGGGTCACAACAAAGGCAACCACCTCGGTATGCCGGAGGATGACGACCCCCCTGGGCCTGCGCCTCGCGTTGACATCCTGCGGGAGCTAACTATGGTCCCAGTCCCTGTGGGGGGTCAGGACACACAGCTCGAGCAAATCCTCGAGATGCAGGCCAAGCTCGACGAGGAAGCAGAGCAACTTGTGCAGCTCCGGCAAAACATCAAGCAGGAGTGGGCAGGCCGAGCACTCGCCGGAGAAGCGCGTCATCAGGCCCGGGACGTCCAGCGCCGTATCATAGATGATGCCAGGGCAAGGCTGCCCCCGGCCTCCAGCGGGGTCGGCCAGAATCTGGCTGCAGCGGCTATACTACTCTGAGCAATGCTGGAGCCATCCACCACCGAGGGGCGGCGTATCCAAGGAGAACTCAAGAATCTCCTAGAGGATGCTGCGGTCCGGTGGGCCGAAAGCTCTGCCTCCCGAAGGCAACGGTGCCCCCGGAACATCTCGCAACGACTTCCTGACTCATGCGGGAGGCCTCGGTCCACACAGGGCGCACGCGGGACGTGATGCCTACAGCCCCAGGTCGCCTCGGCAACAAGCACCACCGCCGCGACCGTCGAGACCGCCTTGACGAGAAGGTGCGCCGAGGCTACCACCCCAGGCGTGGGGGACGCTACGACAGCGAGGAGGATCGGAGTCCCTCGCCCGAACCACTAGGTCCGCAAGCTTCAGCCGAGCCATATGACGGGCACCGTTCCCGACCCAGTTCCGGGCCCCGACTACCATCACCAAGTACTCGGGGGAGACAAGGCCGGAGTTGTGGCTTGCGGACTTCCAGCTGGCCTGCCAGCTGGGAGGGACGGACGACGACAACCTCATCATCCGCAACCTCCCCCTGTTCCTCTCCGATGTCGCCTAGGCCTCGCTAGAGCATCTGCCTCCTGCGCAGATCTCCAACTAGGACGACCTAGTCAAGGCCTTTGCTGGAAACTTCCAGGGCACGTACGTGCGCCCTGGGAACTCTTGGGATCTCCAAAGCTGCCACCAGCAGCCAGGGGAATCCCTGCGAGAGTACATCCACCCGTTTTCGAAGCAGCGCACCGAGCTGCCCAACATCACCGACTCGGATGTCATCGGGGTGTTCCTCGCCGGCACCACATGCCGCGACCTGGTGAGCAAACTGGGCCGCAAGACTCCCACCAAGGCAAGCGAGTTGATGGACATCTCCACCAAGTTCGCCTCTGGTCAGGAGGCGGTCGAAGCCATCTTCTGGAAGGACAAGCATCCTCAGGGACGCCAGCAGGAAGACGTCCCCAAGGCGTCCGCCCAGCGTGGCGTGAAGAAGAAGGCGAAAAAGAAGTCGCAAGTGAAGCGCGACGCCACCGATGTAGATCTTGTCGTTGTCGCCGAGCACAGGAACCCTTGGAAGCCTCCTGGAGGGGCCAACCTGTTCGACAAGATGCTCAAGGAGTCGTGCCCCTATCACCAGAGTCCCGTCAAGCACACCCTTGAGGAATGCGTCATGCTTCGGCGCTACTTCCATAAGGTCGGGCCACCGGCGGAAGGTGGCAAAGGCCAAGACAACGACAAGAAGGAGGGCGACAAGGCAGAGGAGTTCCTCGAGGTCCATGGTTGTTTCATGATCTACGGTGGGCAAGTGGCGAACGCCTCGGCTCGGCACCGCAAGCAGGAGCGCCGGGAGGTCTGCTCGGTAAAGGTGGCAGCACCAGTATACCTAGACTGGTCCGACAAGCCCATCACCTTCGACCAAGGCGATCACCCCGACTGCGTGCCGAGCCTAGGAAACTACCCGCTCGTTGTCGATCCCGTCATCGGCAACGCCAGGCTCACCAAGGTCCTCATGGACGGAGGCAGCAGCCTCAACATCATCTACGCCGAGACCCTCGGGCTCTTAGAGATCGACTTGTCCATGATCCGGGCTGGTGCGGCGCCCTTTCACGAGATCATCCCCGGAAAGCGTGTCCTGCCCCTCGGGCAGCTCGATTTGCCCGTCTGCTTCGGGACTCCCTCCAACTTCCGCAGAGAAACCCTCACGTTCGAGGTGGTCGGGTTCCGAGGGACCTACCACGCGGAGCTGGGGAGATCATGCTACGCCAAGTTCATGGCCGTCCCCAACTACACCTACCTCAAGCTCAAGATACCGGGCCCCAACGGGGTCATCACCGTCGGATCCACGTATCGACACGCGTACGAATGCGACGTGGAGTGCGTGGAGTACGCCGAGGCCCTCATCGCCGACCTAGAGCGCCTCTCCAAGGAGGTGCCCGATGCGAAGCGCCACGCCGGCAACTTCGAACCAGCTGAGGCGGTTAAGTCCGTCCCTCTCGACCCCAGCAACAACGCCTGCAAGCAAGTCCGGATCGGCTTCGAGCTCGACCCCAAATAGGAAGCAGTGCTCGTCGACTTTCTCCGCGCAAACGCCGAAGTTTTTGCGTGGAGTCCCTCGGACATGTCGGGCATACCGAGGGATGTCGTCGAGCACTCGCTGGATATCCGAGCTGGAGCCCAACCAGTGAAGCAGCACCTGCGCCGCTTTGACGAAGAAAAGCGTAGGGCCATAGGCGAGGAGATCCACAAGCTGATGGTCGCAGGGTTCATCAAAGAGGTATTCCATCCCGAATGGCTAGCTAACCCTGTGCTTGTGAAAAAGAAAGGTGGGAAATGGAGGATGTGCGTAGACTACACTGATCTAAACAAAGCATGTCCGAAGGTTCCCTACCTTCTTCCTCGCATCGATCAAATTGTGGATTCCTCTGCTGGGTGCGAAACCCTGTCATTCCTCGACGCCTATTCAGGTTATCACCAAATCAAGATGAAAGAGTCTGACCAGCTCGCGACTTCTTTCATCACGCCTTTTGGCATGTACTGCTATACTACTATGCCATTTGGCTTGAGGAATGCAGGTGCGACATACCAAAGGTGCATGAACCACGTGTTCGGAGAGCACATCGGCCGAACGGTCGAGGCTTACGTCGATGACATCGTTGTCAAGACGAGGAAAGCCTCCGACCTCCTCTCTGACCTTGAAATGACATTCAAGTGTCTGAGAGCGAAGGGCATGAAACTCAATCCCGAGAAGTGTGTCTTCGGAGTCCCCCAAGGCATGCTCCTGGGGTTCATCGTCTCCGAGCGGGGCATCAAGGCCAACCCGGAGAAAATCGCGGCCATCACCAACATGGGGCCTATCAAAGATTTGAAAGGAGTACAAAGGGTCATGGGATGCCTTGCGGCTCTGAGCCGCTTCATCTCATGCCTCGGCGAAAAAGGCCTACCCTTGTACCGCCTCTTAAGGAAGGCCGAGCGCTTCACTTGGACCCCCGAGGCCGAGGAATCCCTCAGAAACTTAAAGGCGCTCCTTACAAACGCGCCCATCTTGGTGCCCCCCGCTGCGGGAGAAGCCCTCTTGATCTACGTAGCTGCAACCACTCAGGTGGTCAGCGCCGCGATTGTAGTCGAGAGACGAGAAGAAGGGCATGCACTGCTCGTCCAGAGGCCAGTCTACTTCATCAGTGAAGTGCTATCCGAGACCAAGATCCGCTACCCGCAAATTCAGAAGCTACTGTACGCAGTAATTCTGACTCGGCGAAAGTTGCGACACTACTTCGAGTCTCATCCGGTGACTATGGTGTCATCCTTCCCCCTAGGGGAGATCATCCAGTGCTGAGAGGCCTCGGGTAGGATAGCAAAGTGGGCAGTGGAACTCATGGGCGAGACAATCTCGTTCGCTCCTCGGAAGGCCATAAAGTCCCAAGTCTTGGCGGACTTCATGGCTGAATGGGTCGACACCCAGCTGCCAACAGCTCCGATCGAACCCGAGCTTTGGACCATGTACTTCGATGGGTCGCTGATGAAAACAGGAGCCGGTGCGGGCCTGCTCTTCATCTCACCTCTCGGGAAACATCTCCGCTACGTGCTGCGCCTCCATTTCTCGGCGTCAAACAACATGGCCGAGTACGAGGCTCTGGTTAATGGGTTGCACATCGCCATCGATCTAGGGGTTCGGCGCCTCGACGCTTGTGGCGACTTGCAGCTTGTCATCGACCAAGTCATGAAGAACTCCCACTACCGCGAACCGAAGATGGAGGCCTACTGCGACGAAGTTCGACGCCTGGAAGACAAGTTCTATGGGCTGGAGCTCAACCACATCGCTCGACGGTACAACGAGACTGCGGACGAGCTGGCGAAAATAGCCTCGGGGCAGACAACGGTTCCTCCTGATGTCTTCTCCAGAGACATACATCAACCCTCCATCAAGATCGACGACACGCCCGAGCCCGAGGAGACCTCGGCCCAGCCCGAGGTACCCCCGGCCGCCGAAGGTGAGGCCCTGCGTGTCGAGGGAGAGCGGAATGGGGTTGCGCCAAATCGAAACTGGCAGACCCCGTACCTGCAATATCTCCACCGAGGAGAGCTACCCCTCGACAAGGTCGAAGCTTGGTGACTGGCGCGGCGCGCCAAGTCGTTCGTCTTACTGGGGGATGAAAAGGAGCTCTACCACCGTAGCCCCTCGGGCATTCTCCAATGATGCATATATGTCGCCGAAGGACGGGAGCTATTGCAAGAAATACACTCGGGTCACCATGCAACACCTCGAGCCCTCGTGGGAAACGCCTTCTGACAAGGCTTCTACTGGCCGACCGCGGAGGCCGACGCCACTAGGATTGTATGCTCTTGCCAAGGGTGTCAATTCTATGCAAGACAGACGCACCTGCCCGCTCAGGCCCTGCATACAATACCCATCACCTGGCCATTTGCTGTGTGGGGTCTGGACCTCGTCGGTCCCTTGCAGAAGGCACCCGGGGGCTTCTCGCACCTGCTGGTCGCTATCGACAAATTCTCCAAGTGGATCGAAGTCCGACCCCTAACCAGCATCAGGTCCGAGCAGGCAGTGGCGTTCTTCACCAACATCATCCATCGCTTTGGGGTCCCAAACTCCATCATCATCGACAACGGCATGCAGTTCACCGGGAAGAAGTTCCTGGACTTCTGCGAGGACCACCACATCCGTGTGGACTGGGCCGCCGTAGCTCACCCCATGACGAATGGGCAGGTGGAGCGTGCCAACGGTATGATTCTGCAGGGACTTAAACCGAGGATCTACAACGACCTCAACAAGTTCGGCAAGCGGTGGATGAAAGAGCTACCCTCGGTGGTCTGGAGTCTGAGGACGACGCCGAGCCGAGCCACGGGTTTCTCGCCGTTCTTTCTAGTCTATGGGGCCGAGGCTATCTTACCCACAGACTTAGAATACGGTTCCCCGAGGACAAAGGCGTACGACGACCGAAGCAAACCAGACCAGCCGAGAAGACTCACTGGACCAGCTCGAAGAAGCTCGGGACGTGGTCTTACTACACTCGTCGCGGTATCAGCAGTCTCTGCGACGCTACCACGCCCGAGGGGTCTGACCCCGAGGCTTCCAGGTGGGATACTTGGTACTTCGGTTGTGGCAGGACGCCCGAGGGCACCACAAGCTTACCCCTCCCTAGGAAGGGCCGTTCATCATCGCCAAGATTTTGAAGCCCGGAACATACATGCTGGCCAACGATCAAGCGAGGTCTACAGCAACGCTTGGAACATCCAACAGCTACGTCACTTCTACCCTTAAGATGTTTCAAGTCGTTCATATACCTCGTTCTCCTTACATACACAAATAAAGTCTAATCGTCAAGGAAGGGTCAGCCTTGCCTCGGCAAAGCCCGACCCTCCCTCAGGGGCTAGAAGGGGGAAACCCCCTCTGCGTCAAAATTTTCCTCGAAAAAAGTCTTTTGCCAGAACGTCTTTTGCGCTTTTCAACTACTTCGATAGCGGGGTCCTGAAAACAACGGGAGTACATGTAAGCGGCTAGGCCGACCGAGCCAAGGGACTCCTACGCCTCTGGGATACGGATACCTCACTCATCACCTTCCGCGATAAGTAACTCACGCTCGGATAAGCGATTCTGCTGCCGAACAAGTCCTAATGCTCGAAAAACTTTTCTGCCAGAACGACTTTTGTGACTTCTCGACTATATCGATAACAGAATCCTGCGAACGAGTAAGAGTGTGCGTAAGCGGCAAGGCCGACCGAGCCGAGGGACTCCTATGCCTTCAGGATACGGATACCTCACTCATCATCTTCCGCAAAAAGTAACTCTCGCTCGGATAAGCGATTCTGCTACCGACGAACAAGTCCTGATACTCGAAACAAGAGGAAAGAAAACGCAGCTTTATAATACGATAATGAAATGTTTAGGCCTCAGCGGCCGCGAAAAACATACGCATACTACAGACAAACTGTTCCTGCAGGTTCAGACATCGGCAGAGGGAGCAGCAGCACCCTCGGCATCGTTTCCACCTTCGGCGGAATCTGGCCCGGCCTCGGACGGTGACACGGGCGGAAAGATCTCCACCTCGAAGGAGGACGCTAGCACCGCGCTTGGGCCATTGCAGCCTAGGTCTCCGCCAGGGCCCCGGCCCGAGCAGGCACCTCGGCTGGCCGCTCCATAGCCTCAGCCAACTGTCCCCCGAGGACCTCGGCCCGGCTCACGGCCTCGGCAGCATGACTCCAAGGTTGGTCCCGCTCGTGGATGACCTGGCCAAGCTCCAGCCGCCGCTGCTGCACCTCCTCGGCCCGGGAAGCCACCTGCTCCTGGGCCGACGAAGCCTCTTCTCGAGCCGACTCTGCCTCTGTCCATGTCGACACCGCTGCCTCCGGCTCCAGCTCATCGCAGAGCGGCCGAAGGTTCTAAAACTAAGCAAGAGAGGCCTTGAGTGGCAAGGCCGACCGAGCCAAGGGACTCCTACGCCTCCGGGATACGGATACCTCACTTGTCACCTTCCGCGCAGGGCAACTCACACTCGGTTAAGCAGTTCAGCTAGCCGACAGGCGAGTCCTAGTGCTCGAAATGGGGAAGAAACACGGTATTACACTCAAATACCCAGATGTTCAGGCCTCGACAGCCACAATGAACATACACCCACACTCAGGGTGCCATTACAAACGGAACTCCAGTTCCACTCCTGCGGGTATGAACAACCTCCACACCAGAGGGCCTGCGGGATAACAAACTCCGAGTGGCTCGCCGACGGCCACTGCAGTAGCAGCGACAACGACCTCTGCCTCGGGCGGCTAAACAGCAGCAGCGATGACCTTAGGGCAAATGCTGTTGTAGGAAGGCCCTCGCCCACGTCCCCACACGAGGGGCGAGGACAAGCCGTCAAGGCCGAAGAGCCGGAGGTCCGACCGCAGGTGGCGCCGACGGTCTCATCGGCAGAGAAACCTTCTTTGGCTGCCACCACCTCAGCACCGACGACGGCAGCCACCTGGCCACCAACACTGCACCAGCGAGCGGCGGCCGCCCCAAAGCGCACCGGCAGGTCCTCACTCCCGTTCTCGCCACGAGAACGAGAACGAGACCGTCCCAGAACACGAGTACCGCCCTCGTGGCGTACGACGTGTTGTGAAGCCGACGGCGCAGGGAGGACCTGGACGTGGCCGGCCCGCACATGGCGCAACCGACACCCGTGCGGCGGACGGGCAGCCACGCTCCGCCCCAGCAGTGGGAGGTGGCACCGGAAGCAGCGCCAGAACCGCTCAGACCGGGGAGCCAGACACGCGGCAGCTGCCAGCTCCACGGACGGCGAACGTCCCTCTCCCCCGATCACTGAGGGAAGGAGCGGGCCGCTGCTCACACGGAGGCAGGCCCCGACCTGCCCCGCCCTCCTCCCCAACTCAGATGATGAAGATCCTTGAAGATGAGGGCGGGACAGAGGCTGTAGCCCGGCTTGCTTCTCCCCACCATCGAACTGGTGGTCATCATCCTGGATGACCATTGGTGAGTGAATGCAGCCGGGCTGCATGATGAAAATCCTTGAAGTCGAGCGATGGCTGAAGGGTGCCAACCCCCGCGAGGTCGCGCTCCTCCAACAGCAGCAAGACGAAGGCAGCGCGGGTGCCCCCCATCCGGGGGCTCGGAAGGTGGAAGGGCGCGATGCATGAGGGGAGTGCGAAGGCATGTCCACCGCCCAAGGGATCGACCCATTTTTAAAGGAGGCTCTCCCCACTCGCATCCCAAGCGTCACGGGCAAAGTCTTCACCGACGTGCTTCGGGGTCCTCCCCCTACGACACGGAGGTTGGGTCCCACGCGTCATGCAAGCTGACCAGAAATGGAAGAAGCCAAACTGCCGCACGCGGAGCGTGTAACCGCCCCGCGGTTACAAGCACTCCTCCATCCTCGCCGAAACCAGCGGTCGAAAGGGCGAACCGCCATGCAGGAGCGTGCAGCCGCACCACGGTTGTGCACCCTTTCGGCTTCATCGCATCCGATGGGTCAGCGTGAAGGCCCGGGCCCGCATGTCATGCAACCGGCGCAACGGTTACTGCGTGCAACGAAACCGCACCGCCACTTGCGCCAATGCCGTGCCTTCTCGACTGCGGAACTGGTGCTGCGACTCGAGGCAACCATGCGCGTGGCCAAACAGTGCCAATCGAGCACAACGATCATGGGTCAGTCAGCCGCGGGAGGAGGCGCGACGGTTGATATGGCCAAAAGTGGACCGGCAGTAATGGCGGCAGCAGACGAGCGGAAGCAGCGGTCAAATCGCCTGCAGGCTCGCGTCCCCTCCTGAAGCGGCAGGGGAGCCCTCTCCCACGCCATGAAGATGACGCACCCGTATCCCGTTCCTCGAACGGCTCGCGCACGCGGCCGCCCCGCGAATCGCCTGTCTCATCGCATTAACTCCTCGGCAGGGCAAGCGACACCTTTGGCAGACGAAGCGGGCGTCGTTTCACCTCCGCCATGATGACCGCGTCAAAAAGGTGTGCCACACCGTTTAAATTCATATCCTTTTCCTCTTCCCCTTTCTCTCTCTTGCTACAGGGACCGAGAAAGGGGATATTTCGAAAGGGATCCTTCTCCGCGAAGGAAGCGGGCCCCGAGCCCTACTACTGATCAGGGGTTCGAAGGCTGGCCCCTCGGAAGGGTTCGACAGCCGTCCCAGAGCACTCGGGCTTTAAGCCATTTACTGATCAGGGGTTCGAAGGCTGGCACCTCAGAAGGGTTTGACAGTCGCCCCAGAGCACTCGGGCTCCGCGCCAACTACTGATCAGGGGTTCGAAGGCTGGCCCCTCAGAAGGGTTCAACAGTCGCCCCAGAGCACGTAGAGCGAGGGTTGACTCTGGGTACATCCGTTACATGGCCAAGGCTCAGGCTACACTCCCGAGGTACCCTAGGACATTTCCGAGACCAGCAGGAGCGATTTTGTAACAGAATCCCATCAGAGGGAGGCATCGAGCCCTCGGACCCTATCGAACGGGTTCGGGTCCGGCAAATCACCTGCAGGTACTTTTGGAGTGCGCCTCTAGGCCACTAGCCGACCCTTACGAACGGGGCACGGGCGTCCACTCGAATCACCCGTTAGCAACTCACTGGAGACACCATGTTCGGTGCCCTCCGAGGGCAACATGGCGCTTTCCCCCCTTCCTCCTTGCGGAAAGGCGACGAAGGGGCGTATAATAAAAGCCGAGACAGTCCTTGGTCGTCCTCTCGCTCCGTGCAGAGGCTCGAGGGCTGCTCTCGCAACCCGACTACGGCCAAACCGTTGACAGCGTCAACAAACCAGCCTAAAAACTCGGAACCTGACCATGCACCTGGGCTACAATCAGGTCGCATGAGGGAACAACCAGGCCGGCCAAGGCATCACGAAAGGCATTAAGACCTCAGAGGAGTCAAACCACTCCTCCGAGGCCTCGAGGGCTACACCCGGCGGGTGCGCTCGCACGCACCCACCGGAACAAAGTATAGCCGAAAAAGGCCGGTCCCCTCGCAAAAAAGTGTGGCAAAGCCTCCAAGCGAGTACCAACACTCCCTTCGAGGCTCGGGGGCTACTGTCGGGTACCGTAATTAGGGGTACCCCCAACACTCCTAAACACGGCTGGTAACCACCATCAGCACAAACCGCAAAGCCTGATGGGTGCGGTTCAGGTCAAGGCTTCGTCTACCCAAGGGGCGCGATCTCGCCTCGCCCGAGCCCAGCCTCGGGCAGGAACTGTAGTCCCAGACGAAGTTACGTCTCGCCCGACGGCCTCCTCAGGTGGTGGGCGCACCCTCGGCATGCCCAAGGCCCAGCCCGAGCAGGCTTCATCGAGAAGCAACCTTGGCCAAATCGCCTCTCCAATTGACCGTATCGCAGGCGCATTCAATGCGAGGATCGCCTGACACCTTATCCTGACACACGTGCCTCAGTAGGCAAGGTCGAAGTGATCACAGTCATTTCACCCTTTCACTGACTGACCTGACAGGAAGACAGCGCTGCTCGCTCCGCTCCGACTGCTATGCCACCCACCAGGGTGAGGCTGACAACAGCCAAGTTCAGCCTCAGGCGCAACAGGAAGCTCCGCCTCGCCCGACCTTAGGCCTCAGCCTCGGGAGGAGGTCTCTGCCTCGCCCGACCCTAGGGCTCGGCCTCAACCTCGGCCTCGGAAGGTGGTCTCCGCCTCGCCCGACCCTAGGGCTCAGCCTCAACCTCGGCCTCGGAAGGTGGTCTCCGCCTCACCCGACCCCAGGGCTCGACCTCAACCTCGGCCTCGAGAGGAATCGCGTCCTCGCCCGACCCCGGCCTCGGCCTCAGGAGGAGTCTCCGCCTCGCCCGACCTTGGGCTCGGACCGACCGCGCCATGGGGGATACATCATTACCCTACCCCTAGCTAGCTCAGGCTACGGGGGAACAAGACCAGCGTCCCATCCAGGCTCGCCCCGGTAACAAGTAATGATGGCTCCCCGCGTGCGTTCATGATGACGGTGGTTCTCGGCCCCCTACAAGAGCAAGGAGACGTTAGCAAGCTCCCAGCAGCACCGACAGCTGCGCTTCTACAGGGCTCAGGCGCTCCTTCGACGACCACATTATCGCCTACGCAGGGCTCAAGCACTTCTCCGATGGCCACGTTATCGCCTATGCAGGGCTCAAGCGCTTCTCCGACAGCCACGTTGGCATGTACACAGGGCTCAGGCACTTCCCTGCCAAACACGTTAGCGCCTAGCTACACCCCCCACTGTACACCTGGACCCTCTCCTTGCATCTATAAAAGGGAGGTCCAGGGCCTTCATGCGGAGGGAGGGTCGCGCGGGAGAACGGGCTGACGAACAGGCTCACTCTGTCTCCCTCGCGAACGCTTGTAACTCCTACTGCAAGCACACCGCCTGGTGCGGGGTAACACGAGCCGCGTTTTCCCCCTTGTGTTCCATCTCGCGCCAACCCATCTGGGCTGGGACGCGCAGCGACAAATTTACTCGTCGGTCCAGGGACCCCCCGGGGTCGAAACGCCAACAATTACAATACCAGGGTATTAAGAGTGCTTAGAGTATTATTATAGACCAGGGAGGCAAAACAACCTCCCGCACACACAAGTTTATTGTTTTCAAAGTGGGAGGCCAACATCATCCCGCGACTAACTTTACTGCTGGGGCTCTTCCTTTGGTACCAGCTTTGAAAAAAACAGCAAAAGTCTTGTCGGGTACTGTAACTAGGGGTACCCCCAACACTCCTAAACACGGCTGGTACCCACCGTCAGCACAAACTGCAAAGACTGATGGGTGTGGTTCAAGTCAAGGCTTCATCAACCCAAGGGACGCGATCTCGCCCGAGCCCAGCCTCGGGCCGGAACTGTAGTCCCAGACGAATTCACGCCTCGCCCGAGGGCCTCCTCAGGCAGTGGGCGCACCCTCGACTCGCCCGAAGCCCAACTCGGGCAGGCTTCGTTGTGAAGCAACCTTGGCCAAATCGCCTCACCAATCGACCGTATCGCAGGCGCATTCAATGCGAGGATCGCCTGACACCTTAGCCTAACACGCGCGCCTCAGTCGGCAAGGTCGAAGTGACTGCAGTCACTTCGCCCTTTCACTGACCGATCTGACAGGAAAACAGCGCCGATCACCCCACTCCGACTGCTGTGCCAGCCACCCGGGCAAGGCTGACAACAGCAAGTTCAGCCTCGGGCGCGATAAGAAGCTCCGCCTCGCTCGACCCCGGCCTCGGCCTCAGGAGAAGTTTCCGCCTCACCCGACCTTGGGCTCAGACCGACCGCACCATAGGGGATACATCATTACCCTACCCCTAGTTAGCTCAGGCTACGAGGGAACAAGACCGACGTCCCATCTGGCTCGTCCCGGTAATAGGTAATGATGGCTCCCCACGTGCGTCGATGACGACGGTGGTTCTCAGCCCCCTACGAAAGCAAGGAGACGTCAGCAGGATCCCAGCGCACCGCCAGCTGTGCTTCTACAGGGCTCAGGCACTTCTCCGACGGTCACGTTATCGCGTACACAGGGCTCTAGCACCTCTCCGACAGCCACGTTGGCATGTACACAGGGCTCAGGCACCTCGCTGCCAGACACGTTAGCACATAGCTACACCCCCCATTGTACACCTGGACCCTCTCCTTGCATCTATAAAATGGAGGTCCAGGGCCTTCCTGCGATGGGGTCGCGCGGAGGGACGAGAAAACAAACAGGCTCACTCTCTCTCTCTCGCGAACACTTGTAACCCCTACTACGAGCACACCCACCTGGTGCGAGATAATACGAGCCGTGTTTCCTCTTGTGTTCCATCTCGCGCCAACCCATCTGGGCAGGGGCACGCAGCGACAAATTCACTAGTTGGCTTACGGACCCCCCGGGCCCGAAACGCCGACAGTTGGCGCGCCAGGTAGGGGCCTGCTGCGTGTTAATGAACACCTTCCCGTTGAGTTCCAGATGGGTAGTCTTCAGCAAATTCTTCAGCCGGGGACGCTGCTCCACTTCGGGAGTCTCGATTTCATGGCCCTCGACGGCAGCTACGACATGGTGCTCCTCCCCCCGCAACGCGACAGCAACAACGACGGTCGTCAGCTCGCCCGGCAACGGCGAACTCGACGACGTCTTCCCCCCATGGCGGAAGAGCAGCATCCAAGTTTGCCTCGCCACCCTCCTCGCCGCAGGAGGCGGAGGCGGGGCAACCGTGGCCAGGCGGGAGGTAGCACCTCGTCGGTTGTCGCTCCAGAGCGAGTCGACGACACCAGCACCCCAGTGGGGGACATGTCGGGCGTTGTCCTCGCGCCTGAGACAACGATAGGTGTCGCTTCCCCGCAACATGCCAACCCCAAGCAGACTGATGACGTCAGCACTCTCGCGAAGGACTTGCTGGACGTCAACCTCGTACTTGAGATGACGGTGCATTCCGTCCCCGACGCGACTTCGCCACCGTCCATCGATCAAGAGGTACTATCCATTTTCCACCCTGTGCCTTTTAGATTCAGTTTCGATCCACCAAGCGACCCCGCTTCAGTGAGCGCTTTTGTAAAGGCATATCCTAACCTTTCGGGGTACCATATGTGGTCAACCTGGGACCGACTGACGGTCGTCTCAACCTACGGGCCCCCGGGTTCCGAGGAAGAGGACAGTCCCGACTCTGGTTGGGATTTCTCCGGGCTCAGTAATCCCAGCGCCATGCGAGACTTCATGACCGCATGTGACTACTGCCTCTCCGGTTGCTCTGATGATGGCCACAGCCTTGACGACGAGGGTTGTGGCCCGAGTCACGAATGTTTCCACGTCGATCTAGGGGGTCACGACGAAGGCAACCACCTTGGTATGCTAGAGGATGGCGATCCCCCTGGGCCTGCGCCTCGTGTAGACATCCTGCGGGAGCTAGCTGTGGTCCCAGTCCCTACGGGGGGTCAGGACACACAGCTCAAGCAAATCCGTGAGATGCAGGCCAAGCTCGACGAGGAAGCAGGGCAACTTGTGCAGCTCCGGCAAAACATCGAGCAGGAGTGGGCAGGCCAAGCACTCGCCGGAGAAGCGTGTCATCGGGCCCGGGACGTCCAACGACGTATCGTTGATGACGCCAGGGCAAGGCTACCCCCGGCATCCAGTGGGGTCGGCCAGAATCTAGCTGCAGCAGCAATGCTACTTCGAGCAATGCCGGAGCCATCCACCACCAAGGGGCGGCGTATCTAGGGAGAACTCAAGAATCGCCTGGAGGATGTCGCGGTCCGACGGGCCGAAAGCTCTGCCTCTCGAAGGCAAGGGGGCCCCCCGGAGCATCGCGCAGCGACTTCCCGACTCATGCGGGAGGCCTCGGTCCGCACCGGGCGCGCGCAGGACAGGACGCCTGCAGCCCCGGATCGCCTCGGCAACGAGCAACACCATCGCGACCGTCGAGCCTGCCTCGACGAGAAGGTGCACTGAGGCTACCACCCCAGGCGTGGAGGACGCTACGACAGTGAGGAGGATCGGAGCCCCTCGCCCGAACCACCAGGTCCGCAAGCCTTCAGCCGGGCCATACGACGGGCGCCGTTCCCGACCCGGTTCCAGGCCCCGACTACCATCACCAAGTACTCGGGGGAGACGAGGCCGGAGTTGTGGCTTGCGTACTACTGGCTAGCCTGCCAACTGGGAGGAACGGATGACAACAACCTCATCATCCGCAACCTCCCCCTGTTCCTCTCCGACGCCGCCCGGGCCTGGCTGGAGCATCTGCCTCCTGCGCAGATCTCCAACTGGGACAACCTGGTCAAGGCCTTCGCTTGAAATTTCCAGGGCACGTACGTGCGCCTTGGGAACTCATGGGATCTCCGAAGCTGCCGCCAGTAGCCAGGGGAATCCCTGCGAGAGTACATCTGATGGTTTTCGAAGCAGCGCACCGAGCTGCCCAACATCACCGACTCGGATGTCATTGGGGTGTTCCTCGCCGGCACCACTTGCCGCGACCTAGTGAGCAAACTAGGACGCAAGACTCCCACCAAGGCGAGCGAATTGATGGACATCGCCACCAAGTTCGCCTCTGGTCAGGAAGGCGGTCGAAGCCATCTTTCGGAAGAACAAGCAGCCTCAGGGAAGCCAGCAGGATGATGTCCCCGAGGCGTCCGCCCAGCGGGGCACGAAGAAGAAGGCCAAGAAGAAGGCGCAAGACAAGCACGACGCCGCTGACGCGGATCTTGTCGCCGCTGCCGAGCACAGGAACCCTCGGAAGCCTCCCGGAGGGGCCAACCTGTTCAACAAGATACTCAAGGAATTGTGCCCCTATCACCAGGGTCCCGTCAAGCACACCCTTGAGGAATGCGTCATGCTTCGGCGCTACTTCCATAAGGCCGGGCCCCTGGCGGGAGATGGCAAAGGCCAAGACAACAACAAGAAGGAGGGCGATAAGGAGGAGGAGTTCCTCGAGGTCCACGGCTGCTTCATGATCTACGGTGGGCAAGTGGCGAACGCCTCGGCTCGGCACCACAAGCAGGAGCGCCGGGAGGTCTGCTTGGTGAAGGTGGCAGCGCCAGTCTACCTAGACTGGTCCGACAAGCCCATCACCTTCGACCAAGGCGACCACCCCGACTGCGTGTCGAGCCCAGGAAGGTACCCGCTCGTTGTCAATCCTGTCATCGGCAATGCAAGGCTCACCAAGGTCCTCATGGACGGAGGCAGCAGCCTCAACATCATCTACACCGAGACCCTCGGGCTCTTGGAGATCGACCTGTCCACGATCCGGGCCGGTGCGGCGCCCTTTCACGGGATCGTCCACGGAAAGCGCGTCCTGCCCCTTGGGCAGCTCGATTTGCCCGTCTGTTTCGGGACTCCCTCCAACTTCCGCAGGGAAACCCTCACGTTTGAGGTGGTCGGGTTCCGAGGAACCTGCCACGCGGTGCTGGGGAGACCGTACTATGCCAAGTTCATGGCCGTCTCCAACTACACGTACCTCAAGCTCAAGATGTCAGGCCCCAACGGGGTCATCACTGTCGGATCCACGTACCGCCACGCGTACGAATGCGACGTGGAATGCGTGGAATATGCTGAGGCCATCGCCGAGTCCGAGGCCCTCATCGCCGACCTAGAGTGCCTCTCCAAGGAGGTGCCCGATGCGAAGCACCATGCCGGCAACTTCAAACCGACTGAGGCGGTTAAGTCCATCACCCTCGACCCTAGCAACGACGCCTGCAAGCAAGTCTGGATCGGCTCCGAGCTCGACCCCAAATAGGAAGCAGTGCTCGTCGACTTTCTCCGTGCAAACGCCGAAGTTTTTGCGTGGAGTCCCTCGAACATGCTCGGCATACCGAGGGATGTCGCCGAGCACTCACTGGACATCCGAGCCGGTGCCCGACCCGTGAAGCAGCCTCTGCGCCATTTCGACGAAGAAAACGCAGAGCCATAGGCAAGGAGATCCACAAGCTAATGGCCGCGGGGTTCATCAAAGAGGTATTCCATCCCGAATGGTTAGCTAACCCTGTGCTTGTGAAAAAGAAAGGTGGGAAATGGATGATGTGCGTCGACTACACCGGGTTGAATAAAGCATGTCCGAAGGTTCCCTACCCTCTGCCTCACATCGATCAAATTGTGGACTCCACTGCTGGGTGCGAAACCCTGTCATTCCTTGACGCCTATTCAGGTTATCACTAAATCAAGATGAAAGAGCTCGACCAGCTCACGACTTCATTCATCACACCTTTTGGCATGTACTGTTATACTACTATGCCATTTGGCTTGAGGAATGCAGGTGCAACATACCAAAGGTGCATGAACCACGTGTTTGGAGAGCACATCGGCCGAACGGTCGAGGCTTACGTCGATGACATCGTGGTCAAGACGAGGAAAGCCTCCGACCTCCTCTCCGACCTTGAAACGACATTCAAGTGTCTGAGGGCGAAAGGCGTGAAACTCAATCCCGAGAAGTGTGTCTTCGGGGTCCCCCGAGGCATGCTCCTGGGGTTCATCATCTCCGAGCGGGGCATCGACGCCAACCCGGAGAAAATCGCGGCCATCACCAACATGGGGCCTATCAAAGATTTAAAAGGAGTACAAAGGGTCATGAGATGCCTTGCGGCTCTGAGCCGCTTCATCTCGCGCCTCGGCGAGAAAGGATTGCCCTTGTACCGCCTCTTAAGGAAGGCCGAGCGCTTCACTTGGACCCCCGAGGCCGAGGAAGCCCTCGGAAACCTTAAGGCACTCCTTACCAATGCGCCCATCTTGGTGCCCCCCGCTGCGAGAGAAGCCCTCTTGATCTACGTAGCCGCAACCACTCAGGTGGTCAGCACCGCGATCGTAGTCGAGAGACGAGAAGAAGGGCATGCACTGCTCGTCCAGAGGCCGGTCTACTTCATCAGCGAAGTGCTATCCGAGACCAAGATCCGTTACCCACAAATTCAGAAGCTACTGTACGCAGTAATTCTGACGCGGCGAAAGTTGCGACACTACTTCGAGTCTCATCCGGTGACTGTGGTGTCATCCTTCCCCCTGGGGGAGATCATCCAGTGCCGAGAGGCCTCAGGTAGGATAGCAAAGTGGGTAGTGGAACTCATGGGCGAGACAATTTCATTCGCTCCTCGGAAGGCCATAAAATCCCAAGTCTTGGCGGACTTCGTGGCTGAATGGGTCGACACCCAATTGCCAACAGCTCTGATCCAACCGGAACTTTGGACCATGTACTTCGATGGGTCGCTGATGAAAACAGGAGCAGGTGCGGGCCTGCTCTTCATCTCACCCCTCGGGAAACATGTGCGCTACGTGTTGCGCCTCCATTTTCCAACATCAAACAACGTGGCCGTGTACGAGGCTTTGGTTAACAGGCTGTACATCTCCGTCGAGCTAGGGGTTCGGCGCCTCGACGCTCGTGGTGACTCACAACTTGTCATCGACCAAGTCATGAAGAACTCCCACTGCCGCGACCGGAAGATGGAGGCCTATTGCGACGAAGTTCGGCGCCTGGAAGACAAGTTCTGCGGGCTGGAGCTCAACCACATCGCTCGATGGTACAACGAGACTGCGGATGAGCTGGTGAAAATAGCCTCGGGGCGGACATCGGTTCCCCCGGATGTCTTCTCCAGGGACATACATCAACCCTCCATCAAGATCGACGACACGCCCGAGCCCGAGGAGACCTCGGCCCAGCCCGAGGTACCCTCGGCCACCGAGGGTGAGGCCCTGCGTGTCGAGGGAGAGCGGAATGGGGTCACGCCAAACCCGAACTGGCAGACCCCATACCTGGAATATCTCCTCCGTGGAGAGCTGCCCCTCGACAAGGCCGAAGCTCGGCGACTGGCGCGGCGTGCCAAGTCGTTCGTCTTACTGGGGGATGAAAAGGAGCTCTACCACCGCAGCCCCTCAGGCATTCTCCAACGATGCATATCCATCGCCGAAGGACAAGAGCTGTTGCAAGAAATACACTCAGGGGCTTGCGGTCACCATGCTGCACCTCGGGCCCTCGTCGGGAACGCTTTCCGACAAGGTTTCTACTGGCCGACCGCGGTGGCCGACGCCACTAGGATTGTACACTCCTGCCAAGGTGTCAATTCTACGCGAGACAGACGCACCTGCCCGCTCAGGCCCTACAGACAATACCCATCACCTGGTCATTTGCTGTGTGGGGTCTGGACCTCGTCGGTCCCTTGCAGAAGGCACCCGGGGGCTTCTCGCACCTGCTGGTCGCCATCGACAAATTCTCCAAGTGGATCGAGGTCCAACCCTTAACCAGCATCAGGTCCGAGCAGGCGGTGGCGTTCTTCACAAACATCATCCATCGCTTTGGGGTCCCGAACTCCATCATCACCGATAATGGCATATAGTTCACTGGGAAGAATTTCCTAGACTTCTGCGAGGACCACCACATCCGTGTGGACTGGGCCGCCGTAGCTCACCCCATGACGAATGGGCAGGTGGAGCGTGCCAACGGTATGATTTTGCAGGGACTTAAACCGAGGATCTGCAATGACCTCAACAAGTTTGGTAAGCGGTGGATGAAAGAGCTACCCTCGGTGGTCTGGAGTCTGAGGACGACGCCGAGCCGAGCCACGGGTTTCTCGCCGTTCTTTCTATTCTATGGGGCCGAGGCTATCTTACCCATAGACTTAGAATACGGTTCCCCGAGGACAAAGGCGTACGACGACCGAAGCGACCAGACCAGCCGAGAAGAATCATTGGACCAGCTGGAAGAGGCTCGGGACGTGGCCTTACTACACTCGGCACGGTATCAGCAGTCTCTGCGACGCTACCACGCCCAAATGGTTCGGCCCTGAGGCTTCCAGGTGGGAGACTTGGTACTTCGGCTGCGGCAAGACGCCCGAGGACGCGACAAGCTCACTCCTCCCTGGGAAGGGCCATTCATCATCACCAAGATTTTGAAGCCCGGAACATACAAGTTGGCCAACGATCAAGGCGAGGTCTACAACAACGCTTGGAACATCCAACAGCTACGTCGCTTCTACCCTTAAGATGTTTCATGTCGTTCATATACCTCGTTTTCTTTACATACACAAGTAAAGTCTAACCGTCAAGGAAGGATCAGCCTTGCCTCGGCAAAGCCCGACCCTCCCTCGGGGGCTAGAAGGGGGGAACCCCCTCTGCGTCAAAATTTTTGTTGGAAAAGTTTTCTACCAAAACGACTTTCATGCCTTCTCGACTATATCGATAACAGAATCCTGCAAACGAGTAAGAGTGCACGTAAGCGGCAAGGTCGACCGAGCCGAGGGACTCCTACGCCTCCAGGATACGGATACCTCACTCATCACCTTCCGCGAAAAGTAACTCTCGCTCAGATAAGCGATTCTGCTACCGACGAATAAGTCCTGATACTCAAAACGAGAGGAAAGGAAACACAGCTTTATAACACGACAATAAGATGTTTAGGCCTCATCAGCCACGAAAAACATACGCATGCTCCAAGCAAACTGTTCCGGCAGGATCAGACATTGGCAGGGCCACCCTCGGCATCGTCTCCACCCTCGGCAAGGTCTAGCCCGGCCCCAGACGGCGACGCCGGCGGAAGGATCTCCACCTCAAAGGAGGACGCCAGCACCGCGCTTGGGCCCGCCACGGCCGCGTCAAGCCTCTGGACCTCGGCTAAGGCAGCCTCATCTTCATCGGGTAGGCAGTACCCCTCGCTGACCTGCTCCAGATCCACGTCGTAGTGGGAAGCAAGCACGGCGAAGGCCCGCCTAACGCCATGGTGCAACGCCCCGTGGAGTCTGCTGCGCACATGGCCGCCTAAGGCCCACAGGTGACTCTGGGGGGAGCTACCCGAGGGGACATCGTCGAGGTCAAAGGCCCGGCAAAAGGCCGAGATAGCCTCAGACATAGCCACGCGGTCAGCCTCCTTCTGCTCAGTCGCCTGGGCAAGCGCGTTGACAGACTCGTTAAGAGCCGTCTCGAACTCTGCAGACAGTCAAACAAAATTCTTCAGACATGAGTTGAAGAATGAAGCTGAATCAAAGTCACAAAGCGATCGAAACGTACCTTCGGCCCGGGAACGCTGTTGCGAAGCTGCGACTTGGGCGGACTGGGCAGACCCGATGGCCACGGCCAGGTCCTCCGTAAGGGTCCCGGCCGGAGCAGATGCCTCGGCTAGCTGCTCCGTAGCCTCAGCCAGCTGACCCCTAAGGGCCTCAGCCTGGCCCACGGCCTCGGTAGCTTGGCTCCGAGATTGGTCCCACTCGCCGATGACCTGGCCAAGCTCCAGCTGCCGCTGCTGCATCTCCGACTTCAGCTCATCACAGAGCAGTCGAAGGTCCGCCACCTTGGTGCTTCGTTGGGCGAGGCGTTCATTAGCCTCGACAAGCGCGGCCTTCTGGGACCGCAGCGAACCCCAGACACCGCTCTCACGGTGGATGAACAGCGACTTGGCGGTGCTCATATCCGCAAGTTCATAAGGAAGAAAAACAGGATATTACAAAGAATGCCCTGGTCACGCAAAGGTACACGCCTAAATCCTTACCTGGCAGACCCTGGGAACGTCCCTGGAAAGGACCTCCATGGTCACCCGAAGCGACCTCATCGCCGCCTCGGCATGCTCACGGAGCTCATTCCGAGACTGCTCATCCCGCTCATCGTTGAGGAAAAGGAGGAGCTCCGAGGCGCCGCGGCTCCAGAACTGGAACGGCTGCCCGCACCACTCATTGGGGTTGCGCTACGCGGGGATAAGGCCACTGCTCCCCAAGGCGTCGGGTCCCCCTACAGTCGACACGTCGAACACCACCGTCGTCGACGTGCTGGGCCTCCCCTCGACTAAGGCGGCGGACCTTTGATCACCGACCACGGCAACGGCGGCCGCCCTCTCCTCGTGGCCGAGAACGAGGAGGTCGGGGACGACCACGAGCGGTGGCACCTCAACCATCCCGATGTCGGAAGCGACGGGCGGCTCCGCAGGCGAATCAGCAACGGCCCCGGCGGGGGTCGATGCCGGCGCCGGCAATAGGCCAGGCGGGCTTGGGGCCGCGGCCGCGTCAGCGGTCTCCCCTGGCACGATGGCCGCCCCGACAGAGGGGTCAGCTTGGGAAGCTTGCCCCATGGCAAGTCGCGCCGCATGGACCCCCCGCTCAAGGGCGCCTTGCACGAAGGCCAGCCAACCGGCACAGCGCGCCGCGGCACCGGCCGCAAAAGCCGGTTCCGCCTTAAGGGCCTTCCTGGGGGCCAGACCGGCCAAGCCCTGCCTCCGCTTGATGAAAGGAAAAGGGAGAGGGCAAGATCAAGACACAATGAGAAAAAACCAAAACAGAGGCATCCTCAGATACTTACCCACTCCGGACCAAGGCCAATCGTGCCTACAGAGAGGCCCCTCGGGCCTCGGTCCCCGTAAGCACTTCTGAGGGTTGCCCCGCTGCCGACTCCGGTGCCGCCCACACCTCGAGCGCCCGAGGCGCCAAAGGGGCAACCTGCCCAGGCGTCATCACGACGACCGGAGGATCAACCTCCTGTGCAGCCGGCACGGGTGCTTGCTCTTGGGGAACAAGCGGATCGGCCTGACTCCCCGGAGTCACCTCAATTACCTCGGCCAAGGGGTCAAGTACCCCCTCGGCCTGCCTCCGCTCCTCGGACCGGGACCTTGATGTCCCGGCCCCAGATGCTGATGGCGCCAGCCCACTTGGCTGGCTCGGCGACCTCTGGCCCAGCCTCAGATCCGGGCTAAGGCCAAGACGGGCTGCCATATCGTCGTCCTTGTCATCATCATCATCATCATCATCGTCAGGCGTATCCGGCGACGGCTCCCTCGGGAGCCCGTCCCTCTCCTGCTTCCGACGACGCTTCTCCAAGGCTTCCCGAGCCCGCATCCGCTCGCGGGCCCGGGCCTTTTCCGTGTCCTTCTTCTCCTTTTTCTTCTCCGCGACGGTTCTCCGCGCGGCTCGGTCCACCGCGTCCTCCGGGACTGGTGGCAGGGAGGGTTTGTAAAACCTCAACCCCTGAGGACGAACAAAAACCCCCAACAGTAAGAATCAAAGGCGACTCGGTGCAAAACAGAAGAAGGATCGGACACTTACCAGAGAAACATACCTGTGGTCGGGATGCATCGCGGGCTGGGTAAGGGCGCCGGCATCCAGCCTCCCTACCATACCTGCTACCCGCCTGTGGAGGTCGTCGACGGGGAGGGAAGCCGAGGACATCTGCGAGCCCTCCAAATTGACCCCCGGTTCATCTCCGAAAGCGGCAACCGCCGCTCCGCCAAAGGAAGCACCCTCTGGCGATGGATAGCGGCAACGACCCCCACAGCGGTAAGACCCCCATCTCATAACCTCTGCAAGGCCTCTAGAAGAGGCTGGAGCTTCTCCTGTTTCTCGCGCGTGGCCCCCCAGTGCCAGTTAGCGCCGGCGGCGGTCACCACTCGTTGAGAAAACGACAGAAGCCTCATGTCATCGTTCCAAAGATAAAACCACCGGCGCTGCCACCCCTTGTTCGAAGACACAAGGGTGGCAGGGATGTACTGCTGCGCGCGCCCCGACCTCAGCTGGAGGGTGCAGCCACCGGCCCGCACTGCCATACGGACCTTCCTTGCCTCCGTCGTCGAGGCAAAGAGCTCCGCGGAGAAGTGATGGGTCCACAGATCCTAGTGAGGGTCAATCCCCAAAAAACCCTCACAAACCGCCGCGAAGATGGCCGCTTGCGCAATGGAGTTGGGGTTGAAGTTCTGCAGCTCCACCCTATAGTAGTGCAGGAGCGCCCGCATGAAACGGCTCGCTGGCACTCCAAACCCTCGTTCGTGGAAGGAGATGAAACTAACCACGTACCCCGGCGGCGGAGTCGGGTCGGCCTCGCTCAGGGCCATCCACTCCGGCTGCGGCCCACCAGAGAGGGGACAGAGCAAACCATCGGCAACAAGGGCATCCAGATCCCCCACGACGACGGTGGAGGAAGGCCACGGGTCGCGCGGCGGAACGACGGTTACCTTGTCAGCCATCGCCGAACGAAGGTGGTGGAGGCGGAGGGGATGAGGTGCGCGGTTTTCTTTTCCCTGGCTATTCTCTTAGGTTGCGGAAACCAAAGCAGAAGGCGAGCGCAAATGGCAGGGTAAAGAACCACCGCCGGCCCCTCTTCTAGGTATATAAAGGCTCAGGCGAGATCTATTCAAAACTTCGCCCTAACTCGCCGCGAAATTCAAACTCAAAGGTGAAACGCCCGTTCCTCGAACGACTCGAGCACGCGCAACGGTCGCCCTGCGAATCGCCCGTCCCGTCGCATTAACTCCTCGGCAGGGGCAAGCGACACCTTTGGTAGGCGAAGCGGGTGTCGTTTCACCTCCGCCATGATGACCGCGTCAAAAAAGGTGCGTCGCGCCATTTAAATTCGTATCCTTTTCCTCTTCCTCCTTCTCTCTCTTACTACAGGGACCGGGAAAGGGGATATTTCGAAAAGGATCCTTCTCGGCGAAGGAAACGGGCCTCTGAGCCCTCCTACTGATCAGGGGTTCGAAGGCTGGCCCCTCGGAAGGGTTCGACAACCGCCCCAGAGCACTCAGGCTCCGAGCCTATTACTGATCAGGGGTTCGAAGGCTGGCCCCTCGGAAGGGTTCGACAGCCGCCCCAGAGCACTCGGGCTCCGCGCCCATTACTGATCAGGGGTTCGAAGGCTGCCCCTCGAAAGGGTTCGACAGCCGCCCCAGAGCACGCAGAGTGAGGGATGACTCTAGGTACGTCCGTTACATGGCCGAGGCTCGGGCTACGCTCCCGAGGTACCCTAGGACATTTCCGAGACCAGTGGGAGCGATTTTGTAACGGAATCCCACCAGAGGGAGGCATCGAGCCCTCGGACCCTATCGAATGGGTCCGGGTCCGGCAAATCACCTGCAGGTACTTTTGGAGCGCGCCTCTGGGCCACTAGCCGACCCTTATCGAACGGGGCACGGGCGTCCACTCGGATCACCCGTTAGCAACTCACTGGAGACACCATGTTTGGCGCCCTCCGAGGGCAACATGGCGCTTTCCCCCCTTCCTCCTTGCGGAAAGGCGACGAAGGGGCGTATAATAAAAGTCGAGACAGTCCTTGATCGTCCTCTTGCTCGTGCAGAGGCTCGGGGGCTGCTCTCGCAACCCGGCTACGGCCAAACCGTTGACAGCGTCAACAAACCAGCCTAAAAACTCAGAACCTGACCATGCACCCGGGCTACGGCCAGGCCGCATGAGGGAACAACAAGGCCGGCCGAAGCATCACGAAAAGCATTAAGACCTCAGAGGAGTCAAACCACTCCTCCGAGGCCTCGGGAGCTACACTCGGCGGGTGCGCTCGCGCGCACCCACCGGAGCAAAATATAACCGAGAAAGGCCGGTCCCCTCACAGAGAAATGCGGCAAAGCCTCCAAGCGAGTACCAACACTCCCTTCGAGGCTTGGGGGCTACTGTCGGGTACCATAATTAGTGGTACCCCAACACTCCTAAACACGGCTCGTAACCACCCTCAGCACAAACTGCAAAGACTGATGGGCGTGGTTCAAGTCAAGGCTTCGTCAACCCAAGGGACGCGATCTCGCCCGAGCCCAGCCTCGGGCTGGAACTGTAGTCCCAGACGAATTCACGCCTCGCCCGAGGGCCTCCTCAGGCAGTGGGCGCACCCTCGGCTTGCCCGAAGCCCAACTCAGGCAGGCTTCGTTGTGAAGCAACCTTGGCCAAATCACCTCACCAACCGACTGTATCGCAGGCGCATTCAATGCGAGGATCGCCTGACACCTTATCCTGACACACGCGCCTCAGTCGGCAAGGTCAAAGTGACCGCAGTCACTTCGCCCTTTCACTGACCGATCTGACAGGAAAACAGCGCCGCTCACCCCGCTCCGACTGCTGTGCCAGCCACCTGGGCAAGGCTGACAACAACAATTTCAGCCTCGGGCGCGACAGGAAGCTCCGCCTCGCTCGACCCTGGCCTCGGCCTCAGGAGAAGTTTCCGCCTCACCCGACCTTGGGTTCGGACCGACCGCGCCACAGGGGATACATCATTACCGTACCCCTAGTTAGCTCAAGCTACGAGGGAACAAGACCGGCGTCCCATCTGGCTCGTCCCGATAACAGGTAATGATGGCTCCCCACGTGCGTTCATGACGACGGTGGTTCTCAGCCCCCTACGAAAGCAAGGAGACGTCAGCAGGGTCCCAGCAGCACCGCCAGATGTGCTTCTACAGGGCTCAAGCACTTCTCCGACGGCCACGTTATCGCGTACACAGGGCTCTAGCACCTCTCCGACAGCCACGTTGGCATATACACAGGGCTCAGGCACCTCTCTGCCAGACACATTAGCACATAGCTACACCCCCCATTGTACACCTGGACCCTCTCCTTGCATCTATAAAAGGGAGGTCCAGGGCCTTCCTGCGAGGGGGTCGCGCGGAGGGACGAGAAAACGAACAGGCTCACTCTCTCTCTCTCTCACGAACGCTTGTTACCCCTACTACGAGCACACCCACCTGGTGCGAGATAATACGAGTTGTGTTTCCCCTTGTGTTCCATCTCGCGCCAACCCATCTGGGCAGGGGCACGCAGCGACAAATTCACTGGTTGGCTTACGGACCCCCCGGGCCCGAAACGCCGACAAGTCTGCTGTTTCCTCACCTACAACAACATGGGTTCGAAAACCCTGAGTACGAAGTGTACTTTCGCAAGTCTTACCCGACAAAAGAAAAGACTCTCAAAGATATGCTGGCTTGAGGGAGTCAAGGTAAGGCTATTCAAGAATCAAAGACTCTATTTGTAGAAATGTTTACTAATAGTGGATCCTTAAAAATCCAATTTTATTATCAAGTTAAGTCATTACCTGTAGCTAGAGTTATTTCTACCCTAGTTCAAGAACTTGGCCTGCACTAGCCGTCTTTTATTACCCTTTTTCTTTACTGGATTGCTACGTGTAGGGCAGTGACCAAGTCTTCATATCCGATAAGTAACGGCGATCCAAATCGATTAATACCCAGCTGGGGATCTCCAACCACACGACATATGTAGCACTTAACCCTTGTATATGGCAACTCGCCACCGGGGTTCTCAAGACCAGACCGGGTTCACGCCAACCGAGAGCACAGATACACCACCGTCCAGCCTCTTGCCACGGAGGGTACACGCTACTCTCGCCATCTCTCCACTCCCATTGCGTGTTGGCCTTTCTGGTATTGGTCGGCACAAGGCAAAGCTTACCCATGACGAGGCATGTGGCCAGTTAAAAGGTCCTCAATCATCAAGCCTACATTGGTACGGTCCTTAATCGACTTAGACGGAGACACTACACTAAGACTCTCTTCTCGTGCAAGTCACCCGCCCGGTCTCAGCTTTATCATTTAAAATCCCAAAGTTTGGTACCTGGCAGAGGTACATCTTGTCCGATGTTGAACCCATCACGGCTATGATGGATCCACCATCAAGTTTTATTTTTGAAAACATCCCATTCCATCTGAAGCATCATCTTTTGTTAAAACCAAAACAATTTTGTTTTCTAAAGCAAGGCTAAGCATCAGAAAACCTTTTAATAAAACAGGTAATCAAGGAATGGTAGTCAACTTCAAGGAAGGAAATGCAGCAATTGTGTAGCACTCTACTCCTATCACCTAATGCATCATTCAAGTGATAAAGAGTTTAAAATCACAAGGAAAGGTAAATGCACCGGGGCTTGTCTTGTGTTGTTGGGGATTCGGGATCTGTTCCACAGTATCAAAATAAAAACTATTCCCGGCAGGTGGAGGTTCAGTTGGTGGTGTAGTCTCTTCTTCTTCGACACTTACTTCTTCTTCGTTTTCTATACATAACCATATATAAACATGAATGCTCATGTGATGCTATGAATATGCAATTATAATAGAGATACATCAAGTTGTATCTTGAATACAACTTCCCTTCACGGTACACCTAAGTCACTAGGGTCTTCTAGGTTAACACCCTAGTAGGGTTAGGTAGTTTTATTCTAAGAAACTAGGGTTTTGAGGTTTTGGGATCAAACAATGTCCAAAACATGTCAAACTTCACCCAAGGACTCTAATTATCATATTGAGCTTACCTAAAAAGTTTTATGGTTTTTGGAGTTATCAAATAATTTCTAATAATATTCATCAACGGCGAGATCTTTTCACCAGGAGTCGTTATCCATGCATTACTGGGCGCGAATCGCAGCGCCGACAAGGATCGCGACGCGAAGTCATTGGCGGCGAGATACACTGAACCCGCGATCTTATTCAGGTTTCTGTACCATTGCGAACACTCTTCAGTGTGCCTGACAGAGAGAATTACAAGGCTTTGTTCTCTAATTTATATGTAGTAACTCACCAATCCATCTGTAGTAAAGTTGTTGTACAATGTACCAGCTACAACTTTGTTACAAAGGTCTTGTGCAAACATTCACTAAATTCCCTTCAATTCGATCTCCAAGATCATCTGATGCCACTGTTGGCCACGGTTCAGGCTTCACTAATGATTGACAGCCCAACATTGGACCCAATTATCTCCCATTTTCATACAACATCAGTGTTTAGTCTTTTAATCAAAATTGTACCCCTAACATAGCTCTACAAATTTGATGCATTGACCTAGGACAAATTCCTTATGAATTCAAAGATGCCAAGCTCCAAACTTGACCCCATTCTACTAAAATTCAGACTTAACCATATAGTGTTTATGGGGTACTTTTTGCAAATAAGTCCAAACTTCATCATACAACTTGGAAATCTTCCAATGTGAAAATTACTTGGTTTGTGGGGTTCTATCACTTTATATATGCACTTTGGTCCAAAAGTGTCTAGAATTTACATTTACCCCCATAGGGTTCCAATTAGGGCTTTCTAGGGTTTCTTTTAGGGTTTTGAGTACTTTAGGGTTTTTGTGCCACTAAAGTTCATCAACTTTGATATCTTGTGAACATTCCTAATGGATTTTGAGATTTTTACTTATTTTGGCTTCACTTTCATCCATAGGCTCTAATTCCAGGGTTAAGTACCCTACCCTAAGGTTAAGCACTCTTCAAGTCCTATCATCACAACTTGTTTGAAAATTTTACCTAGTGAATGAATTCTAGGTGTGACAAACAACATGAAATGTCAATGCACATGGTGTTATGCTCAAGTTTTAGTGTCAGTAACACCAGGGGTGTTACAATGTCCATGAGGAGATAATGCTTCGGAAGTCGAAGGTCTCTTAATACTTAACGATTGTGTTGCCTTGTTCTTGATTCATAGCATTTGAGAACAAGTGAACAACATTGGCGCCCACCTCCGGTGAACTCAAACAACCAGCTTCGTCAAGCATCCACCTTCGTCATGCCGCCGAAGAAGACAACAGCGCCAGGGGCTGCCTTGCAGCCACTGGACACAGATCAGGAGACACTCTCCCTGCGAGAAGCTAGGAGCCAGAAGAGAAAGGCTAGTAGCCCAACACCTTAGGAGGAGGAGTTGGACCAGGAGATTAGTGACTTGGAGGCTATTCACCAGCAAGTGCAAAAGAAGAGAGAAAAGATGCTTCGACTAGCTGACCTTCAGAGGAAGATCGACGAAGCTACCAAATAAATGTGTCACTTTACTTAGGATGACCAAGACCGAAGGCCCAATACAGAGACCTTTATCAGGAAAGCCCGATCAATGATGATGAATGGTATGATGACTTTCATCATGGTAACTTTGCTTTTGATGATGCTTCTCCTCTAGCAGTAGAGTTGTAGGCTACCCCGTGGCCACCATCTTACAAGCCACCTTAGCTCCCCATGTATGATGGGCACTCAGATCCGAAGCAGTTCTTGATGAGCTATGAAGCAACCATATCCTCATATGGGGGCAACACTGCTGTCATGGCGAAGTCCTTCGTTATGACAGTCAGAAGTGTGGCTCAAACCTATTCTTATCTTCGGCCAGGAACAATTACTTCGTGGCAGAAGCTGAAGGATATGCTAGTCACCAGTTTTCAAGGCTTTCAGACGAAGCAAGTCACTGCCCAAGCTCTGTTCCAGTGTATGCAGGACCATAAAGAGTACTTGTAGGCGTACGTCCGAAGGTTCTTGCGACTAAGAGATCAGGCGCCTACAGTGCCCAATGAGATTGTCATTGAATCCATGATTAAGGGGCTCAGACCAGGACCAATGGCACAATATTTTGCAAGGAAGCCACCACAAACCTTGGAGAAGCTTCTCCAGAAAATGGACGAGTACATCAGAGCCGACAATGACTTTAGGCAGAGAAGGGAAGAAGCCTACAGATACTTCGAGATGACCAGGTGAAATCATACCCTAGGCATGTTAGGACGATCCATAATCCCAGCTCAAGCGACGACAGGGGAAATCATACCCAAGGGCAACAACATAGCTCTCAATCATCAGGGGCACAACAAAGTTCCTTCAGGCCACAAGCTCTAAGAGGTAGAGGGGGGAGAAGCTTCGGAGGAAGATATGGTAATCAGCGCAGGAGACTGTTCTGCCTGTTCTGTGGCAAATATAAGGGACACACGACAAGGACGTGCCAAGTCACGACCCAAAAGCAGAAGGAAATCGCTGAAGCCGAAGCACGGTAGAACCCGCCGAAGCAGGTCTTGCATACTGCTTCATGTTATTCTTCGTATATCCTAGAGTATATGGACAATCAATAACCTATGGCTTTTGTTGCTTCGGCAAGTCACTCCCAAGCCTCCTAGGCTCAGTTGCCACCACCACCACCACTGGCGTCTGCCTTGGTTCATAACCAACAGCTAGAAGGGCATCGTCAGTCTCAGCAACAACGTGACATTCAGGAGGAGTCCGAAGCTCGCACAGTCAACAGCACTGTGCTCGAGTCGAGGCATATCTACTAATGGTGGCACAGTCAACATTCGGCCAAAGAGTCCCTGATCCAATGTATTTTTACTCTTTTCGCCTTTATATTTTCTTCTAAAAAGACAATACAAGAAGGTTTAACCTTCAGCTTGATGTAATAAGCCTGTGGTTACACCATCGAGTGTAACAAGAACGGATCAAGAAGTTCAAAAGTCATTCCTAAGGGGATGCAGAGCTTAAATGCCACCTAAGTAAAAGGTGAAGAAGCTCCAAAGTCGTTCCTAAGCGGATGCAGAGCTTAAATGCCACCTAAGTCAAAGGTGAAGAAGCTCCAAAGTCGTTCCTTAGGGGATGTAGAGCTTAGCTCCAAAGTCGTTCCTAAGGGAATGCAGAGCTGAAATACCACCTAAGTAAAAGGTGAAGAGACTCCAAAGTCGTTCCTAAGAGGATGTAGAGTCTGGTTGTGTATTCGTGTGGGTTTTTATCTTCGGCATAAACATCATTTTGCATCATACTATCATATCATATCGCATAACATCAAATCATACATCATTTTGCATCAGCAAAAAGCTATGGAATAGAAGGAAAATTGATCTTTCGAAAATATTTGTTGGATCATGAAAGAATGTGTTGTAGCACAAAGTATGCCTTTGGCGGATATATTTTTACATAGGAGGGTAATCTTCGTCAGCAGTATTACTATACAGCAACCGTGGCAAAATACTCAGTATTGAAACAACAGAAGGGAATCTTGTTTTCGTGAAGCATGAAAAGAAGGGAAGATGTTTTTTCGCAAAGAAATATATTACATCAATATACATACAAATTGTTTACAAGTGTTTCTTACAAGACTAGGGATCATGTTCAAGGACATTAAACTAGCAAAAATACAAAGTTTCAGTCTTCATTCAGGACCTTCTCGTCAGCTTCGGTTAACAGCTTGTTGACAACTTCGTCAACAACTTCATTAGCAATTCTAATAGTCTCGAGTGCTTCCTTTAGGGACGGGTCGACCTCTGGATCATATGGCTCCGGAGGTGGAGATAGTTTAGCTGCACCAAAGTATGTTTGTTAGTTCCGAAGCTAAAACAGATTACGAAGCTAAAACACAATAGATGTACCTATAAGCCTAGCCCGCTCGGCAGCTTCTTCAGCCCTTTTCGCCTCTTCTAAAGCATCATGTGCTTCCTTTTCGTTCCTTTTGATGGCTTCATCAGCGACTTTTGATTCCTTTTCGCTCCTTTTGAAGCCCACATGACTCATGATTATATAGGCACGGGTGGCTTCTGATGCAAGAAGCTTTAGCGACAAGCTAACACAAAGCTTGTGTTGGAAGCTACCGTTTATGACAACAAAAAAGTATTCCATGGACCGCTTGGTGCAAAAACATACTACGCGCACTCGCAACTATGAAAATTTCTCTTGTGTAGAATATGGTCATTGTACATGGAATAACTAGATACATAGTATGTGCATTGTATAATGCGATGACA
Organism: Zea mays; assembly: GCF_902167145.1. Taxonomy (NCBI): domain Eukaryota; kingdom Viridiplantae; phylum Streptophyta; class Magnoliopsida; order Poales; family Poaceae; genus Zea; species Zea mays. The sequence goes on from NC_050102.1 coordinate 45,599,569, forward strand.
AAAAATCATTACATTTTGTAGTACAATCATGTCGATTTGGTGCAATACGGTGTTCCATACAAATACAAGAAGTATACAAGTATTAAGTTTATTTATTTTAAATAGAGTTAGTATAGGGTGTAGTGTGAGGGGGATTGGTTGGAGATGAGAGGAAATAGGGTGAAAATGAAATAGGGAGAGATATTTAAAAATGCTGGAATAGTGGGAGATGAGAGAGGGAATGTTGTAGATAATCTTGTTTGCCCATGTTGCTTGTCAAACGGACATGTCTGACTCTTGATGAAATGTCCCAGGCTTCCATTGCCCCAACTATAGATGGTCAAGTGGGTCATGTTAAGCACGACACGTGCACGATTCATATAGTACCAGTGACGGCACGACACGGGTCTAGTGTCGTGTTTGGGCCGCCATCCTGGCACGATGGATTGGCACGAGCACGACATAATTAAGTCGTCGGCACGATTATGCACAACTTGGACCAATCAATGTTACATAGATGTGATTGTGATGTGCGAATGTGATTGTAAATTGTAATCTGTAATGATTTTAAACTTAATGAATTCAGTTTATAATGGTATAAATGTTCAAGATTTAAAATTATATATATGATCTTAAAAAACTTCTATATATTTTGAGCTTTTAAAGTGAAATAATGTTTGAGCTAGCACGAGAATTATTAGATGTTAGTGTCGTATAGTGATGACACGACACGATTAGATACTATAGTGTAGTGCTTACCGCTAGTTAGGTACTAGTGCTGATATAGCACAACACGATTACTAAGGGTATGTACAAAGCCAATTAATAACCTGTGTCTTGAGTGGTATCTAAGGTGCTAATTGTAAAAATTACGAAGAATCGGCTCTTGTTCAAGCAACCACTCTTGCCCGCGGTTCGAGATCGAAGGAACAATAATCACAAGCTACGTACATCATTTATATGTTGGCCATCTTTCAGCCATATGCTAGTTCCATGAGTACATGTGCACAATAGATCAATCATTTTTTAATACAAAGAGTATGGAGTATTAACTAAGATGCAGGGTTTAGATACACCCCTTTGTATTGTATTGTGTCTTATGCCGTTTGATTCACATATTGGTAACGTAATGGGTAACCGATAATGTTAAATCATGTTTGTTTAAGTCTAATCATAATCGATACCACACTATAAATAAATACCATCTTATTCAAATTTGTTAACGCCGATATTCGAGTGTGAATCGTTATTATTACCATTTATGTTACATTTCGTGAACCAAATGGTATATTAGTTGTATTTTATATTTGAAGATCTATGTCGGTATCTATATTGTACATGCTCTAAGTGTCGGTTAGTGCGAGTGCTTTGCTGCGTGGCACGTTTAGCCATAAATACCCCCAACTGCTGGTGCCTACCGAACTCACGAGCAAAGCAAAGGCTCCAAACTTACTCGTCGCCCTCAAAAACCACGCTAATCAGTGCCAAAACGCAAATAACGCGAGGGAGAAGAAGAGACAGAAACAGTAAGGGTTTGACTGTTTGGCTAACGTCATGGCGTCGACCTCTCCGCGCCGCTCCTCTGGCGGGGACTCAGCTTCCCCGTCCGCACCCCTCATCCCCTCGCCGCCGACCTCCCCGGCATCCGGCCCCTCCGGTGGCCCGCTAGGGCGGCTCACGAGCCTCCGCGGCGCGGCGCGGTTCATCCGCCGCACGGGGAGCCGGCGCCTGATGAGGGAGCCCTCCGTGGCGGTGCGGGAGACGGCCGCCGAGCACCTCGAGGAGCGCCAGACCGACTGGGCCTACTCGAAGCCCGTCGTCGTGCTCGACATGCTCTGGAACCTCGCCTTCGTCGCCGTCGCCGCGGCCGTACTCGCCGCATCGGTGGGCGAGCGGCCCACCGTGCCGCTCCGTGTCTGGATCGTAGGCTACGTGCTCCAGTGCCTCCTCCACGTACTCAGCGTCACCGTCGAGTACAGGCGTCGACGCAGGAACGCGGACCAGGAGGGAGCGGGTGATGAGGATTTAAAGCTCAGGTGAGCCTCTGCTTGGATCGAGCACGAGCCCCCAATACTTCTGGTGTCACATCTTATTGCCATGGTGAAGTTACGTGCCACATCCAGGCCTCGTTGTGTTGTGCTGTGTTGACAATATCTGTGCTCATGCTTTTGATTGTATAGTAGCTATTTCCTGTTGTGTTGACAATTTCTGTGCTCATGCTTTTGATTGTATAGTAGCTATTTCCTGCTGTGTTGACCATTTCTGTGCTGATGCTCAATTTGAGTTGTAGACTAGATGTTATGCACCTTTTTATTGCGATCCTTTCTTTTCCCCTTTATTTGATTCCCCTTTTCTTTTTCCATAATATGACAGGGCTATTACTATTGGACAACTTGTGATGTCCTCTGCTTAAAAATATTCATAGGGGGATGTGGAAGGTTGATTGTCAGTGTAAATTATGTTGTTTATGTTAAGGCTGCATTGTTATGGAAAAAATTTAGAGTGATGCATGATAGCATGCGTGACTTCATATATTGCAGACTTGCATAACTGGGAAATTGCTTAGGGTGTGCCTGAGGGGTCCCTCTGATAATCTTTTACATTTTTTATCTTAATCCTCACTGCCTAAAAAATGCCCTTATTCTCCCAATTTCGTAACCGTTATTTCAGTAACCAGTTTCGACAAGTTTATTTTGGTATTTTCAGCCAACTTTATGATGACCAAGATGTTTCTATTGAATCTATTCCCTGTAATTTCCATAAATGTGTTTTGAATATTTCATTGTTGTTCACTTGTGTGCTGTTGGATTTTAACTCTAGCGTACCCCAACTTGCTCGAGATAAAAGGCTTTGTTGTTGCTGTTCACTTGCATGCTAATATACCACTTGTTTGTGGTCGCTTTAGAACAAGTGAAAGCATTAAGTAATGGAATTATTATCTTTAACAATGAAGTCCCAAAACTGAAAACAAGAGTTTTAGACTGAGCACTGAGTGGGTTACTGTTGGTTATTATTTTATATGTGCCGATATCTTACATTGAAATGGGCCCAATGAAAATTTTGTATTGATTTGATGGACTTGTCTATTATTAGCATTTTTTTGCTTTTGTAAAAAGCCTTCACATGTGTTTCCTTCACTTACCATTTCAATATGAAATCCTTAAAATTACTTGCTCTTACCATCATACTTATTATTTATTTGTTTCCATGTTCAGTATTGTGAAGCACTTGGAGTCTGCAAACACGATGTTTTCCTTCATATGGTGGATTGTTGGGTTCTATTGGGTGTCTGCAGGTGGTAAAGCTTTATCACATGATGCTCCTCAGCTTTATTGGTATGTCTGTTGTAACTTTGATGTGTGAATAAGGGAAAAACTGAGTGGTCTTTTGTATGTTCATCAATGTTGTTCTCTGAAATGTCTACTTCTTTTTCTTCTTTTTACAGGCTGTCAATTGTTTTTCTGGCGTTTGATGTTTTCTTTGTGGTCTTCTGTGTTGCCTTGGCTTGTGTGATTGGAATCGCTGTTTGTTGCTGCCTTCCCTGCATTATTGCTATCTTATATGCTGTAACTGATCAGGTATCCGTATGTCCTGTGACCACCATGGTATTCTAAATACAGTCATTTTTTCTGTAAAATGCTATGGCTAATGCTCTGTTTGTATGGTATGAACACTTTTGTTTGCTGCCCTTTGCTACATTCATACACCCATACCACAAAGATATTAGCATGCCCTGTAGTGGTGCAAATAATTTTTACTGAAGCTTTGCTGGGATCATTGATGTCACCTATGCTGATGTGCATTCTGCAGTAACCATCATTGTCTGAACCTTTTCGCTGTAGCTTTATGATGCAGCAGATGTGTTTGTAGGAAAGGTTTATAGTAGGCGCGTTAAGCCACAGGGGGCTGGTAAGGCCTAACGGATTGGCTGAGCCATATGGGCCACCAAGATAGGCTAGAGGCCTTATCCAGATTAGATTGGGTCACAGGTTTATCTCTTAGTTGGTTTTGGAGTCCCTGTTATCACGGCATGGCCTAGATTATAAAAGCCTGGCCATAGAATGTAATAGGTATCCAGAAATTAATATATCCTCCAGTTTGGAGGGTTACCTGGGTCACCCTGGGGGCACCTCGCCGCATCTGTGACACGAGTAACACTCCTTGTCCCATCCACTCGTATAATCTGCGTTCCTTGTCTTCTCTCCCGACGTCTTCCCTGAGATCGGCAACCAATCCACATCACTTTATCTCTTTACACTACCACAACTACTTATTCTACTTATTCTACTTATTGACCACCATTATTTGAATTGTGTATGCTTAAGATGGTTGTTGACATGAAGGAAACAATTCTCTTCTATCTGCCTCCTGACAAAACCAATGGAACACTGTTTTTGCTGAGACTATCTACTTGTTTTAATTTCAGCAGGAGGGAGCATCTGAAGATGACATAAACAACCTATCCAAATTCAAATTTCAGACAATGAGTGATGCAGACAAGCTAGCTGCTGGCATTGCAGCACCTGTGGGTGGAGTGATGACAGAGTGTGGTACCAATCCTCCTGTCGAACATATTCTCTCAGCTGAGGATGCAGTAAGTTTTTCAAGTTTATTAAGTTTTAATGACATCATTGTGTTATCATTCTCCTTCTGTAGATACATTTGGCTGGCGCTGAATGTGTTAGAAATACCATTTCATTTGAACAATTGTGGAACATTAGAATAATCGCAGCAGAACCGTTTACACCATGCCACCATGTTAATTTTTACATTCCTTGAGGTCTAAAGTCTAGAATAGTTAACAATTTCCTACACTGGAGCTTGCATTACAAATTTGAAATTGTTGATAGGATATTCCCTAGATTTGCAAAAGGTTAGTTTGCATGGACATTGGAGGAGTTTTATTTTGGAAGTTGTTTCCTTCTTTAGCCAGAGTTCTTCCTTGGTTCCAGTTGTGTTTACATGGCGAAACATTACTCCCTCTGTTTCGGTATGGAGTAGAAATATTGCAATAATTGTACCCTTCATTCCATAAATGGACAAACATGGTAGAACGGTTTCTCCCAAGGCCTACACAATAGTGAAACGGAGTGACTAGTATCTTTAAGTTTTTGTATAATGTCAATTTGTTTATTTTTTTTATTTGCCTTATGGGATGTTTGGATGCTAGTTAAGTATTAAAGACATAATATAATTACAAAACTAATTACACAGATGAGGACTAAAGGGCAAGATGAACCTATTAAGCCCATGTTTGAATGCACTAGAGATAATAGTTGGTTGTTAAAATTAGCTAAAAACATCCAAACAGTCTAGCTAATAGTTCAACTATTAGCTATTTTTAGCAAATTAGCTAATAGTTAGCTAGATATTTGTTAGTTAGTTAATTCCACTATCAATTCTTTTAGCCAATAACTATTAGCTCTAGTGCATTCAATTACCCCCTAAGCCTAATTAGTCCATGCTTCGTCCATGTGATGCTACAATAAACATTTGCTAATCATGGATTAATTAGACTTTTTTGTCTCGTTGTTTAGTCTTCATCTATGTAATTAGTTTTGTAATTAGATTATATTTAATAGTTAATACTCGTAATGGGCATTCAAACATCCGATGTGACACATGCTAAACTTTAGTTAGGAGAACCAAACACCCCCTCAGTTTTATGGGGTCATTTGGATGTGAGCCTCTGCCTGTATGGGACATGTGTGATGTTACTACCTTGTTGCTGCCTCTGCCTGTATGGGACATGTCATATCAATACCTTCTTGTAGCCATAGGCAGTTGTACTTCCTTCCCATGGTTCTGCAGTTATGATGCTAGGTGTCTATGTACATAAAAGCTCTCCTGTCTGTGTTGAAATCTTTATCTTGGACTTCTGTGAGTGTAGAAGGGTTCCGGCATCTTGCCATCCTTCTCACTTTGGATTGTTGTATGCACCTTTGAAATAGGGAGTGTTATGGATATATATCTGATCTAGTTTTCAGAAATAACTAATCAATTTACCTTCACTTTTAAAATTTGAAGCTACAGTTTGAATGTCTTTTGGCACTTAAAGGTTTGGAGTTCAGATAAAGTAATTTAAAGTTTAGAGTTCAAAGGAAAGAATGTGAGTAATTTGAGAACTCTTCTATCTTGTCTGAGAAGATTCATATCTGAAACTTGAAAAATTAACTGTAAAACAAAGTTGGTACATTGATTCCAAATGGTTTAAAGGGAAAACTGCATTATGAGAAATTAGCTTACACCACCTCAGCTATGTTTACCAATTTTGGATTAAATAAAAGTAATCTGCATATGATTTCAGATGTAAGGTTCTATATTTGGAAGAAATTGAGTGATTTCTCTTTGATCATTCCCCCCCCCCCCCCCCATAAAAAGTATTTTACCTTTCTACGACCTTTCAAAAATAGTGAGATTTTAGAAATTCTGACTGATGATTTACCTTAGGACATAATGTAATGTCCATCATTTCACTGGTATGTACAGATGAAGAAAAATGACAGTAGATCCAAAACTACACTTTATTTTTCCATGCACGTTTGCAACTTATACTACAGATTAGGGAGTCTCATTTGAATTCTTGGGCAATGTTCAATGGATATATGATAGAATATGGGGATCTGGAATTAATAAAATTGTAATATTCTGGTGCAAGCTTATCTAGGTGGCATGTGGCCTGAACTACTATATGTTTTTTCGAAACAAATATACCAAAAATTGTACTCAATGGGCAAAACCCGTGTTTTTCTATAAGCAATCGAGTTTGGTGTCATAAATCTTATAGACATGTGACAAGCAGCTGAACTCAATTAATGATAGGCTCAGTAGTGTTCTCAGTGTCTTCAAGATCAATGTTTCTGTTTTTGCCCGTATGTGAGCATTGAACTGATCAGTTGAGAAATTGGAATTACTCCCTCATGCATTGTGCCATTCACCTTTTGTGGAGTGTTTATGGAGCTGATGTTGGACTCTGAATGTTTTGGGCTGGCTCAAACCTTTGTTATCTTCTGGGAAGTTATTATGTTGAGCTCCTGTTTTTATTATTATTATTTTTTGCTACTTGCTTAAACCGAGTAAATACATAGTATTACATACATTTGAGTTACTCGGTTTGATCATCCCTTTTTTAATACAGGAGTGCTGTATCTGCCTATGCCCGTATGAAGATGGCGTGGAACTACGTGAGCTTCCTTGCAACCACCATTTTCACTGCAGCTGCATTGACAAGTGGCTTCACATAAATGCTACATGCCCATTGTGCAAGTTCGACATCATCAAGAGCAACCGTGACATAGAAGAGGTCTAGGTCACTAAGGAAAAAACGCCGCAAAACTTTTCGTCATGTCTCTGCTGTGTTCTTCAGTACTACCGCTACCACATTTGCGATCCTGAGTTGTGATTACCGGTCCTTTAGGTGATGCACAAATGGTACTCGTGAATATTCTTTTTATTAGCAGTTTTCTGCAGGGCCTGTACATTCTCTTTCTGCTCGATCCGATTGCATTGCAGATTGATTTGTAAATGAGTACATGGTCACGTTGAACCTTGAAAGCAGTCAATCATTTCAAAAATGGTTTATGAATTGGAAGCTAGTATACAGGCTGCTTTTGGTTGGCATTAATGATTAGAGGGCAATATGAATGCGGGAAGGTTTGTGCAGATGTTCACTTCTGAAATATGGTAAGCCTTTTTTGCACGCAAAACGAGTGTTCAAACAGAATATTTTTTTATGATATGAAATGATAGTATAAGGGGGTGTTTGAATGCACTAGAACTTATAGTTAGTTGGCTAAAAATTGTTAGTTGAATTAGCTAGCTAACAAATAACTACCTAACTATTAACTAATTTTCCAAAAATAGTTAATAGCTGAACTATTAGCTAGGGTGTTTGAATGTTTCAACTAATTTTAGCCACTAACTATTAGTTTTAGTGCATTCAAACACCCCCTAAGTCCATTCTCAATGTACCGTTTCTAATGGTGCCACATTGAATTACATTAGGTAACTGTGTAGAAACTCTACCATCTCACATGAAACTTAGAATGGCCTAAGTATGGGTATAGGTTGGTGGCTCTTGTCCCCTCTCCTCCCCCATCTCTCGTCTCCTCACGTCACGTGCTCGTTGCTCTCCTCGCTGATGTGCACCCTTCCACTAGCTCCTCACCGACGTCTCCTCCGAGCTTGGCGACCACCCTCCCTTTCTAGGGACCGATAAAGAAAGGGACCGATAACCATTGTCCAGGCGTCCAATCTCCTCGTGCGTCGGTTTCCAACCCACTCTTCTATACTAGAACCCTTTTATCTTGAAGGACACAATCACAAAACAATTGATGCTAGCCCTTCTGGTGGCTCCATGGACTCTAGAGTGATCGACACTAATCCTCTCTAAGATGCCCATGGTTGCTTCCCCGACCTTGCTGGTGCGGGAGTGGTCAAGCTGGGTCACGATCACCTTAAAGAAGGGGAGTGCTTTCATTGCCGAAGCTCGTAGTACCATGCCCAGTGCTGCTCCTCGGTTCTACCGGCGTGAGAGTACCCGTGCGCAGCCACAATCTCTTTGAGGCCGAGGGGTGCATTCACTGCCGGAATCCTATCATAATGAGTGCTCCGATGGGTGGATGTTGGTCAAGAGCAAGAAATTGTGAAGCCGCCACCACTAGCTGGATCGTGCTCCCCATAGACCAGTTCCAATGATTTTTCGTGGAAAGTGTTTCAACTGTCTATCTTCCAACCACCGCGTTGCCTCCTGTCGCCGGTTAACCCGTTGCTTCCGTTGCCGTGTGCTGTGGCACCATACCTATATAACACTCTGAATTTGGGGTATAAAATTTCTTCTCTAAATACCTACCAAATTCAGGTGTTACCCTTTGTCTCTCTCTAGTCTCTCTCTCCTTTTTTCTTTTCAGTAGAATTAGGATAATTAAGTGAGGAATTAATTATTTATTTTGTCAAAACTTATGGGAGTCATGAATTGTTGCATCATGCTGAGCTTAAGTTATTTTTTGAATTGACGCACATGGTTGATTGGTTTGAATTTGGTTTGAAATCCATAGAGAAAATAAAAAGAAAAAGCATTTAAAATTCACTGGAAAAAGAAAAACCAAAAGCTGCCCAGCCAGGTCGCGCGTGCGCCCGCGTCGCCTGACAGGTGGACCCCACATGTCAGCGACGACCGCACACACTCTCTCTCCCTACATGAAAGATATACGAACCCATACCCTTCCTATATGTGCAATTGTGTCAAATTTATCTTCAAATTGCCTAGAATCTAAAGCCTATGCTTTGATACCAACTGTAACACCTCGGGATCCACAAACACCCCGGAATACTACTGAACTACACATCTAACATTCATATATAAAATTTCGGCAGCATCTATTTTAAAAAATTATATAAACGAGTGAGCAACAGTGTATAAACATATATCATGACAAGAAAACATACTAAGCATTATTAATCTGCTAGCAAAGGGAAGATAACCATAACGACATGAACTGAATTAACAAGTGCACACGACTAGTTAAAAAACAGACATCCTTCGACATGGAGTTTCTAATTAAATCATGGCTGCAACTGGACAACGTTATTATAAAAGTGAAGGTGGACATGCTGCTACTTTCCTCATTCCCAACATGAATCAAGTACCTGCATTAAGTAATGCAAGAGTGAGATGACACATCTCAACAAGTAAAATAATATCAATCTGTTTAACTGTAACACCATGAATTTGAGGGTATAAAATTTCTTTCTAAGTATCTACCAACTTCAGGTGTTACTCTTGTATCTCTCTAGTTTCTCTCTCTCTTTTCCTTTTGAGTAGATTTAGCTTAATTAGTGAGGGATTAATTATTTATTTTTGTCAAAACATTATCAGTCATGAAATGTTGCATGATGCTGAGCTTAAATATTCTTTGAATTGTTGCACATGTTTGAATTAGTTTGAATTTGAAACTTGGTTTGAATTTGAATTGAAAACCCTAGAGAAAATACAATAGAAAAGAAATTAGAAATTCCAGGAAAAAGGAAAGCTCTAATTCGGCCCAGGTCAGCCCAAGCCGGCCCAGCAGCGCGCACGCCCACACCCGCCTGCGCTGACAGGCGGCCCCCGCCTGTCAGCGGTGGATCTCACGCCCGCCTTTCCCCTTCCCCGCTCACACCGCCATGTGGGCCCGTCCTGTCGGCGCCGTGCCTAGTTAGCTCGCTGGCCTTCTCCCTCTCTGCCCAGTGGGGTCGCCTTGTCGGCGCCCTGGCCCGTTGTGCGATCGCGTGTCTGTGCCGCTGTCTGCTGGGCCCTGCTTGTCAGCCCTCTCCCCCTCCTCTAACTCCCGGTCTACGCGCCCGCCACGGCCGCGCCCACGTCCGCGCGAATTCCGACCAGCACCCACGCGCCCAGCCCCTACTCAAGCCCCCTCCCGTCCGCTCGGCCATTTCCCCACTCGCAGACACCCTAGCTCGCCCTCGCTCGTGCGCCGTTCCTTCTCGGAGCTCTCGGAAGACCGCCACCGCTCGCCGTTCCCGCACACCCGTTCCGCCGTCACCGTTGGAGCTTCGCCGTGCCTTTCGCCTCGGTGAGTTCCGCCTCGGTGCCTGCAACTTGAGACACACCTCAACTTACTCTCTCCTTCTTTGGTTCCCTCTGCTCGTGCTCACCGGAGCTTCCCTCGCGCAGTCGGAAAGTCGCCGCCGTCGACCCAAGCCCCTGCCATGTCCCTACCGCCGTTCAAGGGTCCCGGAGCCATCTCTCAAGGTAACTCACCTCCCCACGCCCCTAATTTCCCTTTCCCAACCTTGTTGCTCGCACAATTGCTCGCCGGAGTAGGCTAGCGCCGCCGCCGGGTCGCTCTGTCGCAGACCGGTACCCTCCGGTGCCTCTGCGCCAGTGTCGAGCCCACGACCGAGTCCGCCGTGCCACCTCGAACCCGCGTGAGCCCTCTCCAGCACCCTAGGTCCTCCGGCGTGCCCTCGCCTCCGGTGGAGCTCCGCCGCGGAGTCAGGCGGCGCTGCCGCTAGAAACCAAGGAGACCTTACCCAGGCTTGCCGCGGGATCTCAACCGTCTATTTGAGATCAAGTGGCCTAGATTCAATTAGAGCAGACCTAATCCTACCCGTCCGATTCGGATCCGGCCGCTTGGGTCTGCTCCCTCACCTGCGCTCTGCCCCTGGGCCCTGTCGGTTAGCGCTTGCGCCCCTTGGCGCTGGGCCCGACTGGTCAGCCCGCCTCCCTTCTCGGTCGTTGACACCGCCGGCCCGCCTGTCAGCGTTCGCTCGTCCTCGCGCGCGCGCACTCGCCCGCGGATCTAATCTCGGCCGTTGATTTTAGATCTAACGGTTGAGCAGACCCGATACCCCTTCGCATGTAAATTTGTTAAAGAGACCCTCAGTTTGTAGGGAATCAACCCGCCGTCCCTAGTTTTTACGCGCAGGCCCCTGAAATCTTGCAGATTGAACCCTAGGCTTTTAAGTAATCACAAAATTAGACCTATTTTCGTATTTCAAACTTCAAAACTTGTTTATTTCATATCTTTTTCATATGAACTCCAAATTTAGTGATTCAAATTGCAAAATGTTCATAGGAATATTCTCTGTTCAAATAAATTATGTTCATTCACAGTCTGTATACTCTATGTTTATGCCTTGACTATATGTTAGTGTATGTGTTGAATTGTTCACTTAATAAAATAGATAAAAAGAAAACCCTAGTGGTTAACGAATATTTAATCTTGTGATATTAATAATGTGTACTACATGAATTTATCTCTGGTTTAACTTTTATGTCTCATTAAAATGAATAGAATCAGATTATGTAGTCATGGACAACACTTAAAGAATAATCAACTACTAAATGAGATTAGTTCACCCTATAATTTAAACTCCCTTTTAAGTTTATACTTTTCCTTTTTGAGATGTGTTCCCATGTTTGTACATGGTTGATGTGCTGTTTATTTGTCATTTACCAAATGTATTGAATGCATGATCGCTTTATTTAGACAACGAGCAGTCCGTGGTTCCTAAGTGTGTTGCTGAAGATCTTCCTGAGCAACAACCTGGTGAAGGCAAGTTTCCTCTGACCCGTTATGTCCTACATACTCTATAATTCACTGTCCCACATTACATTATTGAAACCTAAGGATTGACTAGTCTGTATTTACTTACCCTTGTTTACCTTTTGGGTTAATCATGGTTAGCTTATGCTATTGCTTCAACTTAATCAATGAATATGATGTGAATATTTATGATACGATGATGTTATCCCGATGATGATATTGTGATACTCTAGGGGACTCAGGCCATTTTCCTGAGTACCTCTCCGTAAGGACCTATTCGTGGAGTGACCACCCGGGATAACAGTGCAACCATGAGGGTGGAATGGGACGCTCTTAGCCAAATAATTAGATGAACCTGGGGGTGTAGTTGGCTTTGCCTGAGGGCCGTCACTGGGGGCCGGGGCTCAGTGCTCGGTCTGCCTAGGGGGTGCAGAGGTTTATTCGATTTGGTTTTGTTAGTCACCCACCTTGGGGAGGTGTACTGCATTTGTACGACTGGCGAAACCTAATGAGCAGCTATGCACCAGGGGAGTCTTTGTAAAGGCTACGTAGTGAGACCCTGCCATGTCACCTTGGTAGTGATCAATGGGGAGTCATGATCTCCGGGCAGAATGGGAATCATAACTCATGGGTAAAGTGTGCAACCTCTGTAGAGTGTTAGAAACTGGTATATGAGCCGAGCCCACGATTAAGACAAGCCTTGGGATCCTCTTTGATTAGAAGAACTTTGGTTACTTTTATGATGATGGTTAATAATGATGGTTATAATTTTGATCTCTGGTATTTCCTTTTGGAGGGAATACATTTGGGTAATAACTGGGTTATTACTAAAACTTGGCTTTACTAATAGTGATAAATACTTGACCAACTAAAAGCAACTGCTTAACCTTAACCCCACATACAACTAGTCCACTTTAGCCAAATGGGACATTAGCTGAGTACGTTGATGTGTACTCACCCTTGCTTTACAAACCACCCCACCCCAGGTTGCCCCCACTGTACTCAGTGCTCAGGAGGAGATGCTGGCAACATGGAGGACTTTGAGGAGTTCTCGGACTACGACGAGTTCTAGTTTTTCTTAGCGACAAACCCTCAGTCAGCTGCCTGTGTAGGCCTTATCTACTACGTTACGTATTTCCGCACTTTGATATTAATGTTAATGACTATGGCTATGTATTAGACTCTATGGATGTCTTGGACATCTTATTGTAATAAATTACCTTTCCTCTATTTACTTTGAGCAATGTGTGATGATGTCCAATTATGTAATCGCTATGTACGTGAGTTTCTGATCCTGGTACGTACATGGTTCGCATCTGGTTTGCCTTCCAAAACCGGGTGTGACATTAACCACATAAGAACATTGTTTTACCACCACTTGATTTCACAATCCTCTTCTTATTATCAAGGTGCAGCACGAAAACAACGTACAACGCACCTAGTTACCACACCTCGTAGGTAGAAACCATAATAGTAACATAGCAATGTCACACTTCATATATACCTTATGAGTGCAAATGACTGCAAATCCAAGGATGACTTCTGCCTTCATACCTCTAAGGATATGAAGCCACATCGTATCCCACCTCGGGCAACGTACGATGCTAAAATTACCGGTACGGTCGGACCATAAGATCATGACATAACTTCAAATACAAGATGAATGATGCAATGTGCATGACATGCCAACAACACTTCACTTCATATAACATGCTTCAAATAGATATTTCAACTACATCTAAGATGTGAGTCAATCACTTATACCATTCTCAAATCATGATCATCAACATTATTAGACCGTTGAGCATTAATACTTTCGTTCAAATAAAACCTCATCATAGAATTCAATGATTAACACATTCAATGCTTATGAATATTCAATGGCAGGGCATAGGATGCAAATCAAACGGTAGCAAACCACCACTGCATTTACTTGCCTTCTCTGGGAATTCAAAATGGCACTAGGTACGATCCGGAACCCACCACCTGTTTGTGGACATAATACAAACATTCATATAGTACTTTCTAACAATCAACACCGCTCCTACGCTCGAACCCCAAACACGAGCGAAAAACAACCACCTCTCCATTCCACTCGCCAAACGATAGCAGCACTGTTTGTTAATTTTGTATCTTTAAAATTATAACAGCAGTGATATCAAACAAAAACCTTGCAAGCATCTACATAAAATACTCTACAAGTTTTGTATTCAAAAGATAATTAAATTTTAACATCTAGATAGCCCTAGGCGGCTGACAAGGTACTCACCGCGTTCTGTTTTTTTGGACAGCAGCCTAGCTGACTTCAAAATGATATAACTCCTAGAATATTTCACCAAATTCGATGTTTAAGTACTCTATGGAAAGGTCTAATAATGTATTTCATGAAAACCATAGAGATCAGGGCTAATTAGGCTTGAAAGAACCCCAAAAACGTCCCACACTACTGCTGCTCGCCTGTCCCAAAATAGGACAGCACGCCGTCGTTTCTTCTAGGATCAACGCATAAACTTTGAATCTAAGGCATCAAACAAATAGGGGACAAGCTAAATTTATTGAATCACAAATTACATAAAGGAAAATGAAATCCCTCTTGAACTCCTCTTTTTTCCTTCCTCCCCTTCCTTCTTCTCACCAAACCTCCATGGAAGGCCAACCGAGCTCCTGCTTTCTTTGGGACAACAACACAAGAGGAGGGGGAGGGACGACCAGAAGCAAGGAGAGGAGGGGGAGGAGCGACCAGCAGAGAAGAGATGAGGGCGGCTGTAGAGAGGGAAGAAGGGGGGCTGCATGGAAGGAGGGAAGGGGGGGCTAGGGTTTAGAGGGAGGAAAAGAAACGATGCCTCAGATGACTTCTGACTTAGCATCCAACGACCCACAACCCTTTCCCACATCCATGCACCGAAGATTCACTTTTGGTTAACATTTTTTATATAGGATGTTACAGTGGAGCTTCGCCGTCGTTCTGTGGCTGTTGTCGAGCGTCTGCTGCGTCCGTTGCCTCGGTGAGCTCCCCCTCTTCGCCAGCAGCGCGGGACACCCTCTAGTTTGCCCCTAGCCCCTCTGTTTCGTTGGGTCCGCGCTCACCAGTGTTCTCCACATGCAGCCGAAGTTCCGCCGCCGTCAACCCAAGGCATCCCTGCCTTCCCGTTGTTGCTCGAGTGCTCCAGAGTTTCCTCTTGAGGTGAGCAACCCCCCCCCGTGCCCCTATTTCCCCGTTTGTTGCCATGTCCCTCGAGCGATTGCTCGCCGGAGCAAGTAAGCCCCGTCGTTGGGCCGCTCCGTCACGGTCTACGCCCTCTGGTTCCCCTGTGCCGGTGCCATGCCCACGACCGTGTCCGCCGTGCCACCCCGAACCCTCCTGTGCCCTTCCCAACATCCCATGGCCCCAACGCGCCCTCGTCACCGGTGAACCTCCACTGTGGGAGCGAGCGGCGCCACCGCTGGCGGTCATGGAACCCTGATCGCGCTTGCCGTTGAATCTCGGGCGTCCATCCGAGATCTGGCGGTCTAGGTTTAACTAGAATAGATCTAATCTCAGTCGTCCGTTTCGGATCTGGCTGCTTGAGTGCGCGCCCCCGCTCGCTCTCTACAGCTGGGCCGACCGATCAGTCCGCCTCCCGACCTCGGCCGCTGTAACACCCTGAATTTGGGGGTATAAAATTTATTCTCTAAATGCCTACCAAATTTAGGTGTTACCCTTTGTCTCTCTAGTCTCTCTCTCCCTTTTTCTTTTTGAATACGATTAGGTTAAATTAGTGAGGGATTAGTTAATTACTTTGTCAAAACAATGTGAGTCATGAATTGTAGCATCATGCTGAGCCTAAATTATTCTTTGATTTGATGCACATGTTTGAATTATTTGAATTTGGGTTTGTGTTTGAATTTGAATTGAGTTCACTAGAGAAAATAAAAAGAAAACCATTTAGAAAATCCCTGGAAAAAGGAAAAGCCACTTTCAGCCCAGTCGGCCCAGTCCAGCCCAGCAGGGCCACGCGCCTGCGCCACCTGACAAGTGAGCCCCACCTGTCAGCGGCAGTCCTCGCGCCCGCACGCTCTCTCCTTCGCTCTCCCTGCCATCTAGGCCCCACCTGTCGGCACCTCTTCCCGTTGCCACGACCGCACGCCTGTGCTGCTATCTTGCGGGTCCCGCTTGTCAGCTCTCCCCTCCCTCCTCTAACCTCCGGTCTGCGCGCTCGCCATGGCCGCGCCCACATCCACGTGATTCTCGGGCACTACCCACGTGCTCGACCCCTACTCAAACCCCCTCCCGTCTGCTCTGCCATTTCCCCCATTTGTAGACACCCCCAGCCCGCCTTTGCTCGTGCACTGTCTCTTCCCGAGCTCAAAACAACGCCACCATTCACAGTGTTCGCGTGCCCATTCCACCGCTAACGTTGAGGCCTCGCCGTGCCCTTTTCCTCGATGAGTCCCGCCTCGGTGTCTGCAACTCGGGACGCACCTCAATTTACTCTCTCCCCCTCTGGTGCCCTCTGCCCGTGCTCACCGGAGCTTTCCCCGCGCATCCGGAGAGACGCCATCGTTGACCCAAGCCCTCACCATGTCCCTACCGCTGTTCGAGGGTCCCAAAATCTCTTCTCAATGTAACAAACCTTTCTCGCCCCAATTTATCCTTTTTCTGTTCTCGGCTGGGCGAGATTGCTCGCCGGAGTGTAGTTGCTCTGCCGTCGAGCCATCCCGCCGCGGACAGTTGTCCTCCGGCGTCTCTGTGCCGTTGCTGTGCTCATGACCGTGTTCGCTACATCCCCCCCGAATCTCCCTGAGCCCTTCCCGGCGTCCCGTGGGCCCCAGCGTGCCCACACCCTCGTCTCCGGCGGGCCTCTGTCGTGGACGCGAGCGGCGGCACTGCTGGCGGCCAAGAGACCGTACTGAGTTAGCCGTTAGATCCCAGGCGCCCGTTCGAGATTGAATGGCCCGAATCTAACCAGACGAAACCTAATCCCGATCGCCCGCCTGAGATTCGATTGCTCGGATCTCCCCCTCATCCGCGCTCCTGCCGCTGGGCCCGGTCTGTCAGCCCTACCTCAGGTCGCTGACTCCCTGAGCCCACCTGTCAGTGCTCGCCGCGCGCGTGCGCTTTCGCTCGGATCTGTTCTTGGCCGTTGATTTAAGATCTGACGGTTGAGATAGCCCGATACCCCTTCGCGTGTAATTTTGTTAAAGAAACCCCCAACTTTTTTGTAATCAACCTGCTGTCGTTTAGGTTTTGCGCGTAGGCCCCTGGATTCTTATAAATAGTCCCCTGACCTTTTTATTAATCACAGATTTAGGCCTGATTTTGCATTTTTAACTTCAAAACTTGTTTATTTCATATCTTTTGCATATGAACTCCAAATTGAGTGATTTAAATTGCAAAAAGTTCATAGAATTATTCTCTGTTCAAATAAAATTAGGATCATTCACTGTCTATGTATTCTAATTTTATGCCTAGACTATAGGTTAGTTTATGTGATGATTTATTTGTTTAATAAGATAAGTAAAAAGGAAACCCTAGTGGTAAACATATATTTAATATTGTGAGATTAATAATATGTGATGTATGGACTTATCCCTGGTTTAACTTTTATGTCTTATTAAAATAAGTGGAATTAGATTATGTAATCATGGAGATAGACAACACTTAAAGAATAATCAACTACTAGATGTGATTAGTTTACCCTATAACCTAAACTCCCATTTGAGTTTATACTTTTCCTTTTGAGATTTGATCCATTGTTTGTACATGATTGGTGTGCTGTTTATTTGTCATTTTCCAAATGTATTGAATGGATGATCGCTTTACTTAGATGACGAGCAGCCCGTGGTTCCTGACTGTGTTGCCGAAGATCTTCCTGAGCAACAACCTGGTGAAGGCAAGTGTCCTCTGACCTATTATGTCCTACTTACTTTATAATTCACCGTCCCGCATTACTTTATTGAAACCTAAGGTTGACTAGTCTGTATTTACCTTATCCTTGTTTACCTTTTTGGGATATCATGGTTAGCTTATGCTATTGCTTTAACTTAATCAATGAACATGATGTGAATATTTGTGATACAATGTTATTCCGATGATGATCTTGTGATATTTTAGGGGACTGGGGTCATTTTCTTGAGTACCTCTCCGTAAGGACCTATTCGTGGAGTGACCACCCGGGATAACAGTGCAGCCATGAGGGTGGAATGGGACGCCCTTAGCTGAATAATTAGATGAACCTGGAGGTGTAGTTGGCTTTGCCTGAGGGCCGTCAATGGGGGTCGGGGCATAGTGCTCGCTCTGCCAAGGGGGGTGCAGAGATTCATTCGATTTGGTTTTGTTAGTCACCCACCTTGGGGAGGTGCACTACGTTTGTACAATTGGCGAAACCTAACGAGCAGCTATACACCATGGGAGTCTTTGTAAAAGCTACGTAGTGAAACCTTGCCGACTCACCTTGGTAGTGTTTGAGGGTTTGATCGACCTGAGGCAGAAAGGGATCACGACTCGTGGGTAAAGTGTGCAACCTATGTAGAGTGTTAGAAACTGGTATATCAGCCAAGCTCATGGTTAAGAGAAGCCTTGGGATCCTCTTTGATTAGAAGAAATTTGGATACTTTTATGATGATGGTTAATAATGATGGTTATAATTATGATCTCCGGTATTTCCTCTTGGAGGGAGTACATTTTGGTAATAACTTGGTTTATTACTATAATTTGGCTCTACTGTTAGTAATAAATACTTGACCAACTAAAAGCAACTACTTAACCTTAACTCCACATACATCTAGTCCACTTTAACCAAATGGGACATTTGCTGAGTACATTGATGTGTACTCACCCTTGCTTTAAAACCAACCCACCCCAGGTTGTCCCCACTGTATTCAGTGCTCAAAAGGAGATGCAGGCAATATGGAGGACTTTGAGGAGTTCCAGGACTATGACGAGGTCTAGTTATGTTAGTGGCAAACCCCCATTCAGCTGCATGTGAAGGCCTTATCGACTACGTTTCGTATTTTGCACTTTGATGATATTAAATGACTATGATATGTTATATACTCTGGATGTCTTGGACATCTTGATTTAATAAAAGTACCTTTCCGCTATTTACTTTGAGCAATGTGTGATGATGTCCAATTATGCAATTGCTGTGTACGTGAGTTTCTGATCCAAAATCATGTGAGTTTCTGGCACGTACATAGTTTGCATTCGGTTTGCCTTCTAAAACCGGGGGTGACATAAGTGGTATCAAAGCCTTTCTGACTGTAGGACCGCTAACCTAGACTATGTAACACCCTGATTTTGGGGTATAAAATTTCTTTCTAATTATCATCCAAAATCATGTGTTACTCCTTTTCTCACTCTTGGCTTTTTACCTCTCTAGATTCTTTCTCTCTTTTTCCTTTTGGTTAGAAATGGCTTAAACTAGTGGAGGTTAATTATTTATTTTTGCCAAAACCTTATGAGTCATGACATGTTGCATCATGCTGAGTTTAAAATATTCTTTGAAGTGTTGCACAAGTTTGAATTTAGTTGAATTTGAAACCTAGTTTGAATTTGGATTTGAAAACCCTATAGAAAAAGAAATAGAAAAGGAATTAGAAAATCCAGAGAAAACAGAAAAGGAGAAAGCAGCCTAGTCGGCCCACTAAGCCCAGCTAGGACGCGTGCCTGCGCGCCTGCGCCGTCAGCGGCAGTTCTCCCTCGCGCGCGCCCTCCCTTTCTCGCTCGCTGCCCAGTGGGGCCGACCTGTCGGCACCAGTTTCCTTCGCCCGTTCGCTCTCTCTCTCTCTGTCTCGCGGGCCTGGTTCGCCAGTGCCGAGCCATTGCCCCCGCGCGTCCCCTTTTCTCTCTCTGCGCCGTGGACCTGCCTTGTCAGTTCCGCCTTCCCCGCTCTCACCGTGGACCGACGAGTGCGCACTCGCGCACGTCACCGGGTTTCTCAGCCACGACGCCCGCCCACGCGCCCAGCTCCATTTTTTAGAGCCCCGCCAGTGCCTCGCACACACCCCTCGCCTCATTTCGCTCAACTTTGCCCTATCTCGTGCTTTGCCCATGCCGCCAGCCGCCGCTGGAGACCCGCACCCGCGTTCCCGGCCATCCAGCTCGCCGGAGACCGCCCCAGGCCTCACCGAACTCCGTCCTGAGGTGAGACACCCGTCCCCATGCCCAATTTCCCTTATTACACCCTGTGTTCATCCAATTTCGCTTTCGCCGGTGCTCGGCCGCGGCGGTCCGCCGTGCTCGCACGGTGGCTGGCCGATTTAGCCCGGTCTAGTTCCCCGGAGTAGGTCCCTGTGTTGCCCCTGCCTCTGCTGAAGCTAGCCCAGGCCTTAGCGCGCCTTAAGTCCCCTCCCCGTGGCCGGAATGGCTCACCGGAGTTGCTCCGGCCCGCCCGAGGCTTTCTCACCGCCGTTCTACCCTCTCTGCCCGTGGATTCAGGCCTCTTCCCCGACATTGAGTTCGCCGTGGCGCCCTCTCCCTCTTTGCCCAACTCCGGCGATCCCGGAGCCACCCTAGCTTGCGCCTGCCTCAACTCCGGCGACCTCACCGCCGTGGAGAGGAGCGGCGCCGCTTCGTGCACGTATGTTTCCCCGGTCTGATTTCCCCCGTCCGATCTTGATCGCACGGCCCGGACCGCGGGATACCGCTTCGCACGCGCGCTTGACGCCCTAACCCACCCGTGAGCACCACCCGCAGTCGCTCATCCTTCCCGGTCTGATTCCCTCCCACCGATCTTGATCGAACGGCTTGGACCCCCTCAGACCCCCCTCGGACCCCCCGGACCCCCTTCCGTCCGATCTTGATCGAATGGCCCGGACCCCAGGATACCGCTTCATGCCCACGTGCCCTGACTCCCTGGCCCGCCTGTCAGCGCCCATGTCCTCTAGTGCTGGGCCCGCTCGGTCAGTGCGCCCTCCCCCTCTGCCACTGACGCCCCTGGCCCTCTTGTCAGTGCTCGCCCGTCCTCGCGCACGCGCCCTTGGCCGCAGATCTAATCTCATCCGTTGGTTTTAGATCTGACGGTTAGATTCACCCGATACCCCTTCGCGTGGCTGTTTTGCTTAAGAAACCCCCTGGTTTTAGGAAATCAACTCACCGTCCTCTGTTTTAGCGCATAGGTCCCTGGTTTGTTTCAATTAGACCCCTGGACTTTTATTTAATCACAGAGTTAGCCCTAATTTCATATTTCAAACTTCAAAACTTGTTTATTTCATATCTTTTCATATGAACTCCAAATTTAGTGATTCAAATTGCAAAATGTTCATAGAATTATTCTCTGTTTAAATAAAATGGTTTCACTTACTGTCTGCACATTCTAATTTTTTATGATTGAATACGAACTAATATAGATGTAGTTCTATTTATTTAATAAAATAAATAAAAGGAGAACCTTAGAGAGTTAATCATGTTCAAACTTGTGAGATTAATAATATGTATTACATAAGTTCATCTCTGTTCTAAATTTGAAGTCACCATAAAATAAATTGATCTATGATTATGTACTTGTAAATAACACTTAGGGAAATAAAAATCTATTGTCAAATAAAGTTAATCTATGCCATAGTTTATGTTATACCCTGAATTCATTATCCCTTATGTAGTATTGTGTCTTTTTAAGATGTGTTCCAATGGTTGTACATGTTTGGTGTGATGTTCATTTGTACTTTCCAAATGTATTAAATGCATGATCGCTTTATTTAGACAACGAGCAGTCTGAGTTTCCTGAGTGTGTTGCCGAAGATCCCTCTGAGCAAAAACCTAGTGAAGGCAAGTGTCCTCAGACCTATCATGTCCTAATTTACTTTATAGTTCACTGTCCCGCATTACTTTATTGAAACCTAAGGATTGACTAGTTTGTATTTCCCTTACCCTTGTTTACCTTTTTGGGTTAATCGTGGTTAGCTTATGCTATCGCTTTAACTTAATCAATGAACATGATGTGATCTTTTATGATATGATGATGTTGTCCCGATGAGGTCCTTGTGATTACTTTAGGGGGCTCAGGCTCTTTCCTGAGTGCCTCTCCGTAAGGACCTGTTTGGGAAGTGATAACCCGAGATAACAGTGCAACCATGAGGGTGGAATGGGACGCCCTTAGCTGATTAATTAGAGGAACCAGAGGAGTAGTTGGCTTCGCCGTAGGGCCATCAATGGGGTCCGGGCATAGTACTTGCTCTGCTGAGGTTGGTTGCAGAGGTTCTTTGATTTGGTTTTGTTAGTCACCCTTCCTTTAGGGAGATGTACTGTGTTTATCAAACTGGAGAAACCTAACGGGCGGCTATGTCCTCTGGGAAATCTTTGTAAAGGCTACGTAGTGAGACCTTGCTAGGTCACCTTGGTAGTGATCAATGGGGAGGCTAGAACCCCGGAAGAAGGCAATCATAGCTTGTGGGTAAAGTGTGCAACCTCTGTAGAGTGTTAGAAACTAGTATATCAGACGTGCTCACGGTTACGAGCAGCCTTGGGATCCTCTTCGATTAGAAGAACAATGGTTATTTTCATGATGATGAGTAACAATGGTGATTATAATCCTGATCTCTGGTATTTCTTCTTGGAGGGAGTGCCTCTGGGTAATAACTAGGTTATTACAAAAACTTGGCTCTACTTATAAGTAATAAAACTTGACCAACTAAAAGCAACTGCTTAACTTTTAACTCCACATACAGCTAGTCCACTTTAGCCAAATGGGACATTTGCTGAGTACCTTGAAGTGTACTCACCCTTGCTTTACAAACCACCCCACCCCAGGTTGTCCCCACTGTTCTCAGTGCTCAGGAGGTGAAGCTGGCAACCTGGATGACTTCGAGGAGTTCCAGGAATATGACGAGTTCTAGTTTACTTTAGTGGCAAACCCCCAGTTAGCTGCCTATGTAGGCTTACATTCTACGTTTCGTATTTCCGCACTTTGATAATTATGTTGAACAATGGTTATGTATTAGACTCTATGGATGTCTTGGACATCTTGATGTTATAAAGTACCTTTCCGCTATTTACTTCAAGCATTGTGTGATGATGTCCAATTATGTAATCGCTGTGTACGTGAGTTTCTGATCCTGGCACGTACATGGTTCGCATTCGGTTTGCCTTCCAAAACCGGGTGTGACATAAGTGGTATCAGAGCCCTTGCTGACTGTAGGACCGCTAACCTAGACTAGAATGGTCGACTTAAGGACTATAGACCCTTACTCTTACCTTGATCTTAGAGTCTTTTCAAAAGTTGGTCATCTTGACCAACTCTATGTTATTTACTTATCTCAAAAGGTTTCGTCTCACTTTTCTTTCTGCTTACTTTCTGGTCTCATAGTTCTACTCTTACTCTTGTGCTTATGATGTCTTTTGTAGATGGCCCGTATCAGGTGCACTGCACGTAAGTCTGTGATCCCCTTTTTGCCTTCCCGACTGGCAGAGCGTCCACTGTGTCGCACGGTGTCAGGTCAGTCCAGCCAGCTGGAGAGAATGCATCATCGCTTGCACAAGGAGCAGGAGCACCGACGCTAGGAGCAGGAGCAGGACCAGGACCAGGAGCAGCAGGACTCTTCCCCCTCGCCTCAGCGGGAGGTGAAGTCTGAGAGGCCACCTTTTCCTGCACCTCAGCCAGAGATGCCCCCTGCGCCACCTCAGGGCATCCCGGCTGCTGGAGGAGACCTTGACGGAGACAGAGACGACGACGACGTCGGTGGCAGTTCAAGCCACGACACGGAGCTCTCGGAGGAGCCGGAGGGATGGATCGCTAGACCCATCACTCGTGACGCCGCTCGCGGGTGTCACTTCCACGATGCTCTCGATACCTTGTTGCGTCGGGCCTTCGACTGACACACCTGGTCTATCGAGTATCGTTGTGTAGTCTACCAGCATCGTCGCAGGCTATACCTAGACCAGTGGGAGGCTACTTGCTTGGTGCATCGTCCGGATGATGATCTCTGGGGTGCAGAAGCCTTCTCAGAGCACTATTCTATCACTGAGAGGGACACTACTGAAGCAGCCATGCAAGATGCAGCACGATGGGCACTTTCCCAGTATTGCTCATTGTTCAGGGGGGTAGCTGATGGCCTTGACCTGATGTACTACCCTCATCATTCGACCGGCAGTGCTGGAGGTGTGATTGTCTCACCAGTTGGTGAGGGCAATCCCAGGCTGAGCAGCATGGTCAACTTGGTCACCGTGCTCAACACAGAGTTGGACCACACCCTTGACGAGTTGGGCAAGGTTCAGGCGGAGGTTGCGGAATTGCGTGCTGAATGCGCGACACACCACTATCTTGATGGTGGTGCTCCCACCCCTATTGGGATTCAGCACCCTTATCGTTCACCGCCCCATGGTCGCTTCGACTATGGTACCCTAGACTACAGGACCCGCATAGATTTAGATCCATAGATCGATGGAGTCGGAGTCTGTAATAATGCTTAATTTAGTGTCTTAGTTTAGTCAGTCTTAGTTAGAGTTAGTTTGGTTATCTCTTGTTGGATGCTTGTCATGATGAACATGTAATGAAGTTGGATCTTTGTAATGATTGACACCAAGGTGTGGGTATCCACTGCAACTTGGAGTAGTTATTAATAAAGTCAGTTATTTAGTTGGGTAATCCATTTATTTCCACTTTCCTATTTATCTGATAAGTTGTCAGTGAAGATGATCAATTGTTCAGTGTTGTGAAGATTTCCGTATATCTTTTCTTATGCTGAAAGACTGCAAAGTCAGATCTGATATGTGTGTGGTTTCTACAGATGTCTGAGAACAGGCGCAGAGGTGCGAGGCGTGCTCGGCCAGAGCAGCAGGCACCCAAGAGGAGGCAGCCCCGCAGCAGCATTTGCCACCGCCACCCCCGATGACCATTGAGCAGATATTCTTGATGCTGACCCAGGCAGTTCAAGCAATTAGATAGACATTAGCAGCGATGCAGCAGGCTCAGCAGCAGCCACCACCACCTCAGCCTCCAGTGCGAGTCCAGATGCCTCAAGTGCCCAGGGACAAGCGGGCCGAATTCATGAGGGACCATCCCCCTGTCTTTGCCCACTCTACAGATCCCATGGACGTGGAAGATTGGCTGCGTACCGTGGAGTGTGAGTTGCACACTGCCCAGTGCAACAACCGTGAGAAGGTGTTGTATGGTCCCCGACAGCTGAGGGGAGCGACATAGTCTTGGTGGGAGTCCTACCTCACCACCCATGCCAACCCTGAAGCCATTACTTGGGAGGAGTTTAGGGACAACTTCCGTCGCTACCATGTGCCCGAGGGACTGATTATAGTGAGGAAGGAGGAGTTTCTTGCCCTGAAGCAAGGTCCCCTGTCCGTCAGTGAGTACATGGATAAGTTTCTGCAGCTATCGTGTTACGCCCCAGAAGACGTCAACACAGATGCCAAGCGGCAGTACCGCTTTCTGAGAGGATTGGTTGATCCCCTCCATTAACAGCTCATGAACCACACTTTCCCCACCTTCCAGCATTTGATAGACAGAGCAATCATGACGGAAAGGAAGCGTCGGGAGATGGAGGATAGGAAACGTAAGATTGGTGGACCTCAGGTTGGGAGTAGCAGCCGTCCTCGCTACTCAGGCAACCCACCTCAGCAATTCAAGCAAGGTCAGCAGCACCAGCACCAGCATCAGCATCAGAACCAGTCGCAGCAGTACCAGAGGCAGTTTCCTCAGCAGCAGCAGCAGTACCGTCAGAACACTCAGCCAGGAGGAAATTAGTACCAGCGTCAGAACAACCAGGCAGCTCGTCTTCCTGCCCCAGCAACCAACCAGAATGGCCAAGCAGCCCCAGCATAAGTAGGAGGACGTGCATGCTTCTACTGTGGAGAACAAAACCACTGGGAGAAGAATTGTCCAAAGAAAGCAGCCCAGCAGCCGCCAGCAGTCAATGCCCCAGCAATACAAGGAGCACCATAGCAAGCACCAGGAGTCCGTGGTCAGGCCTACAACCATGGAAAGGTGAACCACCTGGAGGCCGAAGCAATCCACGATGCTCAGGACGTGGCAGTAGGTATGTTTCCAGTCGAATCCTACCTCACAAAAGTACTATTTGATACTGGTGCCACACATTCTTTTGTTTCTGCATCTTGGGTAGAATCACATAACATCCCCATAGAACCAATGATCACCTTTGAGAGTTAATTCAGTTGGGGGAAAAGTTCAGTCTGATAGGATTTGTCTGAATCTAAGGATTGAAATAAGGGGGATAGCCTTCCCCGTTAGCCTAGTGGTCATGGGAACTCAAGGGTTAGATGTCATCCTAGGGATGAATTGGCTTCACAGAAATCAAGCCACTGTCAGTTGTGACAAGAGAACAGTTAAGTTGGTGTCCCCATCCGGAAAGGAGGTAGTAACCAAGCCGTACTTACCTGAACTAGAAGAAGAAGCTTGTCACCATTTATCAGTAGATGATAAGGAGTCCAATCCGATTGAGGCAATTAGGATTGTGTCAGAATTCCCCGATGTATTCCCTGAAGAGTTACCAGGCATGCCACATGAAAGGAAGGTTGAATTTGCCATAGAGCTTATCCCAGGCACCGCCCCTATTTCCAAGAGAGCTTATCGAGTGTCCGGACCAGAGTCGGTAGAAGTCAAGAAGCAAATTGATGAGTTGTTAGAGAAAGGTTATATCAGACCAAGTACCTCGCCTTGGGCAACCCCAGTGTTATTTGTGGAGAAGAAGGATGGCACGAAGAGGATGTGCATCGATTATAGAGCTTTGAATGAAGTCAATGTCAAGAACAAATACCCTCTGCCTCGAATTGAAGACTTATTTGATCAACTGAGAGGAGCCAGTGTGTTCTCAAAGATAGATCTGAGGTCAGGTTACCATCAGCTCAGAATCCGACCTGCAGACATACCGAAGACGACATTCATCACCAAGTATGGACTATATGAGTTCATGGTTATGTCATTCAGATTGACGAATGCGCTAGTGTACTTCATGTATCTGATGAACAGTGTGTTCATGGACTACCTCGACAAGTTCGTAGTAGTGTTCATTGATGATATTCTTATATATTCCCAGAATGAGCAAGAGCATGAGGAACATCTGAGGAAAATACTTCAAAGGCTACGAGATTTCCAGTTGTATGCCAAGCTTAGCAAGTGTGAGTTTTGGATCAGCAAAGTTCTATTCTTGGATCATATTATAAACCGAGATGGATTAGCTATGGATCCAAAGAAGGTAGCAGCGATTCTGGACTGGAAAGCACCAAAAGATGTCCGAGGAATCAAGAGTTTCATTGGAATGGCCGGTTATTATCGACGTTTCATTGAAGGTTTCTCCAAGATTGCCAGACCAATGACAGCCTTGCTAGCAAAGAAGGTTGAGTTCAAGTGGACCCTAGCATGCCAAGAATCATTTGAAATGTTGAAGCAGAAGTTAACAACAGCGCCAGTGTTGGTTCTGCCAAATGTTCACCAGCCATTCTCAATATATTGCGATGCTTCGTACACCGGACTGGATGTGTGTTAATGCAGGAAGGGAGAGTAGTGGCATACTCGTCCCGACAGTTGAAGATTCATGAGAAGAACTATCCTACTCATGATCTAGAATTAGCAGTCGTGGTTCATGCATTGAAGACCTGGAGGCATTATCTTTATGGGCAAAAGTGTGATATCTACACGGACCACAAGAGCCTCAAGTACATATTCACTCAGTCAGAGTTAAACATGAGGCAACAAAGATGGCTAGAGTTGATCAAAGATTATGAGCTGGAGATTGATTATCACCCAGGCAAAGCAAACGTAGTTGCAGATGCTCTTAGCAGGAAGAGTCAAGCAAATATGTTGGCCGCTCACCCGATGCCATTTGAGCTAGCGAAGAAATTCGACAGGTTGAGTCTCGGGTTTCTAAACAACACCCAAGGAGTGGCAATTGAGATAGAGCCCACTCTGGAGCAAGACATCAGAAAAGGTTAGAAGGATGATGAGAAGATCAATGAGATCCGACAGCTGATCATCGATGGGAAGGGTCTAGATTTCTGTGAAGATGTCGAAGGAGTGGTATGGTTCAAAGATAGGCTGTGTTTTCCCAACATCACCTCGATCCGGGAATTGATTCTCAAGGAAGCTCATGAGACAGCATGCTCTATACACCCGGGTAGTGAGAAAATGTACCAAGACTTGAAGAGGAGATTCTGGTGGTATGGTATGAAAAGAGAGATAGCAGAGTATGTGGCTAGATGCAACAGTTGTCAGAGAATCAAGGCAGAACATCAGAGGCCCGCAGGTTTGTTGCAGTCGTTGCAGATTCCACAGTGGAAATGGGATGAGATTGGGATGGACTTTATAGTTGGTCTGCCCCACACTCGAGCGGGTTATGACTCCATCTGGGTAGTAGTGGACCGTTTGACAAAGACGACCCATTTCACACCAGTCAAGACCACCTATAACAGTGTAGTGTTGGCAAAGTTATACATGTCTCGGATTGTGTGCTTACATGGTATTCCAAAGAAGATAATATCGGATAGAGGCACCCAGTTTACTTCTCACTTTTGGCAGCAGCTACATGAAGCTTTGGGTACGCACTTGAAATTCAGTTTAGCTTATCACCCGCAGACAGATGGTCAGACTGAGAGAACCAACCAGATTCTTGAGGATATGTTAAGAGCTTGTGCTTTACAAGACCAGTTAGGATGGGACAAGAGGCTACCGTATGCAGAATTCTCTTACAATAACAACTACCAAGTCAGTCTGAAGATGTCACCATTCGAAGCACTTTATGGGAGGAATTGCAGAACCCCATTGCATTGGGATCAACTCGGCGAAAGATAGGTGTGACACCCCAGTGTCACCTAGGGTTTCTCTCAAATGCCAAACCAAGAACCATTAATTCATGTGAACCAAGTAAGCATGAGCATCAAAATAACTTAAGTAATAAAGAATTCACCAAGCATATACTTAAAAGTGTCATGATCAAAACAATGGAGTCTTTTAAAAGATAAGAATGTGCAACCCTAATTAAAAACCCTAAGTGAGCCCTATGAGCAAAATTCAAGAAAATAAGAAAAAGGGTATGAAAAGTTTAAAATTATGAATTGAGCCAATTATAACAATTGAAGTATATTTAATGGGCAACAAGAAATATTGAGAAAGCTTAGCCAAAATAACTCAAATAAAACCCCAAATCAAGCTTCTCATGTGGGGACTTAATGGGATTTCTGAATTTCAGAATTCTGAAATTCAGACCTTGAGCCAAAGATCAGGGATGTTCACCTTGATCCCTAACTCGAATCCTAATGGCCCCATTGACAAAATTGTGTCTAACTAACCCCTCTGTCGTGTGCCAGAAGATGGCATTGGGACGCGAGCCCTAGACACGACAAAACCTTGGATTTGCCTCAGGTTTGGGCAGGGAGACAGACCAGATTTCCTGGCTCCATATCTCTGCAACCAGTAGGCAAAATCCTATGACCCCCCCACAAGAATGGTAGCTTGTAGGGAGGAGAAGAGGTTTTGTGCACTGACCAAGGCGAGAGCAGGCTCGGATGAGCGACCACACGCGCCAGAACTTGGGCAGAACGCACGGGCACACGTGTTCGACCCTGGTCGGCACGCCAGAGCTCGCCCAACCCGCGCGCGCGCTCACTCCGGCGTCCGGTCAAGTCCGCCGCGCGCCCACGCCCTCGGCCGTGCCCGCCCGCGCCTATAAAGCCTCCCCGGGCGCACCTCTCTTCGCCTCGCACTCACCCTCACCGGCCAGCCACCTTTCCTTAGCTCCGGCGAGCTTAATTCCGCCCGCCATTGCCGCTAGAGCTTCGGCCACCGTGGCCAGCCCACTCCAGCCACCCTCAAGCCCAGCCAGTGCTTCGGCTAGCTCCGCCAGTAGCCCGTGAAGCTCGCCAAGCCCTCGGACCCGGCCGGACTTCACCGGAGGCCCGAGATCGACCTCACCGGACTTCGGTCTTCCGCCGCCGCGTGTGGACCGAGCTATCCAGTGAGTCCCCGCCCAATTCCTTGCGCTCATATCTTCTCTGGCATCCCGTGGACCTCCCTGACCCATTTGATTGAACTATCTCGCCGTGACCAGGCCGGTCTCCTCGCCGCCGACGAGCATCCCCGCCTGCGCGCGTGGACCGACCGACTCCGGCCATCTTCGACGGCGTTCCGCACACCGTTGTGATCCCCGAGACCTCCCCTTCGTCCTCGACCACTTCACCGGAGCAATCTCGCCGCCGGTAAGCCCCTCCGCCCTTTCTTCCGCCGCGGTTACTGTTTGAAGTAGAAGAAGGACCTCGGGTTAGGATTTGTAGAACCCGAGGGGTTTTCTGTAACGTCAGTGACTCATGTGAATAGTAGCCTAAGGGCTGATCCGCGAAGAAAACTTAGAAACCCACCAGGGACCCCAGAGCAAAGTGGATTTCCATTTAATCAATTCTGTTATTCTTTTTAAAATGACCAGAGAACTTAGAAAATCCATAACTTGATGAAATCTTAATAAAAAGTTGTCAAACCAATTTTGCTAGCTCCTGAATATTATGATCTATCATTTAAAAATAGTAAACCCCATGCTTTCTGTTCAAAATTTTAGAGTTTAAAATTAAAAACAGAAACCCACTAAACCTTGTTTAATTAAGGAAAATTAGTTTTTCTTCTGTGCTGAACTTAAGAAAATTTGTAGATGTTTAAACCTCATTTAGACACTGTTTAAAAATAGTAGGAACCCCAGCACTAGAAGTTATGGTGTAGTTATTCATTTAAAGCTATTTTGTCCAAAACTTAGAGAAAATCAGAAAGGCCTTAAAAATTAATGAACAGTGATTAATGTTATTTTTCCTAGTTTACTTATGTAACAGAGAACCTAGGAAAAATACAGAGACTATTAATTTGGACCAGTTTTGGATTAAAATGATTTATTTAGCCTTATATAGACTGAAAATCAATTATTAAAGAGGCAAAACAATAACCAAAATGCTTAATAAAAATCCAGTGGACTTACAACCCCTAGAACCCCACTACAAAAATACAGAGCACCTCAGCCCAACTTTTTAAGTAAGGAAAATAAATACAGAATGATAATAAGGCATTTTTTCAATAAATCATGAACAACCCCAAATAATATGATAATGGGCAACCAAAATTTTGCTAAGTCCATGATGAGATAAACTACCAGAGAAAAATGCAAACCCATGAAAAAGAAGCAAACTCATACCACATGCTAATGATTTAAGAGAAAGGCCACTTAATTCAAATAATGCATACCACCACTTCCCTTAAGCAAAAAGAGGCCAAACATCAGAATGATTGCTCTTGCACAAAATAATAACCAAGAAAAATAAGAACCCTGTTGTTTGATGCTTTTCAAATATAGTGGTAGTAGAAAGTACCTATTTGGCTAGAAACTTGAGAAAACCATAGCAAAATAACTAAAAGGTATTAGTGGTTAGAAATTGGTATCAAGTCATGTGATAACACCTAAAAGCCAGCAAAAATGAGTTTTAAAGAATTACCCACTGTTAAATAATAGTTGTAGTTCAAAGCACCCCTTTTGCCCTAGAATTTAATAATTTTATCCAGAGAAAACTATTCACTTTCTGATCCCCAAATTTTGAGACAGAGAAACACACACCAGTACCCAGCCACTGTAATTTTTGCAGAATTTTTAGAATTTTATAAAAGCAACTTGTAGTTCAAACCTACTCCAAAACCTTAAGAGAATAAAATAAAAAGGAAGAAGAAATAAACCTCACCCCAATAAGTCTAACTTGAGAACTTACCCAATTCTCCCTAAGACATAAAAGGAATTCAGTGGAACCCCAAAATTAAACCTACCACTTACCTTAGCTAAGTTTAAACCCATATACCAAGTATACCACTAAAGGGTTTTACATAAGTAAAGTTAACTTGTTTAAACTCAAAAGATCATACACACTTAAAGTTGTAATTTCTAAAAGCACATGTCATATCATGCATATCTCTTACGCATTGCATTCATTAGATTGTAATCTTGCCGACGGAGAGTACGTGCTCATCCCCGAGCAAGGACCTGTCCAAGAGGAGGACCAGGAGCAGGCTTCAGAGGCTGCTATTGAGGATCTCCCCGCAGCCCCAGCAATTGAAGGCAAGCCCCGGTTTTATGCATAACTGTATTATTATATGCTACTTTACTACACTTAATGCTTGTAGGATTGAATGTGCACTTAAGTGTAGGAGTTGCTTGAAACCTCTAGTTGCATGAACTTAGGATTCCTTTTTGAGATGAATACTAGTATGCTAGGTTGAGTAGCTGCTTGCTAATCAGGATCTCGGTAGAAGTCGAGTGATTTTTCTAGCACTCGCGCGAGGTCAGGAATTGATTGTATTCATCTTGATAATGGGATATATGTTAGTCTATGGACTTGGATCCAGGGAGGATGCCTTGTCCATGAGACGGGAAAAATGAATTAAGGATTAATGTGTGGATACCTGAGTCAAGCTTTTGAACGTACTAAGCACATGCCGGGAAAAATGGTAACCGGTAAACCTAGTACCTGAGTGAAGCCGGGCGCGGACTTTATCCCTCATGTGACCTGAGACTGGGTCTCCCATGCTAGCTATGGTGGGTACAAGTGCGGTCACTGCACGGCGGCAGCCAGGGTCAGTGGAGCATTGTATGCCAAGGCGGTGAGGCCTGGACGCGAACGGGGAATCGATGGGGACGGTTGTCATGTGTAGGGTCGGAGTACCCTGACATGCCGTGTGTTTAGGTTTACCTTGCAAGGTTAAAACTCGATTCGAATCGTCTGCTTCTCGCAGCTAATGAGACTGCTTGATTCCTTGTACTGCATCGAGTAAGAAGTGAAATGTGGTTATATGAGATAACTTTTTGATTGAACTAATTGATTGTTACCATGTATGCTTAGAAGGAGCAAATCTAGCTAAGTTAATGATGGTAAAATTTGAAAAGCTAAAATTTGATTTTAGAAACAGCTAGTGCTTTTGGCAAACCAAACCCCTCAGCCAAACAGCTGCATAGTCTAGAGGTAGAGGAGTAGACTCCTCACACCGGTTAAGTCTAGCTGAGTATTAGTATACTCAGCCTTGCTTGTGGCACCATTTTTGCAGGTACCATGTAGGAAATGGTTGATGGTGTGACTTGGCCTACCACCCTACCACCGGGTTGGACGGTCGAGTGGGATGTTGCTCCGGCAGGAGAGGAGCATGAGGAGTAGTGGGCTAGGCCTTGCCCATTTCCTCATTACCGACGACATCGATTATCCGCTGCACTTCATTTTGTGAACTTTATTTGCTACGCAAAAACTCCGATTTATGTAATAACTCAGTACTTAATTTGAGGTTTCCTGTTTTATTGTATTTCTTCTGTGACTCACCTTCGAGTGAGATTGTGGAATTTGATCCTGGTTAAGTGGCTCTATTAGACTAGATCTGAGGGACTGACGGGTTATTCCGATTTAAGTGTGTTACGGCCCCTGAGGCGTGACTTAGGCACTTAAGCTGGAATAATTCGGGCGGTTCTGCCATAGCTGGTATCGGAGCAAATTCCACCACAGAGAAGGACAATAAACCATGAATACCAATTTTCAAATCTAAAACTTGCCTAGAAACTGCTATGGATCGTCAGGACTAGACCACTAGACCTAGGACGAAAGGCCTTAGGCATAGAGGGAGAAATAGGTGGCTAATTAATTAGGCCCCGTGGGCCAGTACTTATAATTTAAGGATGCCCTAAAAAGGCACCCTATTTTCTTTTGAGAGGCAACGTTTCTTCCAGCATGCATGCATTATGAAACACAAAGAGGAATTAAAATTTGAGCTAACCCCTTTTCTTAAAACCATCCGGGCTCTCTTTTTCTTTTTCCTTCCACCATAATCTTTACCTTTGATTCCCTTCTGCAGATGAATTCACCCACCCCCTCCAGTGGAGGAGACTCTCGTTTCAGTTCTGACTTCCTTTCTCGCGATGGTTTTCCTTCCATCTTGTGGGAAGTGCTTAACTCCGCCGGTTACCCTACTCCCCCTTTGTACACGGTGCAGTTGTATGAGGAGAACCGGGTACCTCGTTGTCGGGTCTGGCTGACTTTGGAGGCTCATCCCCTTTAGCCGGGTTGGCGTTCTCTTGACTCTGAGACGATTGGACTCAGGACGGACGACACCGTTGAAGCAGCAGCCATGAAGACTCTGACGACTTTCTGTGGCTACCATCCCCTGGAGATGGTGATGCACCCTTTGGGACTCTTCCCTGCTGAGAAGAAGGATGATCCCATGTGGTGTAACCGCATGAGCCATGTGAAGGATGTGTGGGCAATGTATCCTGACTTGGTTGGGAGGGTCACTGTTCAGTGCATGAGTGCGCTGTACCGCCTTCAGGCCCTTCAGAGCGATGCTATGACACTTCTTGCTAACACCGCTCAGACTGCCAAGCTCACTCTCGACAGTCGGGAAGATTTTGTGGTCGACCTATCCACAGAGTTGGTGGAGAAGGATCTGCAGGTGGAGAGGCTGAGCCAGCGTATCACCACCCTGGAGCAGCAAGTGGAGATCCGAGACAACACTATTGATGTCTTGGAGAACCAGCTTCACGATGTGCAGAGGGAACTCGAGGAAGCAAATGACCACTTGGACATGCACCACCTGGAGATGGAGGCCAATGAAGCAGGAAGCGAGGGAGAAGAGGCTCCCGAGGAGCTAGGACCAGCCCCTGGTGCCAATGGGACTACCTCCGCGATGCCTCCTTCACCCGTATCCAGTGTCGCTTCCACCGCTTAGGGTTAAGCAGTCGCTTTGACATTTTTAGGCGGATAGAAACCTATGCGAGCTTAGTAGTATCACATTTTGGACTAGGCTTATGGGTACTTTCCCCTGATTGATGTAACCCTGTGAACTTTTGAAATCTGTGGGATATTTGTCACCATGTTACCTTCGTTTCGAACCCAATATTATGATTATGGCATTTCCTTCCATATGAGATGATATCTTGCCGTTCGAAACTGTGAGTTGGGATAACAATGGCGACAATCTCTGTTTTCAGATGGCAGCTAGGCAGCGTCGCGGGCAGAACGAGCAAGCTCCCCCGCCACCTCCTCTAGCTCCCACAGTGCAGGAGCTGATGGCCCAGCAGAATGAGATTCTGCGACAGCTCTTGCAGCGCCAGCCCCACCAACAGCAGCATGGTGGAGGCCAGCATCAGCGACCTCCGGCTATGGCAACATACCAGGAGTTTCTAAGCACGCAGCCGCCCTTGTTCACCAAGGTAGAGGATCCGTTGGACGCCGACGTGTGGCTTCGCGTCGTCGAGTCCAAGTTTCCCCTCCTCACAGGAGACTGCCCTGATGAGGCCAAGGCTCGCTTCGCCGCACAGCAGCTTCGCGGCCCTGCTCGGACTTGGTGGGATCACTTCCGTGCTATGCTCCCCGTTGATCATGAAGTATCTTGGGAGGAATTCAAGACTGCCTTCAGAGGACACCACATCCCAGCTGGCATTCTTGATCGGAAGTTGAATGAATTTCTGGCCCTTAATCAAGGAACCCGCACGGTACTGCAGTATGCGCAAGCCTTCAACGACTTATGCCAGTATGCAGGGTATCATGCTGATTCTGATGAAAAGAAGAGGGATCGCTTCCGCAGGGGTCTCAATACCAAGCTGCGGGAACGACTTAACACTGTCCGGGCTGATAGCTTCAATGAGTTGGTCAACATGGCCATCTCCCAGGAAGATTGCATTGTTGCTCACCGGGCAGAGAAGAAGAGAAAGGCACCAATGGCAGCACCATCCGCTCAGGCTCAGAGGTTCCGGATTGTTTCTCACAATCAGAGCAGGGGTTTTCAGCAGCAGGCAGGCAGATGGGTGATCAGGCCACCTCAGCAGCAGCAGCAGCCGGCACCCAACCGCTACCCAGCTCCCGCCCTAAGGAACAATCAGCCTCAGCAGCAGCAGCAGTTCCGCCAGGGCAATGGGAACAAGTGTTTCACTTGTGGCAATGTGGGCCACTATGCCAAGAATTGTCCCAGGAACCAGCAGAGGCAGATGCCAGCACCAAATCAAGACAGGGGAAGAAAGCAGAAGGTGCAAGTCAGGCAAGGGAAGCTCAACTTCACTGCTCTAGAGGAAGTACTAGAAGGAGCTCCTATCATGACCGGTACCTTTTCAGTTTATAATCAACCTGCCTTAATTCTGTTTGATTCTGGTGCATCTCATAGTTTCATTAGCCAAAAGTTCAGTGCTAATTGCAAACTGCCATTCTCTCACTCAAAAGGGTCATTCATGATAGTCACACCTGGGGGTAAAATTTCAACTAATCAATTAAACCAAAGTGTGCCTATTCAACTGGGAAGCCACATTATCAAAACCACTCTTCTTGTGTTGGGATTGGAAAATGTGGACATTATTCTAGGGGCAAATTGGATGACCTTGCACCAAGTTGTGCTTGATGTAGCCAGCCGTACCGTGAAAGTTAATTCTCCGTTCTGCGGGAATTTCACTTTAATTCTGCCTAGTCAGGGTTCTTCTCAGTCATGCACTTTCTCTATGACGGAGTTACCCCTGAAGAAGATCCCAGTGGTCTGTGAGTATGCAGATGTCTTTCCTGATGAATTGCCGGGAATGCCACCGGATCGGGATATTGAATTCGCCATCGAGTTGCAACCGGGAACGGCCCCAATTTCCAAGAGGCCCTACCGAATGCCACCCGCTGAGTTGGCAGAGTTGAAGAAGCAATTGCAAGAGTTGCTGGATAAGGGTTTCATTCGCCCAAGCACTTCGCCTTGGGGATGTCCAGCACTGTTTGTGAAGAAGAAGGATGAAAGCTTGAGGCTGTGTATAGATTATCGCCCTCTTAATGCGGTAACTATCAAGAACAAGTATCCTTTGCCTCGTATTGATGTTCTCTTTGACCAGTTGGTCGGGGCCAAGGTGTTTTCCAAGATAGAACTTCGCTCTGGCTACCATCAGATCAAGATACGAGCAAGTGATATTCCAAAGACGGCATTCTCAACCAGATATGGGCTGTATGAATTTTCGGTGATGTCATTCGGGCTGACAAATGCACCAGCATATTTCATGTATCTGATGAATTATGTTTTCATGCCGGAATTGGACAAGTTCGTGGTGGTTTTCATCGATGATATTCTGGTGTACTCCAAGAACGAAGAAGAACATGCCGGGCATTTGCATGTAGTGCTTCAACGTCTGCGAGAGCACCACCTTTATGCCAAGTTATCCAAGTGTGATTTTTGGCTAAAGGAAATCAAATTCTTGGGTCACACTATCTCTCAGGCAGGAATAGCTGTTGATCCTGATAAAGTGCAAGAGGTGATGAACTGGAGGCCACCAACAACTGTTCGCCAGATTCGGAGTTTTCTGGGATTAGCTGGTTATTACCGAAGATTTATTCCGGACTTCTCTCGAATTGCGAAGCCTATTACTGAGTTGCTGAAGAAAGAAGTCAAGTTTGTGTGGAGTCAGAAGTGTGAAGATGCCTTCCATGCATTAAGGCAGCATCTGACCACAGCACCAGTATTGGCGCAACCCGACAGCAGCAAGCCTTTTGATGTATATTGTGATGCCTCTGGCACCGGGCTAGGTTGTGTCTTGATGCAAGACAACCGAGTCATTGCTTATGCCTCAAGAGCACTCAGGCCTCATGAGCAAAACTATCCCACTCATGACCTCGAGTTGGCAGCAGTGGTTCATGCATTGAAGATGTGGAGGCACTATCTAATGGGAACCCACTGCAACATCTTCACTGATCATAAGAGCCTTAAGTACATCTTTACTCAGGCTGATCTCAACATGAGGCAGAGAAGATGGCTAGAGCTGATCAAGGATTATGACCTGGAGGTACATTATCACCCAGGGAAAGCTAATGTGGTAGCTGATGCCTTGAGTCGGAAGTTGCAGTGCAATTGTATTCTGATGGATTCTCGCATTAACACCTTGTGTGATGAGTTGAGCAAGATGCAAATTGAAGTGATTCCTTCTGGTTCTTTGTCTCACATTTCTATTGAGCCAGCTTTGCAAGACCAGATTATCATGGCCCAGCTCAGTGACAAGGGAGTGCAAATTATCAAGAAGAATCTCCATCAGAAGGTTGAGAAGTATAATTGTTTCCGCCAGGATGAGAAAGGTGTGTTATGGTTCAAAAGCAGATTGGTAATTCCTAAAGACCAGGAGCTCAAGAGGAAAATTTTGGATGAGGCTCATCTCTCCAAATTCTCTATGCATCCGGGAAGCACCAAGATGTACCATGATTTGAAGCTTTTGTACTGGTGGACCAGAATGAAGAGGGAGATAGCCCAGTATGTATCAGAATGTGACACCTGTCAGAGGATAAAGGCAAGCCACTTGAAGTCAGCTGGAGCTTTGCAACCACTATCCGTACCTTTGTGGAAGTGGGATGACATCAGCATGGATTTCATTGTGGGTCTGCCCAACACCTCTCGTCATCATGCTTCGATTTGGGTTATTGTGGACCGATTGACGAAAGTGGCACATTTTCTTCCTGTGCACACCACTGATAAGGCTCAGAAATATGCAGAATTGTTTATTGATCGGATCGTGTGTTTGCACGGATTACCTCGGACCATTGTTTCTGACCGAGGAGCCCAATTTGTTGCCAGATTTTGGGAACAATTGCAAGAGTCTTTGGGAACCAAGCTAATCAGGAGTTCAGCTTACCACCCACAGACTGACGGTCAGACGGAAAGGGTAAACCAGATTCTGAAGGATATGCTGAGAGCTTGTGCGATCGATTGTGGCAAGAACTGGGATAAGCACCTCTCCTTGGCAGAGTTTGCTTATAACAATAGTTATCAATCCAGCCTAAAGATGGCACCTTTTGAAGCTCTCTATGGAAGAAGGTGCAGGACACCACTCAATTGGTCTCAACCTGGTGAAAGAGAAGTTTTTGGACCTGATTTAGTGACTGAAGCCGAAAGGAAGGTCAAGCTAATCAGGAAGAATCTAGAAGCTGCTCAGGCCAGGCAGAAGAGCTATCATGATAGAAGAAGGAAACCTCTCCAGTTCGAGGTGGGAAGTTTTGTATACCTCAAGGTATCATCCACCAAGGGAGTGCAAAGGTTTGGGATCAAAGGCAAGCTAGCCCCTCGTTACATTGGACCTTATGAGATCATAGAAGCATGTGGACCCGTGGCATACAAGCTGAAGTTACCTTCAAAGATGTCTGCCATTCACAGTGTATTCCATGTATCTCAGCTGAAGAAGTGTGTTCGATTGCCGACCGAGATCATAGCAGAGCCAGAATTGGAGATAGAGCCAGATCTATCGTACCAAGAGTACCCCTCCAAGATTCTGGATTGCAAAGAAAGATCAACTCGGGCTAAATCGATCAAGATGTTCAAGGTCCAGTGGAGTAATCACTCAGAGGAGGAAGCTACTTGGGAAACTGAGGAATTCCTGAAATCCAACTTCCCCGATTGCCTACCTAAGGAAGCTGGTACGTAATCACCCCCAACCCCTCCTCCTGCCCTTCGAATCTAATTTTCAAAAATATGATCTTAATTCAGAATGAAGAAACTATAAAGTAAAACTTAAAAGGACTTCCTTCTGAAGTTGCAAAGAGAATGACATTCGAAGAGCAGTTTTACCCTAATAATATCAACACTCACCCATTTCCTATAAGTCTCACCCTTCGCTTCACCCTGGGAGGACTCTGGCCTGAATCTCGGGACGAGATTCCTTTAAGG
Organism: Zea mays; assembly: GCF_902167145.1. Lineage (NCBI taxonomy): Eukaryota > Viridiplantae > Streptophyta > Magnoliopsida > Poales > Poaceae > Zea > Zea mays. The sequence goes on from NC_050102.1 coordinate 45,639,194, forward strand.
GGGGAAGGCTGTGACACCCAAGTGTCACCTAGGGTTTCTCTCAAATGCCAAACCAAGAACCATTAATTCATGTGAACCAAGTAAGCATGAGCATCAAAATAACTTAAGTAATAAAGAATTCACCAAGCATATACTTAAAAGTGTCATGATCAAAACAATGGAGTCTTTTAAAAGATAAGAATGTGCAACCCTAATTAAAAACCCTAAGTGAGCCCTATGAGCAAAATTCAAGAAAATAAGAAAAAGGGTATGAAAAGTTTAAAATTATGAACTGAGCCAATTATAACAATTGAAGTATATTTAATGGGCAACAAGAAATGTTGAGAAAGCTTAGCCAAAATAACTCAAATAAAACCCCAAATCAAGCTTCTCATGTGGGGACTTAATGGGATTTCTGAATTTCAGAATTTTGAAATTCAGACCTTGAGCCAAAGATTAGGGATGTTCACCTTGATCCCTAACTCGAATCCTAATGGCCCCATTGAAAAAATTGTGTCTAACTAACCCTCTGTCGTGTGCCAGAAGATGGCATTGGGACGCGAGCCCTAGACACGACAAAACCTTGGATTTCCCTCGGGTTTGGGCAGGGAGACAGACCAGATTTCCTAGCTCCATATCTCTGCAACCAGTAGGCAAAATCCTATGACCCCCACACAAGAATGGTAGCTTGTAGGGAGGAGAAGAGGTTTTGTGCACTGACCAAGGCGAGAGCAGGCTCGGATGAGCGACCACACGCGCCAGAACTTGGGCAGAACGCACGGGCACACGTGTTCGACCCTGGTCGGCACGCCAGAGCTCGCCCAACCCGCGCGCGCGCTCACCCTGGCGTCTGGTCAAGTCCGCTGCGCGCCCACGCCCTCGGTCGTGCCCGCCCGCGCCTATAAAGCCTCCCCGGGCGCACCTCTCTTCGCCCCGCACTCACCCTCACTGGCCAGCCACCTTTCCTTAGCTCCGGCGAGCTTAATTCCGCCCGCCATTGCCGCCAGAGCTTCGGCCACCGTGGCCAGCCCACTCCAGCCACCCTCAAGCCCAGCCAGTGCTTCGGCTAGCTCCGCCAGTAGCCCGTGAAGCTCGCCAAGCCCTCGGACCCGGCCGGACTTCACCGGAGGCCCGAGATCGACCTCACCGGACTTCGGTCTTCCGCCGCCGCGCGTGGACCGAGCTATCCAGTGAGTCCCCGCCCAGTTCCTTGCGCTCATATCTTCTCTGGCATCCCGTGGACCTCCCTGACCCATTTGATTGAACTATCTCACCGTGACCAGGCCGGTCTCCTCGCCGCCGACGAGCATCCCCGCCTGCGCGCGTGGACCGACCGACTCCGGCCATCTCCGACGGCGTTCCGCACACCGTTGTGATCCCCGAGACCTCCCCTTCGTCCTCGACCACTTCACCGGAGCAATCTCGCCGCCGGTAAGCCCCTCCGCCCTTTCTTCCGCCGCGATTACTGTTTGAAGTAGAAGAAGGACCTCGGGTTAGGATTTGTAGAACCCGAGGGGTTTTCTGTAACGTCAGTAACTCATGTGAATAGTAGCCTAAGGGCTGATCCATGAAGAAAACTTAGAAACCCGCCAGGGACCCCAGTGCAAAGTGGATTTCCATTTAATCAATTCTGTTATTCTTTTTAAAATGACCAGAGAACTTAGAAAATCCATAACTTGATGAAATCTTAATAAAAAGTTGTCAAACCAATTTTGCTAGATCCTGAATATTATGATCTATCATTTAAAAATAGTAAACCCCATGCTTTCTGTTCAAAATTTTAGAGTTTAAAATTAAAAACAGAAACCCACTAAACCTTATTTAATTGAGGAAAATTAGTTTTTCTTCTGTGCTGAACTTAAGAAAATTTGTAGATGTTTAAACCTCATTTAGACACTGTTTAAAAATAGTAGGAACCCGAGCACTAGAAGTTATGGTGTAGTTATTCATTTAAAGCTGTTTTGTCCAAAACTTAGAGAAAATCAGAAAGGCCTTAGAAATTAATGAACAGTGATTAATGTTATTTTTCCTAGTTTACTTATGTAACAGAGAACCTAGGAAAAATACAGAGACATTCTAATTTGGACTAGTTTTGGATTAAAATGATTTATTTAGCCTTATATAGACTGAAAATCAATTATTAAAGAGGCAAAACTATAACCAAAATGCTTAATAAAAATCCAGTGGACTTACAACCCCCAGAACCCCACTACAAAAATATAGAGCACCTCAGCCCAACTTTTTAAGTAAGGAAAATAAATACAGAATGATAATAAGGCATTTTTTCAATAAATCATGAACAACCCCAAATAATATGATAATGGGCAACCAAAATTTTGCTAAGTCCATGATGAGATAAACTACCAGAGAAAAATGCAAACCCATGAAAAAGAAGCAAACTCATACCACTTGCTAATGATTTAAGAGAAAGGCCACTTAATTCAAATAATGCATACCACCACTTCCCTTAAGCAAAAAGAGGCCAAACATCAGAATAATTGCTCTTGCACAAAATAATAACCAAGAAAAATAAGAACCCTGTTGTTTGATGCTTTTCAAATATAGTGGTAGTAGAAAGTACCTATTTGGCTAGAAACTTGAGAAAACCATAGCAAAATAACTAAAAAGTATTAGTGGTTAGAAATTGGTATCAAGTCATGTGATAACACCTAAAAGCTAGCAAAAATGAGTTTTAAAGAATTACCCACTGTTAAATAATAGTTGTAGTTCAAAGCACCCCTTCTGCCCTAGAATTTAATAATTTTATCCAGAGAAAACTATTCACTTTCTGATCCCCAAATTTTGAGACAGAGAAACACACACCAGTACCCAGCCACTGTAATGTTTGCAGAATTTTTAGAATTGTATAAAAGCAACTTGTAGTTCAAACCTACTCCAAAACCTTAAGAGAATAAAAGAAAAAGGAAGAAGAAATAAACCTCACCCCAATAAGTCTAACTTGAGAACTTACCCAATTCTCCCTAAGACTTAAAAGGAATTCAGTGGAACCCCAAAATTAAACCTACCACTTACCTTAGCTAAGTTTAAACCCATATACCAAGTATACCACTAAAGGGTTTTACATAAGTAAAGTTAACTTGTTTAAACTCAAAAGATCATACACCCTTAAAGTTGTAATTTCTAAAAGCACATGTCATATCATGCATATATCTTACGCATTGCATTCATTAGATTGTAATCTTGCCGACGGAGAGTACGTGCTCATCCCCGAGCAAGGACCTGTCCAAGAGGAGGACCAGGAGCAGGCTCCAGAGGCTGCTATTGAGGATCTCCCCGCAGCCCCAGCAATTGAAGGCAAGCCCCGGTTTTATGCATAACCGTATTATTATATGCTACTTTACTACACTTAATGCTGGTAGGATTGAATGTGCACTTAAGTGTAGGAGTTGCTTGAAACCTCTAGTTGCATGAACTTAGGATTCCTTTTTGAGATGAATACTAGTATGCTAGGTCGAGTAGCTGCTTGCTAATCAGGATCTCGGTAGAAGTCGAGTGATTTTTCTAGCACTCGCGTGAGGTCAGGAATTGATTGTATTCATCTTGATAATGGGATATATGTTAGTCTATGGACTTGGATCCAGGGAGGATGCCTTGTCCATGAGACGGGAAAAATGAATTAAGGATTAATGTGTGGATACCTGAGTCAAGCTTTTGAACGTACTAAGCACATGCCGGGAAAAATGGTAACCGGTAAACCTAGTACCTGAGTGAAGCCGGGCGTGGACTTTATCCCTCATGCGACCTGAGACTGGGTCTCCCATGCTAGCTATGGTGGGTACAAGTGCGGTCACTACACGGCGGCAGCCGGGGTCAGTGGAGCATTGTATGCCAAGGCGGTGAGGCCTGGACGCGAACGGGGAATCGATGGGGACGGTTGTCATGTGTAGGGTCGGAGTACCCTGACATGCCGTGTGTTTAGGTTTACCTTGCAAGGTTAAAACTCGATTCGAATCGTCTGCTTCTCGCAGCTAATGAGACTGCTTGATTCCTTGTACTGCATCGAGTAAGAAGTGAAATGTGGTTATATGAGATAACTTTTTGATTGAACTAATTGATTGTTACCATGTATGCTTAGAAGGAGCAAATCTAGCTAAGTTAATGATGGTAAAATTTGAAAAGCTAAAATTTGATTTTAGAAACAGCTAGTGCTTTTGGCAAACCAAACCCCTCAGCCAAACAGCTGCATAGTCTAGAGGTAGAGGAGTAGACTCCTCACACCGGATAAGTCTAGCTGAGTATTAGTATACTCAGCCTTGCTTGTGGCACCATTTTTGCAGGTACCATGCAGGAAATGGTTGATGGTGTGACTTGGCCTACCACCCTACCACCGGGTTGGACGGTCGAGTGGGATGTTGCTCCGGCAGGAGAGGAGCATGAGGAGTAGTGGGCTAGGCCTTGCCCATTTCCTCATTACCGACGACATCGATTATCCGCTGCACTTCATTTTGTGAACTTTATTTGCTACGCAAAAACTCCGATTTATGTAATAACTCAGTACTTAATTTGAGGTTTCCTGTTTTATTGTATTTCTTCTGTGACTCACCTTCGAGTGAGATTGTGGAATTTGATCCTGGTTAAGTGGCTCTATCAGACTAGATCTGAGGGACTGACGGGTTATTCCGATTTAAGTGTGTTACGGCCCCTGAGGCGTGACTTAGGCACTTAAGCTGGAATAATTCGGGCGGTTCTGCCACAATAGGTATTTAGCCCCGAGATTTTTCTTGAAGCCGAAGAGAATATCAGGATGATCCGGGAAAATCTGAAGGCAGCACAGTCCAGGCAGCGAAGCTATGCTGATACCAGGAGAAGAGAACTCAGTTTTGAAGTGGGAGACTATGTCTACTTGAAAGTGTCGCCCATCAGAGGAACCAAGAGGTTTGGAGTCAAAGGCAAGTTGGCACCTCGCTATATCGGACCATACCAGATTCAGGCAAGATGTGGAGAAGTGGCTTATCAACTCAGCTTACCAGAGAACCTATCAGCTGTGCACGATGTGTTCCATGTGTCTCAGTTGAAGAAATACTTGAGAGTGCCAGAAGAGCAGTTGCCAGCAGAGGATCTTGAAGTTCAAGAAGATCTGACTTATATTGAGAAGCCAACTCAAATTCTAGAGACAGCAGATCGGGTCACTCGGAGAAGTACCATCAGGATGTGCAAAGTCAAATGGGGCCATCACTCAGAAGAAGAAGCAACCTGGGAAAGAGAGGATGAATTGAAAGCCAAGTACCCTGAGCTCTTTTCTAGCCAGCCCTGAATCTCGAGGGCGAGATTCTTTTAAGGGGGATAGGTCTGTAACACCCTGATTTTGGGGGTATAAAATTTCTTTCTAATTATCACCCAAAATCATGTGTTACTCCTCCTTTTCTCACTCTAGGCTTTCTCTCTCTAGATTCTTTCTCTCTTTTTCCTTTTGGTTAGAAATGGCTTAAACTAGTGGAGGTTAATTATTTATTTTTGCCAAAACCTTATGAGTCATGACATGTTGCATCATGCTGAGTTTAAAATATTCTTTGAAGTGTTGCACAAGTTTGAATTTAGTTGAATTTGAAACCTAGTTTGAATTTGGATTTGAAAACCCTATAGAAAAAGAAATAGAAAAGGAATTAGAAAATCCAGAGAAAAAATAAAAGGAGAAAGCAGCCGAGTCGGCCCACTAAGCCTAGCCAGGCCGCGTGCCCGCGCACCCGTGCCGCCTGACAGGCAGACCCCGCCTGTCAACGGCAGTTCTCCCTCGTGCGCGCCCTCCCTCTCTCGCTCGCTGCCCAGTGGGGCCGACCTGTCGGCGCCAGTTTCCTTCGCCCATTCGCTCTCTCTCTCTGTCTCGCAGGCCGAGTTCGCCAGTGCCGAGCCGTTGCCCCTGCGCATCCCCTTTTCTCTCTCTGCGTCGTGGGCCTGCCTTATCAGTTACGCCTTTCCCGCTCTCGCCGTGGACTGGCGAGTGCGCACTCGCGCACGTCACCGGGTTTCTCGGCCACGACGCCCGCCCACACGCCCAGCTCCCTTTTTTAGAGCCCCGCCAATGCCCCGCACACACCCCTCGCCTCATTCCGCTCAACTTCACCGTCTCTCGCGCTCTGCCCATGCCGCCAGCTGCCGCCGGAGACCCGCACCCGTGTTCCCAGCCATCCAGCTCGCCAAAGACCGCCCCAGGCCTCACCGAACTCCACCCCGAGGTGAGACACCCGTCCCCGTGCCCAATTTCCCCTATTGCGCCCTGTGTTTGTCCAATTTCTCTTTCGCCGGTGCTCGGCTGCGGCGGTCCGCCGTGCTCACACGGTGGCCGGCCGATTTAGCCCGGTCTAGTTCCCCGGAGTAGGTCCCTGTGTCGCCCCTGCCTCTGCTGAAGCTAGCCCAGGCCTTAGCGCGCCTTAAGTCCCCTCCCCGTGGCCGGAATGGCTCACCGAAGTTGCTCCGGCCCGCCCGAGGCTTTCTCACTGCCGTTCTACCCTCTCTGCCCGTGGATTCATGGCGTCTTCCCCGCCATTGAGTTCGACGTGGCGCCCTCTCCCTCTCTACCCAACTCCGGCGATCCCGGAGCCACCCTAGCTTGCGCCTACCTCAACGCCGACAACCTCACCGCCGCGGAGAGGAGCGGCGCCGCTTCGCGCACGTCTGTTTCCCCGGTCTGATTTCCCCTATCCGATCTTGATCGCACGGCCCGGACCGCGGGATACCGCTTCACACGCGTGCCTTACACCCTGACCCACCCATTAGCGCCACCCGCAGCTGCTCATCCTTCCCGGTCTGATTCCCTCCGTCCGCTCTTGATCGAATGGCTCGGACCCCCTCAGACCCCCTCGGACCCCCTTCCTTCTGATCTTGATCGAATGGCCCGGACCCCAGGATACCGCTTCGCGCCCGCGCGCCCTAACGCCCTGGCCCGCCTGTCAGCGCCCATGTCCTCTGGCGCTGGGCCTGCTCAATCAGTGTGCCCTCCCCCTCTGTTGCTGACGCCCCTGGCCCGCTTGTCAGTGCTCGCCCATCCGCACGCGCGCCCTCAGCCGCAGATCTAATCTCATCCATTGGTTTTAGATCTGACGGTTAGATTCACCCGATACCCCTTCGCGTGGCTGTTTTGCTTAAGAAACCCCCTGGTTTTAGGAAATCAACGCACCGTCCTCTGTTTTAGCGCATAGGTCCCTGGTTTGTTTCAATTAGACCCCTGGACTTTTATTTAATCACAGAGTTAGCCCTAATTTCATATTTCAAAACTTGTTTATTTCATATCTTTTTCATATGAACTCCAAATTTAGTGATTCAAATTGCAAAATGTTCATAGAATTATTCTCTGTTTAAATAAAATGGTTTCACTTACTGTCTGCACATTCTAATTTTTTATGATTGAATACGAACTAATATAGATGTAGTTCTATTTATTTAATAAAATAAATAAAAGGAGAACCTTAGAGAGTTAATCGTGTTCAAACTTGTGAGATTAATAATATGTATTACATAAGTTCATGTCTGTTCTAAATTTTAGGTCACCATAAAATAAATTGATCTATGATTATGTACTTGTAAATAACACTTAGGGAAATAATAATCTATTGTCAAATAATGTTAATCTATGCCATAGTTTATGTTATACCCTGAATTCATTATCACTTATGTAGTATTGTGTCTTTTTAAGATGTGTTCCAATGGTTGTACATGTTTGGTGTGATGTTCATTTGTAATTTCCAAATGTATTGAATGCATGCTCGCTTTATTTAGACAACGAGCAGTCCGAGGTTCCTGAGTGTGTTGCCGAAGATCCCTCTGAGCAACAACCTCGTGAAGGAAAGTGTCCTCAGACCTATCATGTCCTACTTTACTTTATAATTCACTGTCCCACATTACTTTATTGAAACCTAAGGATTGACTAGTTTGTATTTCCCTTACCCTTGTTTACCTTTTTGGGTTAATCATGGTTAGCTTATGCTATTGCTTTAACTTAATCAACGAACATGATGTGATCTTTTATGATACGGTGATGTTATCCCGATGAGGTCCTTGTGATTACTTTAGGGGGCTCAGGCTCTTTCCTGAGTGCCTCTCCGTAAGGACCTGTTTGGGGAGTGACAACCCGGGATAACAGTGCAACCATGAGGGTGGAATGGGACGCCCTTAGCTGATTAATTAGAGGAACCAGAGGAGTAGTTGTCTTCGCCGTAGGGCCATCAATGGGGTCCGGACATAGTACTTGCTCTGCCAAGGTTGGTTGCAGAGGTTCTTTGATTTGGTTTTGTTAGTCACCCTTCCTTTGGGGAGATGTACTGTGTTTATCAAACTGGAGAAACCTAACGGGTGGCTATGTCCTCTGGGAAATCTTTGTAAAGGCTACGTAGTGAGACCCTGCTAGGTCACCTTGGTAGTGATCAATGGGGAGGCTAGAACCCCGACAGAAAGGGAATCATGGCTTGTGGGTTGTGCAACCTCTGCAGAGTGTTAGAAACTGGTATATCAGCCGTGCTCATGGTTATGAGCAGCCTTGGGATCCTCTTCGATTAGAAGAACAATGGTTACTTTCATGATGATGAGTAACAATGGTGATTATAATCCTGATCTCTGATATTTCCTCATAGAGGGAGTGCCTCTGGGTAATAACTGGGTTATTACTAAAACTTGGCTCTACTTATAAGTAATAAAACTTGACCAACTAAAAGCAACTACTTAACTTTAAACTCCAGTTACAACTAGTCCACTTTAGCCAAACAGGACATTTGCTGAGTACGTTGAAGTGTACTCACCCTTGCTTTACAAACCACCCCACCCCAGGTTGTCCCCACAGTTCTCAGTGCTCAGGAGGTGAAGCTGGCAACCTGGATGACTTCGAGGAGTTCCAGGAATATGATGAGTTCTAGTTTACTTTAGTGGCAAACCCCTAGTTAGCTGTCTGTGTAGGCTTACATTATACGTTTCGTATTTCCGCACTTTGATAATTATGTTGAACAATGGTTATGTATTAGACTCTATGGATGTCTTGGACATCTTGATGTAATAAAGTACCTTTCCACTATTTACTTCAAGCATTTTGTGATGATGTCCAATTATGTAATCGATGTGTACGTGAGTTTCTGATCCTGGCACGTACATGGTTCGCATTCAGTTTGCCTTCCAAAACCGGGTGTGACAGACTAGAATGGTCGCCCTAAGGATTATAGACCTCTACCCTTACCTTGACCTTTAGTGTCATTTCAAAAGTTGGTCATCTTGACCAATTCTATGTTATATTCTTATCTATATGAGATCTTATAAATTTTTTTCTCACTTTGCTTTCTGTCTACTTGCTGGTCTTATAGTTCTACTCTAACTCTTGTGCTTACGATGTCTTTTGTAGATGGCCTGTATTAGATGCACTGCACGTAAGTCAGTGATCCCCTTTTGCCCTCTCGCCTAGCGGAGCGCCCACTGCACCGCACGATGACTGGTTAGTCTAGCCACTTGGAGAGACTGCATCGTCGCCTGCACAAGGAGCAGGAGCGCCGAATCCAGGAGCAGGAGTACTAGGACTCTCCCCCCTCGCCTCAGCAGGAGGTGGAGTCTGGGAGGCAGCCTTCCCCGCACCTCAGCCAAAGATGCCCCCGTGCACCACCATAGGACATCCCAACTGCTGGAGGAGACCCTGATGGAGACGACAACGACATCGGTGGCAGTTTGAGCCACAACGCGGAGCTCTCGGAGGAGCAGGAGCCGTAGGGATGGATCACTAGACCCATCACTCGTGACGCCGCTCACGGGTGTCACTTCCACGACGTTCTAGACACCTTGCTGCGTTGGGCCTTTGACCGACACACTTGGTCTATCGAGTGCCGTTGTGTAGTCTACCAGCATCGTCGCGGGTTATACTCAGACCCGTGGGAGGCTACTTGCTTGGTGTGCCATCCAGACGATGATCTTCGGGGTGCAGGGGCCTTCTCAGAGCACTATTATATCACTGAGAGGGATACTGCCGAGGAAACCATGCAAGATGCTACACGATAGGCACTTTCGCAGTACTGCTCGTTGTTCAGCGGGGTAGATGATGGCCTCGACCTGAAGTACTATCCTCGTCGTTCGACCAGCAGCGCTGGAGGTGTGATTGTCTCGCTCGTTGGTGAGGGCAATCCCAGGCTGAACATCATGGTCAACCTGGTCGCCATGCTCAACACTGAGCTGGACCACGTCCTTGATGAGTTGGGCAAGGTTTGGGCGGAGGTTGAGGAATTCGTGCCGAGCGCGCAGCACGCCACTATCAAGATGGTGGTCCCCCCGCCCCTATCGGGATTTAGCACCCTTATCGTTCACCGCCTCATGGTCGCTTTGATTATGGCACCCCTCACTGCATGACCCAAATAGATTTGGAGCCAAAGATCGACAGAGTTGGAGTCTATAATAATGCTTAATTCAGTGTCTTAGTCTTAGTCAGTCTTAGTTAGAGTTAGTTTGCTTATCATATGTTTCGATGCTTGTCGTGATGAACTTGTAATGAAGTTGGATCTTTGTAATGATTTTCATCAAGGTGTGGGCATCCCCTACAACTTGGTGTAGTTATTAATAAAGTTAGTTATTTAGTTGGGCAACCCATTCATTTCCACTTCCCTCTTTATCTGAGAAGCTGTGTTGGCTGTGTTGAGAGTCAGTGAAGATGATCAATTGTTCAGTGCTATGAAGATTTCCATATATCTCTTCTTATGCTGAAAGACTGCAGAGTCAAATCTAATGTGTGTGTGCTTTCTACAGATGTCTGAGAACAGGCGCAGAGGTGGAAGGCGTGCTCAGCAGGAGAAGCAGGCACCCCCAGGAGGAGGCAGCCCAGCAGCAGTTGCCACCGCCACCCCTGATGACCATTGAGCAGATGTTCCTGATGCAAACCCAAGCAGTCCAAGCCATTGGTCAGACTTTAGCAGCAGTGCAGCAAGTGCAGCAGCAGCAATCCCCACCTCAACCTCATGTGCAAGTCCAGATGCCACAGGTGCCCAGAGACATGCGGGAAGAGTTCATGAGGGGCCATCCCCTGTCTTTGCCCATTCTATAGATCCCATGGACGCCAAAGATTGGCTGCATACTGTGGAGCGTGAGTTTCACACTACTCAGTGCAACGATCGTGAGAAGGTTCTGTATGGTCCCCGAAAGTTAAGGGAGCAGCACAGTCTTGGTGGCAGTCTTACCTCGCCACCCATGCCGACCCTGAAGCCATCACCTGAGAGGAGTTCAGGGACAACTTCCGTTGTTACCATGTGCCTGAAGGACTGATGATATTAAGGAAAGATGAATTTCTAGCATTGAAGCAAGGTTCGCTATCTGTCAGTGAGTACAGGGACAAGTTTCTGCAGTTGTCACGTTATGCACCAGAAGATGTCAATATAGATGCTAAGAGGCAGTACCGCTTTCTGAGAGGTTTAGTTGATCCCCTTCACTATCAGCTGATGAACCACACTTTTCCCACCTTCCAGCATTTGATCGACAAAGCAATCATGACTGAAAGAAAGCGCCAGGAGATGGATGATATGAAATGCAAGATTGGTGGATATTAGGTCGGGAGTAGCAGCCATCCCCGCTACACAGGCAACCCACCTCAATAGTTTAAGCAAGGTCACCAGCACCAGCATCATCATCAGCACTAGCAGCAACAGCAACAGAGATAGTTCCCTCAGCATCAGCAGCAACAGTATCGTCAGAACAACCAACAAGGAGGAAATCCGTACCAGCACCAGAACAACCAGGCACCTTGCCTTCCTGCCCCAGCAACCAACCAGAACAACCAATCAGCTCCAATGCAAGGAGGAGGCTACGTATGTTTCCACTGTGGGGAACAAGTCCACTAGGAGCATCATTGCCCAAAAAAGGCAGCTCAGCAACAACCAGCTCCCAATGCCCTTGCCAGGCAGAATACATTGCAACAAGAAGGAAACAACTGTAACACCCCGTCCAATCCCTAGACCGGTTGTACTTACTCCTGGCAGCTCGCTAGGATCATATATTGTCCCCATAGACCAACACATGTCTTTTGTGCGCACTTTGTCCTCACTCATGCGCACCCGAGAAAACTTCCCGATCGGCCACACATCCCAAATTGCTACAAGCCAAGCACGCTTAACTTGGAGGTTCTTTCAAGCTAGGTTTCCGAAAAAGAAGACGCACCTTGTTGGTATGGATACTCTATTAATTCTATTAAGCCTTGGGCCAAGAAATCACCATCCCAGAGGCCAGGATATCACAATCCACCCCTTAGAAGACCGACGTCCTCGTCAATCAACCCCAATCTAGGAACCTCCCCTCTTAGCCATGTCTGTGTGTCTAGTGGCGTCATATGCCATGCCATGCGACCACTCTGGGCCCACTTGCGCCATGCACCATTTACCCGAACCCCCTAGCCCACACACACCCGTGAAACCTCGAGGGTCAGCTCTGATACCACTTGTAACACCCCATCCAATCCCTGGATCGGCGGTACTTACTCCTGGCAGCTCTCTAGGATCATATATTGTCACCACATACCAACGCGAGTCTTTTGTGCGCACTTTGTCCTCACTCATGCGCACCCGAGAAACTTCCTAGTCGGTCACCCATCCCAAATTGCTACAAGCCAAGCATGCTTGACTTGGAGGTTCTTTCGAGCTAGGCTTCCGAAAAAGAAGATGCACCTTGTTGGTAGGGATACTCTATTAATTCTATTAAGCCTTGGGCCAGGAAATCACCATCCCAGGGTCTAGGATATCACAACAACTGTGGGCAGCCTCATGCCCAGTATGGAAAGGTGAACCACCTGGAGGCCGACACAGTCCAGGAGACCCCAGGAGTAGCACTAGGTATGTTCTCAGTCGAGTATCATTCTGCAAATGTGTTATCTGATACTGGAGCAACACATTCTTTTGTGACCACATCATGGGTAGAATCACACAATATACCAGTAGCACCCATGTATCCAACTATGAGGGTTAGTTCAATTGGTGAGAGAACCCAAACAGATAGATTTTGCCCTAGTGCAAGAATTCAAATAGGGGGATAGAGTTCCCCGCTGATCTAATAGTAATGGGTACCTAGGATGTAACCATAGATGTCATCCTAGGGATGAATTGGCTAACCAAATATCAAGCAAGTCTTAGTTGTGATAAGAGGACTGTGAAGTTAGTATCCTTGTTAGGAGAGGAAGTGTTCGTGGAATTGGTCTTGTCTAGACCAAGGAAAGGAAGCTGTCACCAGATCACCGCCCATATTGAGGAAATCGAGCCATAAGAAGCTATCAACATAGTATCAGAATTCCCAGATGTGGTTTCCGAGGAGTTACCAAGCATGCCACCTGAAAGGAAAGATGAATTTGTCATAGAGCTTATACCTAGCACCGCCCCTATTTCCAAGAGAGCCTATCGAGTGTCCGGACTAGAATTGGTGGAACTCAAGAAGCAGATTGATGAATTGTTAGAGAAAAGCTACATCTGACCAAGTACCTCGCCTTGAGCAGCCCCAGTGTTATTGTAGAGAAGAAGGATGATACAAAAAGGATGTGCATTGATTACAGATCTTTGAATGAAGTCACTATCAAGAACAAGTATCCCCTGCCTAGGATTGAAGATTTGTTCGATCAGTTGAGAGGAGCTAGTGTGTTCTCGAAGATAGATATGAGGTCAGGTTACCATCAGCTTAGGATCCGGCCTTCAGACATACTGAAGACCGCATTGATCACCAAGTATGGAATATATGAGTTCACGGTCATGTCATTCGGTTTGATGAATGCGCCAGCTTATTTCATGTACTTGATGAACCGTGTGTTCATGGACTACCTCGACAGATTCGTAGTGGTGTTCATCAACGATATCCTCATATATTCCTAGAATGAGCAAGAGCATGAATAACACTTGAGGAAAGTACTGTAGAGGCTACGAGATTGTTAGTTGTACGCCAAGCTGAGCAAGTGCGAGTTCTGGATCAGCAAAGTTCTAATCTTAGGCCATATTATAAACCAAGATGGATTGGCTGTGGATCCAAAGAAGGTAGAAGCTATTCTGGACTAGAAAGCACCGAAAGATGTCTAAGGAATCAAGAGTTTCATTGGAATGGCTGGCTACTATCGGCTACTATAGGAATCAAGAGTTACTGGCAAAGAAGGTTGAGTTCAACTGGACCCCAACGTGCCAAGAGTCCTTTGAGATGTTGAAGAAGAAGTTGACAACAACACCGATATTGATTCTACCAGATGTTCACAAGCCATTCTCAGTGTATTGTGATGCTTCGTACACCGGACTATGATGCGTGTTAATGCAGGAAGGGAGAGTAGTCGCGTACTCGTCCCGATAGTTGAAGATTCATGAGAAAAATTACCGCACTCATGATCTAGAGTTAGCAGCAGTAGTTCATGCACTAAAGACCTGGAAGCACTATTTGTATGGGCAAAAGTGTGATATATACATGGACCACAAAAGTCTCAAGTACATGTTCACCCAGTCAGAGCTAAGCATGAGGCAGCGAAGATGGCTGGAGCTAATTTAAGACTATGAGTTGGAGATACATTACCACCTGGCAAAGCTAATGTGGTTGCAGATGCTTTGAGTAGAAAGAGCCAAGTCAACATGGTGGCCGCTCACCCGATGCCGTATGAGCTAGCAAAGGTATTCGACAGGCTGAGTCTCGAATTTCTAAACAACACTCAAGGAGTGACAATCGAGTTGGAACCCACTCTAGAGCAAGATATCAGGAAAGGCCAGAAAGATGATGAGAAGATCAACGAGATTCGACAGTTGATCATAGACAGAAAAGGCAAGGACTTCCGTGAAGACGCAGAAGGAGTGGTATGATTCAAGGATAGGCTGTGCGTTCCCGACATCAAATCGATCCGAGAACTGATTCTCAAGGAAGCTCACGAGAAAACATATTCCATACACCCTGGCAGCGAAAAGATGTACCAAGACCTGAAGAAAAGATTCTGGTTTTATGGAATGAAAAGGGAGATAGCAGAATATGTGGCTATATGCGACAGTTGTTCGAGGATCAAGGCGGAGCATCAGAGACTTGTAGGTTTGCTGCAGCCATTGCAGATTCCTCAGTGGAAATGGGATGAGATTGGGATGGACTTTATAGTTGGTCTGCCCCGCACTCGTGCTGGGTATGACTCCATGTGGGTAGTAGTGGACCATTTGACAAAGGCGGCCCATTTCATACCAGTTAAGACCACCTATAATAGTGCAGTGTTGGTAGAACTATATATGTCTCGAATTGTATGCTTGCATGGTGTCCCAAAAAAGATAGTATCAGACAGAGGTACCAAATTCACTTCTCACTTTTGGCAGCAGTTGCATGAAGCTTTGGACACACATTTTGTCACACCCGGTTTTGGAAGGTAAACCGAAAGCGAACCATGTACGTGCCAGGATCAGAAATTTACGTACACAATGATTACATAAATGACTCATCATATCACATTGCTTCAAATTACAATAAAGAGTAAGTAATACTACAGACTAGAGTCATTTACATAATATAAATCAAAGTGCACATAATAGAAACGTAGCCAACGTAAACGAACCCACCACAGGCAGCTGACTAGGGGAGGTCGCTAGCCTAATCCTCGAACTCATCGACGTCCTAGAACTCCTAGAGATCCGCCTCGACACCTTCTTCCCTTTCTTTACCTGAGCATAGATTGCATCAAAGGCAACCTGGTGTTTTGTGAAAGCAAGAGTGAGTACACATCAACGTACTCAGCAAATGTCCTGTTTGGCTGAGGTGGACTAGCTTTATGTGGAGTTAAGCTGAAAGCTGTTGCTTTTAGTTGGTCATGTATTTATTATTAGTAGAAGACAAGTTTTAGCAATAATCAATCCGTGAACCATTTCCTCTTCGAGGAACATCATCATCATCATCATCATCATCATCAAAGCCAAAACCATCATTAGAACCATTATATCTCAGATCACATGCATCTCTAATCAAAGGAGCTCCCAAGGCCGCTCATAACTATGAGCATAGCTGATATATCAGTTTCTAACCATCCATAGAGGTTGCACACTTTACCCATGAGCTGTGATTCCCTCTCTAGCCCAGGCTTGCAAGACCCTTGTTCACTCTCGAGGTGAATGACCAGGGATTCACTACGAAGCCTTTACAAAGATTCCCTGAGGTTGTAGCCGCCCATAGGTTTCCTAAATGTATCGCACTGCTCCCTAAGGGGCAAACCATCCTCAGTAGAGCGAGCCGCATACACACGAGCCCCATTGATGGCACTACAGCGAAGCAAACTATACCTTAGTTCCTCTAATTAATTAGCTAAGGGCGACCCATACCACCCTCATGGCTGCACTGTTTTCCCGGGTGGTCATCCAACGAACAAGTCCTTATGGAGAGGCACTCGAGAAACCGCCCGAGTCCCCTAAAGGATCACCAGTCCAACATCATAATCAAGATATCATCAACGTATCATAAATATTCTCATCATGTTCATTGATTAAAGTAAAGCAATAGCATAATACTAATCATAGTAAACAATTCCCAAAGGGTAAATAAGGACAGGAAAACAGAATACTAGTCAATCCTTAGGTTGTTCATGGTATGCGGGATAGTGAATTATAAAGTAAACGGGAAATAATGGGTCAGAGGACACTTGCCTTCACCAAATAGATGCTCAGGGTCTTCAACTTTGTAGAACTCGAAGAACCTGACCACTTGGTCGCCGAAGCTTGACCGTCGATTCCTCAAAGCTCGGAAATGATTCACGATCTAACCATAACGCGAAGCGAAGATGAACAGGCACAAGCAAACAAACATATATATTAAATAGATATTAAATACAATGTTTAAGTTGTTATAATCACATTACCATGTATTTACAAATGCATAATTAACATTATAGATTTGATTCGATTGAGTTGTTAAGTTAATGACCGACAACTAAATAGGAAATTACTTATTTAACATTAACGAGGTGGCAAAACAATTTTATTAAAGTGTGTGAATCATGACTCGCGCGAACAACACGATGATATGCTAGAATCGCTAACCGATACTGCATTCCCACTAAGAAAGTGTTAATTACAACATTTGCATCGACATAATCACATTAACGGGTATTTATAAGAGAGCAAGTTAGAGCATACCTAAATTAGAATGTTATTTTACTAACCATTGGACAAACAAATAATCAATTAATCAGCTAAATCCTGTGCTGCGACAAAATACTATTATTAACGTGTACTCGACATGATTACGAAGTTACCACAAATTAGAACTGGATCAAATGTATTTGCGATGCACACACATTGAATACGTACTAGTTCAAAGATCATCACGATGAGATCTCATGTGGCCACAATCATCCCCATCTCCCTCAACTACACAGCACCGGGGCCTCGGCCGGCCAAGCCTGGTGGCTGCTCACCCGCCGGCTGTCGAACTCGCGCTGGGGCGCCGAGGGCCATGCTGGCCGCCATGGCCGAGCCACGCTAGGCTGTCGCACGCAGGGGGAAGCAAGGGCGGCTGGCCGCGTCGCAGGCTGCCACGACCGTCGGGCCGCCTCGCTGGCTGCGCACGCTAGCTACCACGGCGGGTCATCGAGGTTGGCTGGCCGACCTCGCCGGTAAGAGTCGTGCCGGGGGGGTTTGCCTGCCAAGCAGTATGGCCGCGAGGAGAGGGAGAGAGACTACGCAGTGATGAAAACAAGCAGGGGCGGTTTTTGAGTTCTAGGGACCTATAACATGCATCGTGGGGAAGAGGTTAGAGAAGAGGGAGGGTGCTGAACGTGGCTTGGCGGCGGCTGTAGCGCTGGGCAAGCACGTGAGCGGCTGGTTTGCAACGCGCACGCGAAGTGGGCTAGGGGCGCGTGCTGGGTCGAGCGGCTGGGCTGCAGCGCGGTGCTGCCAAGTGGGCCGCGCGCGGGGCGCTGGTGGGGGGCACGACGGTGTGTGGCAGCTAGGCCTCGACTGAGCGCGTGGGGCGGCTGGGCAGGCGCTGGGCCGGTGCGCGTGCAATTTGCTGATCGGCTGGGCTGCCGCGGGTGAGGGGAAAGTGCGGGAGTGGGTCACGAGGCCGAGCTGGGCTGAGGGGAAGAGGAGCTGTGCCTTTCCCTTTTCTTTTATTTTCCTCTTCTTTACTTTATCTATTTCTTTCCAAACCCATGCATAACTAAAACTCAGTGTATGCACATCAAGTTCACTCACCAAATAAAATAAAATAAAAAATAGGTAAGTTCCAGCATGATGCAACAATCATAATCTCTCTTAGGGTTCTTTCCCACTAAGCTTGAAATTTATACAAAACAAACTAACTCTTCATTATTTAGAAAAAAAGAAGAAAAGCACGTAAAGGAGAGAGTAACACCTGAATTTGGTGGATATTAGAAAAGAAAATTTATACTCCCAAATTCAGGGTGTTACACATTTGAAGTTCAGTTCAGCTTATCACCCGCAAACAGATGGTAGACTGAGAGAACCAACCAGATCCTTGAAGATATGTTGAGAGCTTGTGCATTGCAAGACAAGTTAGGTTGGGACAAGAGGCTACCGTATGCAGAATTCTCTTACAACAACAGCTATCAAGCCAGTCTGAAGATGTCACCATTCCAAGCACTCTATGGGAGGAACTATAGGACTCTATTATGTTGGGACCAGCCTGGCGAAAGACAGGTGTTCGGTCCAGACATTTTTCTTGAAGCTGAAGACAACATCAGAATGGTTCGAGAGAATCTGAAGACAACACAGTCTATGCAGCGAAGCTATGTTGACAACAGAAGAAGGAAATTGAGTTTTGAAGTGGGAGATTATGTCTACTTGAAAGTGTCACCCATCAGAGGAATCAAAAGTTTCGGAGTCAAGGGCAAGCTAACACCTCGCTACATCGGACCGTACGAGATCCAAGCAAGACGCAGAGAAGTGGCATACCAACTCAGCTTCCCAGAAAGTCTGTCAGCCATGCATGAGATATTCCATGTGTCTCAGCTAAAGAAATGCTTGCGAGTTCTAGAAGAGCAATTGCCAACCGAGGATCTTAAAGTTCAAGATCTGACATACATTGAGAAGCCAACTCAGATTCTGGAGACAGTAGACCGGGTCACTCGAAGAAACACCATCATGATGTGCAAAGTCAAATGGGGCCATCACTCAGAGGAAGAAGCAACTTGGGAAAGAGAAGATGATCTGAAAGCCAAATACCCTGAACTCTTTGCTAGCCAACCCTGAATCTCGAGGGCGAGATTCTTTTTAAGGGGGATAGGTTTGTAACGCCCTGAATTTGGGGGTATAAAATTTCTTCTCTAAATGCCTACCAAATTCAGGTGTTACTCTTTGTCTCTCTCTAGTCTCTCTCTCCCTTTTTCTTTTTGAATAGGATTAGGTTAAATTAGTGAGGGATTAGTTAATTACTTTGTCAAAACTATGTGAGTCATGAATGGTTGCATCATGCTGAGCCGAAATTATTCTTTGATTTGATGCACATATTTGAATTATTTGAATTTGGGTTTGTGGTTGAATTTGAGTTCAGTTCACTAGAGAAAACAAAAAAACATTTAGAAAATCCCTAGAAAAAGGAAAAGCCACTTCCAGCCCAGTCGGCACTGTCTCTTCCCCGAGCTGGAAGACCGTTGCCGTTCACCATGTCCGCGCGCCCGTTCTGCCACCACTGTTGAGGCCTCGTCGTGCCCTTTGCCTCGGTGAGTCCCGCCTCAGTGTCCGCAACTCGGGACGCGCTTCAATTTACTCTCTCCCCCTCTGGTTCCCTCAGCCCGTGCTCAGCGTAGCTTTCCCCGCGCAGCCGGAGAGCCGCCGCCGTCGACCCAAAGCCCTCATCGTTGTAACACCCCTGGTGTTACTGCCACTAAAACTTGAGCATAACATCATAAGCATTGGCATATCATGTGTTTGTTACACTTAGAATGCATTCACTAGGCAAAAAGTTCAAACAAGTTATATTGATGTGACATTTCATGGGTAAAACCCTAGGATACAATACTTAACCATAGACTGGGCTTAAAAGAGTAACCAAAGTCTAACTAAGAGAAAACTTCAAAACATAGTTGTAATAATCATAAAATATCACCATGGATGGACTTAAGTAGCATCCAAACCCTAGAAGTGCCAAAAACCTTAAATAGACCCCTGGAAAACCGTGGACTGAAACCCTAAGGGGTTATCTGTAAAAGTGTGCACAATTTGGACCTAAGTGCAAAAAACATGGAAATAGGGTATCATAAGTCATATGGTTCACATATTTGGAGATTTGCAAATGAAACCATAAGTTTTGGGCTTATTTGCAAAAGGCCATTTTTGTGATCATATAGCTAAGTCTGAATTTCAGTGAATGGGACCAACATTAGAACCCTGTATTTTCCAAATTATGAGGAATTTGCCTAGGGTCAACACATCAAGTTTATAGAGCTATGTAAGGAGAACAATTTTGATTAAGTAACTAAGCACTAGTGCTGAATAGAAATTGAAGATAAATAAGTGTGAAGTTGTGATGTCAGAAGCCAGTTGGACAGTTCTGAACACTGGATTCAGAAAAGTATGGACACCAGTGGCATCGACCAAACTTGAGGTTCAAATTTGAGTTGGATTCAGTAGGAATTCGACTAGGGATGCTATAGCAAAGGTGAAGATGGTTTATAGATCTATAACTTTGATGCGGATGGGTGATGAGGTTGTCACATAGAATTTGGAGAACATCTGCCCTGATTTTGCTCTGTTAGTCATTCTGAAGATCAATTGCGATACTACAGTACCAAAATATCCCTGGTACAGAGCACCTCGCTGCCGGCACCGATCTGCACCGTGGTCTGGTTAAGCGCTCGGCGAGCATCTCCTCGCGACGATATTCTTGAATCGGGTAAGATCGCCGCGGTGGAGGGTAATTATTCCGGCCACCATGCGACCACTGATCCTTCCAGCCATGCCTGGTCACCGGCGCCGCTCCTCTCCGTTCATCCACGCCATCGCTGATTTGACCGCATTACTGTCGCGGCGGGACGTGGCAAACTCTTAGAAAAGGGCAACGCCCAACGTCGTCGTTGGTTGCCAGCAAAGTCCAGTGATGGTTATCACCATGGCCGTCGCGGTAGCTCACTGGGCCTATAAATTCACCGCGCTCTCACCCCCGTCATCCAAATAATCTTAGCACAGCTCTTCGTCCCTTAGTTGCGAAGCTAACGGCTCACTAGCCACCCTGTTCTGTCCACCACCCTCAAAGATCATTAGATTTCCCTGGAATCGGTCTCTTCCGCCGCCGTGTAGGACCCCTCCGTGTCCAGCACTCCTCAGGTTAGTACCTACCAAATTGCTTCCTGTTCTAGCTTGTCTTTGGCCTTCTATTGCTCTTGGAGCCGGCCAATTGAACTTTACCAAAGCCCACACTTCGGAACACCCAGTCGTCCCGTAGAACGCCGCCGCAGACACCCTCTCTGTCGACCCACTCTTCTATTCTTGCTTAGTCCAAATTCAAGCGTGTGCATAACCTCTGGTGAACCCGTGAAGCTTCCCCGAGCTTCAATTTTAGCATCCATGCCGTTAGTTGTTCAGAACGCGATCACCAGAGTTGTTTCGCCGCCGTGACCATGAAGGAGCTCCAATTAGGGTTGAATCCTTCAAATTAAGCGAGGGCTTTTGACCAAATAGGTTGGCACACCACGTTTTTGTACTTATTGCCTCTTGTTCGGGCCACCCTCGCCGTAGAATCGCGGCTCCGGTCTGGTGTTCGCCGCGGTTCCGCCATGGAGCCAGGATGGTAAAGAAACAGAACTGGAGGGGGCTTTTTGTAAGGTGTCGGTGACACAGGGAATAGCCCATTGGATGCTGTTCAAGTTATTTAAAACAATAAGGACCTTTTCGCAAGATCGGTAGCGCGGGCGCGCTTTCGCCAGCGTATGGGCCGACTCAGGCCAGTTTCAGCCCAATCCTGTAGCATCTTTTCCTTTTCCTTTTTCTTCTGGACTTAGAGAATTTCTAGAAACTTATAGAAAAAAGCTAAAAATACCAAACCAATTTTGCTAGGCTCGTAATTTTCTATAGTAATTAATAAAAATAGATTCATGATTTTTAGTTCCAATAGGGACTTTTTGGATATTTAAAATAGCCAAAATCCATACTTCTGGAATTTTAGAGAATAATTAATAATTCCAAAATTCACCAAACTTTTTAGATAAGCTTTAAATATTATTTAGAAGCCTTGGGTAAAATTTGGTATGATTTGAACCATGTTTGGTACTTAGAACCCAAAACCCTAGTCCCCTGCCCTATGAACTTCACTATAGACTCCAAAAACCCTAGTTTCCCGGAGGCTCGTGAAGGAAAGTTATATTCAAGACATTAGATAATAAACTTTTATTGTCTTTGCATTTTCATAAGCATTACATGGGCATTCATGATTATATATGACTATATCTAGAGATGAGGAGGAAATAGAAGTTGAAGAAGCGAGGATTACACCACCACCACCTGAAGAACCTCAGGCAGGAAACTGCTTTTACTTTGATATCTGTGGAGCAGAGCCAGACTCACCTATCACTCAAGGCAAGCCCCGGTGCATTTACCACCTCCTTGCTATTTTGAAATCTTTCTCACTTACTTGATGCATTAGGTGATAGGAGTTGTGTGCTAAACCAGTTGCTGCATTTCCTTCCTTGGATTTGATTACTTCTCCTTAAATCCCTGTTTTACAAAAAGGTTTTTCTTATGCTTAGCTTTGCTCTAGAGAAACAAAATGTTTTTTTAACAAAAGATGATGCTTCAAAGTGGGTGGGATGTTTCAAAAATAAAACTTGATGGTGGATCCATCATGGCCATGATGGGTTCAACATAGGAAAAGATGTACCTCTGCCAGGTACCAAACTTTGGGTTTGAAAAGATAAAGCTGAGACCGGGCGGGTGACTTGCACGAGAAGAGAGTCTCGGTCTAGTGTCTCCGTCTGAGTCGATTAAGGACCTTCTCGATGTAGGCTTGATGATCGAGGACCTTTTAACTGGTCACATGCCTCGTCATGGGTAAGCTTTGCCTCAGGCAGACTAATATCAGAATAAGATAACACGCAATGGGAGTGGAGAGATGGCGAGAGTAGCGTGTACCCTCCATGGCAAGAGGCTGAACGGTGGTGTATCTGTGCTCTCGGTTAGCGTGAACCTGATCTGGTCTTAAGAACCCCTGTGGCGAGTTGACATATGCAAGGGTTAAGTGCTACATATGTCGTGTGATTGGAGATCCTCAGCTGAGTATTAATCGATTCGGATCGCCGTTACTTCTCGGACATGAAGACTTGGTCACTGACCTACACGTAGCATTCCAGTGAATAAGAAGGGTTATTAAGAAACTGGCTAGTATAGGTCCAGTGAATGAACTAGGGTAGAAAGAACTCTAGAGGTAGGTAACTTTACTTAACCTGACAAGTAAAACTGGATTTCTAAGGATCCACTATTAGTAAGCATTTCTGCAAAGCAGAGTCTTTGACTATTGTTAAGACTTACCTTGACTCCCTTAAAAGCCAGCATATCCTTGAGAGTCTTTTATTTTGACGGGTAAGACTTGCGAAAGTACACTTCGTACTCAGGGCTTTCTCCCATGTTGTTTTAGGTGAAGAAGCAGCAAATTTTTGTTGCTTCTGTTCCAAGGTGGTGCCCAAAGAAGAAAATCAAGACTGAAGCTACGGGAGGAAGGGTCCTCCGTTAAGAAAAACTTTTTACTGTTTATCGGGAGGGGTTTTTGCCTCCCAGGTTATGTAATAATAATACTCAGCACTCTTATATTGTTCTGGTCTGTAATAAAACAACTCTTTCTTACTTTAATATAAAGTAAGTTATTGTAACTGCTTCCGCATTTTTGTACCTCCGATGTATTGTAATGTCTGCGTGACGGGTGAAACGCTCTTGGGCAAGATAAGGAATACAGATACCGAACTTGTCAAGTGATCAAGGGCACCTGCAGGGTTGTCTGAGGTCTGTTGGACAAGTACAACTGTAGGTGGGCGTAATAACTTGGAAGGTTCTGTCACAGCTGGTATCGAAGCGAAGCCCATCTCTACAGATGTTATGAGACATTTTCAAAAAGAATTTTCAAAGACTTATCTAGAAAATTTCTTTCCTTCTTACCTAACTACCTTCTGAAGTACTTATTTTAAAGACCAGATAGTAGAGTGCAATGTATAGAAGGTTGTGAATCAACTAAGGTTGATTCTGTAATTATGCATGCATCATGTTAAAAACTATACTAATAAGATTTTCCCCCTTATGGAGATATGCCGCCGCGCACAAGGAAAACCGCGCGCAAGTCTACCGGATCAATTGGCGTGCCTCGCCATCAACTAGCTCCAAGGCATGAGGACAGTAGTAGTGGTAGCAATGATCCAATCGGAGATCTGGAAGCTCAAGTAGAACAGCTTCGAACGGAGCTCCGTCACAGGAACGATGTATGGGGCGAGGATGGTCAGCGAATAAACGAGTTAAGAACTGACATCCGACACCTGCAAGACCAACTTGCTAAACGAAATTTAGCGCTCGATTGGGCTGTTAACTCACGCTCACTTGCTTGGGCCAAGGAAGCCAAAGCTCGAGCCCGTGTGGAGGAGCTTAGCACAGCCATGGACAACTTGCAGGTGTATTGTAATATGCTACATGAGGAAGTTCATGTATTGTATTTGCAACTGCACCCTAACGTACCTGTGGATCCTGTCGGAATGGGAGCCGGACCTTCTGGAACAGCAGGTGAAGCCCTTGGTGGGGAACTGGACCTTTTGAGGCCCCCTCCTTCAATGAATCTGGTGGATGAATGGTCCCCTACACCCGACAGTGAAGCTACCAAAAGTGATACCAGAGTAGTGTAGTTTAGGTAGGATAATGTATAATAGGTATTGTGGTCCTGTTGTAAATTCGAGTCTGTATCATTACCTTTTAAGTAATGTAAAATGGATGGTTTGCTTTGGCATATTATATTTTCCAAATGTTCTTTGCCTCAGATGCCGTCCAGGACTCGTGGACAAGATGGTGCGGGAACCTCCCATGGGAGGGAAGCTACTCCTAACCCGCCACCAGTACCCCCAACCTTGGCTGAGGCTTTCGCTGCCTTAGTCAATGCAACAGCCGATAACACCCGCTTTCTTCGGGAAATGGCGGGACAACAAATGCAACAGTAAGGCGGGCGAGCCTATCTGCAAGGACCCCGCGAAACTTCATATTTGGATTTCTCAGAAATGCGTCCCCCGCTATTTGTCAAGGCTGAAGATCCCCTTGAAGCAGATGAGTGGATCCGGGTTATCGAGCAAAAGTTTGGGCTTCTCCGATGCACGGAGACTCAAAAGCCCTTATTTGCGGCGCAACAGTTGCGAGGCCTGCCAGCACCTGGTGGGGAAATTATGTGGCTATTCAGCCGGCTGGCCATCAAGTTACCTGGGACGAATTCAAACTGGCATTTCGGGAGCACTATATTCCAGAAGGAGTGCTCCATATGAAACAAGAAGAATTTATGAAGCTCAAACAAGGTGGAGATACTGTCACACAGTATCTCAACAAGTTTAACCATTTGTCCCAGTATGCTATTGATTAGGTCAACACTGACCTAAAGAAGAAAAAATGTTTTATGAGGGGCCTTAATGATCGGCTGCAGCGGAAAATGGCCACCTGCCTCGATCTTTCTTACAGCAGGGATGTCAGCACGACACTGGCAGTTGAAGCCAAATATGCAGGCCCAGGAAAATCAAAGGGCCATGGAGGTGATAGGCCCAACCAGGGGCCTGAGAAGAGACAAAGGTTGATGATCCGACCTTTTAAACAGAACCGTTCTTCACCACGTCCACCCTCCTATCCCTTTAAACAACCTGTTTTTATCTGTCCTGCCACTGCCCCCACCTCAACAAATCAGCCGAGTGCCCCTGGTATTCATTTCCCCGCCCTCCCAAGCTCTTCAACAGGTTGCTTTAATTGTGGGAAGTCCGGACATTTTATTAAGGACTGCCCATATCCCAAGCAAAGCAGATCAAATAATCAGCAGAGTTCAGGGAGTTCCACCCAAGGCAAGGTAAACCCGGTGAATAATACAACGGGCAGAAATATGAAGAAAACTGGGTGGATTTATTATACGCAAGTGGCCACGACACCGGATGGAGAACCGGTCATGATGGGTACGTTTCTCGTGGCCAGTCACCCTACAGTTATTCTTTTTGATTCTGGTGCTTCACATACATTCATAAGCAAGAAGTTTGTGGAGCAACATTGCATTCCATACAATGAATCAAGGGAAGGGTTTATAATTCATTCGCCTGGGGACAAATATTCACTAAAGAAGTGGCTTTCCATGTGCCCGTAACACTGGCTGAATGGGACTTTCCCACAAACATGTTTGTTCTAAAAGGCCAAGATATAGACGTAATTCTGGGCATGAATTGGTTAGCCCAACACAAAGCAATCCTCAACACTGATCTGAGAACCATCAGGTTGAGCTATGGCCAGGAAGAGGTTCTCTTGTCCATTCCTGTAGCTATTCCAGCTAAACCATTTGGCAGAGTTTATGAAGCCATCATACCAAAGATCCAAGATATTCCGGTAGTATGTGAATTTCCGGACGTCTTTTCGGAAGATCTGCCTGGATTGCCTCCAGAAAGAGATGTACAATTTGTGATTGAGTTGAAGCCCGGTACGACTCCTATTTCTAGAAGGTCGTACCGAACGCCTCCGAATGAGTTGGTAGAACTCAAGACCCAATTACAAGATCTGCTAGAAAAGGGATTCATCCGACCAAGCTCACCACCTTGGGGTTGTCCAGCCATCTTTGTCAAAAAGAAGGACCAAACACTTCGGATGTGCGTGGATTATAGACCCCTTAATGAGGTCACAATCAAGAATAAGTACCCTCTTCCCCGGATTGACATCCTATTTGATCAGCTTACCGGAGCTCGGGTATTTTCCAAGATTGATTTCAGGTCGGGTTACCATTAGATTCGTATCCGACCCGAAGATATACCCAAGACCGCATTCACTACACGGTATGGATTATTTGAATATCTGGTTATGTCTTTCGGACTAACAAATGCTCCTGCCCACTTCACATGTCTTATGAACTCGGTATTCATGCCCGAGTTGGATAAATTCATGGTGGTGTTCATTGATGATATCTTGATATATTCCAAGAATGAAGAGGAGCATGCTCGGCATTTACGGATCGTGTTAACGCGCTTAAGGGAGCATCAACTATATGCTAAATTCAGTAAATGCGCATTTTGGCTGGAGGAGATCCGATTTTTGGGACACGTGTTGTCTGCTAACGGGATTGTGGTGGATCCCAGTAAAGTCAAGGATATTTTGGAGTGGAAACCCCCAACTACTGTACATCAAGTCCGAAGTTTCCTTGGACCGGCTGGTTATTACCGCCGATTTATTCCAGATTTTTCCAAGCTTCTGAAACCAATCACAAGTTTATTGAAGAATGATACTAAATTTAATTGGTCTTCAAGATGTAATGAAGCCTTTGAACAGCTGAAAGTATTATTGACCACTGCTCTGGTATTAGTTCAACCAGACATTGAAAAGCCCTTTGATGTGTATTGTGACGCATCAGGCAGTGGTCTAGGCTGTGTTCTAATGCAAGAAGGCCGAGTGGTAGCCTATGCTTCAAGGCAGTTGCGCCGGCATGAGGAGCATTATCCAACTCATGACCTGGAATTAGCTGATGTGGTTCATGCCCTGAAAATATGGCGTCATTATCTGCTGGAGAATATCTGTCATATTTATACAGATCATAAAAGCTTGAAGTACATCTTTACCTAGTCAGAGTTGAATATGGGGCAGAGGAGATGGCTTGAGCTGATTAAAGATTATGAACTGGAGATTCATTATCACCCAGGCAAGGCTAATGTAGTGGCAGATGTGTTAAGTCGCAAGGCTTTCTGTCATTGTCTTACAATGAAGACTTCTAACATTATGTTATGCCAAGAAATGGAGAAGTTGAACCTGGGAATGATTCAACATGGAACATCAAATCACTTAAAGCTTGAGTCGGTCCTCCTGCAAAGAATAATTGACGCACAAAGAAATGATGAGGGTATGAAACACATTCATGAGAAAATAGAGGCCGGTAAAGCCAACTGCTTCAGAAGAGATGATCAAGGTGTTGTATGGTTTAACAACCGCATAGTTGTGCCTAAGAATGATGAGATTCGCCATCAAATTTTAGATGAAGCACATCTTAATCGCTATTCTATTCATCCCAGAAGCACTAAGATGTATCATGATCTAAAACAACATTAATGGTGGACGAAGATGAAGATTGAAATTGCACGCTATGTGGCAAGATGTGACACTTGCAGACGTGTCAAAACCATACATATGAAGACTGTTGGTCCATTGCAATCTTTGCCTATCCCTACATGGAAATGGGAGGATATAAGCATGGACTTTATTGTGGGATTGCCCAGGACAGCAAAAGGGTATGATTCTATTTGGGTTATAATTGATCGGCTTACGAAGATTGCTCATTTTCTGCCAGTCAAGACATATTACCCGGTCCTCACTTATGCCCAGATGTATATTGCTCGCATCCTCAGTTTGCACGGTGTTCCGAAGACAATAGTGTCAGATCATGGACCTCAATTTGTATCCAAATTCCGGGAAGAACTTCACAAATCCTTGGGTACTAAATTGCTCCATAGTTCTATCATCCCCAAAGTAGCGGACAGACTGAGAGAGTAAATCAGATACTTGAAGATATGTTGCGAGCATGTGTTCTGGAATTCCCACAGAAATGGGATGACTGTTTACCATTAGCGGAGTTCTCATACAATAATAGCTATCAAGAGAGCATCAAAATGGCACCCTTTGAAGCTTTGTATGGGCGACGGTGTCGTACTGTGTTAAAATAGAAGAAAAGGTTCGACGAATAATTCATAATTTGAAAGAAGCCCAATCTCGCCAAAAGAGTTATGCAGACAAGCGACGTCAACCCCTGCACTTTCAAGTTGAAGATTATGTCTACCTGAAAGTTTCACCAATGAAGGGTGTATCACGTTTTGGGGGTAAAGGGGAAGCTTGCACCATGGTACATTAGCCCTTTCCCTATCCTTGAAAGATATGGACCAGTGGTATACCGACTCCAGTTACCCGAAACCTTGTCTGCAGTGCATAATGTGTTCCACGTGTCTCAATTGAAGAAGTGTCTTCAGGTTCCTGATCGAACCATTGAAGTAACGGATGTTGCCTTAGAACCAGACTTGACATATTCAGAACATCATATTCGAGTCTTGGATCAAAGGGACAGAATTACCCGAAGGAGAACTCTCATGTTTTACAAGATATAGTGGAACCAACACACGAAAGATGAAGCTACTTGGGAAACTCAAGACTTTTTAGACAAGAATTTCCCAGGCTTTTTAGCTTTGTGTAAATTGTAAGATGTGTACGCTTGTTGTAATAGAGGAATGAACCCCATACCACCCCTGCCTTGTACCAAAAATAAGGAAATAAAAATATGACACGTTTCCTTTTCCATACTAGCTCTAGGATTTTTAATCTCGGGACGAGATTCTTTTATGGGGGGAAGGATGTAACACCCCTGGTGTTACTGCCACTAAAACTTGAGCATAACATCATAAGCATTGGCATATCATGTGTTTGTTACACTTAGAATGCATTCACTAGGCAAAAAGTTCAAACAAGTTATATTGATGTGACATTTCATGGGTAAAACCCTAGGATACAGTACTTAACCCTAGACTGGGCTTAAAAGAGTAACCAAAGTCTAACTAAGAGAAAACTTCAAAACTTAGTTGTAATAATCATAAAATATCACCATGGATGGACTTAAGTAGCATCCAAACCCTAGAAGTGCCAAAAACCTTAAATAGACCCCTGGAAAACCCTAGACTGAAACCCTAAGGGGTTATCTATAAAAGTGTGCACATTTTGGACCTAAGTGCAAAAATCTTGGAAATAGGGTATCTTAAGTCATATGGTTCACATATTTGGAGATTTGCAAATGAAACCATAAGTTTTGGGCTTATTTGCAAAAAGGCCATTTTTGTGATCATATAGCTAAGTCTGAATTTCAGTGAATGGGACCAACTTTAGAACCCTGTATTTTCCAAATTATGAGGAATTTGCCTAGGGTCAACACATCAAGTTTATAGAGCTATGTAAGGAGAACAATTTTGATTAGTAACTAAGCACTGGTGCTGAATAGAAATTGAAGATAAATAAGTGTGAAGTTGTGCTGTCAGAAGCCAGTTGGACAGTTCTGAACACTGGATTTAGAAAAGTATGGACACCAGTGGCATCGACCAATCTTGAGGTTCAAATTTGAGTTGGATTCAGTAGGAATTCGACTAGGGATGCTATAGCAAAGGTGAAGATGGTTTATAGATCTATAACTTTGATGCGGATGGGTGATGAGGTTGTCACATAGAATTTAGAGAACATCTGCCCTGATTTTGCTCTGTCAGTCGTTCTGAAGATCAATTGTGATACTACAGTACCAAAATATCCCTGGTACAGAGCACCTCGCCGCCGGCATCGATCCACACCGTGATTTGCACCGTGGTCTGGTTAAGCGCTCGGCGAGCATCTCCTCGCGACGATATTCTTGAATCGGGTAAGATCACCGCGGTGGAGGGTAATTATTCTGGCCACCACGCGGCCACTGATCCTTCCGGCCGTGCCTGGTCACCGGCGCCGCTCCTCTCCGTTCATCCACGCCATCGCCGTTTTGACCGCATTACTGTCGCGGCGGGACGTGGCAAACTCTTAGAAAAGGGCAGCGCCCGACGTTGTCGTTGGTCGCCAGCAAAGTTCGGTGATGGTTATCACCATGGCCGTCGCTGTAGCTCACTGGGCCTATAAATTCACCACGCTCTCACCCCCATCATCCAAATCAATTGAGAACAACTCTTCGTCCCTTAGTTGCGAAGCTAACAGCTAACTAGCCACCCTGTTCTGTCCACCACCTTCAAAGATCATCGGATTTCCTCGGAATCGGTCTCTTCCACAACCATGAAGGACCCCTCCGTGGCCAGCACTCCTCGGGTTAGTACCTACCAAATTGCTTCCTGTTCTAGCTTGTCTTTGGCCTTCTATTGCTCTCGGAGCCGGCCAATTGAACTTTACCAAAGCCCACACCCCGGAACACCCAGTCGTCCCGTAGAACGCCGTCGCAGACACCCTCTCTGTCGACCCGCTCTTCTATTCTTGCTTAGTCCAAATTCAAGCGTGTGCATAACCTCTGGTGAACCCGTGAAGCTTCCCCGAGCTTCAATTTTAGCATCCATGCCATTAGTTGTTCGGAACGCGATCACCAGAATTGTTTCGCCGCCGGGACCATGAACGAGATCCAATTAGGGTTGAATCCTTCAAATTAAGCGAGGGCTTTTGACCAAATAGGTTGGCACACCACGTTTTTGTACTTATTGCCTCTTGTTCGGGCCACCCTCGCCGTAGAATCGCGGCTCCGGTCTGGTGTTCGCGCGCGGTTCCGCCATGGACCTAGGATGGTAAAGAAACAGAACTGGAGGGGGCTTTTTGTAAGGTGTCGGTGACACAGAGAATAGCCCATTGGATGCTGTTCAAGTTATTTAAAACAATAAGGACCTTTTCGCAAGATCGGCAGCGCGGGCTCGCTTTCGCCAGCATATGGGCCAACTCAGGCCAGTTTCAGCCCAATCCTGTAGCATCTTTTCCTTTTCCTTTTTCTTCTGGACTTAGAGAATTCCTAGAAAATTATATAAAAATGCTAAAAATACCAAACCATTTTTGCTAGGCTCCTAATTTTCTATAGTAAATAATAAAAATAGATTCATGATTTTTAGTTCCAATAGGGAATTTTGGGATATTTAAAATAGCCAAAATCCATACTTCTGGAATTTTAGAGAATAATAATAATTCCAAAATTCACCAAACTTTTTAGATAAGCTTTAAATATTATTTAGAAGCCTTGGGTAAAATTTGGTATGATTTGAACCATGTTTGGTACTTAGATCCCAAAACCCTAGTCCCCTGCCCTATGAACTTCACTATAGACTCCAAAAACCCTAGTTTCCTAGAGGCTAGTGAAGGAAAGTTATATTCAAGACATTAGATAATAAAATTTTATTTTCTTTGCATTTTCATAAGCATTACATGAGCATTCATGATTATATAGGACTATATCTAGAGAAAGAGGAGGAAATAGAAGTTGAAGAAGCGAGAAATACACCACCACCACCTGAAGAACCTCACGCAGGAAACTGCTTTTACTTTGATATCTGTGGAGCAGAGCCTGACTCACCTATCACTCAAGGCAAGCCCCGGTGCATTTATGTCACACCCGGTTTTAGAAGGCAAACCGAATGCGAACCATGTACGTGCCAGAATCAGTTATTCACGTACACAGCAGTTACATAACATGGACATCATCACACAGTGCTCAAAATAGTATTAAAAAGGGAAATAATAGTCGATTACATCATACATCTGAGACGTCCATATTGTTCTTACAATAAATCAAAGTGCGGAAAAGAAACGTAGATAAACGCGGCCTTCACAGGCAGCCGACTGGGTTTGCCGCTAACCCACGCCTAGAACTCGTCATAGTCTTGGAACTCCTGAAGGTCTCCTTCCACAGCTTCATCTTCTCCTGAGCAGTGGTTGCAATGCTGACAACCTGGGGATGGGGGGGGTTTGGTGTGTAGAGCAAGGGTGAGTACACATCAACATACTCAGCAAGTATCCTGTTTGGCTGTAGTGGACTAGCTTTATGTGGGGATAAGTCAAGCAGTTGCTTTTAGTTGGTCAGATTATTATTTACTAATAGAAGGCCAGGTTTTAGCATTAACCCAAGTTATTAGCCCGATGTACCCTTTCCAAACGGAAAGAATACCACTTACCAGCACCATAGTCATCACCAGAACCATCGATCTCATAGCCACCTGTACCATAATGCCTCTGATCAAGTACCACTAATCACTGGAGCTCCCTTGGCCGCTCATAACCGCGAGCACGGCTGATATATCAATTTTCAAACACTCTGCAGAGGTTGTGCACTTTACCCACAAGCCGTGATTCCCTTGCTGCCCGGAGAGAGCTACTCCCCATTGACCACTACCTAGGTGGCCTAGCAGGGCATCACTACGTAGCCTTTACAAAGATTCCCCGGGGCTGTAGCCACCCGTTAGGTTTCCTAAATGCACCACACTCCTCCCCAAGGGGCGAACCCAAACTTGGCAGAGCGAGCCGCATACACCGAGCCCCATTGACGGCACGACGGCGAAGTGAACTACACCCCGGATCCTCTAATTATTCAGCTAAGGGCATCCCATTCCACCCTCATGGTTGCATTATTTTCCCGGGCGGTCATCCATAGAACAGGTCCTTACGGAGAGGCACTCGAGAAACCGCTCGAGCCCCCTTGAAGACCACAAGTATAACATCATCATAAGAGAGGGGAAAACAGCGTATCATAGATAATCTCATCATGTTCATTGATTAGAGTTAAGCAATAGCATAAAGCTAAGCAATAATAATCCAACTCAAATAGGTAAACAAGGACATGGATAACAAAGCTAGTCAATCCTTAGGCATAAATGTGTAAAGCGGGAGGTGAATTAAAGAATGAATAGGATAGAGATAGGTCAAGGGACACTTGCCTCCACCAACCGACTGCTGCTCAGGGGCTTCTCCTGCGAGTTCCTCGGGCTCTTCAACCGGATCGTTCTCTATGCGATTGCAAGCATACATACATCCATCCATTCAAATTAGGGAACAAACAGTACACCAAACAAGAGAACAAAGGAAGTAAATATGCATAGAATATCACATACGATAATGAACTTACCATGGTTAGAAAGAAATGAGAAAATGTCTCGCGAGAGTTAAAGCATATGCCCGAGACGCACTACTGGTAAACTAATGACTAAACGTCGCGTGCTCTAGTTCCAATTGGTTCTAACAAAAGAATTAGCTACATGCACTAATGTAAACGTGACCACTTTTAGTAGATTATCATTGAATGAGATAGATGATTAGCTATACAAATTAACTAACGTAACCAATTTCCAAATTGAGACTCCTATCTTATTAATATAAACAGGTGATTAGCGCACATAGGACACGGGCGGGGGGGGGGGGGGGGGGGGGGGTAGACGGGGCGTCTAGGGGTAGACGGGGCACGACGGGTCGTGCCAAGGCACGCGCACTACGTGAGCACGCGCGGGAGGCCGCACGCACACGCCACGAACTAGCCGTGCGCACGTCGGGGCCGAGTGCTAGCCGAGCTCAAAGCTGCACGCTAAAGGCACGCTGGGCCGAGCTCGAGGCCACGCTGGGGCCGTCACGACGCGAGCAAGGCACGGCGGGGCGAGCGGGCAAGCGCGCCGGGGCAAGCGAGCACAGGTGAGCGAGGACGCGGCTGGGCGAGGTTGGGCGCGGGGGCGGGCGGAGCTCGCCGGAGCGGGGACGGGCGCGAGCCCTGGGCGGCGCGCCGGCCGAGCGGGGCCGAGCGAGCGCGGGGAGGGCGGCCGGGGGCGGGGCCGAGCACTGCTCGCCGGGGGAGGCGCGGGTCGCCGGGGCGGCCATGGAGCCGGGCCGAGCGGGCGCGGGGAGGGCGGCCGGGGCCGGGCGCGGCGGGGCGCGGCCGCGGCGGGGCGGGCTCGCCGGAGCGAGGCCGGGCGAGGGCGGGGAAGGGGCGGGCTCGCCGGAGCGACCGAGGGCGGGGCGGACGGGGGCGGGGCTCGCCGGAGCGACCGAGGGCGGGGCGGACGGGCCCGCCGGGGGGCGGCCGAGCCGGGGCCGAGCGGCGCGGGGAGGGCGAGCGCGGCCGGGCGCGGGGC
This sequence comes from Zea mays, assembly GCF_902167145.1. NCBI lineage: Eukaryota > Viridiplantae > Streptophyta > Magnoliopsida > Poales > Poaceae > Zea > Zea mays. The sequence goes on from NC_050102.1 coordinate 45,673,896, forward strand.
TCGCCGGAGCGACTGAGGGGGCAGCCGAGCCGAGCGGCCGGGGGCGGGGCCGAGCGGTGCGAGGCGGCCGAGGCCGGGGGCTGCCGGGCCAGGCTCGCCGGAGAGCGGCGCGGGGAGGGCGGGCGCCGGGGCGGCCGAGCTGAGCGGCCGGGCGGGCGAGGTGGGGGCCGGGGCCGAGCTCGCCGGGGCGGCCGAGCTCGCCGGGGCCGGGCTCGACGGGGCGCGGGGAGGGCACCGGAGGGAGGGGAGGGAGGAGGGAGGGGGAGGGAGGAGGGAGGGCCTCACCGGAGGGGAGGACGGCGGCGGCGGCGCGAGGGAGGGGCGGCGGCGGCTAGGGTTAGGGTTAGGGTTAGGGTGAGGGAGAGAGAGAGAGAGGGATGACGGGCGGGGCCCGCGAGGAGAATTTTTGGAAAAAAGAAAAGGGGAGGGGGGCGGTTGGGCCGGCTGGGCCCAAAGGGGGGGGCGCGCGGCTGGGCCGCTAGGCCGGCCCACGGCGGGGGAGGGCGGCTGGGCCGCCGCGGGGCCCACGCGGGAAAGGGGTGCGGCTGGGCCAAAAGGGGAGAAGGGGGGAGAGAGAAAAAGAAAAGGCTTTTCTTTTTCTAATTTCCTCAATTTCTTATATGCCTAATTCTCCACTTCACTCAACCACAAACAAAAGGGTGCATAATCCTGCATGATGCAACAAACAAAAATAGTTCTAGGTTTTGCTTACACAAGATGTCGAGCTAATTCTCGCTATAACTTTTGAAAAATAACAAGGCTTAGCGAGAAGAAAAGGGAAAAAGGAAAGAGTAACGCCTGAATTTGGTGAGAGAAAAGAAGAAAAAATTCTACCCCCAAATTCAGGGCGTTACAAACCTATCCCCCTTAAAAGAATCTCGCCCTCAAGATTCAGGGTTGGCTAGCAAAGAGCTCAGGGTATTTAGCCATCAGATCGTCTTCACGCTCCTAGGTTGCTTCTTCCTCAGAGTGGTGATTCCATCTGACCTTGCACATTCTGATGGTCTTCCTTCGGGTGACTCTATCTACAACCTCAAGGATCTGCACTGGCTTCTCAACGTAGGTCAAGTCCTCCTGGACTTCGAGACCTTCCACTGACAACTGCTCTTCTGGCACACGCAAGCATTTCTTCAACTGAGACACATGAAAAACATCATGCACTGCGGACAGATTCTCTGGCAGGCTGAGGTGATAGGCCACTTCTCCACGCCTTGAGAGAATTTGGTACGGACCAATGCAGCGGGGTGCTAGCTTGCCTTTGACTCCGAACCTTCTGACTCCTCTGATCGGTGACACTTTCAGATAGATGAAGTCTCCGACTTCAAAACTCAGCTCTCTTCTTCTTGTGTCTCCATAGCTTCGCTGCCTCGATTGCGCTATCTTCAGATTTTCTCGAACCATCCTGATGTTCTCTTCGGCTTCAAGCAAAATGTCTGGCCCAAACACCTACTTTTCTCCAGGCTGATCCCATTGCAACGGAGTTCTACAACTCCTTCCATAGAGCGCCTGAAATGGTGACATCTTCAAACTAGCCTGGTAACTGTTGTTATAGGAAAACTCCGCATAAGGCAATCTCTTGTCCCATCCGGACTGATCTTGCAACGCACAGGCTCTCAGCATATCTTCAAGAATTTGATTGGTTCTTTCGGTTTGTCCATCTTTCTGCGGATGATATGCTGAACTGAAATTCAGATGTGTGCCCAAGGCTTCATGCAACTGCTGCCAGAAATGAGAGGTGAACTGCGTTCCTCGGTCTGACACTATCTTCTTTGGCACACCATGAAGACAAACGATCCGAGACATATACAACTCTGCCAATATTGCACTACTATAGTTGGTCTTGACAGGTATGAAGTGGGCCGACTTGGTCAAACGGTCCACTATTACCCAAATGGAATCGTAGCCGGCTCGAGTGCGAGGCAATCCGACTATGAAATCCATACCGATTTCATCCCATTTCCACTGAGGGATCTGCAACGGTTGCAACAATCCAGCAGGTCTCTGGTGCTCTGCCTTAATTCTTCGGCAACTATCGCACATAGCTACATGCTCTGCGATTTCCCTCTTCATTCCGTACCACCAGAATTTCTTCTTCAGATCCTGATACATCTTCTCACTGCCAGGGTGAATCGAATAGGCTGTCTCATGAGCTTCCTTGAGAATCAACTCCCGAATAGACTGGACATTAGGAACACACAAGCGGTCTTTGAACCATATCACACCTTCTGCATCTTCCCAAAAATCTTTGCCTCTGCCATCTAGAATCAATCGTCGGATCTCACTGATCTTCTCATCATTCTTCTGCGCTTCTTTGATTTCGCGCTCCAAGGTAGGTTCCAACTCGACTGTGACTCCTCGTGAATTGTTCAGAAACCCGAGACTCAACCTGTCAAACTCTTTGGCCAACTCATAAGGCATCGGACGAGCGACCATCAGATTGACTTGACTCTTCCTGCTCAAAGCATCTGCCACTACATTCGCTTTGCCTAGGTGGTAATGAATCTCCAACTCATAGTCTTTGATCAGCTCTAACCATCTTCGCTGCCTCATATTCAACTCTGACTGAGTGAATATGTACTTCAGACTCTTGTGGTCTGTGTAAACATCACATTTCTGTCCATACAGGTAGTGCCTCCATGTCTTCAGTGCGTGAACCACTGCTGCCAACTCTAAGTCATGGATTGGGTAATTCTTCTCATGAACCTTCAACTGTCGGGACGAGTAAGCCACAACTCTTCCCTCTTGCATCAACACGCATCCCAAACCTGTGTAACAAGCATCACAATACACCGAGAAGGGCTTGTGCACATCAAGCAAGACTAGGACAGGCGCTGTTGTCAACTTCTCTTTCAGCGCTTCAAAGGCCTCTTGGCATTTCTGGGTCCACTTGAACTCAACCTTGTTGCCTAGCAACGTTGTCATTGGTTTCGCAATCTTCGAAAACCCTTCAATGAATCGCCGATAATATCCGGCCATTCCAATGAAACTCTTGATTCCTCGAGCATCTGTTGGCGCTTTCCAGTTCAGAATGTCTGCCACTTTCTTCGGATCCACAGCCAATCCTTCTTTATTGATTATGTGACCCAAGAACAGGAATTCATTGATCCAGAATTCACATTTGCTCAACTTTGCATACAACTGGTGCTCCCGCAATCTCCGCAATACCATCCTCAAATGATCTGCGTGCTCTTCTTCGCTTTGAGAATAAACCAGAATGTCATCAATGAATACCACCACAAACTTATCAAGGTAATTCATGAATACACTGTTCATCAAGTTCATGAAGAACGCTGGTGCATTGGTCAAACTAAAAGACATCACTGTGAACTCATACAAACCATACTTGGTAATGAATGCCGTCTTCGGAATGTCCGAAGGTCGGATCCTGAGCTGATGATAACCTGACCTCAGATCAATCTTGGAGAACACACTGGCTCCTCTCAACTGGTAGAACAGATCTTATATTCTAGGCAAAGGGTATTTGTTCTTGATGGTGACCTCATTCAGAGCTCGATAATCGATGCACATCCTCTTGGTGCCATCTTTCTTCTCCACGAACAAGACAGGAGCGGCCCAAGGCGAGGTGCTTGGCCGGATGTAACCTTTCTCTGATAGCTCATCAATCTGCTCCTTAAGTTCAACCAACTCTGGTCCAGATATTCTGTAAGCCCTCTTAAAGATAGGGGCGGTTCCAGGAAGAAGTTCTATGGCAAACTCAACTTTCCGCTCTGGTGGCATACCCGGTAAGTCCTTTGGAAACACATCTGGGAACTCAGACACAACCTTGATACTCTCAATTGGGTCTGCTTCACTGCTATCGACAGCCATCTGGTAACAACTTCCTTTCTTTGGCTCAGGCGGGACTAACTCGGTCACCACTTCCTCTCCTAGTGGAGACACCAACTTGATTGTCCTCTTATCACAACTGATAACTGCCTGATACTTATCTAGCCAATTCATCCCTAGGATGACATCTATTCCCTGAGTACCCATTACTATGAGGTTGGCGGGAAACACTATCCCCTTTATTTCCACACTTACATTCAAACAAATGCTATCAGCTCGAATTCTACCACCGGCTGAGTCAATTTGAATGGGGGTTGACATGGTAGTAATTTGAAGATTATGTGCTTCTACCCATGATGCAGTAATGAAAGAATGTGTTGCTCCAGTATCAAATAACACTTCTGCAATATGGGAGTCGACTGGGAACATACCTACTATCATGCCGGGGGTCTCCTGAACTGCTTCAGCCTCCAAGTGGTTCAGTCTTCCATGATTATAACGCGGCTGAGAGCGGTTGCCTGCTCCAGGCTGAGACACGTTCTGCTTTGCTGGGGCATTGGGGCCTGACTGCTGCTGGGCTGCCTTCTTCGGACATTGCATCACCCAGTGGCCTTGCTCTCCATAGTGGAAACATGCTCTGTTTCCAACCTGAGCTGGTGCTGCCTGATTGTTCTGCTGGGCTGCTGGGACAGGAAGGCGGGGTGCCTGCTGATTCTGCCTCTGAAACTGACCTCCTGACTGATTGCTCTGACGATTCTGATACTGGTGCTGAGGATACTGCCTTTGGAACTGCTGATGCTACTGAGGTGGACGCTGGTTCTGCCTAAACTACTGAGGTTGATTGCCTGAGAAACGAGGACGGTTGCTGCTTCCAGGCTGGGGTCCACTGATCTTGCGCATACGATCCTCCATCTCCTTACGCTTCCTCTCTGTCATGATTGCTCTATCAATCAGGTGCTAGAATGTCGGGAAGGTGTGATTCATCAGTTGGTACTGCAGAGGGTCAACCAAGCCTATCAGGAAACGGTACTGTCGCTTGGCGTCGGTGTTGACATCTTTAGGAGCATAGCGAGACAACTGCAGAAACCTATCCCGGTACTCACTGACAGACAATGGCCCTTGCTTGAGGGCCAGTAACTCCTCCTTCTTCACTGTCATCAGACCTGCAGGAACATGGTACTGACGAAAGCTTCCTCTGAACTCTTCCCAGGTGATGGTGTCGGGGTGGGCATGGGTGGCGAGGTAAGACTCCCACCATGACTGAGCTGCTCCTCTCAACAGACGAGGACCATACAGGACTTTCTCCCTATCATCGCACTGAGCGGTGTGCAACTCCCGCTCCACAGTGCGCAGCTAGTCTTCAGCATCCATGGGGTCAGAAGAGTGAGCAAACGTTGGTGGATGACCTCTCATGAACTCAGCACGCTTGTCTCTGGGCATCTGAGGCATCTGAGGCTGAGGTGGGGCCTGCTGCTGTTGTTGTTGCTGCTGCTGAATGGCGGCCAAAGTCTGACCGATGGCTTGGACTGCCTGAGTCTGCATCAGAAACATCTGCTTGATAGACATCGGGGGCGGGGGCGGCAGGTGCTGTTGCTGGGGTACCTCTTCCTGTTGAGCGGCTCACTCCTCCTGAGCACGCCTTCCTCCTCTGCGCCTGTTCTCTGACATCTGCAGCATGCAACCACACATCAAAACTGGTCTTGCAAATCTTGCAGCATAAGAAGAGAGTATAGAATTCTCCACAACACTGAACAAATGAACATCTTCACTGATCTCGACACAGACCAACACAGCTTCTCAGATAAAGAGGAAAGTGGAATAAAAGGCTTCCCAACTAGCTAACTCCTTTAACATATAACAGGTAAACCAAAATGCAGGGGATACCCACACTCTGGTGACAGTCATTACAAAGATCCAAACCAAACATAGTTCATCATGACAAACATAAATGCACAGGATATAGCAAACTACCCTGTCTAACTAAGACTAGCTAAGAGCGAGACTAACGCTAAGACTGTAGCTTCTACGTATATATTTTGTATTAATTACAAGATCCAACTCTAACGATCTATGGTTCAAGATTTATCTTGGTCTTGCAGTCGGGATTGCCATAAGGCTGGCGTCCACGCCGACGTGAGCGGTACGGGTGCTGAGTCCCGACGGGAGCGGGGGAACCATCATCCAGGTGACGACGTTCCGCGCGCTCAGCCCTCAGCAGGGCGGTCTCAGCACGAGTCCTACTCAGCTCGTCTAGCGCATAGTCCAGCTCCGTGTTTAGCACGGCGGCTAGGTCGACTGTGCTGCTCAACCTAGGATTGTCCTCACCGACATGTGAAACAATCACACCTCCTGTGCTGCCAGATGGACGGCGAGGGTAATACTTTAGGTCGAGACCGTCAGCTACCTCACCGAGAACCGAGCAGTAGTGCGAAAGCGCACGCCGTGCAGCATCTTGCATGGCCGCCTCAGCTGAGTCCCGCTCAGAGATGGAATAGTGCTCTGAGCAGACCTCAGCACCCTGGAGACTGTTCTCCGGACGGCGCACCAAGCAGGTCGCCTCCCAGTGGTCCGGGTAGACCCCGCGACTATGCTGGTAGACCACACAGCGATACTCGATGGACCAAGTACGCCGGTTAAGTGCCCGACGTAGCAGGGTGTCGAGCGCGTCGTGGAAGTGACACCCGCGAGCAGCGTCGCGAGTGATGGGTCGAGCAACCCATCCTTCGGGCTCCTGGTCAGCAGAAAAGTCGGTGTCGTGGCTCGAGCTGTCGATGCCACCTCCGTCGTCTGGGTCTCCTCCAGCAGCTACTCCAGAGGCTGGGGCGCCCAGTGGTGGTGCAGGGGGCGCCTCCAGGGGAAGCACAGGGGAGCAGCTCCTCACAGACTCTATCTCCTGCTGAAGCGAGAAGGCAGAGCCCTGCTGCTCCTGTCGTCGACGTTCCTGCTCCTCATGCAGGCGGTGGTGCAGTCTCTCCAAGTGGCTGGACTGTCCGGCCACGGGACGGCGAAGCGGACGCTCAGCAAGGCGGGAGGGTAAGAAGGGGATGACAGACTTTCGTGCAATGTGTCTAAGTCGAGCCATCTACAAAAGACACCGCAAGCAAAAGAGTGAGAACATAATTAATATGACCAGCAAGTAATGAACCATAAGTAAATGAAGGATTAGAATAAAACACAATTTTCAGCAAGGTATAATATATAGTAGAACATAGGTTTGGTCGGTATGACAAACTTTTGAAGGGATATCAAAGTCAAGGCAGGGACAGAGGTCTATAATCCTTAGAACGACCATTCTATTCTAGGTTAGCGAACCTACAGTCAGCACGGCTCTGATACCACTTATGTCACACCCGGTTTTAGAAGGCAAACCGAATGCGAACCATGTACGTGCCAGGATCAGTTATTCACGTACACAACAGTTACATAACATGGACATCATCACACAGTGCTCAAAATAGTATTAAAAAGGGAAATAATAGTCGATTACATCATACGTCTGAGACGTCCATATAGTTTTTACAATAAATCAAAGTGCGGAAAAGAAACGTAGATAAACGCGGCCTTCACATGCAGCCGACTGGGGGTTGCCGCTAACCCACGCCTAGAACTCGTCGTAGTCTTGGAACTCCTGAAGGTCTCCTTCCATAGCTTCATCTTCTCCTGAGCAGTGGTTGCAATGCTGACAACCTGGGGATGGGGGGGTTTGGTGTGTAGAGCAAGGGTGAGTACACATCAACATACTCAGCAAGTATCCTGTTTGGCTGTAGTGGACTAGCTTTATGTGGGGATAAGTCAAGCAGTTGCTTTTAGTTGGTCAGATTATTATTTACTCATAGAAGGCCAGGTTTTAACATTAACCCAAGTTATTAGCCCGATGTACCCTTTCCAAACGGAAAGAATACCACTTACCAGCACCATAGTCATAACCAGAACCATCGATCTCATAGCCACCTGTACCATAATGCCTCTGATCAAGTACCACTAATCACTGGAGCTCCCTTGGCCGCTCATAACCGCGAGCACGGCTGATATATCAGTTTTCAAACACTCTGCAGAGGTTGTGCACTTTACCCACAAGCCGTGATTCCCTTTCTGCCCGGAGAGAGCTACTCCCCATTGACCACTACCTAGGTGGCCTAGCAGGGCATCACTACGTAGCCTTTACAAAGATTCCCCGGGGCTGTAGCCACCCGTTAGGTTTCCTAAATGCACCGCACTCCTCCCCAAGGGGCGAACCCAAACTTGGCAGAGCGAGCCGCATACACCGAGCCCCATTGACGGCACGACGGCTAAGTGAACTACACCCCGGATCCTCTAATTATTCAGCTAAGGGCATCCCATTCCACCCTCATGGTTGCACTGTTTTCCCGGGCGGTCATCCATAGAACAGGTCCTTACGGAGAGGCACTCGAAAAACCGCTCGAGCCCCCTTGAAGACCACAAGTATAACATCATCATAAGAGAGGGGAAAACAGCGTATCATAGATAATCTCATCATGTTCATTGATTAGAGTTAAGCAATAGCATAAAGCTAAGCAATAATAATCCAACTCAAATAGGTAAACAAGGACATGGATAACAAAGCTAGTCAATCCTTAGGCATAAATGTGTAAAGCGGGAGGTGAATTAAAGAATGAATAGGACAGAGATAGGTCAAGGGACACTTGCCTCCACCAACCGACTGCTGCTCAGGGGCTTCTCCTGCGAGTTCCTCGGGCTCTTCAACCGGATCGTTCTCTATGCGATTGCAAGCATACATACATCCATCCATTCAAATTAGGGAACAAACAGTACACCATACAAGAGAACAAATGAAGTAAATATGCATAGAATAGCACATACGATAATGAACTTACCATGGTTAGAAAGAAATGAGAAAAGGTCTCGCGAGAGTTAAAGCTTATGCCCGAGACGCACTACGGGTAAACAAATGACTAAACGTCGTGTGCTCTAGTTCCAATTGGTTCTAACAAAAGAATTAGCTACATGCACTAATGTAAACGTGACCACTTTTAGTAGATTATCATGGAATGAGATAGATGATTAGCTATACAAATTAACTAACGTAACCAATTTCCAAATTGAGACTCCTATCTTATTAATATAAACACGTGATTAGCGCACATAGGACACGGGGGGGGGGGGGGGGGGGGGTAGACGGGGCGTCTGGGGGTAGACGGAGCACGACGGGTCGTGCCAAGGCACGTGCACTACGCGAGCACGCGCGCGAGGCCGCACGCACACGCCACGAACTAGCCGTGCGTACGTCGGGGCCGAGCGCTAGCCGAGCTCAAAGCTGCGCGCTAAAGGCACGCTGGGCCGAGCTCGAGGCCACGCCGGGGCCGTCACGACGCGAGCAAGGCACGGCGGGGCAAGTGGGCAAGCACGCCGGGGAAGCGAGCACGGGTGAGCGAGGACGTGGTCGGGCGACGACACAGCCGGGCGAGGCCGGGCGCGGGGGCGGGCGGAGCTCGCCGGAGCGGGGACGGGCGCGAGCCCGGGGCGGCGCGCCGGCCAAGCGGGGCCGAGCGAGCGCGGGGAGGGCTGCCGGGGGCGGGGCCGAGCACGGCTCGCCGGGGGCGGCCGGGCACGGGGCGGCGCGGGTCACCGGGGCGGCCATGGAGCCGGGCCGAGCGGGCGCGGGGAGGGCGGCCGGGGCCGGGTGGGCGCGGGACGAGGCCGAGCGCGGCGGGGCGGGGCGGGCTCGCCGGAGGGAGGCCGGGCGAGGGCGGGGAAGGGGCGAGGAAGGGGCGGGCTCGCCGGAGCGGCCGAGGGCGGGGCGGACGGGGGCGGGGCTCGCCGGAGCGGCCGAGGGCGGGGCGGACGGGCCCGCCGGGGGGCGGCCGAGCCGGGGCCGAGCGGCGCGGGGCTCGCCGGAGCGGCCGAGGGGGCGGCCGAGCCGAGCGGCCGGGCGGGCGAGGTCGGGGCCGGGGCCGAGCTCGCCGGGGCGGCCGAGCTCGCCCAGGCGGCCGAGCTCGCCGGGCCGGGCGCGACGGGGCGCGGGGAGGGCGCCGGAGGGAGGGGAGGGAGGAGGGAGGGCCTCACCGGAGGGGAGGACGGCGGCGGCTGCGCCGGGGAGGGGCGGCGGCGGCGCGGGGGAGGGGCGGCGGCGGCTAGGGTTAGGGTTAGGGTTAGGGTGAGGGAGAGAGAGAGGGATGACGGACGGGGCCCGCGAGGAGAATTTTTGGAAAAAAGAAAAGGGGAGGGGCGGTTGGGCCGGCTAGGCCCAAAGGGGGGGAGGGGGCGCGCGGCTGGGCCGCCAGGCCGGCCCACGGTGGGGCAGGGCGGCTAGGCCGCCGCGGGGCCCACGCAGGAAAGGGGGGGCGGCTGGGCCGCATGGGCCAAGGGGAAGGGGGCGGCTGGGCCAAAAGGGGAGAAGGGGGAGAGAGAAAAAGAAAAGGCTTTTCTTTTTCTAATTTCCTCAATTTCTTATATGCCTAATTCTCCACTTCACTCAACCACAAACAAAAGGGTGCATAATCCGGCATGATGCAACAAACAAAAATAGTTCTAGGTTTTGCTTACACAAGATGTCGAGCCAATTCTCGCTATAACTTTTGAAAAATAACAAGGCTTAGCGAGTAGAAAAGGGAAAAAGGAAAGAGTAACGCCTGAATTTGGTGAGAGAAAAGAAGAAAAAATTCTACCCCAAATTCAGGGCGTTACAATTTACCACCTCCTTGATATTTTGAAATCTTTCTCACTTACTTGATGCATTAGGTGATAGGAGTTGTGTGCTAAACCAGTTGCTGCATTTCCTTCCTTGGATTTGATTACTTCTCCTTAAATCCCTATTTTACAAAAAGGTTTTTCTTATGCTTAGCTTTGCTCTAGAAAAACAAAATGTTTTGTTTTAACAAAAGATGATGCTTCAAAGTGGGTGGGATGTTTCAAAAATAAAACTTGATGGTGGATCCATCATGGCCATGATGGGTTCAACATCGGAAAAGATGTACCTCTGCCAGGTACCAAACTTTGGGTTTGAAAAGATAAAGCTGAGACCGGGTGGGTGACTTGCACGAGAAGAGAGTCTCGGTGTAGTGTATCCGTCTGAGTCGATTAAGGACCTTCTCGATGTCGGCTTGATGATCAAGGACCTTTTAACTGGTCACATGCCTCGTCATGGGTAAGCTTTGCCTCGGGCAGACTAATACCAGAATAAGATAACACGCAATGAGAGTGGAGAGATGGCGAGAGTAGCGTGTACCGTCCGTGGCAAGAGGCTGGACGGTGGTGTATCTGTGCTCTCGGTTGGCGTGAACCTGATCTGGTCTTAATAACCCGGTGGCGAGTTGACATATGCAAGGGTTAAGTGCTACATATGTCGTGTGATTGGAGATCCTCAGCTGAGTATTAATCGATTTGGATCGCCGTTACTTCTCGGACATGAAGACTTGGTCACTAACCTACACGTAGCATTCCAGTGAATAAGAAGGGTTATTAAGAAACTGGCTAGTATAGGTCCAGTGAATGAACTAGGGTAGAAAGAACTCTAGAGGCAGGTAACTTTACTTAACCTGACAAGTAAAACTAGATTTTTAAGGATCCACTATTAGTAAGCATTTCTGCAAAACAGAGTCTTTGACTATTGATAAGACTTACCTTGACTCCCTTAAAAGCCAGCATATCCTTGAGAGTCTTTTATTTTGACGGGTAAGACTTGCGAAAGTACACTTCGTACTCAGGGCTTTGTCCCATGTTGTTTTAGGTGAAGAAGCAGCAAATTTTTGTTGCATCTGTTCCAAGGTGGTGCCCAAAGAAGAAAATCAAGACTGAAGCTGCGGGAGGAAGGGTCCTCTGTTAAGAAAAACTTTTTACTGTTTATCAGGAGGGGTTATTGCCTCCCAGTGTTGGAGACTTGTTCTCAAGTACTATGAATTAAGAACAAGGCAACATAAAGTGTTAAATTTTAACGTCCTTCGTCCACGAAACATTATTCCCTTAAGGATAATGAGCCTTGGACGAAGGTTGATGAGAGTAAAATTACGAAGCTTAAATCTTTGTAATAAGATTTCAATAGACATCGCAAGACGATATGAAATAAAAGGTACAAAAAAGGTAAATATTTCATAGACGAATTGCATTATATTTGCTTAATATATTTAATCATTGAATACCATGATACCTCTGCCTTGGCAAAAGATTGAATTCCAGAATGCGCGATTGCAGTTACTAGAATGCGTGAACAGTAACGGAATACTGTTCACTATTTATAGGCACAGGACGTAGCCTGTGAGGAATTACAAATATGCCCCTTATAAAAGCTTACAACATTGACTCAGATCTTTATGGACTAAAAGGTCATTCTATCTTTAAGTCGGTTTGTAATGCCGAAGCTTTACGAAGAGGAACCTTCGGCTATCTTATGTAAACAGCTTCAGCCGAGGACCACTTCTTTCTATAAGACCTTCGGCGACGAAGCACAGTCCCAACAGTAGCCCCTTTCGCGGTGCTAGATCGTTTTTCGTAACGAGCTTGGTCCGTGAAAAAGTCTCTTAAGCTTCGGAGCACCGAAGGTCTAAAAAACACCTTCCCTGAGCTCGTTGCCGAGAAACGATTCGATTTCCCAGCACGTAGCGGTCCCACCTTGCAGAGTTACTGTTTGTCCCTGCGGTCCACCGCGCAGCGAGTGCAAGCGGGTGCCCGCCTGGTGTAAAAAATCTGGCGCCTCGCCTTCTTACCTGCAACACTATATAAACAGACGAGTAGGTGTGAAGTTACCACAGCATTCATTGCTATTTGCACTGTTTTCCTGCCAAAATTTTTAACCATCGCCGAAGCTTGTCTGTCGGATTTTAACGAAACTCCAGTTTGAAACCTGCTTCGGAGAAAGAAAGTGTTAAATTTCCACAAGTTCACAATTAAATGGCCAGAGTACGTTCTACCGCCAGGGTTGAACGTGAGGGGGACGAAACTGAAGCTTCGGAGACTGTTCCCATCTCCGAAGCTATGCAACGATCCGGGCTAGTGACTTCGGAGAAGATCCCTCATGATGATGCAGAACAAGCAGAACAGGTAATCGCTGAAGCAGAGGAAGAGGAAATTGAGGAAACTGACTCTGAAGATTATTATCGCATTGCCATGCCAAGCAAGCCGAGCCACTTGGACTTCGGGAAATCTTCTGTTTCGAAGGCTGATCTGTCCAAAATGGTAGAATCGGGCTTTTTTACTGAAAATCAGAAGAAGCTCTTGCGCTTCGGGGGAGAAGAGACTACCCCAAAGCCGGAGAAAGATGAAATTGTTATTTTCAAAAGCTTTTTAAAGGCTGGACTAAGGTTCCCTCTACATGGGATTATTGCAGAGGTGTTGAAGAGGTTCGGCATCTATTTTCATCAGCTGACCCCTAATGCTATTGTTAGGCTTATTGTTTATATCTGGGCACTCCGAAGTCAAGCAGTGGAACCATTTGCTGACAGCTTTTGCCGGGTTCACGAGTTGCATTATCAGACAAAGGCTAGAAAGGATGGGCTGCACGATAATTTTGGTTGTTACAACTTCGCCTATCGGAAAACTACAAAATTTCCGGTAATTAGCTACCGAAGCAAGTGGGCAGCAGGCTGGAAATCAGAGTGGTTCTACGTCAAAGTTGATGACGACAAGGAAAAGCTTGTGCAAAGCCCGCTAGAACTAATCTTCGGAGAAACCCGACCTCGCTGCAACATGACACCCGAAGGTCCAACACAACAAGCAATAAGTGAATTCAGAATTATTGCAGAGCATATCAGCACAAGGGACCTGGTTCAAGAGTTTTTAGCATTCAAAGTTTTTCCTAGTTTGAGAAAGTGGGAAATGCTGAAGCTACAGGGGGAAAAGAAAGAAGGTGAACTTGTACGTTTACCCTACTATTTCAAATTTGAGAAGTACTTTAAAGCACCCTGCCAGGAGTGGCTAGATTCAATTGAGGTAATGTGCAATGAAATACTTGGGAATTATTCCAAGAAAGAAGATCAATTGATGACCGCTGCCTTCGGCACCCGTCCGAAGCGTAGACTAAATCGAGTGTTGGACGCCTTAGGCTTTGATTACCCTGATTATGAAAATCTGAACAAAGGTGCCGGGGGCCAAAAAAGAAAAAGGATAACTGAGGCCATGAATGAAGAAAAAGAACCATTAAAGAAGAAAATTCCGAAGAAGAGGAAAATTTCCTCTCCGAAGCAACAAATATCCGAAGCAGAAGAAACCCCCGCATCACCTTCTGCTGCCATCGTTGAGGAAATTCTGAAGGTAATGACTGAATCTTTACCTGCGAAGCTAAGTCCACTGGGCTCTCAACTGACAAAGTTTTTTCAGAAGGACAAGGAGCCCGAAAAATTGAAGAAAATAATCAAGGCAAAGAAACAAAGAATTATTACCGTGACAGAGGTAATTGACAAGACGCCGCCAAGAGCTTCAGCCCAGAAAACACCAACGGCTGCAGAGAAGACAGATATTGAAATTGCACCTTCGGAGGCCGCAGCTGCCGAAACTGCTTCAGCTGAAGATTTGAACCTGGAGAGCACAATTGAACATATTGACCAAATACTGCTAGACATGGCTGCAGAAGAAGCTACTACCGCCGCCGAAGAGGCCGTGACCGCAGCGTCGGGGAAAGGAAAAGAAATTGCTGATGAAGCTTCGAAAGACGAAGCTTTCATGTTCCAGAATTTAATTGGAGAAAAACTGTCAAAAGCTGAAAGAGAAGAACTTAGAGAATATGCAAAATCCTGCGGATACAAGCCTGGGGCACTCCTCTTCGGAGGCGTTGATGATGAAAAACTAGATTGCATTCGAGATCAGACGGGCGCAAAAATTATCGGTACTCTGTCAAAGAGTATCGGCTTCCCGAAGCTAGAAACAGACATCAGCCGCTACCGACGACAACATGTCGTTGGTAGTTTATTTTATTCCAACTTCAAGGTGAACTACTTGTCCCTTGACTTTATTGTTTCTAATAATAAAAACATGTTTGACGAAGATCGTTTTCATGCAGAGTATGCTGTTGAGCAAAGCCTTGCAAATGCAGCAAGATTTTGAAGATAAAAAGCACGAAGTTATAATTGAAAATTTGGAAAACAGAATAAAGGAGCAATCGGATGCTATTGAGAAAAAGAATTTTGAGCTCCAGGCAGCCGAAGGTTCATTGGCGGAAGCTGAAGCAAAAATAGCAGAACTGAACACGAAGCTTCTCCGCCAGTCTGAGCAGTTCGAGCGAGAAAGGCTAGAGCTTAATACAAAACTTGAAGCCGAAGCTCAACAAAATTCAGAATTGAGAAAACTATTGACAAGTCTTCAAGAAAAATGCTTGGAATTTAGCAACAAATGCATTCAACGATTAAGAAAGATTTTTTACTCAGTTGGAGCTAGTAGTGAAAAATTCACCCCCTCAGCTGAAGATCTACCGAAAACCTTCGAACATATTGAGGGGGAGATTGACGAGCTCGACGAAGTCATAGCTGGGCATGGTGACTTCTGTGCCTGGGTGGCTTCTCGAGGCACTGCTGCGGCTTTCCTGAAGGCTGGCTGCGAGCATGGAAGGATTGTGAATAGGCCAAATTTCACTTTGTCGCCATCAATCCTGGACGACATTCCTGATCTTGCCCGAAGTATCTCGAATAGATTTATAAAAATGATATGGACAAAAGGTGGGCGAGAAAAGGCAGGAGACGAAGCTCGTAGCCACCTTGAACCAGTAAGAAACCATACCTTGTGCTTACCTTTTCTTGTAAGCTCGATTTTGACTTACAACGATCTTATTCATGTAGGATGACGAAGCTGAAGTCGAAGGTCAAAAATGATGCCGAAGCCGCCGAAGCCGAAGCTCCTTGGGGATTAGATAGTAGACTGTAAACAATGCTTGAGAAACTTTTGAGAGCTTTTGTAAATGTAACTTTTGTAAATGTAATCAATGCCGAAGGTCTTTAATGAATTCTGTTCATACCTTATTATATATCCTTACCCTCCCATTGCTGTATAGGAAATGCTTTGATGTGGACGGAATTTTTCTTTTTTGAGCCGTCGGCGAAAAAACACCTTCCCTTCTTTTCGTACGCAGCGAAGCATAGAGAACAACATTTTCCCTTTTTTCCGAAGCTCTCTTTTTTGTGCACGAAACACTTTCTTCCCCTTCTTTTTCCTCTTTTTGCTGAAGCAACCATTTATGCCATGAAGATGACTATCCTACTTATGCCTAGATGAATGTTTATGAATGCAAATGTTATGATGTAATGTGATGTGCAAATGCATGGCCAAACACGTATCCGAAGTCATATTCATAACCATTTTAAGAACAATCACACCTGAGCTCTGCATTCCCTTAGGAACGACTTTGGAGCTTCTTCGCCTTTACTTTTGGCGGAATCAGCGTTGACTTTTCGCTGTAAGCTCTGCATTCCCTTAGGAACGACTTTGGAGCTTCTTCGCCTTTACTTTTGGCGGAATCAGCGTTGACTTTTCGCTGTAAGCTCTGCATTCCCTTAGGAACGACTTTGGAGCTTCTTCGCCTTTACTTTTTGGCACTCGATGGTGCGTTCTCAGCTTTTACATTTACATTTTTTGGGGGATTTTGCTCTTATAGAACTAAAAAAGAAAATTACACGTGATGGCCCTATTAAAAACCTTTCTCCCCCTTCGGAAAGGAAAAGGGTGCCATGAAAAGAAAAAATAAAAAATATGAAAAATTACATCGAATTATACATAATATCGTCGAAGCTCATCCGCATTCCAAGATCTAGGAATGTCGTTGCCGTCCATATCCTTCAATCTGTATGAACCGGGTCTTGACGAAGATGCTACTAAGAAAGGTCCATCCCATTTCAATTGTAACTTGCCCACTGTTTCTGGGTTGGCCACTCTCCGAAGCACCAAGTGTCCTGGCTCAATATTCTTTAGTCGAACCTTTCTATCTCGCCATTTAATTGTTTCGGCTTGATATTTGTTGATGTTTTCCACGGCTTGCAACCTGATCCCTTCTAAAGCATCTTTTTCCACAGAATAATCAGCTTCGGAAACTGATGCTGCCGAAGCTATTACCCTTATAGATCCGGTTTTAGCTTCTTCTGGAGTTATTGCTTCGTCACCAAATAATAACTTGAATGGGGTAAAACCGGTAGACCTTGATGTTGTTGTATTATGGCTCCACACCACTTTGGTTAACTGATCTGGCCACTTTCCCCTTGGTTGATTGAAAATTGACTTCATTATTCCTGTCATTATAATACCATTGGCTCTTTCAACAAGTCCATTTGACTCCGGATGTCTGACTGATGCAAAATGGATCTTTGTACCGATTTGATCACAGAAATCCCTAAAAGCTTCGGAGTCAAACTGTGTTCCATTATCCACAGTGATAGCCTTTGGTACCCCGAAACGACAAACAATGTTCTGCCAGAAAAACTTTTGGACGGTGGCCGAAGTTATTGTAGCTAAAGGCTTTGCCTCAATCCACTTAGAAAAATATTCCACCGCCACTACGACATATCTTAGGTTGCCTTGAGCCGGTGGTAACGGACCTAACAAGTCAAGGCCCCACCTTTGCAACGGCCAAATGGGTTGTATGAGTTGTGTTAAGGACGAAGGTTGTTTTTGCTCTCGTGCACATTTCTGACAACCTTCGCACTTTTGAACTAACTCCGCTGCATCCGAAGCCGCCTTCGGCCAATAAAATCCTTGGCGGAAAATTTTTCCAAGCAATGGCCTGGATCCAATGTGAGATCCGCAGAGGCCTGCATGTATTTCTTTCATCAACTCAATACCTTCGGTTCTGGATAAACATTTGAGTAGCGGAGCACAAACTCCATGCTTGTACAATTCTCCTTCTATCATGACATATGGACGAGCCCTTGCCTCTATCCTCCTGTTATAAGCTTCGTCATCTGAAAGGAATTTTCCCTGAAGATAGGAAATGATCTCAGTTCTCCAATCCTCGCTATAAACAGGAGATATGTTGAGAACTGCTCTTTCAAGAAGTTCTACCGAAGGAGCCTTTATTGTTTCAAAGAATACATCCGAAGGTAAGGGCAGCCCCTGTGCTGCTGACTTAGCTAGCAAATCAGCATGTTCATTTTGTCCTCTAGGGATATTTTTGACAGAAAACCCTTCGAAGGAAGCTTCAACTCTTCGAACCATATCCAGATATTTTTCAAGCTTCGGATCCTTAGCCTTGCAACTCTTGTCAACATGACCCGAAACAATCTGGGAATCAGTTTTAAGTATGGCCTTTCTTATTCCCATTGCTTTTAACTTCCGAAGACCTAAAAGCAAGGCTTCGTACTCGGCAATGTTATTTGTGCAACTAAAGTCAAGCTTTGCCGCATAACAAGTTTTAACCTTGGAAGGTGAAACCAGCACAGCAGCCGCTCCTGCTCCGAAGGTTCCCCAAGATCCATCGCAAAACACTGTCCATGCTTCGGCATCTTTATTTGTTTCTTCCTCCTGAGCCCCTGGCGTCCAGTCAGCAATGAAATCTGCTAATGCCTGAGACTGAATCGAAGATCTATGAACATATTCAATACAGAATTCGTTGAGTTCTGCAGCCCATTTTCCAATCCTTCCAGTAGCTTATCTATTTCTCATAATGTCCTTCAACGGCTGTGAAGAGGGAACAACAATATTATATGCTTGAAAGTAATGCCGAAGCTTCCTGGATGCCATCAAAACAGCATACAACACCTTCTCCAGTTCTATGTAATTTTTCTTTGATATACTAAGAACTTCAGATATAAAATACACTGGAACCTGCTTTTTAACCTGGCCATCAAGCTTCTCCTGGACAAGCGCTGCACTTACCGCTGAGTGCGAAGCTGCCACATATAATAACAAAGGAGCCCCTGGCATTGGTGGAGTCAATGTTGTTAGATCTATTAAATACTGCTTCAGCTCTTCGAAGGCCTTCTGCTGGATTGGTCCCCATTGAAAGACTTCGGCTGACTTCAGCACTTCGAAGAATGGTAAGTTTCTCTCTGCTGATCTGGATATGAATCTATTGAGAGATGCCAATCTTCCTGTCAATCTTTGAGCCCCTTTTTTTGTAGTTGGTGGCTCCATCCGAAGTATAGCTTCGATTTTACTTGGATTAGCTTCGATTCCCTTTGTTGAAACCAAACATCCAAGAAATTTCCCCTTCTTCACCCCAAAAACACATTTTTCTGGATTCAATTTTAAGCCAGCTTGTCTGAATTTGGCGAAGGTCTCCTGCAAATCAGCAATATGATTCTCCTGTTTCGTGCTTTTTACAATGATGTCATCAACATAAGTTAGCACATTTCTGCCTATCTGAGATTGGAGAACCTTCGCAGTCATTCTGCTAAAACTTCCTCCAGCGTTTTTGAGCCCCTCAGGCATCCGAAGATAGCAATACGTGCCACTTGGAGTTATGAAGCTAGTCTTCGGCTCATCGTCCTTCTTCATCCAGATTTGATGATAGCCTGAATAGCAGTCTAACAAACTCATGAGCTCTGAAGAGGCTGCTGCATCAACTAAAGAATCTATCCTAGGCAATGGGAATTCATCCTTCGGACAAGCCTTGTTCAGATCTGTAAAATCGATACACATTCGCCACTTGCCATTGGCCTTTTTTACCATAACAGTATTGGCTAGCCACTCTGGATACTTTACTTCTCTGATAACTCCTGCGCTGAGGAGTCTTTTGACTTCATTACGAGCACCTTCGGCCTTATCATCTGACATTTTCCGAAGCCTTTGCTTTCTGGGTCTGAAGGATGGATTGACATTGAGCGAATGCTCAATAACGTCCCTATTAACTCCGCAGAGATCATTGGCTGACCATGCAAAAACATCTTTGTTGTTGAACAAGAACCTTAGCAAGGTTTTCTCTTGTGCTTCGGATAACTGAGAGCCCAACAGCACCTTCTGTTCTGCTACATCCTCACATAAGAGCATGGG
The DNA here is from genome assembly GCF_902167145.1 of Zea mays. Lineage (NCBI taxonomy): Eukaryota > Viridiplantae > Streptophyta > Magnoliopsida > Poales > Poaceae > Zea > Zea mays. Next base: position 45,693,561 of record NC_050102.1, read on the forward strand.
CTTCGGCTGATCTGCTGAAGCTGCTTTCTCCCTTCTGAATTTGTATTGTTCGCAAGCTTCAGCTCCATCTATGTTATGGATTGCTTTTGAATCAGTCCAGCTTCCTTCGGCCCTTCTGGCAGCTTCCTGGCTTCCATGAATAGCGATGGGTCCCTGATCCGAAGGTATCTTCATGCAAAGATAAGCAGGGTGAAGGATTGCTTCGAAGGCATTGAGGGTACCACGACCAATAATTGCATTATAAGGGTATTCCATGTCAACAATGTCAAACACAATTTGCTCAGTTCTAGTGTTATTGATGAATCCGAAGGTCACTGACATGGTGATCTTTCCCAGTGCTACAATCTGTCTCCCTCCGAGGATGTGTAGCATCATGAATCTTATCTTCTGGCTCTTGCATTTGCCTGAAGGCCTTAGCAAATATGATGTCAGCTGCACTGCCTGTGTCAACCAAGACATTGTGAACCAGAAATCCTTTGATAACACAAGAGATAACCATGGCATCGTTGTGTGGGTAATCTTTGAGCTGAAGGTCCTCTTGGGAGAAGGTAATAGGAATGTGAGACCATCTTGACTTGATGAAGGGTCCTTGCACCCCAACATGTTGTACCCTTCTCTGTGCTTCCTTCTTTTGTTTCTTATTAGCTGGCTCTGAGGACGAACCACCTGTAATTGGGAGCACCAGCTTCGGGTCCGAAGCAGCTCCAGCTTGATTGTTGAACGAAGCCATCAGCTCAAGAAGTGGAAGTGAGTTCACCGGAGGTGGGCGCCAATGTTGGAGACTTGTTCTCAAGTACTATGAATTAAGAACAAGGCAACATAAAGTGTTAAATTTTAACGTCCTTCGTCCACGAAACATTATTCCCTTAAGGATAATGAGCCTTGGACGAAGGTTGATGAGAGTAAAATTACGAAGCTTAAATCTTTGTAATAAGATTTCAATAGACATCGCAAGACGATATGAAATAAAAGGTACAAAAAAGGTAAATATTTCATAGACGAATTGCATTATATTTGCTTAATATATTTAATCATTGAATACCATGATACCTCTGCCTTGGCAAAAGATTGAATTCCAGAATGCGCGATTGCAGTTACTAGAATGCGTGAACAGTAACGGAATACTGTTCACTATTTATAGGCACAGGACGCAGCCTGTGAGGAATTACAAATATGCCCCTTATAAAAGCTTACAACATTGACTCAGATCTTTATGGACTAAAAGGTCATTCTATCTTTAAGTCGGTTTGTAATGCCGAAGCTTTACGAAGAGGAACCTTCGGCTATCTTATGTAAACAGCTTCAGCCGAGGACCACTTCTTTTTATAAGACCTTCGGCGACGAAGCACAGTCCCAACAGTAGCCCCTTTCGCGGTGCTAGATCGTTTTTCGTAACGAGCTTGGTCCGTGAAAAAGTCTCTTAAGCTTCGGAGCACCGAAGGTCTAAAAAACACCTTCCCTTATATTGTTCTGGTCTGTAATAAAACAACTCTTTCTTACTTTAATATAAAGTAAGTTATTGTAACTGCTTCCGCATTTTTCGTACCTCCGATGTAATGTAATGTCTGCGTGACGGGTGAAACGCTCTTGGGCAAGGTAAGTGTCGGGGACCATAATTAGGGGTACCCTCAAGACTCCTAATTCTCAGCTGGTAACCCCCATCAGCATAAAGCTGCAAAGGCCTGATGGGTGCGATTAAGTCAGGGATCAGTCCATTCGAGTGACTCGATCATGCCTCGCCCGAGCCTAGCCTCGGACAAGGGCAGCCGACCCTGGAGGATTTCCGTCTCGCCCGAGGCCCTCCTCCAACGGCGGACATATCTCCTGCTCGCCCGAGGCCCTGCCTTCGCTAAGAAGCAACCCTGACTAAATCGCCGCACCGACCGACCAAATCGCAGGAGCATTTAACGCAAAGGTGGCCTGAAACCTTTATCCTGACGCGCGCCCCCCGGCAGAGCCGAAGTGACTGCCGTCACTTCGCCGCTCCACTGACCGGCCTGACAGAGGGACAGCACCGCCTGCGCCACTCCGACTGCAGTGCCACTTGACAGAGTGAAACTGACAGGCAGCCAGGCCCTGCCAAAGGCACCATAGGAAGCTCCGCTCCACCCAGGGCTCGGACTCGGGCTAAGCCCCGGAAGACCGCGAACTCCGCTCCGCCCGACCCAGGGCTCGGACTCGGGCTAAGCCCCGGAAGACGGCGAACTCCGCTCCGCCCGACCTAGGGCTCGGACTCGGGCTAAGACCCGGAAGACGGCGAACTCCGCTCCGCCCGACCCAGGGCTCGGACTCGGGCTAAGTCCCGGAAGACGGCGAACTCCGCTCCGCCCGACCCAGGGCTCAGACTCGGGCTAAGTCCCGGAAGACGGCGAACTCCGCTCCGCCCGACCCACGGCTCGGACTCGGGCTAAGTCCCGGAAGACGGCGAACTCCGCTCCGCCCGACCAGGGGCTCGGACTCGGGCTCAGCCCCAGAAGACGACGAACTCCGCTTCGCCCGACCCTAGGGCTCGGACTCCGCCCTGGCCTCTGCTGACGACCTCCGCCTCGCCCGACCCAGGGGCTCGGACTCGGCCTCGGCCACGGAAGACAGACTCGACCTCGGCTTCGGAGGAGCCTCCACATCGTCCAACCTAGGGCGCAGGCCAGCCACGTCAACAGGAGGCTCCATCATCACCCTACCCCGAGCTGACTCGGGCCGCAGGGAACAAGACCGGTGTCCCATCTGGCTAGCTCCGCCAGATAGGCAATGATGGCGCCCCGCATACTTTGTGACGATGGCGGCTCTCAGCCCCCTTACGGAAGCAAGAGAACGTCAGCAAGGACCCGACCGCTCCGACAGCTATCCCTCCACCAGGCTCCGTCGCTCCTCCGACGGCCACGACATCACACCAGCTGGGTGCCAAAATCTCTCCGGCTACCACATCGGCATGTACTTAGGGCGCTAGCTCTCCCCCGCTAGACACGTAGCACTTTGCTACACCCCCATTGTACACCTGGATCCTCTCCTTATGACTATAAAAGGAAGGACCAGGGCCTTCCTAGAGAGGGTTGGCCGCGCGGGGACGAGGACGAGACAGGCGCTCTCTTGGGGCCGCTCGCTTCCCTCTCCCGCGTGGACGCTTGTAACCCCCTACTGCAAGCGCACCCGACCTGGGCGCGGCACGAACACGAAGGCCGCGGGATTCCCACCTCTCTCACGCCGGTCTCCGGCCGCCTCGCTTCTCCCCCCTTCGCGCTCGCCCTCGCGCTCGACCCATCTGGGCTGGGGCACGCGGCGACACTCACTCGTCGGCCCGAGGGACCCCCCGGTCTCAAAACTCCGACAGTTGGTGCGCCAGGTAGGGGCCTGCTGCGTGTTGATGAACAGCATCCCGTCAAGCTCCAGATGGGCAGTCTCCAGCAACCTCTCCAACCCGGGACGGTGCTCCGTTTCGGGAGTCTTGAGTTCATGTCCCTCGACGGCAGCTACGACATGATACTCCTTCCACCGCCGCGCGACGACGACAATGGCGGCCGACAGCCCGCCCGCCGGCGGCGGAATCGACGACGTCTTCCCCGCGTGGTGGAAGAACAATCTTCGAGCTCGCCCCGCCTTCTTCCCCATCGGCGGAGGGGAAGGCGGGGCAACCAAGGTCAAGCAGGAGGCAGCGCCTCGTCGGTTGTCGAGCGAGTCGACAGCGCCGGCACCCCAACGAGGGGCGCGCCGGGTATCGACTTCGCGCCTGAGACGAAGACGAGCGCCATCTCCCCGCGACACGCCAATCCCGAGCAAGCAGACGACGCCAGCGCGCTCGCGGAGAGCCTGCAGGACGTCGCCCTCGTACCTGAGACGACGATGCAGTCAGTCCCCGACGTGACTTCATCGCCGCTCGTCGACCAAAAGGTACCGACCGATTCCCATCCTACGTCATTTGGATTCAGCCTCAACCCGCCTGGCGACCTTGCTTTGGCGGGCGCTCTCGTAGAGGCGAGTTCAAACCCTCGGGGGTTTCGCATGCGGTCGCCTTGGGACCGGCTGACGGACGTCTCGACCTATGGGCCCTCTGGGTCCGAGGAAGACGAAGACCCCAGCATCTGTTGGGATTTCTCTGGACTTGGCAACCCCAGTGCCATGCGGGACTTCATGACCGCGTGTGACTACTGCCTCTCCGACTGTTCCAACGGTAGCCGCAGCCTCGACGACGAGGACTGCGGCCCAAGCCGCGAATGTTTCCACGTCGATCTAGGGGGTCCCTCCGAAGGCAATTATCTTGGCATGCCGGAGGACGGCGATCTCCCTAGGCCGGTGCCTCGCGCTGACATCCCGCGGGAGCTAGCTGTGGTCCCCGTTCCGGCGGGGGGTCACGACCCACAGCTCGAGCAAGTCCGCGGGGCGCAGGCCAGGCTCGACGAGGGAGCAGGAGCGCTTGAGCCGATCCGCCGGGACGTCGGGCAGGCATGGGCGGGCCAACCCCCGGCCGGAGAAATACGTCACATGCCCCAGGGCCTCCAGCACCGCGTCGCCGACGACGCCAGGATCAGGCCACCACCCGCATCTCGTGGGGTTGGTCAGAACCTGGCCGCAGCAGCGATGCTTCTCCGCGCGATGCCGGAGCCATCAACCACCGAGGGTCGGCGAATCCAGGGGGAGCTCAAGAATCTCCTGGAAGGCGCCGCGGTCCGACGGGCCGAGAGCTCTGCCTCCCGAAGGCAGGGATACCCCTCGGAACCTCATGCCGCGACTTCCCGATTCATGCGGGAAGCCTCGGTCTACACCGGGCGCACGCGCAACACCGCGCCTGCGGCCCCGGGCCGCCTCGGCAACGAGCACCATCATCGCGACCGTCGGGCTCACCTCGACGAGAGGGTGCGCCAAGGCTACCACCCCAGGCGTGGGGGACGCTACGATAGCGGGGAGGATCGGAGTCCCTTGCCCGAACCACCCGGTCCGCAGGCCTTCAGCCGGGCCATCCGACGGGCACCGTTCCCGACCCGGTTCTGACCCCCGACTACTATCGCAAAGTACTCGGGGGAGACGAGACCGGAACTGTGGCTCGCGGACTATCGCCTGGCCTGCCAACTGGGTGGAACGGACGACGACAACCTCATCAACCGCAACCTCCCCCTGTTCCTCTCCGACACCGCTCGCGCCTGGTTGGAGCACCTGCCTCCGGGGCAGATCTCCAACTGGGATGACCTGGTCCATGCCTTCGCCGGCAATTTCCAGGGCACGTACGTGCGCCCCGGGAACTCTTGGGACCTCTGAAGCTGCCGACAGCAGCCGGGAGAGTCTCTCCGGGACTACATCCGGCGATTCTCGAAGCAGCGCACCGAGCTGCCCAACATCACCGACTCGGATGTCATCGGCGTGTTCCTTGCCGGCACCACCTGCCGCGACCTGGTGAGCAAGTTGGGTCGCAAGACCCCCACCAGGGTGAGCGAGCTGATGGACATCGCCACCAAGTTCGCCTCTGGCCAGGAGGCGGTCGAGGCTATCTTCCAAAAGGACAAGCAGCCCCAGGGCCGCCCATCGGAAGATGCTCCCGAGGCGTCTACTCAGCGCGGCGCCAAGAAGAAAGGCAAGAAGAAGTCGCAAGCGAAACGCGACGCCGCCGACGCGGACCTTGTCGCCGCCGCCGAGTACAAGAACCCTCGGAAGCCCCCCGGAGGTGCCAACCTTTTCGACAAGATGCTCAAGGAGTCGTGCCCCTATCACCAGGGGTCCGTCAAGCACACCCTCGAGGAGTGCGTCATGCTTCGGCGCCACTTCCACAGGGTCGGGCCACCCACGGAGGGTGGTAGGGCCCGCGACGACGACAAGAAGGAAGATCACCAAGCAGGAGAGTTCCCCGAGGTCCGCGACTGCTTCATGATCTACGGTGGGCATGCGGCGAATGCCTCGGCTCGGCATCGCAAGCAAGAGCGCCGGGAGGTCTGCTCGGTGAAGGTGGCGGCGCCAGTCTACCTAGACTGGTCTGACAAGCCCATCACCTTCGACCAAGCTGACCACCCCGACCACGTGCCGAGCCCAGGGAAATACCCGCTCGTCGTCAACCCCGTCGTCGGCGACGTCAGGCTCACCAAGGTCCTTATGGACGGGGGCAGCAGCCTCAATATCATCTACGCCGAGACCCTCGGGCTCCTGCGCGTCGATCTGTCCTCCGTCCGAGCAGGCGCTGCGCCCTTCCACGGGATCATTCCCGGGAAGCGCGTCCAGCCCCTCGGACGACTCGACCTTCCCGTCTGCTTCAGAACGCCCTCCAACTTCCGAAGGGAGACCCTGACGTTCGAGGTGGTCGGGTTCCGAGGGACCTACCACGCGGTACTGGGAAGGCCATGCTACGCGAAGTTCATGGCCGTCCCCAACTACACCTACCTGAAGCTCAAAATGTCGGGCCCCAACGGGGTCATCACCGTCGGCACCACGTACAAGCACGCGTTCGAATGCGACGTGGAGTGCGTGGAGTACGCCGAGGCCCTCGCCGAGTCCGAGGCCCTCATCGCCGACCTGGAAAGCCTCTCCAAAGAGGTGCCAGACGTGAAGCGTCATGCCGGCAACTTCGAGCCAGCGGAGACGGTCAAGGCCGTCCCCCTCGACCCCAGCGGCGACGCCTCCAAGCAGATCCGGATCGGCTCCGGGCTCGACCCCAAATAGGAAGCAGTGCTCGTCGACTTTCTCCGCGCGAACGCCGATGTCTTCGCGTGGAGTCCCTCGGACATGCCTGGCATACCGAGGGATGTCGCCGAGCACTCGCTGGATATTCGGGCCGGAGCCCGACCCGTCAAGCAGCCTCTGCGCAGATTCGACGAGGAGAAGTGCAGAGTGATAGGCGAGGAGATCCACAAGCTAACGACAGCAGGGTTCATCAAAGAGGTATTCCATCCCGAATGGCTTGCCAACCCTGTGCTTGTGAGAAAGAAAGGGGGAAATGGCGGATGTGTGTAGACTACACTGGTCTCAACAAAGCATGTCCGAAGGTTCCCTACCCTTTGCCTCGAATCGACCAAATCGTGGATTCCACTGCTGGATGCGAAACCCTGTCTTTCCTCGATGCCTACTCAGGGTATCATCAAATCAGGATGAAAGAGTCCGACCAGCTCACGACTTCTTTCATCACGCCCTTCGGCATGTACTGCTATGTCACCATGTCGTTCGGCTTGAGGAATGCGGGCGCGACGTACCAACGGTGCATGAACCATGTGTTCGGCGAACACATCGGTCGCACGGTCGAGGCCTACGTCGATGACATCGTAGTCAAGACGAGGAAAGCTTCCGACCTCCTTTCCGACCTTGAAGTGACATTCCGATGTCTCAAGGCGAAAGGCGTCAAGCTTAATCCCGAGAAGTGTGTCTTTGGGGTCCCCCGAGGCATGCTCTTGGGGTTCATCGTCTCCGAGCGGGGCATCGAAGCCAACCCGGAGAAGATCGCAGCCATCACCAGTATGGGGCCCATCAATGACTTAAAAGGCGTACAGAGGGTCATGGGATGTCTCGCGGCTCTGAGCCGCTTCATCTCACGCCTCGGCGAAAGAGGTTTGCCTCTGTACCGCCTCTTAAGGAAGGCCGAGTGCTTCACTTGGACCCCTGAGGCCGAGGAAGCTCTCGGGAACCTGAAGGCGCTCCTCACAAAGGTGCCTATCTTGGTGCCTCCAGCTGCCGGAGAAGCCCTCTTGGTCTACGTCGCCGCGACCACTAAGGTAGTCAGCGCCGCGATTGTGGTCGAGAGGCAAGAAGAGGGGCATGCATTGCCCGTTTAGAGGCCAGTTTACTTCGTCAGCGAAGTACTGTCCGAAACCAAGATCCGCTACCCACAAGTTCAGAAGCTGCTATACGCGGTGATCCTGACGCGGCGGAAGCTGCGACACTACTTCGAGTCTCATCCGGTAACTGTGGTGTCATCCTTCCCCCTGGGGGAGATCATCCAGTGCCGAGAGGCCTCGGGCAGGATTGCAAAGTGGGCGGTGGAAATCATGGGCGAGACAATCTCGTTCGCCCCACGGAAGGCCATCAAGTCCCAGGTCTTGGCGGACTTCGTGGCCGAATGGGTCGATACCCAGCTACCGACGGCTCCGATCCAACCGGAGCTCTGGATCATGTTTTTCGACGGGTCGCTGATGAAGACGGGAGCCGGCGCAGGCCTACTCTTCATCTCGCCCCTCGGGAAACACCTACGCTATGTGCTGCGCCTTCATTTCCTGGCGTCCAACAATGTGGCTAAGTATGAGGCTCTGGTCAACGGGTTGCGGATCGCCATCGAGCTAGGGGTCCGGCGCCTCGACGCCCTCGGTGACTCGCAGCTCGTCATCGACCAAGTCATGAAGAACTCCCACTGCCGCGACCCGAAGATGGAGGCCTACTGCGATGAGGTTCGGCGCCTAGAAGACAAGTTCTACGGGCTCGAGCTTAACCACATCGCTCGGCGCTACAACGAGACTGCGGACGAGCTGGCTAAAATAGCCTCGGGGCGAACAACGGTTCCCCCGGACGTCTTCTCCCGGGATCTGCATCAACCCTCCGTCAAGATCGACGACACGCCCGAGCCTGAGGCGCCCTCGGCCTAGCCCGAGGTACCCTCGGCCCCGCCCGAGGTACCCTCGGCACATCCCGAGGCACCCTCAGCTCGGCCCGAGGCGACCTCGGTTCAGCCCGAGGTACCCTCGGCCCCCGAGGGTGAGGCACTGCGCATCGAGGAGGAGCGAAGCGGGGTCACGCCTGATCGAAACTGGCAGACCCCGTACCTACAATATCTCCACCAAGGAGAGCTACCCCTCGACCGAGCCGAGGCTCGGCGGGTGGCGCGGCGCGCCAAGTCGTTCGTCTTGCTGGGCGACGAGAAGGAGCTCTACCACCGCAGCCCCTCAGGCATCCTCCAGCGATGTATCTCCGTCGCCGAAGGTCAGGAACTCCTGCGAGAGATACACTCGGGGGCTTGCGGCCATCACGCAGTGCCTCGAGCCCTTGTCGGGAATGCTTTCCGACAAGGCTTCTACTGGCCAACGGCGATGGCTGACGCCACTAGAATTGTCCGCACCTGCGAAGGGTGTCAATTCTATGCGAAGCAGACCCACCTGCCCGCTCAGGCTCTGCAGACGATACCCATCACCTGGCCCTTTGTTGTGTGGGGTCTGGACCTCGTCGGCCCTTTGCAGAAGGCGTCCGAGGGCTACACGCACCTGCAGGTCGCCATCGACAAATTCTCCAAGTGGATCGAGGTCCGGCCTCTGAACAGCATCAGGTCCGAGCAGGCGGTGGCGTTCTTCACCAACATCATCCATCGCTTCGGGGTCCCGAACTCTATCATCACCGACAACGGCACCCAGTTCACCGGCAGGAAGTTCTTGGACTTTTGCGAGGATCACCACATCCGGGTGGACTGGGCCGCGGTGGCTCATCCCATGTCAAATGGGCAAGTAGAGCGTGCCAACGGCATGATTCTACAGGGGCTCAAGCCTCGGATTTACAACGACCTCAACAAGTTCGGCAAGCGATGGATGAAGGAACTCCCCTCGGTGGTCTGGAGCCTGAGGACAACGCCGAGCCAAGCCACGGGCTTCACGTCGTTCTTCCTAGTCTACGGGGCCGAGGCCGTCTTGCCCACAGACCTGGAATACGGCTCCCCGAGGACGAGGGCCTACAGCGATCAAAGCAACCAAGCTAGCCGAGAAGACTCACTGGACCAGCTGGAAGAGGCTCGGGACAAGGCCTTACTACACTCGGCGCGGTACCAGCAGTCCCTGCGATGCTACCACGCCCGAGGGGTCCGGTCCCGAGACCTCCAGGTGGGCGACCTGGTGCTTCGGCTGCGACAAGATGCCCGAGGGAGGCACAAGCTCACGCCTCCCTAGGAGGGGCCATTCGTCATCGCCAAAGTTCTGAAGCCCAGAACGTACAAGCTGGCCAACAGTCAAGGCGAGGTCTACGGCAACGCTTGGAACATCCAACAGCTACGTCGCTTCTACCCTTAAGATGTTTACAAGTTGTTCATATACCTCGCACCCACGCAAAGTTTAGTCATCAAGGAAGGGTCGGCCTCGCCTCGGCAAAGCCCGACCCTCCCTCGGGGGCTAAAAGGGGGAGGCACCCCCTCTGCGTTGAAATTTTCCTCGAAAAAAGATCTCTTCTGCCAGAATATCTTTCGTGCTTTCTGACTACTTCGGAAAGTGGATCCTGAAAACGACGGAGTACACGTAAGCAGCCAAGGCTGACCGAGCCGAGGGACTCCTACGCCTCCGGGATACAGATACCTCACTCATCACCTTCTGCGATAAGTAACTCGCGTTCGGATAAAGTGATTCCGCGGACCAAACAAGTCTTCACGTTTGGAAGCTCTTCTGCCGAAGCGATCCTTCGAGCCTTCTCGACTGAGTCGGTGACAGGGCCTCATGGACGGGTGAAAGTGCGCGTAAGCGGCAAGGCCGACCGAGCCGAGGAACTCCCACGCCTCCGGGATACGGACACCTCACTCATCACCTTCCGCGAGAAGCAACTCTCGCTCGCACAAACATCCCTGTTACCGACAAAAAAGTCCAGATACTCGGAACAAGAGGAAAGGAGACGCAGCTTTACAACACAGTGAGGGTGTGTGTTCTGGCCTCGGCGGCCGCGGAAGGCACACGCTACAAGACACTCTGATCCTGCAGGCTCGGGTCTTGACGCTGGAAGGGGGCAGTAGCGCCCTCGGCATCGACGACACCTTCAGCGAGGTCCGACCTAGCCTCGGACGGCGACGCGGACCGAGGATCTCCACTCTGAAGGACGACGTCATCGCCACGCCCGGGCAATCGCTGCCAGGGACATCTCCGGGAATCCGGCCCGAGCAGGTGGCTCGGCCGGTTACCCCTGGGGCCTCGGCCAACCATCTTCCAAGGGCGCCAGCCCGACCCGAGGCCTCGGCTGGTCAACTCCGGCGTCGGTCCCGCTAACGGACAACCCGGCTAGGCTTCGGCCAACCAAGTTTTCATTTTCGAGCCAACTCCGCCTCTGTTCATGCTGATATCGCTACCCCTGGCCTCGGCTCGTCGAAGAGCGGCCGAGGGGTCCCTTTAACTAAGCTAGAGGAGCCTCAGACAACAAGGCCGACCGAGCCGAGGGACTCCTAAGCCTCCGGGATACGGATACCTCACTCGTCACCTTGACACGGGGCGACTCACGCTTGGTGAAGCGGTTCAGGCAATCAACAGACGAGTCTTAGTGCTCGAAAATGAGGAAAAAACACGGCTCCGTGCCAAAATTACATACATGTTCAGGCCTCGACAGCCACGATGAACAAAAACACTGCATTCAAGGTGCCATTACAAATGGAACTCTGGTTCCGTCCCCGCGGGTATGGGCAACCTCGAGCCTGTGGGGCGACGAACGTCGGGAGACCCGCCAGCGACCTCTGCAGCAGCAGCCATGGTCCCGGGTGGACGCGGCCGCCGGAGGGCTTTCGTTCGCGTTCCCGCTCAAGGGACGCGAACCAGCTATTAAAGCCAAAGAGCAGGCCGCTCCCAAGCAAACCGGCAGGTCCTCGCTGCCGTCCTCGCCGCGAATGCGCGGGAGAGGGTGAAATGTTGCATCCTAGCTAGGCAGCAACAGTTCGCCTTCCCCGGCATGGCTGGAGGACGTCTTCGCCGCAGGGCTGGAGGGCGATTGCCACCACCAGAAGCTGGAAGAAGAGGTGGCCCGCCGACCCGTGCAGGAGGTAGAGCCCCGGCTCACCTCGTTCCCCGCCCCAGTGAGGATGACGAACACCCTCGACGCTGAGGGCGGGATCGAGATCACAGCCCGGCTTGCCTCTCCCCATCCAGGAGCTGGAGGTCACCGTCTTGGGTGACCACCAGCGGAGGGGTGCAACCGGGCTGCAAGATGAAAATCCTTGAAGCCGAACGATGGCTGAAAGGTACCAACTCCCACGGAGTTGCGTTCCTCCAACGATGAGGCGAAAAGACGGCGGGTATCCCCCATCCGGGGGCTTGGAAGGTGGAAAGACACGATGCATAAGGGAGCGCAAAGACATGGTCGCCTTACGAAGGGGGTCACCCTCCTTTTAAAGGCAACTCTCCCTACATGCGCCCCCAACCGTCACGGGCTGAGTCTTCTCCAACACGCTCCAAGGCCCTCCCCAGCGGCGCGGGGGCTGGGTCCTGCATGTCATGCAAGCCGGCTCAGAGCAGAAGAAGCCAAACCGCCGCGTGCGGCACACACGACCGCCCAGCGGTTACAAGTGACCCTCCACTTTTGCCCAGACCAACGGGCGAAAGAGGCGGGCAGCCATGCAGGCGGCATGCAACCGCGCCAAGTGGACGCGCTTCTCCGACTCCCAACGCGCCCAGCCTGGAGGCCCAGGCCCACGCGTCATGCAACCAGCGCGCCGGATGCTTCATGCAAGCACCTGCACCGCCACTTGCGCCACCACCGCGCCTCCTCGATTGCGGAACCAATACCGCGACTCGAGGCGACCCAGCGCACGACCCAGCAGCGCCAGCCTGGCGCGGCGGTCAATGCGGTCAAAAATGGGCCGGTAGTAATGACGGTGGCAGGCGGGCGGAAGCAGCGGTCACGTCGTCAGCCTAGCTCACGTCCCATCCGGGGGCAGCAAGAGAACCCCCTCTCACGGTGTGAAGACAACGCGCCCGTGATCCGTTCCTCGATCGGCTCGCGCACGCGCAACGGCCGTCCCGCCAACCACTCGCCCCGTCGCATTAACTCCGCGGCGGGACAGGCGGCGCCTCTGGCAGGAGAAGCGGGCGACGCTTCGCCTTCTCCGTAATAACCACGCCAAAAAAGGTATGCCACGACATTCGATTTCATATCCTTTTCCTTTTTCCTCTTTCTCTCTCTCTTGCAACAGGGACCGGGAAAGGGGGATACCCCGAAAAGGATCCTTCCCCGTGAAGGAACCAGGCTCCGAGCCTCCCTACTGATCAGAGGTTCGAAGGCTGGCCCCCCGAGGGGTTCAACAGCCGCCTCAGATCGCGTGGGCCCTACACCCACTACTGGTCAGAGGTTCGAAGGCCGGCCCCCCGAAGGGTTCCACGGCCGCCTCAGGCTACTCGGGCTCCGCGCCCATTACTGATCAGGGGTTCGAAGGCTGGCCCCCGAAGGGTTCACAGCCGCCTCAGACGCCGAGCGAGGGATGACCATGGGTACGTTCGATACATAACCAAGGCTCGGGCTGCGCTCCCGAGGTACCCTAGGACATTTCCGAGACCAGCGGGAGCGATCTTGTAACGGAATCCCATCAGAGGGAGGCATCGAGCCCTCGGACCCCGTCGCCAGGGGACCGGGTCCGGCAGATCACCCGCAGGTACTTTTGGGCGTGCCTCTGGGCCCCTAGCCGACCCCTAACGAACGGGGCACGGACGTCCACTCGGATTACCCGCTTGCAGCTCACTGGAGACACCATGTTCGGCGCCCATCGAGGGCAACATGGCGCTTCCCCCCCCCCCCTCCTCCTTGCGGAAAGGCGACGCAGGGGCGTATGTAAAAAAGCCGAGTCTGTCCCTGATCGCCCTCTCGCCCTGTGCAGAGGCTCGGGGGCTGCTCTCGCAAACCTGGCTCCGGCCGAACCGTTGACAGCGTCAACATACTAGCCCGAGAACTTGGGCCCCGACCGTACACCCGGGCTACGGCCAGTTCGCATGAGGGAACAACCAGACCAGCCGAAGCATTACGCGAGGCATTAAGACCTCGAAGGAGTGAAACCACTCCTCCGAGGCCTCGAGGGCTACACCCGGTGGGTGCGCTCGCGTGCACCCACCGGAACAAAATGCAACCGAGAAAGGCTGGTCCCCTTGCAAAAAAGTGCGACGAAAGCCTCCAAGCGAGTGCTAACACTCCCTTCGAGGCTCGGGGGCTACTGTCGGGGACCATAATTAGGGGTACCCTCAAGACTCCTAATTCTCAGCTGGTAACCCCCATCAGCATAAAGCTGCAAAGGCCTGATGGGTGCGATTAAGTCAGGGATCAGTCCATTCGAGTGACTCGATCATGCCTCGCCCGAGCCTAGCCTCGGACAAGGGCAGCCGACCCCGGAGGATTTCCGTCTCGCCCGAGGCCCCCCTCCGACGGCGGACATATCTCCGGCTCGCCCGAGGCCCTGCCTTCGCTAAGAAGCAACCCTGACTAAATCGCCGCACCGATCGACCAAATCGCAGGAGCATTTAACGGAAAGGTGGCCTGACACCTTTATCCTGACGCGCGCCCCCCGGCAGAGCCGAAGTGACCGCCGTCACTTTGCCGCTCCACTGACCGGCCTGACAGAGGGACAGCGCCGCCTGCGCCACTCCGACTGCAGTGCCACTTGACAGAGTGAAACTGACAGGCAGCCAGGCCCTGCCAAAGGCACCATAGGAAGCTCCGCTCTGCCCATGGCTCAGACTCGGGCTAAGCCCCGGAAGACGGCGAACTCCGCTCCTCCCGACCCAGGGCTCGGACTCGGGCTAAGCCCCGGAAGACGGCGAACTCCGCTCCGCCCGACCCAGGGCTCGAACTCGGGCTAAGCCCCGGAAGACGGCAAACTCCGCTCCGCCCGACCCAGGGCTCGGACTCGGGCTATGTCCCGGAAGACGGCGAACTCCGCTCCGCCCGACCCAGGGCTCGGACTTGGGCTAAGTCCCGGAAGACGGCGAACTCCGCTCCGCCCGACCAGGGGCTCGGACTCGGGCTCAGCCCCAGAAGACGACGAACTCCGCTTCGCCCGACCCCAGGGCTCGGACTCCGCCCTGGCCTCTGCCGACGACCTCCGCCTCGCCCGACCCAGGGGCTCGGACTCGGCCTCGGCCACGGAAGACAGACTCGACCTCGGCTTTGGAGGAGCCTCCACATCGTCCAACCTAGGGCGCAAGCCAGCCACGTCAACAGGAGGCGCCATCATCACCCTACCCCGAGCTGACTCGGGCCGCAGGGAACAAGACCGGTGTCCCATCTGGCTAGCTTAGCCAGATAGGCAATGATGGCGCCCCGCATACTCTGTGACGACGGCGGCTCTCAGCCCCCTTACGGAAGCAAGAGAACATCAGCAAGGACCCGACCGCTCCGACAGCTGTCCCTCCACCAGGCTCCGTCGCTCCTCCGACGGCCACGACATCACACCAGCTGGGTGCCAAAATCTCTCCGGCTGCCACATCGGCATGTACTTAGGGCGCTAGCTCTCCCCCGCTAGACACGTAGCACTCTGCTACACCCCCATTGTACACCTGGATCCTCTCCTTATGACTATAAAATGAAGGACCAGGGCCTTCTTAGAGAGGGTTGGCCGCGCGGGGACGAGGACGAGACAGGCGCTCTCTTGGGGCCGCTCGCTTCCCTCTCCCGCGTGGACGCTTGTAACCCCCTACTGCAAGCGCACCCGACCTGGGCGCGGGACGAACACGAAGGCCGCGGGATTCCCACCTCTCTCACGCCGGTCTCCGGCCGCCTCGCTTCTCCCCCCTTCGCGCTCGCCCTCGCGCTCGACCCATCTGGGCTGGGGCACGCGGCGACACTCACTCGTCGGCCCGAGGGACCCCCCGGTCTCGAAACGCCGACAGTAAGGAATATAGATACCGAACTTGTCAAGTGATCAGGGGCACCTACAGGGTTGTCTGAGGTCCGTTGGACAAGGACAACTGTAGGTGGGCCTAATAACTTGGGAGGTTCTAACACAGTCATATCCCTGCCGTCGTTCGAGGGTCCCAAAATCTCTTCTCAAGGTAACCAACTTTTCCCGCCCCCAATTTATCCTTTCTCTGTTCTCGGTAGGGCGAGATTGCTCGTCGAAGTGTAGTTGCGCCGCCACCGAGCCATCTCGACGCGGACAGTTATCCTCCGGCATCTCTGCGCCATTGCTGTGCCCATGACCGCGTTCGCTGCATCCCCCCGAATCTCCCTGAGCCCTTCCCGGCATCCCGGGGGCCCTAGTGTGCCCGCGCCCTCGTCTCTGGTGGGCCTCCACCGTGGACGCGAGCGGCGTCACCACTGGCGGCCTAGAGACCTTCCCAAGTTAGCCATTAGATCCCGAGCGTCCGTCCGAGATCGGATTGCCCGTATCTAACCAGACCAAACCTAATCCCGATCGCCTGCTTGAGATTCGACCGCTCGGATCTCCCCCTCACCCGCGCCCCTGCTGCTGGCTCGGTCTGTCAGCCCTACCTCAGGTCGCTGACACCCCGAGCCCACCTATCAGCGCTTGCTCACGCTCAAATCTGTTCTCGGCCGTTGATTTGAGATCCGACGGTTGAGATGGCCCGATACCCCATTCGCATGTAATTTTGTTAAAGAAACCCCTAGCTTTTTTGTATTCAACTCGCCGTTCTTTAGTTTTTGCGCGCAGGGCCCTAGATTTCTTATAAACAGACCCCTGACCTTTTTATTAATCACAGATTTAGGCCTAATTTTGTATTTTGAACTTCAAAACTTGTTTATTTCATATCTTTTGCATATGAACTCCAAATTGTGTGATTCAAATTGCAAAAAGTTCATAGAATTATTCTCTGTTCAAATAAATTAGGATCATTCACTGTCTGTGTATTCTAGTTTTATGCCTAGACTATAGGTTAGTTTATGTGATGCTTTATTTGTTTAATAAGATAAGTAAAAAGGAAACCCTAGTGGTAAAATATTGTGAGATTAATAATATGTGATGTATGGACTTATACCTGGTTCAACTTTTATGTCTTATTAAAATAAGTGGAATTAGATTATGTAATCATGGAGATAGACACACTTAAAGAATAACCAACTACTAGATGTGATTAGTTTACCCTATAACCTAAACTCCATTTTGATTTTATAATTTTCCTTTTGAGATGTGTTCCATTGTTTGTACATGATTGGTGTGCTGTTCATTTGTCATTTTCTAAATGTATTGAATGGATGATCGCTTTACTTAGACGACGAGCAGCCCGTGGTTCCTAACTGTGTTGTCGAAGATCTTCCTGAGCGACAACCTGGTGAAGGCAAGTGTCCTCTGACCTATTATGTCCTACTTACTTTATAATTCACCATCCCACATTACTTGATTGAAACCTAAGGATTGACTAGTCTGTATTTACCTCATCCTTGTTTACCTTTTTGGGTTACCTTGGTTAGCTTATGCTATTGCTTTAACTTAATCAACGAACATGATGCGAATATTTGTGATATGATGATGTTATCCTGACTGTATAGTGCTCGCTCTGCCAAGGGGGTGTAGGGGTTCATTCGATTTGGTTTTGTTAGTCCCCACCTTGGGGAGGTGTACTGCGTTTGTACGACTGTGAAAGGGAAATGTGCCCTTGGGCCATTTCTAAGTATTTTGGTGATTGAGTGCCAATGCAAGTGCTTTTGTGTTGATCTATGCAAAGTGGTGGACAAAGTGCAAATCATGTCAAAAGGTATGTTTCTCAGACTTAGTACATTGTTTTAGAGACTAATGTATTGTGTCTGAGTGCTGAAAACAGGAAAAGGACATTGGAATTGTCTGGGAGCACCGGACTGTCCGGTGGTGCACCGGACAGTGTCCGGTGCGCCAGACTGGCTCGGGCGAACTGGCCGCTCTCGGGAAATCGTCGGCGACGTTCGGCTATAATTCACCGGACTGTCCGGTGTGCACCGGACTGTCCGGTGAGCCAACGGTCGGCCGGGCCAACGGTCGGCCGCGCGATCTGCGCGGGACACGTGGCCGAGCCAACGGCTAGAAGGGGGCACCGGACTGTCCGGTGTGCACCAGACATGTCCGGTGCGCCAACGGCAGGCTACCAACGGTCGGCTTCGCCATTTAAGGAAAGAAATCCGCACGGGACTGTCCAGTGCGCCACGCGACAGAAGGCAAGAATTGCCTTCCCAGATTGCTCTCAACGGCTCCTAGCTGCCTTGGGGCTATAAAAGGGACCCCTAGGCGCATGGAGGAGAACACCAAGCATTCCTTGAGCACTCTTGATCACTCACACTCCATTCTTGCGCACTTGTTCGACATTCTAGTGATTTGAGCTCCGTTCTAGTGTGCTAGTCTTTTGAGCTTAAGTCTGGGTCTTGTGTGTGCATATTTGCTGTGATCTTTGTGACTTGTGTGAGTTGCTAATCCCTCCCTTACTCCGTGCTTCTTTGTGAACATCTTTGTAAGGGCGAGAGACTCCAAGTTGTGGAGATTCCTCGCGAACGGGATTAAGAAAAGCAAGCAAAACACCGTGGTATTCAAGTGGGTCTTTGGACCGCTTGAAAGGGGTTGATTGCAACCCTCGTCCGTTGGGACGCCACAACGTGGAGTAGGCAAGCGTTGGTCTTGGCCGAACCACGGGATAAACCACTGTGCCATCTCTGTGATTGATCTCTTGTGGTTACTGTGTTTTGCCAAGACTTCTTTCTAGCCACTTGGCGATTACTGTGCTAACGTCTAACCAAGTTTTGTGGCTTAATTTTAAAGTTTTATAGGATCACCTATTCACCCCCCCTCTAGGTGCTCTCAATTGGTATCAGAGCCGTTCTCTTCAAGAAAGGGACTAATCGCCCGAAGAGATGGATCCTAAGGGCAAGGGGATTGTGATCAATGATAAGGAGAAGGAGTCCTTTGTCAACGAGCCGAAAGATGACAAGCCTACCGACTCGGGCTCGGGCCACAAACGAAGAGATGGGAAGAAGAAGAAGACGAGGCGCATCAAGGAGATCGTCTACTACGACGACAGTGACGAGTCCTCTTCTTCCCAAAAGGACAACGACGACAACGACTACGACAAACGAAAGACGGTCAATTCAAACTTTTCTTTCGATTATTCTCGTATTCCGCATAGCTCAAATACACATTTGATTTTCCATTCCTCTTGGCAAACCTCCTCACTTTGATGGAGAGGACTACGGATTTTGGAGTCACAAAATGCGTAGTCACTTGTTCTCTCTCCATCCAAGCATATGGGAGATTGTAGAGAGTGGAATGAAATTTGATAGCTCGGATAGTCCTATGTTCATTAACGAGCAAATTCACAAAAATGCACAAGCTACTACTGTTCTTCTAGCTTCATTGTGCAGGGACGAATACAATAAGGTGAGCGGCTTGGACAATGCCAAGCAGATCTGGGACACCCTCAGGATTTGACATGAGGGGAACGATGTCACCATGCTCACCAAGATGGAGTTGGTGGAGGGAGAGCTTGGAAGATTTGCAATGATAAGGGGAGAGGAGCCAACCCAAACAAATAACCGGCTCAAGACCCTCATCAACAAGATAAGGAGCTACGGAAGCACGCGATGGACGGACCACGACATCGTTCGCCTATTGCTAAGGTCTTTTACTGTACTTGATCCACATTTGGTGAACAATATCCGTGAAAATCCTAGGTACACCAAGATGTCGCCCGAAGAAGTTCTTTGGAAATTCGTAAGCGGGCGAATGATGATCAAGGAGGCGAGATATGTCGACGACGCGTTGAACGGTCCAATCCATGAGCCTCAACCCATTGCTCTCAAGGCAACAAGGAGCAAGGAGTCGCTACCTAGCAAGGTGGCACAAATTGAGGCGACAGGGCTCAATGATGAAGAGATGGCCCTCATCATCAAGCGCTTCAAGACGGCGCTAAAGGATCGCAAGGGACAGCCAAGCAAGACCAAGACAAAGGGGAAGCGTTCATGCTTCAAATGCGGTAAGATTGGTCATTTTATTGCTAACTGCCTCGATAATGAAAGTGACCAGGAACAAGGGAGCAAGAGGGAGAAGAAGGCATACAAGAAAGCTAAGGGCAAGGCACACCTTGGAAAGGAGTGGGACTCGGATTGTTCGTCATCCGACTCCAAAAATGAAGGACTCGCCGCCACCGCCTTCAACAAGTCCTCCCTCTTCCCAAACGAGCGACACACATGCCTCATGGTAAAGGAGAAGAAGGTATGTACTCGAGACAGTACTACTTATGATTCTTCTAGTGATGAAGAAATAGATTACTCTAGTTTGTTCAAGGGATTGGATAGAACTAAAGTAGATAAGATTAATGAATTGATTGATGCCTTGAATGAAAAGGATAAACTCTTAGAAAAACAAGAGGACCTTTTATATGAAGAGCATGACAAATTTGTAGAGGCACAAAAATCTTATGCTTTAGAAGTTAAAAGAAATGAAATGCTTTCTTGTGAACTATCTTCTTGCCATGAGACAATTTCTAGCTTAAGGAGCATAAATGATGGTTTGAATGCTAAGTTAGAGATAGCAAGTAAATCTAACTCTTGTGTAGAACATGTTATGATTTGCAATAGGTGTAAAGATTTTGACATTGATGCTTGTAGTGAACACATAGCTTCTATTGCAAAATTAAGTGATGAAGTAGCTAGTCTTAATGCCCAACTTAAGACTAGCAAAAGCGAATTTGATAAGTTAAAATTTGCAAGGGATGCCTACACTATTGGTAGACACCCCTCAATTAAGGATGGACTTGGCTTCAAGAGAGAAGCCAAGAACTTAACAAGCCATAAGGCTCCCATCCCCGCCAAGGAGAAAGGGAAGGCCCCTATGGCTAGTAGTCCTAAAAAGAACCATGCTTTTATGTACCATGATAGAAGACAGTCTTATAGGAGTTGTAATGCTTATAATGCTTTTGACTCTCATGCCATGTTTGCTTCTAGTTCTTCCTATATGCATGGTAGAGATATGTCTAGAAGATACGTTGTTCATATGCCTAGGAGAAATGTTGTTAATGTTCCTAGGAAAGTTAATGAACCCTCTACAATATATCATGCTTTAAATGCTTCCTTTGCTATTTGTAGAAAGGATAGGAAGATAGTTG
This sequence comes from Zea mays, assembly GCF_902167145.1. Lineage (NCBI taxonomy): Eukaryota > Viridiplantae > Streptophyta > Magnoliopsida > Poales > Poaceae > Zea > Zea mays. The sequence goes on from NC_050102.1 coordinate 45,714,248, forward strand.
CTAGAAAATTAGGGGCAAAATGCAAGGGAGACAAAACTTGCATTTGGGTCCCTAAGGATATTTGTGCTAACCTTGTAGGACCCAACATGAGTTGGGTACCTAAGACCCAAGCCTAAAATTGCCTTGCAGGTTTATGCATCCGGGGGTTCAAGCTGGATTATCGACAGCGGATGCACAAACCATATGACGGGGGAGAAGAAGATGTTCACCTCCTACGTCAAAAACAAGGATTCCCAAGATTCAATAATATTCGGTGATGGGAACCAAGGCAAGGTAAAAGGGTTAGGTAAAATTGCAATCTCAAATGAGCACTCTATTTCTAATGTGTTTTTAGTTGAGTCTCTGGGATATAATTTACTATCTGTTAGTCAATTATGCAATATGGGATATAACTGTTTATTCACAAACATAGATGTGTCTGTCTTTAGAAGGTGTGATGGTTCACTAGCTTTTAAGGGTGTACTAGACGACAAACTTTATTTAGTTGATTTTGCAAAAAGAGGAGGCCGGTCTAGATGCATGCTTAATTGCTAAGACTTGCATGGGCTGGCTGTGGCATCGCCGTTTAGCACATGTGGGGATGAAGAACCTTCACAAGCTTTTAAAGGGAGAACACGTGATAGGTTTAACTAACGTCCATTTCGAAAAAGATAGACCTTGTGCAGCTTGTCAAGCAGGTAAACAAGTGGGAGGAGCGCATCACAGCAAGAATGTGATGACCACATCAAGACCCTTGGAGCTGCTACATATGGACCTCTTCGGACCTGTCGCCTATTTAAGCATTGGAGGAAGTAAGTATGGTTTAGTTATTGTTGATGACTTTTCCCGCTTCACTTGGGTATTCTTTTTGCAGGATAAATCTGAAACCCAAGGGACCCTCAAGCGCTTTCTAAGGAGAGCTCAAAACGAGTTTGAGCTCAAGGTGAAGAAGATAAGGAGTGACAATGGGTCCGAGTTCAAGAACCTTCAAGTGGAGGAGTACCTTGAGGAGGAAGGGATCAAGCACGAGTTCTCCGCTCCCTACACACCACAACAAAATGGTGTGGTAGAGAGGAAGAACAGGACGCTAATCGATATGGCGAGAACGATGCTTGGAGAGTTCAAGACCCCCGAGCGTTTTTGGTCGGAAGCCGTGAACACGGCTTGCCACGCCATCAACCGGGTCTATCTTCACCGCCTCCTCAAGAAGACTTCGTATGAGCTTCTAACCGGTAACAAACCCAATGTATCTTACTTTCGTGTATTTGGGAGCAAATGCTACATTCTAGTGAAGAAGGGTAGAAATTCTAAGTTTGCTCCCAAAGCTGTAGAAGGGTTTTTGTTAGGTTATGATTCAAATACAAAGGCGTATAGGGTCTTCAACAAATCATCGGGTTTGGTTGAAGTCTCTAGCGACGTTGTATTTGACGAGACTAATGGCTCTCCAAGAGAGCAAGTTGTTGATCTTGATGATGTAGATGAAGAAGATGTTCCGACGGCCGCTATACGAACCATGGTGATTGGTGATGTACGACCACAGGAACAAAAGGAGCAAGATCAACCTTCTTCCTCAACAATGGTGCATCCCCCAACTCAAGAAGATGAACAGGTTTATCAAAAGGAGGCGTATGATCAAGGGGGAGCACAAGATGATCAAGTAATGGAGGAAGAAGCACAATCGGCACCTCCAACTCAAGTCCGAGCGATGATTCAAAGGGATCATCCCGTCGACCAGATTTTGGGTGACATAAGCAAGGGAGTAACTACTCGGTCTCGATTAGTTAATTTTTGTAAGCATTACTCCTTTGTCTCTTCCATTGAGCCTTTCAGGGTAGAGGAGGCCTTGCTAGATCCGGACTGGGTGTTGGCCATGCAAGAGGAGCTCAACAACTTCAAGAGGAATGAAGTTTGGACACTGGTGCCTCGTCCTAAGCAAAATGTTGTGGGAACCAAGTGGGTATTCCGCAACAAACAAGACGAGCACGGAGTGGTGACGAGGAACAAGGCTCGACTTGTGGCAAAAGGTTATGCCCAAGTCGCAGGTTTGGACTTTGAGGAGACTTTTGCTCCTGTGGCTAGGCTAGAGTCCATTCGTATTTTGCTAGCATATGCCGCTCACCATTCTTTCAGGTTGTTCCAAATGGATGTGAAGAGCGCTTTCCTCAACGGGCCAATCAAGGAGGAGGTGTACGTAGAGCAACCCCCTGGCTTCGAGGATGAACGGTACCCCGACCACGTGTGTAAGCTCTCTAAGGTGCTCTATGGACTTAAGCAAGCCCCAAGAGCATGGTATGAATGCCTTAGAGACTTTCTAATTGCTAATGCTTTCAAGGTTGGGAAAGCCGATCCAACTCTTTTCACTAAGACTTGTGACGGTGATCTTTTTGTGTGGCAAATTTATGTCGATGACATAATATTTGGTTCTACTAATAAAAAGTCTTGTGAAGAGTTTAGCAGGGTGATGACGCAGAAATTCGAGATGTCAATGATGGGCGAGTTGAACTACTTCCTTGGGTTCCAAGTGAAGCAACTCAAGGACGACACCTTCATCTCTCAAACGAAGTACACGCAAGACTTGCTGAAGCGGTTTGGGATGAAGGATGCCAAGCCCGCAAAAACTCCGATGGGGACCGACGGACACACCGATCTCAACAAAGGAGGTAAGTCCGTTGATCAAAAGGCATACCAGTCAATGATAGGGTCATTACTTTACTTGTGTGCTAGTAGACCGGATATTATGCTTAGCGTATGCATGTGTGCTAGATTTCAATCCGATCCTAAGGAGTGTCACTTAGTGGCAGTGAAGCGAATCCTTAGATATTTAGTTGCTACGCCTTGCTTTGACCTGATTGGATATTCAGATTCCGACTATGCTGGATGTAAGGTCGATAGGAAGAGTACATCGGGGACGTGCCAATTCTTAGGAAGGTCCCTGGTGTCATGGAATTCTAAGAAACAAACCTCTGTTGCCCTATCCACCGCTGAGGCCGAGTATGTTGCCGCAGGAAAGTGTTGCGCACAACTACTTTGGATGAGGCAAACCCTCCAGGACTTTGGCTACAATCTGAGCAAAGTCCCACTCCTATGTGATAATGAGAGTGCCATCCGCATGGCGGGAAATCCTGTTGAACACAACCGCACAAAGCACATAGACATCCGACATCACTTTTTGAGAGACCACCAGCAAAAGGGAGATATCGAAGTGTTTCATGTTAGCACCGAGAACCAGCTAGCCGATATCTTTACCAAGCCTCTAGATGAGAAGACCTTTTGCAGGTTGCGTAGTGAGCTAAATGTCTTAGATTCGCGGAACTTGGATTGATTTATAGCATACATGTGTTTATGCCTTTGATCATGTTCCTTATGCATTTTGTTGCTTAGTTATGGTGCCCAAGTTGTACAAACACTCCCTGGACCTCACAAGTCCGTCGCAAAGTGATGCACATATTTAGGGGGAGATGTGTTACAACTTGACCCTTTGAGACTAACCATGTGCTTGAGTTTGCTGATTTTGTCTCAAAGAAGGATTGAAAGGGAAAAGGTGAACTTGGACCATGAAAGACTTCCACTGCACTCCGATGAAAGAGTAACTTCTTCCAAGTTCATCTTAGTACTCATATTGCCTTTTTACTCTTAGTTGAAGATTTTGGTGAGGCAATGGGGTTAAAGGGCCAAGATTGATCCCGTTTTGGTGCTTGATGCCAAAGGGGGAGAAAATAAGGCCAAAGCAATAAATGGATCAGCTACCACTTGAGAAATTTTGAAAATAGTAGAATAGAGCTTTTGGTTTGTCAAAACTCTTTGATTGTCTCTTATTCTCAAAAGTTGGCCTCTTGTGGGGAGAAGTGTTGGTTATGAAAAAAGGGGGAGTTTTTGAAATCCTTGATCAATTTCTTTTGGAATACCTCTCTTTATGTCTCTACAAGTGTGTTTGATTTAGTGATAGGAATTTGAGGTTGATTTGCAAAAACAAACCAAGTAGTGGCAAAGAATGATCCATATATGCCAAGGTTGATTCAAAACAAAATTGAGTTTTTATTTGCATTGATAGTGCACTTGTTCTAGTTGTTTTATGTTGTGTTGGCATAAATCACCAAAAAGGGGGAGATTGAAAGGGAAATATGCCCTTGGGCCATTTCTAAGTATTTTGGTGATTGAGTGCCAATGCAAGTGCTTTTGTGTTGATCTATGCAAAGTGGTGGACAAAGTGCAAATCATGTCAAAAGGTATGTTTCTCAGACTTAGTACATTGTTTTAGAGACTAATGTATTGTGTCTAAGTGCTGAAAACAGGAAAAGGACATTGGAATTGTCTGGGAGCACCGGACTGTCTGGTGGTGCACCGGACAGTGTCCGGTGGTGCACCGGACAGTGTCTGGTGCGCTAGACTGGCTCGGGCGAACTGGCCGCTCTCGGGAAATCGTCGGCGACGTTCGGCTATAATTCACCGGACTGTCCGGTGTGCACCGGACTGTCCGGTGAGCCAATGGTCGGCCGAGCCAACGGTCGGCCGCGCGATCTGCGCGGGACACGTGGTCGAGCCAACGGCTAGAAGGGGGCACCGGACTGTCCGGTGTGCACCGGACATGTCCGGTGCGCCAACGGCTCTCAGGCTGCCAACGGTCGGCTTCGCCATTTAAGGAAAGAAATCCGCACAGGACAGTGTCCGGTGTACACCGGACTGTCCGGTGCGCCACGCGACAGAAGGCAAGAATTGCCTTCCCAGATTGCTCTCAACGGCTCCTAGCTGCCTTGGGGCTATAAAAGGGACCCCTAGGCGCATGGAGGAGAACACCAAGCATTCCTTGAGCACTCTTGATCACTCACACTCCATTCTTGCGCACTTGTTCGACATTCTAGTGATTTGAGCTCCGTTCTAGTGTGCTAGTCTTTTGAGCTTAAGTCTGGGTCTTGTGTGTGTGTATTTGCTGTGATCTTTGTGACTTGTGTGAGTTGCTAATCCCTCCCTTACTCCGTGCTTCTTTGTGAACATCTTTGTAAGGGCGAGAGCCTCCAAGTTGTGGAGATTCCTCGCGAACGGGATTAAGAAAAGCAAGCAAAACACCGTGGTATTCAAGTGGGTCTTTGGACCGCTTGAAAGGGGTTGATTGCAACCCTCATCCATTGGGACGCCACAACGTGGAGTAGGCAAGCGTTGGTCTTGGCCGAACCACGGGATAAACCACTGTGTCATCTCTGTGATTGATCTCTTGTGGTTACTGTGTTTTGCCAAGACTTCTCTCTAGCCACTTGGCGATTACTGTGCTAACGTCTAACCAAGTTTTGTGGCTTAATTTTAAAGTTTTATAGGATCACCTATTCACCCCCCTCTAGGTGCCCTCAGACTGGCGAAACCTAACGAGCAACTATGCACCAGGGGAGTCTTTGTAAAGGCTACATAGTGAAACCTTGCCGACCCACCTTGGTAGTGTTTGAGGGTTTGATCGACCCAAGGCAGAACGGGATCACGACTCGTGGGTAAAGTGTGCAACCTCTACAGAGTGTTAGAAACTGGTATATCAGTCGATCTCATGGTTAAGAGCAGCCTTGGGGTCCTCTTTGATTAGAAGAACTTTAGATACTTTTATGATGATGGTTAATAATGATGGTTATAATTATGATCTCTAGTATTTCCTCTCAGAGGGAGTACATTTGGGTAATAACTAGGTTTATCACTAAAATTTGGCTCTACTATTAGTAATAAATACTTGACCAACTAAAAGCAACTGCTTAACCTTAACTCCACATACAGCTAGTTCACTTTAGCCAAATGGGACATTTGCTGAGTACGTTGATGTGTACTCACCCTTGCATTAAAAACCACCCCCACCCAGGTGTCCCCACTGTATTTAGTGCTCCAGAGGACATGCAGGAAATATGGAGGACTTTGAGGAGTTCCAAGATTATGACGAGTTCTAGTTATGTTAGTGGCAAACCCCCAGTCAGCTGCCTGTGAAGGCCTTATCTACTACATTTCGAATTGCACACTTTGATGATATAAATTACTATGATATGTTATAGACTTTGTGGATGTCTTGGACATCTTGATGTAATAAAAGTACCTTTCCGCTATTTACTTTGAGCAATATGTGATGATGTCCAATTATGTAATCTCTGTGTACGTGAGTTTCTGATCCTGTCACGTACATAGTTCGCATTCAGTTTGCCTTCTAAAACCGGGATAATAGTGCAACCATGAGGGTGGAATGAGATGCCCTTAGCTATTAGATGAACCTGGGATGTAGTTGGCTTTGCCGGAGGGCCGTCAATGGGGGTCGGGGCTTACTGCTCGCTCTACTAAGGGTGGGTGCCGAGGTTCATTCGATTTGGTTTTGGTAGTCACCCACCTTAGGGAGGGGTACTATGTTTGTATGACTGGCAAAACCTAACGAGCATCTATGCACCAGGGGAGTCTTTGTAAAGGCTACATAGTGAGACCCTGCTAGGTCACCTTGGTAGTGATCAATGGGGAGTCATGATCTCTAGGAAGAACGGGAATCACGACTCATGGGTAAAGTGTGCAACCTCTGCAGAGTGTTAGAAACTCGTATATCAGCCGTGCTCGCGGTTAAGAGCAGCCTTGAGATCCTCTTTGATTAGAAGAACTTTGGATACTCTTTTATGATGATGGTTAACGATGATGGTTATAATTATGATCTCTGGTATTTCCTCTTGGAGGGAGTACATTTGGGTAATAACTGGGTTTATTAATAAAATTTGGCTCTACTATTAGTAATAAATACTTGACCAACTAAAAGCAACTGCTTAATCTTAACTCCACATACATCTAGTCCACTTTAGCCAAACGAGACATTTGTTGAGTACGTTGATGTGTACTCACCCTTGCCTTAAAATCACCCCCACCCCATGTTGCCCCCACTGTATTCAGTTCTTAGGAGGAGATGCAGGCAACATGGAGGACTTTGAAGAGTTTCAGGACTACAACGAGTTATAGTTATGTTCATGGCAAACCCTAAGTCAGCTGCATGTGAAGGCCTTGTCTACTACGTTCGCTTTTCTGCACTTTGATGTTAGTAAAGACAATGTTATGTTAATGACTCTATGGATGTCTTGGACTTCTTGATGTAATAAAGTACCATTCCGCTATTTACTTTGAGCAATGTGTGATGATGGCCAATTATGTAATCGTTGTGTACATGAGTTTCTGATCCTAGCACGTACATAGTTCGCATTCGGTTTGCCTTCTAAAACTGGGTGTGACATAAGTGGTATCAAAGCCTTGCTGACTGTAGGACAACTAACCTAGACTAGAATGACCGCCGTAAGGACTATAGACCCATACCCTTACCTTGCGGAGCGCCCACTGCGCCGCATGGTGACAGGTCAGTCTAGCCACCTGGAGAGACTGCATCATCGCCTGCACGAGGAGCTGGAGCGCCGACACCAGGAGCAGGAGCAGCAGGGCTCTTCCCCCTTGCCTCCGCAGGAGGTGGAGTCTCGGAGGCAGCCTTCTCCTGCACCTCAGCCAGAGATGCCTCCTGCACCACCACAGGGCATCTCGGCTGCTGGAGGAGACCCTGACGGAGATGGAGACGGTGACGACGACTGTGGCAGTTTGAGCCACATCACGGAGCTCTCAGAGGAGCAGGAGACGGAGGGATGGATCGCTAGGCCCATCACTTGTGATGCCGCTCGTGGGTGTCACTTCCACGACGCTCTTGACACTTGCGTCGGGTCTTTGACCGATACACTTGGTCCATTGAGTACCGTTGTGTAGTCTACCAGCATCGTCGTGGGTTATACCTGGACCAGTGGGAGACAACTTCCTTGGTGCGTCGTCCGGACGATGATCTTCGGGGTGCAGTGTAACACCTTGAATTTGGGGGTATAAAATTTCTTTCTAACTATCATCCAAATTCAGGTGTTACTCTTCTCTCTCTCTAGTTTCTCTCTCTCTCTTTCTTTTGGTTATATTCAGCTTAATTAGTGAGGGATTATTTATTTTATTTTGTTAAAACAATATGAGTCATGAAATTTTGCATCATATTGAGCTCCAAATATTCTTTGAATTGTTGCACATGTTTGATTTGGTTTGAATTTGAAACTTGATTTGAATTTGAATTGAAAGCTGTGGCAGAACCTCCCAAGTTATTGGGCCCACATTCACCTGTCCTTGTCTCAAAGACCTCAGACGGCTATGCATGTGCACCAGATAACTTAACAGGATCTGTCTGAGTGTCCCCAAGGACCTTGGATAAACCACTTACAACCAGGACCACAGGATTAAGTAAACACAAATCACACACCAACAATTTGCAGCGGAAATCTTATTACCAAATTTTACAAGTTACATCAAGTTTACATTGTACATGACCAGAGTGATTACAAAAGTGATTCAAATAAATAAACTTTGAAATGTTATAAATTATTTATAGTTTTGAAATATATGCTAGCTCAAGTGACCATCCTCAGTAAGAAGTATAGAAGAGTTACTTAGACTTATAAGAAGGCCGTGCCCACCGGCGCTTAACACCAATCACAATCAAAGTGACTCGTAACCTGCAGCAACAGTGGGAATAAAACCCTAAGTACGCTAGTACTCAACAAGACTTACCCGACTAAAGAAAAGACTCTCAAGGGTATGCTGGTTTCAAAAGGGTTCAAGGTATGGCTTATCAAGAATCAAGGACTCTGTTTGCAGAAAAGCTTACTATGAGTGGATCCTTAAAAATCCATTTTTACTTGTCAGGTTAAGTAAAGTTATCTGCATCTAGAGATCTTTCTGTCCTAGTTCAATCACTTGGCCTATACTAGCCGTATTTTTATCAACCCTTCAGTTCACTGGATTACTACGTGTAAGTCAGTGACTAAGTCTTCATATCCGAGAAGTAACGGTGATCCGAATCGATTAATACCCAGCTGGGGATCTCCAATCACACAACATATGTAGCACTTAACCCTTGCAGATGTCAACTCGCCACCGGGTTTCTTAAGACCAGACCGGGTTCACGCCAACCGAGAGCACAGATACACCACCGTCCAGCCTCTTGCCACGGAGGGTACACGCTGCTCTCGCCATCTCTCCACTCACATTGCGTGTTGGCCTTTCTGGTATTAGTCTGACCGAGGCAAAGCTTACCCATTATGAGGCATGTGACCAGTTAAAAGGTCCTTAATCATCAAGCCTACATCGAGACAGTCCTTAATCGACTCAGACGGAGACACTACATCGAGACTCCCTTCTCATGCAAGTCAACCGCCCGGTCTCCGCTTTATTATTTAAACCCAAAGTTTGGTACCTGGCAGAGGTACATCTTTTCCGGTGTTGAACCCATCAGGGCCTTTGACGGATTCACCATCATAAGTATTTTCTTTTTGAAAACATTCCCACCCACTGAAGCATCACTTTTATTTTAAAACAAAATATTTTTTTATTTGCTAAAACAAGGCTAAGCATCATAAAATTCTTTTCAAAAAGGGTATCAAGGATGGGTAATCAATTTTTCAAGGAAGGAAATGCATCAACGGTTTAGCACACAACTCCTATCACCTAATACATCAAACAAGGTGATAAAGATTTTAAAGCAGCAAGGAGGTGGCAAACGCACCGGGGCTTGCCTTGGTAACACTAGGTTAGTGTTGTTAGACGACGATCACTTGACGACCATCCTTTTTCTTGGTACTCGTTCAATTATCCATCTTCAAGTTCGTCCATCAGCATCACCATGCGGAGTAGCCCACACTTGGGGTCGACTTGGCTCAGGTTCTCCACATCACGCGATTAATTATCATACCTCATGAGATGCACAATGCACATGTATGAGCATAAAGTAACCGGATGATACAGAAAAGAGAATCAAATACTTAGCGGCAAGACATCGACACAATCCTACATAAGCACTAGACACCTATAACTCACTAAACACAACAATCACGATTTTCTAGTTTTACCAGATTTAACTCAAACATCAAGGAACAATAAATTATACGCACATCTACTTTGCTTAGCTAAGGCCCAACACCACAAGACTATCAAACCTAGATTCATTCATTAGGAAAACAATAGACCATATGAGTTCCACCTTTCTATTTGACTAAAGCATAATACCGAAAGACTAATTACTTAGACTCATTATTTTAGGACATGAAACTCGAAGTATGGACCGAAACAACTTAACTAACTATTTAAACCACTCTTTTGAATTAATCCTTAAAATATCCTAACTAATAAAACATCACACTATACTTAATCTATCAAGTAGAGCATCATCACACAACATATATTTTACTAATACACTGATCACATAAACCCGAAATTCAACTTTAACCTCCACATCAAATAATAGACAAGAGAATCATCGCAATAGATGTATCTATTTAATCCAACCATTTATTTAGTTGACGGGAATAACAGATCAACTCACCATAATTAATTCGAGCTGAAGTTGCGAGGTCAATGACGATACTACGGACGAGGACTCGAATTTAAAGGGCGGTGCGGCAAAATTGGAACGCCGAGTCATGGATGTGGTTGTTGTCGAGGCGATTGACGTCGGCAATCCCGATAAGAATAATAATGACGCGGGCCTGTCTTGCGTAGAACAGCACGTTCGACGTCGAGGTTTTTCGTGGCCGACGCAAGCGCTAGTCAGTGGCTAGGTGGCTAGGTACCAGACGACGAGCTCAAAACCGGGACCAACTGCGAGCGCTGATAGCTAGCGAGCTAGAGCCAAGTGGACGCTAGCACTAAGTCGAAGAACGACACGGATGTAATCAAGCGCAGTTGAGCACGAGCACACACGATGACCGGCCAGGGAGGGAATTCAAGGAGGCACGGACTATGGCTAGGATAAGGCAAGTGTTGGATGAGCTCGATGAACGGTGACGCGAGGAGCAAGGCAAGGTCATGGCTGGGCGAGCTATATGGCGTGGACTGTTCCTGCGGCCAGGACGGCTGCCGCGACGCGCACAACGTCGCTACGCCACAACACCACCACGGACAGGGAACAAGAGGAGCGGCCGAGCGGAGCTGAGAGAGCGCGCTGGCGAGCAGGAAGCCGCGCGAGAACTGGACAGGAAAACGACGGGCTCGACAACGTTCGTGGCCGGAGCCGGAGCGAGCACCAGAAACGAGCACGACGGGGCGGCTAACGGCGAACTCCATGGCCGGGAGGACGCGGCGTCCAGGAGAAGGAAACACGGACGCGCCATGGAAGGAAAGTTGGAGCGCGCAGGGAAGAAGCGCCGGGAGAGAGAGAGCGGCGCAGAGAAATCCACGACCGGCCGAGAGGAAAAATCCGAGCGCAGGGGCGAGCAGTAGAGATGGACGCCGAGCTGGAGGGAGCTAGAGGCCAGCAACGCCGGCGAGCTCGACCAACCAAGATCTAGAGAGAGCGCAGCGAGGGAGGAAGCTCCACGCATGGGCGCAAAGAATGACGGCGCAGAGGAGCCGCGCGGTCAGTCATGGAAGCAGGGGCAAGCCAGGAGCTCCGGCTGGGGTTGCGGCACCAGTGAGCAGAGCGCTCGGGCGCGGCGAGGACACACGCGCAGGGGGCGAGCCAGGCGCGACAACAGGGAGATGGGAGGGCACGATGCAGGGGAGGACGCAGGGGATGGGCGCGCCATGGAAGTGACGGTCGGGCGCTGGGGCGAAGTCAAGGGCGCGACCATGGGCGAGCTGGCCGAGCACCTGGGAGATGGGGTGCGCAGGGCGAGCTCGGCTGCGCGCGGCATGGGCGAGCGCGCCAGAGAGCTCCGGCCGGCGAGCACGCGCAGGGGAGCTGGAGCCTGGGCACGCCATGGCGACCGAGTGCGGCATCGGGAGCAAGCAGGGCACCGAGCAGAGAAGCGCGTAGGGAACTCCAGGGCACGACAACAGGGAGACGGAGGAAGACGCGCGGCCATGGACAGGGGCTCGCGGCCGGCGAGCAGAGGAGCTGGGCACGGCTGGGGAAGAGAGGAGCAGGGAGCTCCGGGGAGGAGATAAGCACCTGTGAAGAAAAATCCAGGGAGAAGATAAGAAAGAGAAGGCGTGAGGGAGAAGACGTCGACTGGGAAAAAATCAGCTGGGGGCGGCGGAGGATAGGATCTGAGTAGATTTTTTTTTGAACTTTTTCATTTTTCATCATGTTTTTAAACAGAGAATCGCAGATATTTTGGAATGAGAAATTTTAGCGATAACCAAAGGGTCGATAGTACTTGTGACACGGTCTGATTCGATTCGAAACCCGATAAATTTTATTTGTGGTCTGAGCACCTGATTCCATAGTCATAGATAATTTACCAGAGAATTGAAGCTTAATTATAAATTCTCGGACGAGCTATCTCGGTTGACGAGTGGGGATAGAATTATTTGCACCGAAAACCTTAGTCGTCAAGTTCGAATTAAATTGCCCAGAATAAAATCGTAAGAGTAGGTCAAGCTTCCGAATTCGTATTCTCGCGAGCGATATATTTTAAATAATCACGAGACGTACCAATTTTCGGAACAATTATGTTTCGAATATCACGAAAATTTAGGAAGAGCTCGGACAGATAAAAATAAAAATGATGTCACACTCGCGACAGACGAAACAGATACGATATTAAAATCACGATAGACGAAGATGATTAAAATTTAGCATTTGTTTTATCCACTGATATTACGTGCTTAAATCCATACTCGTTGTCGAGCGGAATATAAACACCAGGGGTGTTACAAAAACCCTAGAGAAAATAAATATAAAAGCAATTAAAAATTCCCTGGAAAATGGAAAAGCAAATTCAGCCCAGTCGAACCACCAGGCCCAGCACCGCCCGCGCGCCCGGCGCCCGCGCGCCTTCGGTCCCTGATAGGTGGGCCCCGCCTATCGGCGCCAACCCGCGCACCTCTTTTGTTCCTCTCTCCCTCTTGCTGTTTTGTGGGGCCGACCTATCGGTGCCGTTTCTCTCGCACACGCACCCGCTCTCTCTCTCTTTGTCCCGCGGACCCCACCCGTCAGCCTGTCCCTAACCTCCCGCCCACGTCCCTCGCCATGGACGCGCCCATGTCCGCGTTCTCCGGCCACCTCCTCATGCCCTCGTCCCTTTAGACCCTGTGCCCCGCTCGCCCACTTTCCCCCACTCATTTGCGTCCTCAGTCGAGCTCTCTCGCCCCCTCTCTCGCCCTGCGCGCGCGACCAGACAAGCTCCGTCGCCGCTCACCGAAGACCGCCGCCGTTCCGCGACCGTCGTTGAGCCGTGTCATGCCCGTCCCCTTGGTAAGCTCCGCCGCATCACCCGCATCTCGGGACACCCTTCGGTTCGTCCTTTCCCCCTCTTGTTTGCCCGGTTCGCGCTCACCGGAGCACTTCTTGCGCAGCCGGAGCCCGCCGCCATCGACCCAAGACTTCACCGCCTCCCCGCCGTCTTCCAGGCGTTCCTAAGTTCGCGCTCATGGTAAGCAACCTCCCTATGCACTTAATTTGTTTGTTAGTGCCCTAGCGCCCGCGCAATTCCTCGCCGGAGTGGAGCCGCGCCGCTATTAGCCCGCCTCACCTTGTCCCGCGCTCTCTGGTGCTCCCGCGCTGGCGTGAAGCCCACGGTCGAGTTCGCCATGTCGCCCTGAACGCGCCTGAACCCTTCCCCAAGCCTCTAGAGCCCCACCGTGGCCATCCCTCTCGTCTCCGGCGAGACTTCACCGCGGGGTCGAGCGGCGCCACCGCACCCATGCCCGATCACCGGCCGTTGGACCGCGGCTGTCGGTCCGAGATCTAGCGGTCTAGATTTAATTAGGACAAATCAAATCTCAACTGTCTGATGCAGATCCAGCAGCTCAGCCCGCTCCCCTCACCCGCGCCCCTACCGCTGGGTCCGGCCTATCAGCGTTCTCCATGCGCCCGTGCGCTCGACCGCGAGATCTATTCTCGGCCGTCCGTTCAGGATCGTGCGATCCAGATTACCCGATACCCCTTCGCGTGGCAGTTTTGCGGAAGAGACCCTCGGTTTGTTGGGAATCAACCTGTCGTCCCTGGTTTTCACGCGCAGGCCCTGGAATCTTAGAGATTGAACCCTAGGCTTTTAAATAATCACAGAATTAGACCTATTTTCATATTTTAAACTTCCAAACTTGTTTATTTCATATCTTTTGCATATGGACTCCAAATTTAGTGATTCAAATTGCAAAATGTTCATAGGAATATTCTTTGTTTAAATAAATTATGTTCATTCATAGTCTATACACTCTAATTTTATACCTAGACTATAAGTTAGTGTATGTGTTGAATTGTTCACTTAATAAAATAGATAAAAAGAAAACCCTAGTGGTTAAAGAATATTTAACCTTGTGAGATTAATAATGTGTATTACATGAACTTATCTCTGGTTTAACTTTTACATCTTATTAAAATAAGTAGAATTGGATTATGTAATCATGGACAACACTTAAAGAATAATCAACTATTAAATAAGATTAGTTCACCCTATAATTTAAACTCCCTTTTGAGTCTATACTTTTCTTTTTGAGATGTGTTCCCATGTTTGTACATGATTGATGTACTGTTCCTTTGTCATTTACCAAATGTATTGAATGCATGATCGCTTTATTTAGACGAGCAACCCGTGGTTCTTGAGTGTGTTGCCGAAAATCTTCCTGAGCAACAACCTGGTCAAGGCAAGTGTCCTCTAACCTATTATGTCCTACATACTTTATAATTCACTGTCCTGCATTACATTGTTGAAACCTAAGGATTGACTAGTCTGTATTTACTTATCCTTGTTTACCTTTTGGGTTAATCATGGTTAGCTTATGTTATTGCTTCAACTTAATCAATGAATATGATGTGAACATTTATGATACGATGATGTTATCCCGATGATGATATTGTGATATTTTAGGGGACTCAGGCCATTTTCTTGAGTACCTCTCTGTAAGGACCTGTTCGTGGAGTGACCACCCGAGATAACAGTGCAACCATGACGGTGGAATGGGACACCCTTAGCTGATTAATTAGATAAACCTAGGGGTGTAGTTGGCTTTTCCTAAGGGCCGTCAATGGGGGCCGGGGCGTAGTGCTCGCTCTGGCAAGGGGGGTGTAGAGGTTCATTCGATTTGGTTTTGTTAGTCACCCACCTTGGGGAGGTGTATTGTGTTTGTACGACTGGCAAAACCTAACGAGCAGCTATGCACCAAGAGAGTCTTTGTAAAGGCTACGTAGTGTATCCATGGCCATTCACCTCGGTAGTGAAGATCGGGTCTGTACAACCCAGGCTGGAAAGGGATCACGACTCGTGGGTAAAGTGTGCAACCTATGCAGAGTGTTAGAAACTGGTATATCAGCCGAGGTCACGGTTAAGAGCGGCCTTGGGATCCTCTTTTATTAGAAGAACTTTGGTTACTTCTATGATGATGGTTAATAATGATGGTTATAGTTTTGATCTCTAGTATTTCCTCTTGGAGGAGGTACATTTGGGTAATAATTGGGTTACTACTAAAATTTGGCTCTACTAATAGTAATAAATACTTGACCAACTAAAAGCAACTGCTTAACCTTAACCCCACATACATCTAGTCCACTTTAGCCAAACAGGACATTTGCTGAGTACGTTGATGTGTACTCACCCTTGCTTTACAAACCACCCCATCCCAGGTTGTCCCCACTGTACTCAATGCTCAGGAGGTGATGCTGGCAACATGGATGACTTTGAGGAGTTCCAGGACTACGACGAGTTCTAGTTTTTCTTAGTGGCAAACCCCTAGTCAGCTGCCTGTGTAGGCCTTATCTACTACGTTACGTATTTTCGCACTTTGATATTAATGTTAATGACTATGGCTATGTATTAGACTGTGGATGTCTTGGACATCTTATTGTAATAAATTACCTTTCCACTATTTACTTTGAGCAATGTGTGATGGTGTCCAATTATGTAATCGCTGTGTACGTGAGTTTCTGATCCTGGCACATACATGGTTCGCATTTGGTTTGCCTTCCAAAACCGGGTGTAACATAAGTGGTATCAAATCCTTGCTGACTATAGGACTACTAACCTAGACTAGAATGGTCACCCTAAGGACCATAGACCCCAACCTTACCTTGACCTTAGTGTCCTTTCAAAAGTTGGTCACCTTGACCAATTCTATGTTATTTACTTATCTCACAAAAATTTTGTCTCACTTTTCTTTCTGTTTACTTTTCGATCTTATAGTTCTACTCTCACTCTTTTTCTTACGGTGTCTTTTGTAGATGGCTCGTCTTAGGTGCACTTCACGTAAGTCAATGATCCCCTTTTTGCCTTCTCACCTGTCGGAGCGTCCGCTGTGTCGCATGGTGCCAGGTCAGTCCAGTCACCTGGAGAGACTGCATCATTGCCTGCACGAGGAGCAGGAGCGCCGATGCCAGGAGCAGGACCAGGAGCAGGAGCAGCAGGACTCTTCCCCTCGCTTCAGCAGGAGGTGGAGTCTGGGAGGTAGCCTTCCCCTGCACCTCAGCTAGAGATGCCCCCTGCACCACCACAGGGCATCCCGGCTACTAGAGGAGACCCTGACGGAGACACCGACGACGCCGGTGGCAGTTCAAGCCATAGTGTGGAGCTCTCGAAGGAGTAGGAGTCGGAGGGATGGATCGCTAGACCCGTCACTTGCGACGCCGCTCACGGGTGTCACTTCCACGACGCTCTAGACACCTTGCTACGTCGGGCCTTCGACCGACACACTTGGTCTATCGAGTACCGTTGTGTAGTCTACCAACATCGTCGCGGGTTATACCCGGACCAGTGGGAGGCTACTTGTTTGATGCATCGTCCGGACAATGATCTCCAGGGTGTAGAGGCCTTCTCAGAGCACTATTCTATTACTGAGAGGGGTACTGCCGAGGCAGCCATGCAAGATGCAGCACGACGTGCACTTTCTCAGTATTGCTCGTTGTTTAGTGGGGTAGCTGATGACCTCGACCTAAAGTACTACCCTCGCCGTTCGACCGACAGTGCTGGAGGTGTGATTGTCTCACCTGTTGGTGAGGGCAATCCCAGGCTGAACAGCATGGTCAACCTGGCCATCGTGCTCAACATCGAGTTGGACCACGTCCTTGACGAGTTGGGCAAGGTTCGGGCGAAGGTTGCGAAATTGCGTGCTGAGTGTGCAACACACCACTATTTGGATGGTGGTTCTCCCGCCCCTGTCGGGATTCAGCACCCTTACCGTTCGCCGCCCCGTGGTCGCTTTGATTATGGCACCCCTGACTACAGGACCTAGATAGATTTGGATCCATAGATCGACAGAGTCGGAGTCTGTAATAATGCTTAATTTAGTGTCTTAGTCTCAGTTAGTCTTAGTTAGAGTTAGGTTGCTTGTCATATGTCTTGATGCTTGTCGTGATGAACTTGTAATGAAGTTGGATCTTTGTAATGATTGTCACCAAGGTTTGGGCATCCCCTGCAACTTGGTGTAGTTATTAATAAAGTTAGTTATTTAGTTGGGCAATCTCTTTATTTCAACTTTCCTCTTTATCTGAGAAGCTGTGTTGGGAGTCAGTGAAGATGATCAATTGTTCAGTATTATGAAGATTTTCCATATATCTTTTCTTAAGCTGAAAGACTGCAGAGTTAGATCTGATATGTGTGTGCTTTCTACAGATGTCTGAGAACAGGCGCCGAGGTGCAAGGCGTGCTCAGTAGGAGCAGCACGCACCCCAAGAAGATGCAGCTCAGCAGCAGTTGCCACTGCCACACCCGATGACCATTGAACAGATGTTCCTAATGCAGACCCAAGCAGTCCAAGCGATTGGTCAGACCTTAGCAGCGATGCAGCAGGTGCAGCAGCAGCCACCCCTGACCCCCACCTCAACCTCAGGTGCAAGTCTAGATGCACAAGTGCCTAGAGACAAGCGGGCAGAATTCATGAGGGGCCATCCCCCTGTCTTTGCCCATTCTGCTGATCCCATGGACGCCGAAGATTGGATGCGTACCATGGAACGTGAGTTGCACACTGCTCAATGCAACGATCGTGAGAAGTATTGTATGGTCCCCGTTAGCTAAGGGGAGCAGCACAATCTTGGTGGGAGTCTTACCTATCCACCCATGCCGACCCTGAAGCCATCACCTGGGAGGAATTCAGAGACAACTTCCATCGCTACCATGTGCCCGAGGGACTAATGATAGTGAGGAAGGAGTAGTTTCTAGCCTTGAAGCAAGGTCCGCTGTCTGTCAGTGAATACAGGGACAAGTTTCTACAGCTGTCACGTTATGCATCAGAAGATGTCAATACTGATGCCAAGAGGCAGTACCATTTCCTGAGAGGATTGGTTGACCCCCTTCACTACCAGCTGATGAACCACACTTTCCCTACCTTTCATCATTTGATCGACAGAGCAATAATGACTGAAAGGAAGCGCCGGGAGATGGAAGACAGGAAACGTAAGCTTGGTGGATCTCAGGCCGGGAGTAGTAGCCATCCTCGCTACTCAAGCTACCCACCTCAGCAATTCAAGCAAGGTCACCAACACCAGCATCAGCGTCAGAACCAGCAGCAGTACTAGAGGCAGTTTCCTCAGCAGCAGCAGCAGCAGTACCGTCAGAACAACCAGTAGGGAGAAAATCAGTATCAGCGTCAGAGCAACCAGGCACCTCGCCTTCCTGCCCCAGCAACCAACCAGAACAACCAAGCAGCTCCAGCGCAAGGAGGAGGTCATGCATGTTTCCACTGTGGGGAACAAGACCATTGGACAAATTATTGCCCAAAGAAAGTTGCTCAGGAACAACCAATTCCCAATGCCACAGTCAGGCAGAATGCAATGCAACAAGGAGGCAACAACCGTGGGCAGCCTCGTGCCCAGTATGGAAAGGTGAACCACATGGAGGCCGACACACTCCAGGAGACCTCAGGAGTGGCACTAGGTACGTTCTCAGTTGAGTACCATTCTGCAAATGTGTTATTTGATATTGGAGCAACGCATTCTTTTGTGACTGCATCATGACTAGAATCACAATATATCAGTAGCACCCATGTATCCACCTATGAGGGTTAGTTCAATTGGTGGGAGAACCCAAACAGATAGATTTTTCCCTAGTGCAAGAGTTCAAATAAGGGGGATAGAGTTCCCCGCTGATCTAATAGTTATGGGTAACCAGGAAGTGAATATAGATGAAATCCTAGGGATGAATTGGATAACCAAATATCAAGCCAGTCTTAGCTGTAACAAGAGAACGGTGAAGTTAGTATCCTTATCAGGAGAGGAAGTGTTAGTGGAGTTGGTCTTGTCTAGACCAAGGAAAGGAAGCTGTCACCAAGTCACCGCCCATGTTGAGGAAATTGAACCATCAAAAGCTATCAACGTAGTATCTATCACGGAACCTCCCAAGGTATTAGGCCCACCTACAGATGTCCTTGTCCTAAGGACCTCGGACAACCATATAGATGCACATAATCACTTGACAATTTTGGTCCTCTGTATCAACATCATACCGCCCAAGAGCGCTTCACCCATCACGCAGACATTACATCACATCGGAGGGAAGAATAAGCGGAAGCGGATTACAATAACTTAATTTACATTCATAAAATATATAGAGAGAGTATTATTACAATACCGGGTGCTATGAATGCATAAAAATATTATTACAAACCAGGGAGGCAAAACACCCTCTCGCACAAAAGTTTAGTGTTTTCAAATTGGGAGGCAAGCATCCTCCCACACCCACGATCATGGATTTTGCTCCTCTTTTGGTACCAACTTTGAACAGAAACAACAAAACTCTGCTGTTTCCTCACCTACAACAACATGGGTTCAAAAACCCTGAGTATGAAGTGTACTTTCGCAAGTCTTACCCGTCAAAGAAAAAGACTCTCGAGGATATGCTGGCTTGTGGGAGTCAAGGTAAGGCTAATCAAGAACCAATGACTCTGTTTGCAGAAATGCTTACTAACAGTGGATCCTTGAAAATCCAGTTTTATTATCAGGTTAAGTCATTACCTGCATCTAGAGTTCTTTCTATCCTAGTCAAGCACTTGGCCTACACTAGCCATCTTTTATCAACCCTTCAGTTCACTGTATTGCTACGTGTAAGTCAGTGACCAAGTCTTCATGTCCGAGAAGTAACGGCGATCCGAATCAATTAATACATAGCTGAGGATCTCCAACCACACGACATATGTAGCACTTAACCCTTGCATATGTCAACTCGCCACCGGGTTTCTCAAGACCAGACCGGGTTCACGCCAACCGAGAGCACAGATACACCACCGTCCAGCCTCTTGCCACAGAGGGTACACGCTACTCTCGCCATCTCTCCACTCCCATTGCGTGTTGGCCTTTCTGGTATTGGTATGCCCGAGGCAAAGCTTACCCATGATGAGGCATGTGGCCAGTTAAAGGGTCCTCGGTCAGCAGGCCCACATCGACACGGTCCTTAAGCGACTCAGAAGGAGACACTACACCAAGACTCTCTTCTCGTGCAAGTCACCCGCCCGGTCTCGTCTTTATCATTTAAAACCCAAAGTTTGGTACCTGTTAGAGGTACATCTTTTTCGATGTTGAACCCATCATGGCCATGATGGATTCACCATCAAGTCTTTTCATTTGAAAACTTCCCATCCCATATGAAGCATCATCTTTGTTTAAAACAAATCATTTTGTTTTCTAAGGCAAGACTAAGCACTAGAAAACTTTTAAGTAAAACAGGTATCAAGGAATGGTAAACAGTTCCAAGGAAGGAAATGCAGCAATTGTTTATCACCCAACTCCTATCACCTAATGCATCATTTCAAGTGATAAAGAGTTTGAAATAACAAGGAAAAGGGTAAATGCAATGGGGCTTGCCTTGTGTTGTAGGAGACTCAGGATCTGTTCCACAAATATCAAAGTAGAAACTGTTCTCGACAGGTGGAATTTCAGCTGGTGGGGCAGTTTCTTCTTCGACAATAACTTCTTCGTTTTCTATGCATATCAATATACATACATGAATGCCCATGTGATGCTATGAATATGCAGTTACAATAGGAACACACTAAGTTATTTCTTGAATATAACTTTCCTTCACGGTACACCTGAGTCACTAGGGTTTCCTGAGTCAATGCTCTATTAGGATTATGCAAATTCTACCTTAGGAAGCTAGGGTTTTGGGTTTGGGATCAAACAATGTCCAAAACATGCCAAACTTTACCAAGGGCTTTAATCATTAAACTAAGCTTACTCAAAAAGTTTTATGATTTTTAGAGTTATCAATTTAATTCTAAAATTCCAAAAGATTAGGTTTAGGCCTCTATAAATGCTAAATAATTCATGGTTGGGACTAAAAATCTTGGAACTACTTTTATTAAATACTAGGGAAATTTAGGAGTCTAGTAAAATTGGTCCCATGATTTTATCATTTTTCTAGAATTCCCTATAAATTTCCTAAGCCTGGTAGAAAAAGAAATGGGAAAAGAATGAACAGTGATGGGCTCAAACCAACCCAAGCCAGCCCACGAACGGGGAAAACGCGCCCCCGCGCGCACCCATGCTGGCAACTTTGCATAGAGGACCTCGACTATTTGAATAACTGGTTAAGAATCCTTGAACGCTATTCATCTATGTCTCTAACGTTTGCACTAAGGCCCTCGGAGTTCTATTTCTTTACCACGTCAAGTCCACGACGGTGAACGGCGACGAGCATTCTCCGGCGAACCCATACCGGCCGGAATACGCAATGACTAGGCTTCTCACTTGGTTGACACCTAATTCCACCCCTGGTGACCCTAATCCCTCCATCAATTGCATGATCTGGCCTGAAATCCCTCTGTCCACGACGACAATGGAAACCGAGGACAACCCGAGGTGTTCCCAGCGATCTAGTGTGGTCTAGTTCAATTGATTGGGCTGACAAGCATCCCTAGCGTGCAAGGGTGCTGAAACGAGGGTAAGGAGGGCAAGAGCGGACTTGGAGCGGTCCACAGCGCGGTGGCTCACGGCAACACGGAGAACCGATTTGGGGGAAATCCCAAATTGGGGCACGGTGGTGGATGATCAGAGGTGAGGACTGGTGTACTGAGCGCGTAATAATCTAGCGGAGCTCACTGGGGCATCAATTTATAGAGAGCGATCGTGAATGCGACGAATTTGGGCGAAGAAGAGCTGGTGGTAAGAAAGGAGAGGAGTCACCGTAGACCGCTCAACGTGGCATTCACTGAGCTAAGTCCCCGACGACAGAGGGGCTATCTACCGTGACCTACTGCGGCGTGGTAACAAGGTCAGTAGCATGGTGTGCTCGGGTTAACGGCGATCATCACCGCGACGGCCATGTCGCGACGCAAGTGGGTACTGCAACAGGGTGGCCACAGTGCCCCAACCTCATCCACGACAAAGATCTTTTCACCCTAATTCGTTATCCGCGCGTCACCGGGTGCGAATCACAGCATGGACATGAATCAGGACGCAGGGGTCACCGGCGGTGAGGTGCATTGCACCTGAAGATCTTCTTTAGTACTGTACCATGGGAAACTTCTTCAGTGCGCCTGACAGAGCAGGTTAAAGAGCTTGGTTCTCCATGTTTTGTGTGGCAACTCGCTCATTCGTCTGCAGCAAAATTGTTTCCCTATAATCCATCTTTGATTTTGTTATAGCACCCAAAACCGAATAGGCATTGGATCCTACTCAAAATTGGTCTCAAAGTTTGTCTGACTTCACTGTCAGTCAGAATTCAGTCTTAGGGCTAACTGACAGCCAAACTTCAAGTCCAATTATCTCCAATTTTTGTACAACACTAATACTTAGTCACTTAATCAAAGTTGTACTCCTATCATAGCTCTACAAGATTGATGTATTGACTTAGAGCAAAATCTTCATGAATCAAGAGATACAAAGCACCAAAGGTGACCTAATTCCACTGAAATTCAGAGTTAACCACTTAGGGGTTCTTGGGTCTTTTTGCAATTAAGTCCAAATTTCTTCACAATACTTAAAATTCCTCCAATGTAAAAGTTACTTAGTTTTTGATGTTCTATCACTTTGATATTTGCACTTTGGTCCAAAAGTGCCTAGAATTTGAAATCACCCCCTTAGGGTACAATTTAGTATTTTCTAGGGTTTCTTTCAGGGTTTTGGGCACTCTAGGGTTTTTGTGTCACTCAAATTCAGCAAACTTGATATCTTGTGAACATTTCCAATGACTTTTAAGGTATTACTCATTTTGGATTACTATTACCCATATGCCCTAATCCCAGGGTTGGTTATCCTACCCTAGGGTTAAGTACACTTCAAGTCACCACATCACACATGGTTTGAAATTTTACCTAGCGAATGCATTCTAGGTGTGACACACAAAATGAAATGTCAATGCATATGATGTCATGCTCAAGTTTTAGTGCCAGTAACACCAGGGGTGTTACATCCTACCCCCCATAAAAGAATCTCGTCCCGAGATTTAAGGTCCTAGGGTAAGTAGTGGAAAAGGAAACACGATACATCTTTATTTCCTTATTTGTCTTATAGAGCAGGGGGTGGTATGGGATTTATTCCAACTTTACAATCAGATATACACATCTTACAAGTTACATGAAGCTAAAAACTTATAGAACTCGAAAAAGGAAAATTCTTCTTCAAGAAATCTTGAGTCTCCCATGTAGCTTCATCTTCGGTGTGCTGGTTCCATTGTACCTTATAGAACTTGAGGGTCCTTTTTCGAGTGATCCTATCCTTCTGATCCAAAACTTGAATGGGATGTTCTGAATAAGTCAAATATGGTTCCAAAGCAACATCCACCACATCGATGGTTCGATCAGGAATCCGAAGGCACTTCTTCAACTGGGATACATGGAACACATTATGTACTACAGATAATGTTTCAGGCAGTTGAAGTCTGTACGCCACTGGTCCGCATTGTTCAAGAATGGGAAACGGGCCAATGTATCGGGGTGCCAACTTTCCTTTTACCTCGAATTGATTAACACCCTTTATTGGTGATACTTTCAGGTATACATGATCCTTGACTTGAAAGAACAAAGGTCGGCGTCGTTTGTCCGCATAGTTTTTTTTGCCGAGCTTGAGCTTCTTTCAAGTGGTGTTTTATCTGTTCAACCTTTGCCTCTGTTTCCTTAACTAAATCACTCCTGAAAAACCACCTTTCTCCGGGTTCAGACCAATTTAAGGGTGTTCGGCATCGTCATCCATACAGTGCTTCAAACGGTGCCATCTTAATGCTTTCTTGATAGCTATTATTATAAGAAAACTCTGCCAACGACAGACAATCATTCCATTTCTGTGGGAAATCCAGAAAACATGCCCATAGCATATCTTCAAGTATCTAATTTACTCTCTCAGTTTGTCCACTTGTTTGAGGATGATAAGTCGAACTGTGGAGTAATTTAGTACCCAAGGATTTAGGCAGTTCACTCCAAAACTTGGATAAAATTGTGGTCCACGGTCCGATACTATCGTTTTTGGAATTCCATGCAAACTGAGAGTACGAGCAATGTATAACTGGGCATAGACATCAACTGGGTGATCTGTTTTAACAGGAAGAAAATGTGCTATCTTTGTAAGCCGGTCAACTATAACCCAGATAGAATCAAATCCTTTAGCTGTCTGAGGTAATCCCACAATGAAGTCCATACTAATATCTTCCCATTTCCAAGTTGGGATGGGCAAGGATTGTAATGGTCCAGCGGTCTTCATATGCACTTCCTTGACACGTCTACAGGTGTCACATCTTACCACATAGCGTGCAATTTCAATCTTCATTTTTGTCCACCAATAATGTTGATTTAAGTCTTGATACATCTTGGTACTCCCTGGATGAATGGAATATCGACTAAGATGAGCTTCGTCCAAAATTTGTTGGCGAACTTCAGCATCTTTTGGCACAACTATGCGATCTTTAAACTAGATTATTCCTTTGTCATCCTTTTCGAAACAATTTGCTTTACCGGCTTTCATTTTCTCACGAATGCACTTCATACCCTTGTCGGTTCTTTGGGCATCAATAATTCTCTGTAGAAGAACTGACTCAAGCTTCAACTGTGTCAAAGTTCCATGTTGTATCATACCTAGGTTTAACTTTTCCATTTCTCGACATAGGGTGGTGTCAGGTGTCCTTACTATAAGACAATGATAGGAAGCTTTGCGACTCAATGCATCTGCCACCACATTGGCTTTTCCTAGGTGATAATGGATTTCCAAATCATAATCGTTAATTAGCTCAAGCCATCTTCGTTGTCTCATATTCAGTTCTGACTGGGTGAAGATATATTTCAGACTTTTGTGATCTGTATATAAATGACAAGTATTTCCTAGCAGATAATGATGCCAAATCTTGAGGGCACGAACAACTGCAGCTAGTTCCGAATCATGAGTTGGATAGTGCTCCTCATGCTGGCGTAATTGTCGTGAAGCGTAAGCTATGACTCAGCCTTCATGCATTAGGACACATCCGAGTCCACTGCCTGATGCGTCGCAATACACATCAAAAGGCATTTCAATATCTGGTTGAGCCAACACCAGAGCAGTGGTTAACAACACATTCAACTGCTCGAAGGCTTCATTGCACTTTGAGGACCAATCAAACTTTGTATCATTCTTCAATAAACCCGTAATAGCTTTAACAATTTTGGAGAAATCTAGAATGAATCTGCGGTAATATCCAGCTAGTCCAAGGAAACTCCGAACTTGATGTACTATAGTTGGTGAGTTCCACTCTAAAATATCCCTGACTTTGCTGGGATCGACCGCAATCCCTTTTACAGACAATACATGTCCAAGAAACTGGATTTCCTCCAACTAAAACGCGCATTTGCTGAATTTGGCATACTACTGATGTTCCCTTAAGCGCGTTAGCATGATCCGCAAGTGCTTTGCATGCTCCTCTTCATTTTTGGAATATATCAGAATGTCATCAATGAAGACCACCACAAATTTATCCAACTCGGGCATAAATACCGAGTTCATTAAGTATGTGAAGTGGGCTGGAGCATTTGTTAATCCGAAAGACATGACCAAATATTCAAATAACCCATACCACGTGGTGAATGCGGTCTTGGGTATATCCTCGGGTCGAATACTGATATGATGATAGCCTGACCTGAGGTCAATCTTGGAGAATACCCGAGCTCCAGTAAGTTGATCGAATAAGATATCGATCCGAGGAAGAGGGTACTTGTTCTTGATGGTAACCTCATTGAGGGGTCGGTCCATGCACATTCGTAGTGTCTGATCCTTCTTCGTGACAAAAATTGATGGACATCCCCATGGTGATGAACTGGGTCTGATGAACCCTTTCTCCAATAAATCTTGTAGTTGAGTCTTGAGTTCTACCAGATCATGAGGCGGCATATGTTGGGGACTTGTTCTCAAATGCTATGAGTTAAGAACAAGGCAACACAAGAAATGTTAAACGTTAAAGTCCTTCGTCCTAAGTAGCATTATTTCCCTTGGGATATAATGATTTTCGGACGAAGGTAATGAAGGGCATACCTTCATTAGCACAACATATAATAATGAAGAAGGAATCATATGAAGTACAAGATATAACATAAACAATTATGTATTATTATCAACTCATTTCTATTTAATTATTATGGAAAAATAGAAATGATATCAAGTTACAAATGTACCTTCGACTTGAAAGAAGGTAAGAGTACAAGCATGACACAAAAGCAAATGCCAAGTCAGCGTGAACAGTATGGGAGCACTGTTCATCTATTTATAGGCACAGGACGCAACCCATGTAAAATTACACCCATGCCCTTTACATTTGCTAATGATTATATAGTAACCCATCGAGGTCTGAATAGCCTTTTCCTTTTAAGTCGGTTTCATTTTCTACCATCGTGCCGAAGCTTTCCTGCACATAGCTTCGACTTTGCGCCAACCTTCGTATTCCTTGTGCTTCTTCACACCGTGGTTCTAATCCGAGTCCGAAGGTACCTGTTCATGTATTATACTCCAGAAACATTGTTAAATCATGTTTTTGAGGACCTTCGGAAGCCGAAGGCCCCCCAACAGTAGCCCCTCGCAATATTAATTTGTTAGAATGATAAATTCATATTGTGATATGGACGAAGGCCCTAAGCCGAAGGTCCGAAAAAACACCTTCCCTTTGCTAGAATAGCAACAGTCAATGATAAGCGGGGCCCTCCAACTTGCAACGCACTAGGCGTATAAATAAGAGCACACCACGGGCTCATTTGGCATGCTTTTTGCCATCTGCTCTGCTTGCTCAATTTTTAGCTCTTGCCTACCAACGCTTGCCTAGCTTTTTAGATTTTCTAAGCTTCAACTTTAAGAGCACATTTTCACCATTTCCGAAGAGATGTCTCAAGATAAGAAAGCTGTTGCTGAAACGAAGCTGAGTGAGGAGGAGAAGCTCCTTAAGGATAAAACTACTGGATTCATCGAGTCAATTGCAAAGACCAACACATAAAAGATTACAAAAGAAATTTTGGAAGGCTTATATGAAGATACCGATGACAGCGACAGTTATGATGTGGAAAGTGGGGGCGAAGACTCCGAAGATCGGCCGTGGCGGCCAAGTCATGCAATTTTCGGAAAATCATCTATTAAACAGAGTCATCTCGATAATATGAGGGGAAGATATTTTCGAGATATGTCTATTGTGAGGGCTGACCATGGAGACAAGACTGCTCCTACTCCCGAAGAGAATGAAGTCGTGATCTTCCGAAGCTTTTTCAAAGCTGGGCTTCGGCTTCCCTTAAGCAGATTTGTGGTTGAAGTTTTGAAGATATATCAGATTTTCCTTCACCAAATTACTCCCGAAGCAATCATAAGTGTTGGGGACTTGTCCTTAAATGCTATGAATTAAGAACAAGGCAACACATAAATTGTTAAACGTTAAAGTCCTTCGTCCTTCGAAGCATTATCCCCCTTTGAGGTATAATGAGTTTTGGACGAAGGTTATGAAGTACATACCTTCGTCAGCACAACACATAATGAAGAAGGATTCATATAACGTACGAGAAATAACATAAACACTCAAATATTATTATTAACTCATTTCTATTTTATTATTATGGAAAAATAGAAATGATAACAAATTACAAATGTACCTTCAGCTTGAAAGAAGGCAAAAGTACAAGCGTGACGCAAAAGCAAATGCCAAGTCAGCGTGAAAAGTACGGGAGCACTGTTCATCTATTTATAGGCACGGGACGCAGCCCATGTAAAATTACACCCATGCCCTTTACATTTGCTAATAACTCTATAGTAATCCATTGGGGTCTAAATAGCCTTTCCCCCTTTAAGTCGATTTCCTTTTCTGCTATCACACCGAAGCTCCCCTACGCATAGCTTCGGCTCTGCGCCATCCTTCGTATTCTTTGTGCTTCTCCACACTGTGGTTTTGACCTAAGTCCGAAGGTACCTGTTCATGTATCATACTCCAGAAACATTGTTAAATCATGTTTTTGAGGACCTTCGGAAGCCGAAGGCCCCCAACAGTAGCCCCTCGCAATATTAATTTGTTAGAATGATAAATTCAGATTGCGATATGGACGAAGGCCTTAAGCCGAAGGTCTGAAAAAACACCTTCCCTTTGCTAAAATAGCAATAGTCAATGACAAGCGGGGCCCTTCCACTTGCAACGCACTAGGCGTATAAATAAGAGCACACTGCGAGCTCATTTGACATGCTTTTTGCCATCTGCTTTGCCTGCTCAATTTTTAGCTCTTGCCTACAAACACTTTGCCTAGCTTTTTAGATTTTTTAGCTTCGGCCTTGAGAGCACATTTTCAACATTTTCGAAGAGTTGTCTCAAGACAAGAAAGTTGTTGTTGAAACGAAGCTGAGCCTTTCTGAGGAGAAGAATCTTGGCTTTCTTGAATCAATAGCGAAGACAAATACAGAGAAGATTACTAGAGAGACTTTATAAGGTTTATCTGAAGAAACCGGTGATAGTGACAGTTATGATGTGGAAAGCGGTGGCGAAGACTCCAAAGATCGACCTTGGCGACCAAGTCATACAGTTTTCAGAAAATCAACTATTAAGAAGAGTCATCTCAACAATATGAGGGGAAGATATTTTCGAGATGTGTCTATCGTGAGGGCTGACAACGGAGATAGGACTTCTCCTGCTCCCGAAGAGAATGAAGTCGTGATCTTCCGAAGCTTCTTCAAGGCTGGGCTTCGGTTCCCCCTGAGCAATTTTGTGGTTGAAGTTTTAAAAATATATCAGGTTTACCTTCATCAAATTACTCCTGAAGCAATCATAAGAATGGGAATCTTCGTCTGGGCCGTGAGGAGTCAGGGCTTGGAGCCAAATGCAAAAAGTTTCTGCAGTATGCACGAACTGTTATATGAGACGAAACCCTGGGGCAAAGAGCAATACCATAACAATTTTGGCTACTATAGCTTCGTTGCTCGCTCTGGGTCAAGCTGCCCCGTGCCGACTTTTCGGAAGAGATGGCCCAGAGATTGGATGAAGGAATGGTTCTATGTGAAAAATGATTTAAAAGCACGAGAGGATATTAAGGAAGTCATCATGCACCCTATCTGGCAGCATTTCGGCCTCCGGAAACCGAAGGTGGAAATTGATGAAGCAGCCGAAGAATGTCGAAAGGCCTTTGGCATAGTTTGCTCTTTCATCGGGACAAGGGATTTAGTGCAGGAACACATAGCCTTCAGAGTGTGGCCACTTGTAGAGAAATGGGAAATGCCAAAGGAGACTATCAACAAATCTGACGAAGGTGGGCTGGTCAGGTTGAAATACACCTTCAGATATGAAGGTAAGTTCGTTGAGCCAGATGATGATTGGCTGAAATGTATCGAAGCTACAAGCGATGATCTGCTTGGGCCATATTCAAAGGCAGAAGATAACGCGTTATCTGCGGCCTTCGGAGGCCGGAAGAAGAAGAGGCCGAATAGAGTCTTCGATGCTATTGGGTTTATGTACCCTGATTACCGCTACCCGTCGCGGGGCAGAAGAGGAAGAGTGCCACTTCCGGGAAGGATGCTGCTCCAGCTGCTCCAAGCGAACCCGCGCCGAAGAGGAAAAAGGTGAAGGTCCTTACTCACCGGCCGCGATATATTGAACCGGCCGAAGTGCCCGAATTTGGCGGTGAGACCTCTTCGGCTACTGAAGCCAAAGAACTTGCGTTTACACAGGAGATTGAAGAACCGGCTGTAAAGCCGAAGGTTAACAAAATTGAAGAGCCTGGAGTCGAAGACAAAATATCAGTTCTGAGCCCTTCGACAGAAGTAACAGTGCCGAAGGCACAAAAAGATCTTATAGTGACCCCAAAAAGGAAAAGGATGGTCAATGTATTAGATGTACTGGAGACGATAAAGAGTTCAAGCTCTACTCCAGGAAAAACTGCCGAATCTCTGAAAACGCAGGCTAAGACAAAACTGACTGAAGCCGAAGCTGCAAAGAGCCAGGCCGAGACTGAATCTGGGCCTTCAAAGCCTGCCAAGGAGAAATCCTTGGAAACCGGAGAAGAAGAAACGAAAAGAGAGGCTGCAAAACAAATTTTGCCTAAAAGAACTGTCTCTTCAACTCCTGAAGCATCTTCCAAAGTACCTGATTATATTGTACGACATGCTTCGAGAAAAAGGTTATATGAGGAGGAAAAGCGAGAAGCTCAATATTATGATCGGAAATTAAAATATCAAAAGGGGGCATTAATATTTAACGGGAGCGGAGAAGAAGATTTCTTATATTGTCTCCCAGACAGCAAGGAAATTTTTGTCTGCCGGGAGATGGGCAAAAGCTTCGGATTCCCGACGCTAGAAGATGGGCTTTCAGTGCTATCGAAAGATGAGCTGGCGGACAGCTTAGCATATAATAGCTTAAAGGTATGAGAATGAATTTTTTGTATTAAAAAACCAAGATTTGTTTTATTTGCTTACACCTAATACCAAACTTCTTTCGCATGGCCTCATTCTTAGCAACGCCCTCAGGGCGCAAAAAAGTGCCGAAGATGAAGGATGCACTATAGCTTTGAACAACCTTCGTTCCAAAGTAATTGAACTAAGGAACGAAGGTCTTAAAAAAGATAAGATTTTAAACTCATTGTTGAACAAAATACAAGAAGACGAGGCTACTTCCAAAGCCCAGGCTGAAGCCCAGATATGCGAAATTGAGGATCTTCGGAAACAGCTGGCTGAGGCGAAATTAAAATGTGCTATTGCCGAAGCTGACCGAGACGCCAGTGACTACTGGAAAAATTACTGGGAAAAAATAGTTGTAGAGCTTCGTTCTTCAAAAGAAAGATGCTATGAAAAATCTGTAGCATGTGTACAAAAGATAAAAACCAGCTTCGCCAATATTGGCGCATATTCGAATGAAGACAACTTCGTACTGGGTAATCCCGAAGGCCCAATCGAATGGATCAACGGCGAAGCCGAAGCCTTTGAGGAAGTTTTGAATGGTCGTGGAGATGTCTGCGCCTTCTCAGGTGCCAGAGGAATTGCGGCTATTTTGGAGAAGGCAGGATGCGAACACGTGAAGATTCTAGCCCAAGCCGAAGCTGCTTTCTCTATTGATGACACGAAGGATCCCTCGGCCGAAGCAAGCTTAGTTGGCGGAGAATTCTTTACTGATATTTGGGAAAATGGCGGCCGAGGGATAGCCCATGAGATAATAAAAAAGAACGAAAAAGATACTCACGATACAAGAGAAGCAACGAAGGCAGTTGAGAAAGCTGCGGAACTCGAAAGACGGATAGGTATTGCCTAATTGTTTTTAACTTTATGTTTTATTTTTGCGACTTCAAACTTATTTACGTTTTGTATCGCAGCTGAACTATCTTCTCCTCCAGAGCCCTTCGAGTCAATGGCCGACCCAGAAGCAGAGAAAGAAGATGAAATTACTAAAGTGGCCGAAGCTATTATGGACGAAGCTGTTTCTCGACTGCTAAACGAAGCTGCGGAAATAGTTTTAAAAGAAGAATAGCTGTTATTGTAAAAACATTTGGAATGTAATATTTGCTGAACAAAGTGTGTAACATTTTATAGTTTTGAATGTAATATATAAGATGTTTGCAATTCAATTCTTTACGATGCATGAAACTTTACGTACATACCGTTTTTGAGCCTTCGGCGAAAAAACACCTTCCCTTCTTTTCATGCTTCGTGAAGAATATCCATATTCCGTAAAAACATCCAATCTCCGTAAAAAACATTATACTTTGTAAGCAATAGATCTCGTTTCATATTAGAGTTGATGAAGCTATACTTCTTCATAACTTATTTTGTGCCTTGGCACAACTTCTTCGAAGCAATTTCCGAAGATTAACATCGTATCCCCTTCTTGTGCCATTGATGCAACATGATGAATGATGTTATGTTATGCGAATGATGTAATGATGTTATGCTATGCAGAATGATATTTGTGCCGAAGATACACACACATTCCCACAGTAGAATACACAATTTCTTTGCCGTTTATTTTTCGGCTTCACCGCTTATTTTTCGGTGTATCAGCGTTGACTTTTCGCTGTAAGTTCTGCATTCCCTTAGGAACGTCTTTTGAACTTCTTCGCCTTCTATTTCGGCGGTATTCGCGTTGACTTTTCGTGCTTCGCCTTATATTTCGGCAGAATCAGCGTTTATTTTTTGCTATAAGCTCTGCATTCCCTT
Organism: Zea mays; assembly: GCF_902167145.1. Classification (NCBI taxonomy): domain Eukaryota; kingdom Viridiplantae; phylum Streptophyta; class Magnoliopsida; order Poales; family Poaceae; genus Zea; species Zea mays. Next base: position 45,746,700 of record NC_050102.1, read on the forward strand.
TGGAATGACTTTTGAGCAGAAAAATTACGCTGCGCTCCCTTAGGAACGACTTTTTGTTGCTTCGGCAAAACTTACGCTGCGTTCCTTAGAACGACTTTTTGTTGTTTCGTCAAGACTTAGGCTGCGTTCCTTAAAACGACTTTTTGTTGCTTCGACAAAACTTGTAATATGATTGTAAACCCCACGTTCTCTTGAAAACAACTTTCGTGGTTCGCCGACTTTTGGAACTTCGTGAGTCTGTGAAGAAGGTTTATTATATCATGACAATTATGAAGCTATTACAAGAAATTGAAAACAACAAAAGAACTAGGCTTTCAATGATTGTTCCTTATTAAAAAAGAAAATGATGATGAATGCAAAAATTGTTTTAGAGGTAGGATATCTCTTAGTAGATGTGCTTCGATTCTGGCACAGTACTGTTGACTGTGCGAGCTTCGGACTGCTCCCTGAAGTCTCGCTGCTGGTGAGTGTGCTGGCTCCCTTCTGGCTGCTGGCCTTGGGGATATGCGGGTTGCATTGGTGGTGGAGGTGGAGGCTGTTGCCAAGATGCCTGAGGTTGGCTTGCCGAAGCAACAGAAGCTGCAGGATGGTTACCCACATACTCTGGTATGTACGGTGAGTGATACGAAGCAGTATGCATAACTTGCTTCGGCTGGTTCTGTTAGGCTGCAGCTTCTGCTATCTCCTTCTGTTTCTGGATGGTGACATGGCACATTCTTGTAGTATGGCCCTTGTCCTCACCGCAGAATAGGCAATAAATTTTCCTGGGCTGATCCCCAAACCTTCCACCGAAGCCCCTGGCGCCTCTGCCCCTTGGAGCTGGAGGCCGAGGATAGCTTTGTTGCTGCCCCGAAGTCTGGGAGGAATATTGCGGCCTCTGCTGGTGACCTCCTCTATCGTCATTCTGAGTAGAGTGGATTGATCTGACGTGCCTTGGGTGGACTCTCCCTACGAAGCCCCTGGTCATTTCGGAGAACCTGTAAGCTTCCTCCCTTCTCTGCCGAAAGTCATTATCAGCGTGGATGTATTCATCCATCTTCTGAAGCAATTTCTCCAGGGTCTGAGGGGGCTTCCTGGTGAAGTATTGGGCCGCAGGTCCTGGCCGAAGCCCCTTGATCATGGCCTCAATGACAATTTCATTGGGCACTGTTAGCGCTTGTGCCCTCAAACGCAAGAACCTTCGGACATACGCCTGAAGGTATTCTTCGTGATCTTGCGTGCACTGGAACAAAGCTTGAGCAGTAACCGGCTTCGTCTAAAAACTTTGGAAACTAGTGATCAACATGTCCTTCAGCTTCTGCCATGATGTGATTGTTCCTGGCCAAAGAGAGGAGTACCAGGTTTGTGCAACATTCTTGACTGCCATGACGAAGGATTTCGCCATGACTGCAGTATTGCCACCATATGAAGATATGGTTGCTTCGTATCTCATCAAAAACTGCTTCGGATCTGAGTGTCCGTCATACATGGGGAGCTGGGGTGGCTTGTAAGATGGGGGCCAAGGTGTAGCCTGCAGTTCTGCTGATAGAGGAGAAGCATTATCAAAAGCAAAATTTCCATGATGGAAATCTTCATACCATTCATCCTCGTTGTAGAAGCCCTCTTGGTGTAGCTCTCTGTGCTGGGGCCTTCGATTTTGCTCATCTTGAGCAAGATGACGTACTTCTTAGGTGGCTTTGTCAATCTGCCTTTGTAGGTCAGCTAGCCAAGCCATTTTTTCCTTCTTCTTTTGCACTTGCTGATGAAGCATCTCCATATTCCTGATCTCTTGGTCCAACTCATCCTCTTGGGGTGTTGGACTGGTGGCCTTCCTCTTCTGGCTTCTGGCCTCTCGAAGAGAAAGGGCCTCTTAGTTCGGGTCCAGCGGCTGCAGAATGGCAGCCCCTGTCGCTGAAGCTTTCTTTGGCGGCATGACGAAGGTCGATGCTTGCCGAAGGTGGTCGAAAAGGGTTCACCGGAGGTGGGTGCCAATGTTGGGGACTTGACCTTAAATGCTATGAATTAAGAACAAGACAACACAGAAATTGTTAAACGTTAAAGTCCTTCGTCCTTCGAAGCATTATCCCCCTTTGAGGTATTATGAGTTTTGGACGAAGGTTATGAAGGACATACCTTCGTCAACACAACAAATAATGAAGAAGGATTCATATAACGTACGAGAAATAACATAAACACTCAAATATTATTATTAAGTCATTTCTATTTTATTATTATGGAAAAATAGAAATGATAACAAATTACAAATGTACCTTCGGCTTGAAAGAAGGCAAAAGTACAAGCGTGACGCAAAAGCAAATGCCAAGTCAGCGTGAAAAGTACGGGAGCACTGTTCATCTATTTATAGGCACGGGATGCAGCCCATGTAAAATTACACCCATGCCCTTTACATTTGCGAATAACTCTGTAGTAATCCATCGGGGTCTAAATAGCCTTTTCCCCTTTAAGTCGATTTCCTTTTCTGCTATCACACGGAAGCTCCCCTACGCATAGCTTCGGCTCTGCATCATCCTTCGTATTCTTTGTGCTTCTCCACACTGTGGTTTTGACCTAAGTCTGAAGGTACCAGTTCATGTATCATACTCCAGAAACATTGTTAAATCATGTTTTTGAGGACCTTCGGAAGCCGAAGGCCCCCAACAATAAGAATGGGAATCTTCGTCTGGGCCGTGAGGAGTCAGGGCTTGGAGCCAAGTGCAAAAAGTTTCTATAGTATGCACGAGATTTTATATGAGACGAAGCCCTGGGGTAAGGAGCAATATCATAACAATTTTGGCTGCTACATCTTCGTTGCCCATTGAGGCTCAAGTTGCCCAGTGCCAACCTTTCGGAAGAGGTGGCCTAGAGATTGGATGAAGGAATGGTTCTACGTGAAAAGTGACTTAAAGACAAGAGGAGATATTAAAGACATCATCATGCGCCCCATCTGGCAGCGTTTCGGCCTCCGAAAACCGAAGGTAGAGATTGGTGAGGCAGCCGAAGGATGCCGAAGGGCCTTCGGCACAGTTTGCTCTTTCATCGGGACAAGGGACCTAATCCAGGAGCACATAGCCTTCAGAATATGGCCACTTTTAGAGAAGTGGGAAATGCCGAAGGAGACTGTCACTAAAACTGGCGAAGGAGAGCTGGTTCGACTGAAATACAGCTTCAAATATGGAGATAAATTTGATGAGCCAAATGATGACTGGCTGAAATGTATCGAAGCTACAAGTGATGAACTGCTTGGGCCATACTCTAAAGCGGAAGATAATGCGTTATCTGCGGCCTTCGGGAGCCGGAAAAAGAAGAGGCTAAATAGAGTTTTTGATGCCATCGGATTTATGTATCCTGACTACCGCTATCCGTCGAAGGGGCAAAAGAGAAAAAGTACAACTTCTGGGAAGGATGTTGCTTCAGCTGCTCCGAGTGAGCCCGCACCGAAGAGGAGAAAAGTAAAGGTACTTACTCACCGACCGTGTGAGAGCACCTAGAGGGGGGGTTAATAGGTGATCCTGTAAAACTTAAACTTTAATGCCACAAAACTTGGTTAGGAGTTAGCACAATAAAGCCAAGTGGCTAGATAAGAGTCTTTGCAAGACACGATAACCACAAGAAGATCAATCACAGATAGACACAGTGGTTTATCCCGTGGTTCGGCCAAGTTCAACACTTGCCTACTCCACGTTGTGGCGTCCCAACGGACGAGGGTTGCAATCAACCCCTCTCAAGCGGTCTAAAGACCCACTTGAATACCACGGTGTTTTGCTTTGCTTTACTATATCCCGTTTGCGAGGAATCTCCACAACTTGGAGCCTCTCGCCCTTACACTTTGATGTTCACAAAGAAGCACAGAGTAAGGGAGGGATGAGCAACTCACACAAGACACGAAATCAGAGTACCAACACGCACACAAATCACAACAAGAGCTCACAACACAACCCGGCGAGTTCACAACTCAAATGGAGCTCTAATTGCTATCACAACGAATCAAATGTGCGGAATCGAAGTATTGGTGCTTAGGAATGCTTAGAGAATGCTTGGTGTTCTCCTCCATGCGCCTAGAGGTCCCTTTTATAGCCCCAAGGCAGCTAGGAGCCGTTCAGTGCATTCCAGGAAGGCAATTCTTGCCTTCTGTCGCCTGGCGCACCGGACAGTCCAGTGCACCACCGGACACTGTCCGGTGTGGATTTCTTTCCTTCTTTGGCGAAGCCGACCGTTGGCGCTTTGGAGCCGTTGGCGCACCGGACACTGTCCGGTGCACACCGGACAGTCCGGTGCCCCCTTTTGACCGTTGGCTCGGCCACGTGTCTCACGCGGATCGCGCGCCCGACCATTGGCCCGGCCGACCGTTGGCTCACCGGACAGTCTGGTGCACACCGGACAGTCTGGTGAATTATAGCCGTACGCCGTTAATCACTTCCCGAGAGCAGCAAGTTCGCCTGAGCCAGCCTGGCGCACCGGACACTGTCCGGTGCACCACCGGACAGTCCGGTGCACCCAGACAGAGCTGACTTTGGCAGAACAAAGCCATCCTTAATTTCAACTTGATTTTTCCTGTTTCCAGCACTTAGACACAATACATTAGTCTCTAAAACAATGTACTAAGTCTGAGAAACATACCTTTATACTTGATTTGTACTTTGTCCACCATTTAACACTTAGGCACTTGTGTTGGACACTAAATCACCAAAATACTTAGAAATGGCCCAAGGGCACATTTCCCTTTCAATCTCCCCCTTTTTGGTGATTTATGCCAACACAACATAAAGCAAGTAGAACAAGTCCAAAATCAATTCAAATAAGAACTCAAAATTGTTTTGATTCAGATTTAACATATATGGATCATTCTTTGCCACCACTTGGTTTGTTTTTGCAAATCAAACTCAATTTCCTATCACTAAGTCAAACACACTTGTTGAAACATAAAGAGAGATATTTCAGTTCAAAAACTCCCCCTTTTTCCCATAATTAAGCCTTCTCCCCACAAGAGACCAACTTTTGACAATAAGAGACAAACAAGAGTATTTTGACAAACAAAAACTCTACCTCTACTATTTTCAAAATTCTCAAGTGGTAGCTGATCCATTTCTTGCTTTGGCCTTATTTTCTCCCCCTTTGGCATCAAGCACCAAAACAGGATCAATTTTGGCCCTTTAACCCCATTGCCTCACCAAAATCATCAACTAAGAGTAAAAAGGCAATAAGAGTATAGAGATGAACTTGGAATAAGTTACTCTTTCATCGGAGTGCAGTGGAAGTCTTGCATGGTCCAAGTCCACCTTTTCCTTTCAATCCATCTTTGAGACTAAATCAAGCAAACTCAAGCACATGGTTAGTCTCAAAGGGTCAAGTTGTAGCACATCTCCCCCTAAATGTGTGCATCACTTGCAAAAGGACTTGTGAGGTCCGGGGAGTGTTTGTACAACTTGAGCACCATAAATGAACAACGAAATGCATAAGGAACATGATCAAAGGCATAAACATATGTATGCTATAAATCAATCCAGGTTCCGCGAATCTAAGACATTTAGCTCACTACGTAGCCTGCAAAAGGTCTTCTCATCTAGAGGCTTGGTAAAGATATCGGCAAGCTGGTTCTCGGTGCTAACATGAAACACTTCGATATCTCCCTTTTGTTGGTGGTCTCTCAAAAAGTGATGCCGGATGTCAATGTGCTTTGTGCGGCTGTGTTCAACAGGATTATCCGCCATGCGGATAGCACTCTCATTATCACATAGGAGTGGGACTTTGCTCAGATTGTAGCCAAAGTCCCTGAGGGTTTGCCTCATCCAAAGTAGTTGCGCGCAACACTATCCTGCGGCAACGTACTCGGCCTCAGTGGTGGATAGGGCAACAGAAGTTTGTTTCTTAGAACTCCATGACACCAGGGACCTTCCTAAGAATTGGCACGTCCCTGATGTACTCTTCCTATAAACCTTACATCCAGCATAGTCGGAGTCTGAATATCCAATCAAGTCAAAGGTAGACCCCTTTGGATACCAGATCCCGAAGCAAGGCGTAGCGACTAAATATCTAAGAATTCGCTTCACCGCCACTAAGTGACATTCCCTTGAATCGGATTGAAATCTAGCACACATGCATACGCTAAGCATAATATCCGGTCTACTAGCACATAAATAAAGTAAAGACCCTATCATAGACCGGTATGTCTTTTGATCAACGGACTTACCTCCTTTGTTGAGGTCGGTGTGTCCGTCGGTTCCCATTGGAGTCTTTGCGGGCTTGGCGTCCTTCATCCCAAACCGCTTGATCAAGTCTTGCGTGTACTTTGTTTGGGATATGAAGGTCCCATCCTTGAGTTTCTTCACTTGGAACCCAAGGAAATAGCTTAACTCGCGCATCATCGACATCTCAAATTTTTGAGTCATCACCCTTCTAACTCTTCACAAGACTTTTGGTTAGTAGAGCCAAATATTATGTCATCGACAGGCACACAAAAAGATCACCATCACATGTCTTAGTAAAAAGAGTTGGATCAGCTTTCCCAACCTTGAAAGCATTAGCAATTAAAAAGTCTCTAAGGCATTCATACCATGCTCTTGGGTCTTGCTTAAGTCCATAGAGCGCCTTAGAGAGCTTACACACGTGGTTGGGGTACCGTTCATCCTCGAAGCTAGGGGGTTGCTCCACGTACACCTCCTCCTTAATTGGCCCGTTGAGGAAAGCGCTCTTCACATCCATTTGGAACAACCTGAAAGAATGGTGAGCAGCATAGGCTAACAATATGCGAATTGACTCTAGCCTAGCCACAGGAGCAAATGTCTCCTCAAAGTCCAAACCTGCGACTTGGGCATAACCTTTTGCCACAAGTCTAGCCTTGTTCCTTGTCACCACCCCGTGCTCGTCTTGTTTGTTGCGGAACACCCACTTGGTTCCCACAACATTTTGCTTGGGACGAGGTACCAGTGTCCAAACTTCATTTTTCTTGAAGTTGTTGAGCTCCTCTTGCATGGCCAACACCCAGTCCGGATCTAGCAAGGCCTCTTCTACCCTGAAAGGCTCAATAGAAGAGACAAAGGAGTAATGCTCACAAAAATTAACTAATCGAGACCGAGTAGTTACTCCCTTGCTAATGTCACCCAAAATCTGGTCGACGGGATAATCCCTTTGAATCATCGCTCGGACTTGAGTTGGAGGTGCCGGTTGTGCTTCTTCCTCTATCACATGAACATCTTGTGCTCCCCCTTGATCATGCGCTTCCTCTTGATGAACCTGTTCATCGTCTTGAGTTGGAGGATGCACCATTGTTGAGGAAGAAGGTTGATCTTGCTCCTTTTGTTCCATTGGCCTCACATCTCCAATCGCCATGGTGCGCATTGCAGCCGTTGGAACGTCTTCTTCATCTACATCATCAAGATCAACAACTTGCTCTCTTGGAGAGCCATTAGTCTCATCAAATACAATGTCGCTAGAGACTTCAACCAAACCCGATGATTTGTTGAAGACCCTATACGCCTTTGTATTTGAGTCATAACCTAACAAAAACCCTTCTACCGCTTTGGGAGCAAATTTGGAATTCCTACCTTTCTTCACTAGAATGTAGCATTTACTCCCAAAAACTCAGAAATACGAAACATTGGGTTTGTTACCGGTTAGTAGCTCATACGAAGTCTTCTTGAGGAGGCGATGAAGGTAGACCCGGTTGATGGCGTGGCAAGCCGTGCTCACGACTTCCGTCCAAAACCGTTTGGGCGTCTTGAATTCACCAAGCATCGTCCTCGCCATGTCTAGTAGCGTCCTGTTCTTCCTCTCTACCACACCATTTTGTTGTGGTGTGTAGGGAGCGGAGAACTCGTGCTTGATTCCTTCCTCCTCAAGATACTCCTCCACTTGAAGGTTCTTGAACTCGGACCCATTGTCGCTTCTTATCTTCTTCACCTTGAGCTCAAACTCGTTTTGAGCTCTCCTTAGGAAGCGCTTGAGGGTCCCTTGGGTTTCAGATTTATCCTGCAAAAAGAATACCCAAGTGAAGCGGGAAAAATCATCAACTATAACAAGACCATACTTACTTCCTCCTATGCTTAGATAGGCGACGGATTCGAAGAGGTCCATATGAAGTAACTCCAGTGGTCTTGATGTTGTCATCACATTTTTGGCATGATGAGAGCTTCCCACCTGTTTCCCTGCTTGACAAGCTGCACAAGGTCTATCTTTTTCGAAAGTAACATTAGTTAGACCTATCACGTGTTCTCCCTTTAGAAGCTTGCGAAGGTTCTTCATCCCCACATGTGCTAAGCGGCGATGCCACAACCAGCCCATGCTAGTCTTAGCAATTAAGCATGCATCTAGACTGGCCTCCTCTTTTGCAAAATCAACTAAATAGAGTTTGCCGTCTAATACACCCTTAAAAGATAATGAACCATCACTTCTTCTAAAGACAGACACATCTACATTTGTGAATAGACAATTATATCCCATATTACATAATTGACTTACGGATAACAAATTATATCCAAATGACTCAACTAAGAATACATTAGAAATAGAGTGCTCATTTGAGATTGCAATCTTGCCTAAGCTTTTAACCTTGCCTTGGTTCCCATCACCGAATATGATTGAATCTTGGGGATCCTTGTTCTTGACGTAGGAAGAGAACATCCTCTTTTCCCCCGTCATGTGGTTTGTGCATCCGCTGTCGATAATCCAGCTAGAGCCCCCGGATGCATAAACCTGCAAGGCAAATTTAGGCTTGGGTCTTAGGTACCCAACTCATGTTGGGTCCTACAAGGTTAGTACAAATAGCCTTAGGGACCCAAATGCAAGTTTTATCTCCCTTGCATTTGCCCCTAATTTTCTAGCAACTATCTTCCTATCCTTTCTACAAATAGCAAAGGAAGCATTTAAGGCATGATAAATTGTAGAAGGTTCACTATTTGTTTTCCTAGGCACATGAACAACATTTCTTCTAGGCATGTGATTAATAATATTTCTCCTAGCAAAATTTCTATCATGCACAATAGAAGAACTAGAAGCAACCATGGCATGAGAATCAAAAGCATCATAACTTTTATAAACATTTCTAGAATGTCTCCTATCATGATACATGAAGGCATGGTTCTTTTGAGCACTACTAGCCATAGGGGCCTTCACTTTCTCCTTGACGGAGATGGAAGCCTTATGGCTTGTTAAGTTCTTGACTTCCCTCTTGAAGCCAAGACCATCTTTAATTGAGGGGTGTCTACCAATCGTGTAGGCATCCCTTGCAAATTTTAGTTTGTCAAATTCACTCTTGCTAGTCATAAGTTGGGCATTAAGACTAGCCACTTCATCATTTAATTTAGAAATGCAAGCTAGGTGTTCACTACAAGCATCAACATTAAAATCTTTGCACCTATTGCAAATCATAACATGTTCTACACAAGAGTTAGATTTATTTGCTACTTCTAGTTTAGCATTTAAATCATCATTAACACCTTTTAAAGTAGAAATGGTTTCATGACAAGTAGATAGTTCACAAGAAAGCATTTCATTCCTTTTAACTTCTAAAGCAAGAGAATTTTGTGCACTAACAAATTTATCATGCTCTTCATACAAAAGATCCTCTTGCTTTTCTAATAACCTATTCTTATCATTCAAGGCATTAGTTAATTCATTAATTTTATCAACCTTGGTTCTATCTAGGCCCTTGAATAAACATGAATAATCTATTTCATCATCATCACTAGACTCATCCTCACTTGTAGAAGCATAAGTACTAGTATTATGAGTGCTTACCTTCTTTTCCCTTGCCATGAGGCAAGTGTGATGCTCGTTGGGGAAGAGGGATGACTTGTTGAAGGCGGTGGCGGTGAGTCCTTCGTTGTCAGAGTCGGACGAGGAGCAATCCAAATCCCACTCCTTTCCAAGATGTGCCTCGCCCTTCGCCTTCTTGTAGTTCTTCTTCTTTTCCCACTTTCCACTCTTCTTTTCCTAGTCACTATCATTATCGGGACAGTTAGCGATAAAATGACCAATCTTACCACATTTGAAGCAGGAGCGCTTTCCCTTCGTCTTGTTCTTGTTGGAGTGCTCCTTGCGACCCTTTAGCGCCGTTTTGAAGCGCTTGATGATGAGGGCCATCTCTTCATCATTAAGCCCGACCGCCTCAACTTGCGCCACCTTGCTAGATAGCACCTCCTTGCTCCTTGTTTCCTTGAGAGCAATAGTTTGAGGCTCTTGGATTGGGCCATTTAATGCATCGTCGACGTATCTAGCCTCCTTGATCATCATCCGCCCGCTTACGAACTTTCCAAGGATCTCCTCGGGCGTCATCTTCGTGTACCTAGGATTCTCACGAATATTGTTCACAAGATGTGGATCAAGGACGGTAAAGGACCTTAGCATTAGGCGGACGACGTCGTGGTCCGTCCATCGCGTGCTTCCATAGCTCCTTATCTTGTTAATGAGGGTCTTAAGCCTGTTATACGTCTGGGTTGGCTCCTCCCCTCTTATCATCACGAATCTCCTGAGTTCGCCTTCCACCAACTCCATCTTGGTGAGCATGGTGACGTCGTTCCCCTCATGTGAGATCTTGAGGGTGTCCCAGATCTGCTTGGCATTGTCCAAGCCGCTCACCTTATGGTACTCGTCCCTGCACAATGAGGCTAACAACACAGTATTAGCTTGTGCATTTTTATGAATCTGTTCATTGATAAACAACGGACTATCCGAGCTATCAAATTTCATTCCACTCTCTACTATCTCCCATATACTAGGATGGAGAGAGAACAAGTGACTACGCATTTTGTGACTCCAAAATCTGTAGTCCTCTCCATCAAAATGAGGAGGTTTACCAAGTGGAATGGAGAGTAAATGAGCATTGGTACTTTGAGGAATACGAGAATAATCAAAAGATAAGTTTGAATTAACCGTCTTCTTCTTCTCGTAGTCGGTGTCGTCGTCCTTTTGGGAAGAAGAGGACTCGTCGCTGTCGTCGTAGTAGACGATTTCCTTGATGCGCCTTGTCTTCTTCTTCTTCCCATCTTTTCGTTTCTGGCCCGAGCCCGAGTCGGTAGGCTTGTCATCTTTAGGCTCGTTGATGAAGGACTCCTTCTCCTTATCGTTGACCACCATCCCCTTGCCCTTAGGATCCATCTCTTCGGGCGATTAGTCCCTTTCTTGAAGAGAACGGCTCTGATACCAATTGAGAGCACCTAGAGGGGGGGTGAATAGGTGATCCTGTAAAACTTAAACTTTAATGCCACAAAACTTGGTTAGGAGTTAGCACAATAAAGCCAAGTGGCTAGATAAGAGTCTTTGCAAGACACGATAACCACAAGAAGATCAATCACAGATAGACACAGTGGTTTATCCCGTGGTTCGGCCAAGTTCAACACTTGCCTACTCCACGTTGTGGTGTCCCAACGGACAAGGGTTGCAATCAACCCCTCTCAAGCGGTCCAAAGACCCACTTGAATACCACAGTGTTTTGCTTTGCTTTACTATATCCCATTTGCGAGGAATCTCCACAACTTGGAGCCTCTCGCCCTTACACTTTGATGTTCACAAAGAAGCACGGAGTAAGGGAGGGATGAGCAACGCACACAAGACACGAAATCAGAGTACCAACACGCACACAAATCACAACAAGAGCTCACAACACAACCCGGCGAGTTCACAACTCAAATGGAGCTCTAATTGCTATCACAACGCATTAAATGCGCGGAATCAAAGTCTTGGTGCTTAGGAATGCTTAGAGAATGCTTGGTGTTCTCCTTCATGCGCCTAGGGGTTCCTTTTATAGCCCCAAGGCAGCTAGGAGCCGTTGAGTGCATTCCAGGAAGGCAATTCTTGCCTTCTGTCGCCTGGCGCACCGGACAGTCCGGTGCACCACCGGACACTGTCCGGTGCGGATTTCTTTCCTTCTTTGGCGAAGCCGACCGTTGGCGCTTTGGAGCCATTGGCGCACCGGACACTGTCCGGTGCACACCGGACAGTCTGGTGCCCCCTTCTGACCGTTGGCTCGGCCACGTGTCTCGCGCGGATCGCGCGCCCGACCATTGGCCCGGCCGACCGTTGGCTCACCGGACAGTCCGGTGCACACCGGACAGTCCGGTGAATTATAGCCGTATGCCGTTAATCACTTCCCGAGAGCAGCAAGTTCGCCTGAGCCAGCCTGGCGCACCGGACACTGTCCGGTGCACCACCGGACAGTCCGGTGCACCCAAACAGAGCTAACTTTGGCAGAACAAAGCCATCCTTAATTTCAACTTGATTTTTCCTGTTTCCAGCACTTAGACACAATACATTAGTCTCTAAAACAATGTACTAAGTCTGAGAAACATACCTTTATACTTGATTTGTACTTTGTCCACCATTTAACACTTAGGCACTTGTGTTGGACACTAAATCACCAAAATACTTAGAAATGGCCCAAGGGCACATTTCCCTTTCACCGCGCTACATTGAACCAGCCACAGTGCCTAAATTCGGTGGTGAAATATCTTCGGCTACTAAAGCCGACAAACCTGCCCTCACGCAGAAGATTGAAGAACCGACTACAATGCCGAAGATTAACAAAATTGAAGAACCTAGAATCGAAGAAACAATAATATCAGAAGTTCTGAGCCCTTCGGCAGAAGTGACAGTGCCGAAGGCACAAAAAGATCTTATAGCGACCCCAAGAGGAAAAGGATGGTCAACATACTAGATGTACTGGAGACGATAAAGAGTTCAAGCTCTACTCCAGGGAAAACTGCCGAAGCTTCAAAAACGCAGGCTAAGACAAAGCTAACTGAAGCCGATGCTACAAAGAGCCAGGCCGAGACTAAAGCTGATCCTTCAAAACCTGCCAAGGAGAAATCCTTGGAAACCGGAGAAAAAGAAATGGAAAAAGAAGCTGCAAAACAAATTCTGCTTGAAAGAACTGTCACTTCAACTCCCGAAGCATCTTCCGAAGTACTTGATTATATTGTACGACATGCTTCGGGAAAAAGGTTATGTGAAGAAGAAAAGCGAGAAGCTCAATAATACGCCCAGAAATTAAAATATCCAAAGGGGGCATTGATATTCAATGGCAGCAGAGAAGAAGATTCCTTGTATTGTCTCCTAGACAGCAAGGAGATTTCTGTCTGCCGGGAGATGGGCAAAAGCTTCGGATTCCCGACACTAGAAGATGGGCTTTCGGTGCTATTGAAAGATGAACTGGCGGACATCTTAGCATATAATAGTTTAAAGGTATGAGGATGAATTTTTTGTATTTAAAAACAAAAATTTGTTTTATATGCTTATACTTAATATCACACTTCTTTTTGTAGGGCCTGATTCTTAGTAATGCCCTCATGGCTCAGAAAAATGCTGAAGACAAAGGATGTACTATAGCTCTGAACAACCTTCGTTCCGAAGTAATTGAACTAAGGAACGAAGGTCTTGAAAAAGATAAAATCCTAAATTCATTAGTGAACAAAATAAAAGAAGACGAAGTTACTTTCAAAACCCAAGCTGAAGCTCAGAAATGCGAAATTGAAGATCTTCGGAAATAGCTGGTTGAAGCAAAATTGAAATGCTCTATCGCTGAAGCTGATCGAGACGCCAGTGACTACTGGAAAAATTACTGGGAAACAACAGTTGTAGAGCTTCGCTCTTCAAAAGAAAGATGCTATGAAAAATCTGTAGCATGTGTAAAAAAGATAAAAACTAGCTTCGCTAATGTTGGCGCATATTTAAATGAAGACAACTTCGTACTGGGCGATCCCGAAGGTCCAATTGAATGGATCAGCAGCGAGGCTGACGCCTTTGAGGAGATTTTGAATGGTCGAGGGGACGTCTGTGCCTTTTCTGGTGCAAGAGGAGTCGCAGCTATTTTGGAGAAAGCGGAGTGCGAACATGTGAAAATTCTAGCCCAAGCCGAAGCTGCTTTCTTTATTGATGACACGAAGGATCCCTCGGCCGAAGCAAGTTTAGTTGGTGGAAAATTCTTTACTAACATATGGGAAAATGGCGGCCGAGGGACAACTCACGAAATAATAAAGAAAAGCGAAAAAGACACTCACGATGCTAGGGAAGCAACGAAGGCAGCTGAAAAAGCTGCAGAACTCGAAAGGCGGATAGGTATTGCTTAATAGCTTTTGACTCTATTTTTTATTTTTGTAACTTCGAACTTATTTATGCTTTCTACCACAGCCGAATTATCTCCTCCCCCGGAGCCCTTCGAGCCACTGGCCGAAGCAGAGGCAAAAGAATCATCAGAGATTATTAGCATGGCTGAAACCATTATGGACGAAGTTGTTACACAACTACTGACCGAAGCTGCAGACAAGGTTTTGAGAGAAGAAGAATAGATATTGTAAAAATATTGCCAAAATATTAATGTAACATTTGCTAGACTACGCTTGTAATATTTGGTACTCATGAGTTCGTAATGTAATGTGTAAATGACTTTGTAATATATTTCTTTGCGATGCATGAAATTTTTATTGTACATACTGTTTTTGAGCCTTCGGCGAAAAAACACCTTCTCTTCTTTTCATGCTTCGCAAAGAAGAGTTTTTATGCTTCGAGAGAAATCCTCCAATCATCGCAGAAACATTAATGCTTTGTTAGCAGTAGACTTTCTTCCTTGATATCAAAGTATTTTATAAAAATGCTCCAAGCGTCGCCATAACACTGATACTTCGTCAATAAAAGACTTTCTCCTCCACTTCAGAGCTGATAAAGCCGTATCTCTTTGAAACTTATTTCGTGCCTTAACACGATTTCACTTTTTCGAAGCATTCTCCGAAGGTCAAAATTATGTCCCCTTCTTGTGCCATTGATGCAATATGATGTATGATGTTATGTTATGCAAAATGATGTGATGATGTTATGCTATGCGAAAATGATACTTTGTGCCGAAGACACACACACATCCCCACAATGGAATACACAATCTCTTTGCCGTTTATTTTTCGACTTCACCGCTTATTTTTCGGTGTATCAGCGTTGACTTTTCGCTGTAAGTTCTGCATTCCCTTAGGAACGTCTTTTGAACTTCTTCGCCTTCTATTTCGGCGGTATTCACGTTGACTTTTTGCGGTTCTCCTTATATTTTGGCGGTATTTGGCTCTGCATTCTCTTTGGAACGACTTTTGAGCAGAAAACTTACACTGCGCTCCCTTAGGAACGACTTTTTGTAGCTTCGGCAAACTTACGCTGCGTTCCGTAGAATGACTTTTCGTAGCTTCGAAGATATTTGTGCCTTAGAAACGACTTTTTGAGCCTCGACGACTTTTTGGACTCCGTAAGTCTGTGGAGAAGATATATTTTCATTATGGCAAGAACGAAGCTATTACAAGGAATAAAAAACGCCAAGAAAACTAAGTTTTCAACAACTGTTCTTTAGTAAGAATGAGAATGACAATAAATGTAAAAACTGATTCAAGGGTAGGATATCTCTTAGTAGATATGGTTCGACTCTGGCACAGTACTGTTGACTGTGCGAGCTTCGGACTCCTCCCTGAAGTCTCTCTGCTGATGGATCTGTTGACTCCCTTCTAGCTGTTGGTCGCGCGAATATGCAGGTTGTAGTGGTGGCGAAGGTGGAGGCTATGGCCAAGATGCATGTGGCTGACTGGCCGAAGCAACAGACGCTGCAGGATGGTTACCCACATACTCTGGTATGTAGGGCGAGTGATATGAAGCAGTATGCATGACCTGCATTGGCTGGTTCTCCTGAGCTGCAACTTCTGCTATTTCCTTCTGTTTCTGAATGGTGACATGGCACATCCTTGTAGTATGGCCCTTGTCCTCACCACAGAATAAGCAATAAATTTTCCTGGGCTGATCCCCAAACCTTCCTCCGAAGCCCCTGGCGCCTCTGCCCCTTGGAGCTGGTGGCCAAAGATAGCTTTGTTGCTGCCCCTAAGCTTGCGAGGAATACTGTGGCCTCTGTTGCTGACTTCCTCTGTCGTCATTCTGGGAGGAGTGGATTGATCTGACGTGCCTTGGGTGGATTCTCCCTCCGAAGCCCTTGGTCATCTCAGAGAACCTGTAGGCTTCCTCCCTTCTTTGACGAAAGTCATTATTAGCGCGGATGTATTCATCCATCTTTTGAAGCAATTTCTCTAGGGTCTGAGGGGGTTTCCTAGCAAAGTATTGGGCGATAGGTCCCGGTCGAAGCCCCTTGATCATGGCCTCAATGACAATTTCATTGGGCACCGTTGGCGCTTGTGCCCTCAGACGCAAGAACCTTCGGACATACGCCTGGAGGTATTCTTCGTGATCTTGCGTGCACTAGAACAAAGCTTGAGCGTTAACCGACTTCGTCTGAAACCCTTGGAAACTGGTGATCAACATGTCCTTCAGCTTCTGCCATGATGTGATTGTTCCTGGCCGAAGAGAGGAGTACCAGGTTTGCGCAACATTCTTGACTGCCATGATGAAAGATTTCGCCATGACTGCGGTATTGCCTCCATATGAAGATATGGTTGCTTCGTAGCTCATTAGAAACTGCTTCAGATCTGAGTGCCCGTCATACATGGGGAGCTGGGGTGGCTTGTAAGATGGGGGCCAAGGTGTAGCCTGTAGTTCTACTGACAGAGGAGAAGCATCATCAAAAGCAAAATTTCCATGATGGAAATTCTCATACCATTCATCCTCGTTGAAGAAGCCTTCTTGATGAAGCTCCCTATGTTGGGGCCTTCGCTCTTGCTCATCTTGAGCGAGATGGCGTACTTCCACAGTAGCTTCGTCAATCTGCCTCTGAAGGTCGGCTAGTCTAGCCGTCTTTTCCTTCTTCCTTTGTACTTGTTGATGAAGCATCTCCATATTCCTGATTTCTTGGTCCAACTCGTCCTCCTGGGGTGTTGGACTAGTGGCCTTCCTCTTCTGGCTTCGGGCCTCTCGAAGAGAAAGGGTCTCCTGGTTCGGGTCCAGCGGCTGCAGAGCAGTAGCCCCTATTGCTGAAGCTTTCTTCGGCGGCATGACGAAGGTCAATGCTTGCCGAAGGTGGTCGAAAAGAGTTCACTGGAGGTGGGCGCCAATGTTGGGGACTTGTTCTCAAATGCTATGAGTTAAGAACAAGGCAACACAAGAAATGTTAAACGTTAAAGTCCTTCGTCCTTCGAAGCATTATTTCCCTTGGGATATAATGATTTTCGGACGAAGGTAATGAAGGGCATACCTTCATTAGCACAACATATAATAATGAAGAAGGAATCATATGAAGTACAAGAGATAACATAAACAATTATGTATTATTATCAACTCATTTCTATTTAATTATTATGGAAAAATAGAAATGATATCAAGTTACAAATGTTCCTTCGACTTGAAAGAAGGTAAGAGTACAAGCGTGACGCAAAAGCAAATGCCAAGTCAGCGTGAACAATACGGGAGCACTGTTCATCTATTTATAGGCACGAGACGCAGCCCATGTAAAATTACACCCATGCCCTTTACATTTGCTAATGATTCTATAGTAACCCATCAAGGTCTGAATAGCCTTTTCCTTTTTAAGTCAGTTTCATTTTCTGCCATCGTGCCGAAGCTTTCCTGCACATAGCTTCGGCTTTGCGCCAACCTTCGTATTCCTTGTGCTTCTTCACACCGTGGTTCTAATCCGAGTCCGAAGGTACCTGTTCACGTATTACTATCACTAAAACTTGAGCATAACATCAAGTGCATGGGCATATCATGTGTTTGTTACACCTAGAGTGCATTCACTAGGTAAGAATTTCAAACAAGTTGTACTGATGTGACTTGATGTGTGATTAAGCCTAGGGTAGAGTGCTTAACCCTAAATTAGGCCTTATGGATATAAGTGAAGCCCAAATATGAGAAAACCTCAAAAGACATGAGAAATGATCATAAGATATCATCTTTGATGGACTTTAGTGACACCAAAACCCTAAAGTGCTAAAAAACCCTGAAAAGACCCCTCGAAAACCATAATTAAAACCCTAGGGGGTTAAGTGCAAATTTTGTGCACTTTTGGAACAAAGTGCAAATATCAAAGTAAAAGACCACCTCAAACCCACTATTTTTCATATTGGAGGTTTCATTAGTGGAATAGTTGAATTTGGACTTATTTGCAAAAAGCACCACATAAGCCATATATGCCTAAGTGTGAAATTCAGTGCACAGGGTCAACTTTGGAGCTCTACATCTCTCTAAATAATTTGCCCTAGGTCAACACATCAAGATTATAGAGCTACTATAGAGGCATAACTTTGCTTAAGTGATTAAACCTTGGTGTCATATAAAATTTGGAGATAAATAGACCTAAAGTCTGGCTGTCAGTCAACTCAGAGTCTAAACTTTTACTGACAGTGACTTGGGATGAACTTGGGAACTCTTTTAAAGATAATCCAGTGAGTGTTTGAGTATGGTTACTATAGCAAGATTGTAGCTGGATAATAGGGCTAGAACTTTGTTACAAGTAGATTAACAAGTTCTCACATAAAAATTGGAGATCTAGGCGCTTCCTTTTGCTCTGTCAGGCGCTTTGAATAGGGATTGCAATGGTACAGTAACTGAAGAAGATCCCAGGTGCAGTGCACCTTGCCGCCGGCAACCCCCGCACCTGGATTCACGCTGCCGAGGTGATTCGTGCTCACTGGTGCCAAGATAACGCTTTAGGGTGAAAAGATCTTCGCCGCGGATGAGACTCGGGGCTGGCCGCCGTACCCCCTTGCCTTACGGCCAATCCAGATAAGTTCGCCGGAGTTGGCCGCCTGCCGATCGGGCGCCATGTGCCTTGAAGCTTCGCCACGTCGCAGTAAGCCACTCTAGATAGTTGGTTCGTCGCCGGTAAGCCTGCCACAGTGAAAGCCACACATCTCTTACGCCAGTGCTCTTCCCATCTCTCCGGCCGCCAGCGCGCCATTCCAAATTCATGAGCCACCACCCTTGGGCCCTATAAATTGAGCGTGCCATCAGCTCCGCTAGGTAATCACACACCCAACGCACCAGCCCGTGCCTCAGATTATCCACCAGAGCGCTTCAATTTGAGATTTCCCCCAAATTAGTCAAGAACACCGTCATGTGAGTGCTCACCGTGGCTAGCTCTCTACAGGTCCGTTCATGTCTTCCTTGCTCTCCTTTCAACATCCCTATATGCTATAGATGCTTAGCGGCCCAGCCAATTGAACTGACCATGCTAGATCACCGGGAACACCGCGGTATATCCTCGGTGTGCGCCATCCCCGTGGACAGAGAGTTCTCGACCTAAAACTGTGAAATTAGTTGAGGGATTCTTGTCGCTGGGGCTAGAATTAGGGGTCAAGCAAAGATGAAGCATAGCCGTTGCGTTTTCTGGCTAGGGTAAGCTCGCCGGAGCCACTGCTCCACCGTCCACGGTTGGGGACTTCAATTCACGAAGGATTAGAAAGTGAAGGGCCTCGGCGCAAATGTCAGTGACACATAGAAACAGTGCGCAAGACTATTAACCAATTTTTTTAAATCACCAGGGTCCCCTATGTAAATCTAACAGCGTGGGCGCGCGCGGGCGTGTTTCGCCTGGGTATGGGCCGTATCGGGCTAGTTTCAGCCCGTTACTATTCACCTTTTTCCTTTTTCTTTTTCTTCCATACTTAGGAAATCCGTATAAAATTTTAGAAAAATGCTAAAAATATGAGACCAATTTTGTTGGACTCCTAAATTTCTATAGTATTTAATAAAAATAGTTCCAAGATTTTCAGCCCAAACCAGGAATTATGTAGTATTTAAGAAGGCATAAACCTAGTCTTTTTGAATTTTATAAATTACTAGATAGCTCCAAAAATCATAAAACCTTTTGGGTTAACTTATTTTGGTACTTAGAACCCATGTGTAAAGTTTGATATACTTTGGACATTGTTTGGTTCTCAAACCCAAAACCCTAGCCCCTTAGGGTAAAACTGTCTAACCCTACTAGGGTGTTGACCCAGAATACCCTAGTTCCCATGGAGCGCCGTGAAGGAAAGTTGTATTCAAGATACAACTTGATATATCTCTTCTATCATTGCATTTTCATAAGCATTACATGGGCATTCATGGTTATATATATGGTTATGTATAGAGAACGAGGAAGAAGTGACTATTGAAGAAGAGGAGACTACTCCATCAATAGAGAATCCACCTACCGGGAACTGTTTCTATTTTGATATTTGTGGAACAAAGCCCGACTCTCCTACAACACAAGGCAAGCCCCAGTGCATTTGCCACCTCCTTGCTATTTTAAACTCTTTATCACTTGAATGATGCATTAGGTGATAGGAGTTGGGTGTTAAACCAATTGTTGCATTTCCTTCCTTGGAACTGTTTACCATTCCTTGATTACAGGTTTTATTAAAAGGTTTTCTGATGCTTAGTTCTGCTTTATAAAAGCAAATGTTTTGTTTTAAACAAAAAAGGTAACACTTCGCAGTGGATGGGATGTTTTCAAAAATAAAACTTGATGGTGGATCCATCATGGCCATGATGGGTTCAACATTGGAAAAGATGTACCTCTGCCAGGTACCAAACTTTGGGTTTGAAATGATAAAGCTGAGACCGGGCGGGTGACTTGCAAGATAAGAGAGTCTCGGTGTAGTGTCTTCGTCTGAGTCGATTAAGGACCGTCTCGATGTAGGCCTGATGATCGAGGACCTTTTAACTGGTCAAATGCCTCATGATGGGTAAGCTTTGCCTCGGGCAGACTAATACCAGAAAGGCCAACACGCAATGGGAGTGGAGAGATGGCGAGAGTAGCGTGTACCCTCTGTGGCAAGAGGCTGGACGGTGGTGTATCTGTGCTCTTGGTTGGCGTGAACCCTGTCTGGTCTTAAGAAACCCGGTGGCGAGTTGACATATGCAAGGGTTAAGTGCTACATATGTTGTGTGATTGGAGATCCCCAACTGGGTATTAATCGATTTGGATTGCCGTTACTTCTCGGACATGAAGACTTGGTCATTGACTTACACGTAGCAATCCAGTGAACAAAAAGGGGTTGATAAAAGGATGCCTAGTATAGGCCAAGTGCTTGAACTAGGGTAGAAAGAACTCTAGTGACAGGTAATGACTTAACTTGCTAATAAAACTGGATTTTTAAGGATCCACTATTAGTAAGAATTTTTGCAAAACAAAGTCTTGATTCTTGGTTAAGCCTCACCTTGACTCCCTTAAGCCAGCATATCCTTAAGAGTCTTTTATTTTGATGGGTAAGACTTGCGAAAGTACACTTCGTACTCAGGGTTTTCGAACCCATGTTGTTGTAGGTGAGGAGACAATAGACTTTTCCTATTTTTGCACTAAGGTGGTGCCCAAGGACGTGGTGCCCAAGGACGAACCTCAACAGTAACGTAGTTGTGGGAGGATGTTGGCCTCCCTTTTGAAAAACAATATACTTTTATGTGGGAGGAGTTTTTGCCTCCCAAGTTTGTAATAATAATACTTATGCACTCCTACCCCTGGTGATGTAATAATAACACTCTTCCTATATTTTAACGAATGTAAATTAAGTTATTGTAATTCGCTTGCGCTTATTCGTTCCTACGATGTATTGTAATATCTGCGTGACGGGTGAAACGCTCTTGGGCGAGGAAAAGGTTACAGATACCGAACTTGTCGAGTGATTATGTGCATCTACAGGGTTGTCCAAGGTCAGTTGGACAAGGACAACTGTAGGTGGGCCTAATGACTTGGGAGGTTCCGTCACAGCTGGTATCGGAGCGAAGCCCATCTCTTCAGATATCATGAAGCATTTCAAAAAGAATTTTCAAATACTTACCCAAGAAATATTCTTTCATCCTTACCTTGCCACTTTCTGGAAGTTCTCATCTTGCAAGACCAGGTAATAGAGTGCAATATATAGGAAATGAGATCAACGAAGGTTGGTTCCGTAATCATTAGGTTATGCATGCATCATGTTTAAAAACTATACTAATAAATTTTCCCCCTTATGGAGATATGCCGTGTACGAGGAAAACCGCGCGCAAGTCCACTGGACCTATTGGCGTGCCTCATCATCAGTTGGCTCCAAGACATGAAGGGAGCAGCAGCGACAGCAACGATCCAATCGGAGACTTGGAAGCCCAAGTGGAACAGCTTCAGACGGAGCTACGTCACTGAAATAGGGTGTGGGCAGAGGACGGTCAGCGTATTAATGAACTGGCAGCTGACGTCAGACGCTTGCAAGACGAGCTTTCTGAACGGGATCTGGCGGTTGATTGGGCCGTCAACTCACGTTCGATTGCTTGGGACCGTGAAACAAAAGCTCGTGATCGTGTGACCGAGCTTAGTACGACCCTTGACAATCTGCAAGTATACTGCAATACTTTACATGAGGAAGTACATGTATTGTATGCGTGACTAAACCCAGACGTACATTCCGACACTGCTTTGGGAGCCGAACCGTCAGGAACAGCAAACGAAGGACTTGACGAGGAGTTGGACCTTTTTCAGCGTCCTCCTTCCATGAACCTGGCTGACGAACGGTCTTTTGCGGCAGGAAATGGAGCAGCAAAGGGTGATGAAGACTAGAATAGTATAGTTTAGATATAATACTTATGTAAAATAAGTAATGAAGTCATGTTGTACGTGTGAGTCTGTATAATTACATTTTGGTAATGTAATGTGATGGTATGTGTTGGCATGTCACATTTTCCCCAATTGTCTCTTTGCCTCAAATGCCATCGCGGACTCGTGCGCATGACGGTGCGGGTACTTCACATGGTCGGGAAGATACTCCTAATCCACCGCCTGTACCACCAACACTGCCGAGGCTATCGCTGCCTTGGTCAATGCTACTGCAGATAATACCCGCTTTTTACGCGAGATGGCGGGTAATCAATTCCAGCAGCATGGCAGAAGGGCTCCTCCACAGGGACCGCGTGAAACCTCGTATCTGGACTTTTCTGAAACGCGTCCCCCACTCTTTGTTAAAGCTGAAGACCCTCTTGAAGCTGATGAGTGGATAAGGGTAATAGAGCAGAAGTTCGGATTAATCCGTTGCACAGAAACACAGAAGTCGTTGTTCGTCGCCCAACAACTGAGAGGCCCTGCCAGTACCTGGTGGGGAAATTTTGTGGCAATTCAACCAGCCAGACATCAGGTCACTTGGGATGAATTTAAGTTAGCATTCCGTGAACACTATATTCCAGAAGGAGTGCTTCACATGAAACAAGAGGAATTTATTCGACTAAAACAAGGAGGGGATACTGTGATGCAGTATCTCAACAAGTTTAATCATTTATCCCAATATGCGATTGACCAAGTAAACACTGACCTAAAGAAGAAAAATTGCTTCATGAGAGGACTCAACGACTGGCTCCAACGGAAAATGGCCACCTACCTAGACCTTACGTACAGCAGAGCTGTCAGCACGGCGCTGGCAGTAGAAGCTAAGAATACAGGCCAAGGAAAATCAAAGGGATTTGGAGGTGATAGGTCCAATCAGGGACCTGAGAAGCGAACCAGGTTGGTAATCCGACCATTTAATCAGAATCATTCTTCTCCTCGTCCACCCTCCTATCCATTCAAACAACCTGTTTTCATTCGTCCTACCACTGCCCCCGCTTCTACAAATCAGCTGAGTGCCCCTGGTGCTCGTTTCCCCGCCCACCCTAGTTCCTCAACTGGCTGCTTCAACTGTGGAAAGTCTGGTCATTTTATCAAAGATTGTCCATATCCGAAGCTGAATAAGTTCAACAATCAGCAGAACTCTGGGACTTCCAATCAAGGCAAAGGAAACATGGCTAATAATTCAGTGGGCAAAAATGTCAAGAAGACTGGGCGAATTTATTATACTCAAGTGGCCACTACACCGGAAGGAGAGCCGATAATGATGGGTACGTTTCTTGTGGCCAATCACCCAGCAGTTATTCTCTTTGATTTCGGTGCTTCACATACATTCATAAGCAAGAAATTTGTGGAAAAATATTGCATTCTTTGCATTGAATCAAGGGAAGGGTTTATCATCCATTCGCCTGGGGGACAAATATTTACTAAGAAAGTAGCCTTCCATGTGCCAGTAACATTGGCTGAACGGGATTTTCCCACCAACATGATTGTTTTGAAAGGCCAAGATATAAATGTAATTGATTAGCCCAGCATAAAGCTATCCTCAACACTGACTTAAGGACTATCAAATTGAGCCATGGCCATGAAGAGGTTCTCTTGTCCATCCCTATAGCTATCCCAGCCAAACCATTTGGACGGGTCTATGAAGCTATCATACCAGAAATCCAGGATATTCTGGTAGCATGTGAAATTTCTGGATGTATTTCCTGAAGATCTACCTGGATTACCTCTAGAAAGGGATGTAGAGTTTGTGATCAACCTGAAGCCCGATACAGCTCCCATTTCTAGAAGGTCGTACTGGATGCCACCAAATGAATTGGCGGAGCTCAAGATGAAACTACAAGACTTGATGGAAAAGGGATTCATTCGGCCCAGTTCATCACCGTGGGGATGTCCCACAATTTTTGTCAAGAAGAAAGATCAAACACTTCGAATGTGCGTGGACTACAGACCCCTTAATGAGGTCACTATCAAGAACAAGTACCCTCTTCCCCGGATCGATATTTTGTTCGATTAACTTACTGGAGCTCGGGTATTTTCCAAGATTGACCTCAGGTCGGGCTATCATCAGATCCGTATTTGACCCGAAGATATACCCAAGACAGCATTTACTACGCGGTATGGATTATTCGAATATTTGGTTATGTCCTTCGGATTAACAAATGCTCCTGCCCACTTCACATATCTAATGAACTCGGTGTTTATGCCCGAGTTGGATAAATTTGTGGTGGTTTTCATTGATGATATTTTGATTTATTCCAAGAATGAAGAGGAGCATGCTAAACATTTACGGATCATATTAACGCGCTTAAGGGAACACCAATTATATGCTAAGTTCAGCAAATGCACGTTTTGGTTGGAGGAAATCCAATTTTTGGGACATGTATTGTCTGCAAATGGGATTGCGGTTGATCCCAGCAAGGTCAAGGATATTCTAGAGTGGAAACCGCCAACCACTGTACATCAAGTCCGAAGTTTCCTTGGACTGGCTGGCTATTACCGCAGATTTATCCCAGATTTCTCCAAGATTGTGAAACTAATCACAAGTCTGTTGAAGAATGATACAAAATTCAACTGGTCCTCAAGATGCAACGAAGCCTTCGAGCAGCTGAAGGTATTGTTGACCACTGCTCCGGTATTGGCTCAACCGGACATTGAAAAGCCTTTTAATGTGTACTGTGACGCATCAGGCAGTGGTCTCGGATGTGTCTTAATGCAAGAGGGCCGAGTTATAGCATATGCTTCAAGACAGTTGCGCCAACATGAGGAACATTGTCCAACTCATGACTTGGAATTAGTTGTTGTGGTTCATGCCCTTAAAATATGGCGTCATTATCTCATATGGTCAAATGTAGCGAGGGGATAACTTGCCTTTGATCCCAAACCTTTGCACTCCATTTGCGTGTGATACTTTCAAATATACGAAATCTCCCACTTCAAACTGGAGGGGTTTTCTTCTCTTGTCATGGTAGCTCTTCTGCCTGGCGTGAGCAGCTTCTAGATTCTTCCTGATCAATTTGACTTCCCTTTCTGCTTCAGTCACTAAGTCAGGTCAAAAAATTTCTCTTTCTCTTGGTTGAGACCAGTTGAGGGATGTTCGACACCTCCTTCCATATAGGGCTTCAAAGGGTGCCATCTTCAGGCTGGATTGATAACTGTTGTTATGAGCAAACTCTGCCAAAGGGAGGTACTTATCCTAGTTCTTGTCGCAATCGATCACACAAGCGCTTAGCATATCTTCAAGAATTTGATTTACCCTTTTGGTCTGACCATCAGTCTGGGGGTGGTAAGCCAAACTTCTTATTAGCTTGGTTCCCAAAGACTCTTGCAATTGCTCCCAAAATCTGGCAACTAATTGGGCTCCTCGGTCAGAGACAATTGTCCGGGGTAACATGTGCAAACACACGATTCAGTCAATATACAATTCTACATACTTCTGAGCCTTATCGGTGGTGTGCACTGGAAGAAAATGTGCCACTTTCGTCAATCGGTCCACAATGACCCAAATTGAATCATGATACCGAGAGGTGTTGGGCAGACCCACAATAAAATCCCTGCTGATGTCATCCCATTTCCACGAAGGTATTGATAGGGGTTGCAAGGCACTAGCTGATTTTAAGTGGCTTGCCTTTATCCTCTGACATGTGTCACATTCTGATACATATTGGGCTATTTCCCTCTTCATTCTGGTCCGCCAATATAGGGGCTTCAGATCATGGTACATCTTGGTGCTTCCGGGGTGCATGGAGAATTTGGAAAGATGAGCCTCATCTAAGATTTTCTTCTTGAGGTCTTTATTTTTTAGGAACCGCCAATCTGTCTTCAAGCCTGTCGGGGACCATAATTAGGGGTACCCTCAAGACGCCTAATTCTCAGCTGGTAACCCCCATCAGCATAAAGCTGCAAAGGCCTGATGGGTACGATTAAGTCAGGGATCAGTCCATACGAGTGACTCGATCACGCTTCACCCGAGCCTAGCCTCGGCCAAGGGCAGCCGACCTCGAGAGACTTCCGTCTCGCCCGAGGCCCCCCTTTTTACGGTGGACACATCACCGGCTCGCCCGAGGCCTTGGCTTCGCTCAGAAGCAACCCTGACTAAATCGCCACACCGACTTACCAAGTTGCAGGAGCATTTAACGCAAAGGTGGCCTGACACCTTTATCCTGACACGCGCCCCCGGCAGGGCCGAAGTGACCGCCGTCACTCCACCGCTCCACTGACCAGTCTGACAGAAGGACAGCGCCGCCTGCGCCACTCCGACTGCGGTGCCACTCGACAGAGTGAGTCTGACAGGCAGTCAGGCCTTGCCAAAGGCGCCACGGCGAACTCCGCTCCGCCCGACCCCAGGGCTCGGACTCGGGCTAAGACCCGGAAGACGGCGAACTCCGCTCCGCCCGACCCAGGGCTCGGACTCGGGCTAAGACCCGGAAGACGGCGAACTCCGCTCCGCCCGACCCAGGGCTCGGACTCGGGCTAAGACCCGGAAGACGGCGAACTCCGCTCCGCCCGACCCCAGGGCTCGGACTCGGGCTAAGACCCGGAAGACGGCGAACTCCGCCTCGCCCGACCCCAGGGCTCGGACTCCGCCCTGGCCTCTGCCGAACGACTTCCGCCTCGCCCGACCCAGGGGCTCGGACTCGGCCTCGGCAACGGAAGACAGATTCGACCCCAGCTTCGGAGGAGCCCCCACGTCGCCCGGCCTCGGGCGCGGGCCCGCCACGTCAACAGGGAGCGCCATCACCACTCTACCCCGAGCCGACTCGGGCCGCAGAGAACAAGACCGGTGTCCCATCTGACCAGCTCCGCCAGATAGGCAATGATGGCGCCACCCAAGCTCTATGACGGCGGCGGCTCTCAGCTCTCTTACGGAAGCAGGTGGACGTCAGCAAGGACTCGACCGCTCCGACAGCTGTCCTTCCGCCAAACTCCGTTGCTCCTCCGACAGCCACGACATCATGCCAGCACGGTGCCAAGATCTCTCCGGCTGCCACATTGGCATGTACTTAGGGCGCTAGCTCTCCCTCCGCTAGACACGTAGCACTCTGCTACACCCCCCATTGTACACCTGGATCCTCTCCTTACGACTATAAAAGGAAGGACCAGGGCCTTCTTAGAGAAGGTTGGCCGCGCGGGACCGAGGACGGGACAGGCGCTCTCTTGGGGCCACTCGCTTCCCTCACCCGCGTGGACGCTTGTAACCCCCCTACTGCAAGCGCACCCGACCTGGGCGCGGGACGAACACGAAGGCCGCGGGACTTCCACCTCTCTCACGCTCGACTCCGGCCACCTCGCCTCTCCCCCCTTCGCGCTCGCCCACGCGCTCGACCCATCTGGGCTGGGGCACGCAGCACACTCACTCGTCGGCTTAGGGACCCCCCTGTCTCGAAACGCCGACAGTTGGCGCGCCAGGTAGGGGCCTGCTGCGTGCTGACGAACAGCTCCCCGTCAAGATCCAGATGGGCAGTCTCCAGCAACCTCTCCGGCCCGGGGTGGTGCTTCGTTTCGGGACTCTTGAGTTCATGTCCTTCGACGGCAGCTACGACATGATACTTCTTCCACCGCCGCGCGACGACGACAATGGCGGCCGACAACCCGCCCGCCGGCGGCGGAATCGACGACATCTTCCCCACGTGGTGGAAGAGCAACATTCGAGCTCGCTCCGTTCTCTCCCCCGCCAACAGAGGAGGAGGCGGGGCCATCAAGGCCAAGCGGGAGGCCGCGCTTCGTTGGTCGTCGAGCGAATCGACGCCCCCGACGCCCCGACGGAAGGCACGCCGGACGTCGACCTCGCGTTCAAGACGAAGGCAAGCGCCGTCCCCCCGCGACACGCTGACCCCGAGCAAGAAGACGACGCCGGCGTGCTCGCGGAAAGCCTGCAGGATGTCGCCCTCGTACCTGAGATGACGGTGCAACCAGTCCCCGATGTGACTACGTCGCTCCTCGTCGACCAAAAGGTACCGACTAACTCCCATCTTACGTCATTTCGACTCGGCCTCAACCCGCCAAACGACCTCGCTTTGGCGGGCGCTCTCATTGAGGCGAGTGCAACCCCACTGGGGTTTCGTATACGGTCGCCTTGGGACCGGCTGACGGACGTCTCGACCTATGGGCCCTCTGGGTCCGAGGAAGATGACGACCCCAGCGTCTGTTGGGATTTCTCCGGACTTGGCAACCCAAGTGCCATGCGGGACTTCATGACCGCATGTGACTACTGCCTATCCGACTGTTCCGACGGAAGCCGCAGCCTTGGCGACGAGAGCTGTGGCCCAAGCCGCGAATGTTTCCACATCGAGCTAGGGGATCCCTCCGAAGGCAACCATCTCGGCATGCCGGAGGACGGTGATCTTCCTAGGCCGGTGCCTCGCGCCGACATCCCACGGGAGCTAGCTGTGGTCCCCGCTCCGGCGGGGGGTTACGACCCACAACTCGAGCAAGTCCGCGAGGCGCAGGCCGGGCTCAACGAGGGAACAGGAGCGCTTGAGCCGATCCGTCGGGACGTCGGGCAGGTATGGGCGGGCCAACCCCTGGCCGGAGAAATACGTCACCTGCCCCAAGGTCTCCAGCACCGCGTCGCCAACGATGTCAGGGTCAGGCCGCCGCCCGCATCCAGCGGGGTTGGTCAGAACCTGGCAGCCGCAGCGATGCTCCTCCGCGCGATGCCGGAGCCATCAACCACCGAGGGTCGGCGAATCCAGGGAGAGCTCAAGAATCTCCTGGAAGGCGCTGCGGCCCGACGGGCCGAGAGCACTGCCTCCCGAAGGCAAGGATATCCCTCGGAACCTCACGCCGCGACTTCCCGATTCATGCGGGAAGCCTCGGTCTACACCGGGCGCACGCGCAACACCGCGCCTGCGGCCCCGGGCCACCTCGGCAACGAGCACCATCGACGCGACCGTCGGGCCCACCTCGACGAAAGGGTGCGCCGAGGCTACCACCCCAGGCGTGGGGGGCGCTACGACAGCGGGGAGGATCGGAGTCCCTCGCCCGAACCACCCGGTCCGCAGGCCTTCAGTCGGGCCATCCGACGGGCGCCATTCCTGACCCGGTTCCGACCCCCGACTACTATCACGAAGTACTCGGGGGAAACGAGACTGGAACTGTGGCTCGCGGACTACCGCCTTGCCTGCCAACTGGGTGGGACGGACGACGACAACCTCATCATCCGTAACCTCCCCCTGTTCCTCTCCGACACTACTCGCGCCTGGTTGGAGCACCTGCCTCCGGGGCAGATCTCCAACTGGGACGACTTGGTCCAAGCCTTCGCTGGCAATTTCCAGGGCACATACGTGCGCCCCGGGAATTCATTGGACCTTCGAAGCTGCCGGCAACAGCCGGGGGAGTCGCTCCGGGACTACATCCGGCGATTCTCGAAGCAGCGCACCGAGCTGCCCAACATCACCGACTCAGATGTCATCGGCGCGTTCCTCGCCGGCACCACTTGCCGCGACCTGGTGAGCAAGCTGGGTCGCAAGACCCCCACCAGGGCGAGCGAGCTGATGTACATCGCCACCAAGTTCGCCTCTGGCCAGGAGGCGGTCGAGGCTATCTTCCGAAAGGACAAGCAGCCCCAGGGCCGCCCATCGGAAGAGGCTCCCGAGGCGTCTGCTCCGCGCGGCGCCAAGAAGAAAGGCAAGAAGAAGTCGCAATCAAAACGCGACGCCGCTGACGCGGACCTTGTCGCCGCCGCCGAGTACAAGAACCCTCGGAAGCCCCCCGGAGGTGCAAACCTCTTCGACAAGATGCTCATGGAGCCGTGCCCCTACCATCAGGGGCCCGTCAAGCACACCCTCGAGGAGTGCGTTATGCTTCGGCGTCACTTCCACAGGGCCGGGCCACCCGCCGAGGGTGGCAGGGCCTGCGACGACGACAAGAACGAAGATCACCAAGCAGGAGAGTTCCCCGAGGTCCGCGACTGCTTCATGATCTATGGAGGGCATGCGGCGAATGCCTCGGCTCGGCATCGCAAGCAAGAGCGCCGGGAGGTCTGCTCGGTGAAGGTGGCGGCGCCAGTCTACCTAGACTGGTCCGACAAGCCCATCACCTTCGACCAGGCCGACCACCCCGACCATGTGCCAAGCCCGGGGAAATACCCGCTCGTCGTCGACCCCGTTGTCGGCAATGTCAGGCTCACCAAGGTCCTGATGGATGGGGGCAGCTGCCTCAACATCATCTACGCCGAGACCCTCAAGCTCCTGCGCGTCGATCTGTCCTCCGTCTGAGCAGGCGCTGCGCCCTTCCACGGGATCATCCTTGGGAAGCGCGTCCAGCCCCTCGGGCGACTCGACCTCCCCGTCTGCTTCGGGACGCCCTCCAACTTCCGAAGGGAGACCCTGACGTTCGAGGTGGTCGGGTTCCGAGGAACCTACCACGCCGTGCTAGGGAGGCCATGCTACACGAAGTTCATGGCCGTCCCCAACTACACCTACCTGAAGCTCAAGATGCCGGGCCCCAACGGGGTCATCACCGTCGGCCCCACGTACAAACACGCGTTCGAATGCGACGTGGAGTGCGTGGAGTACGCCGAGGCCCTCGCCGAGTCCGAGGCCCTCATCGCCGACCTGGAGAACCTCTCCAAGGAGGTGCCAGACGTGAAGCGCCATGCCGGCAACTTCGAGCCAGCAGAGACGGTTAAGGCCGTCCCTCTTGACCCCAGTGGCGACACCACCAAGCAGATCTGGATCGGTTCCGGGCTCGACCCCAAATAGGAAGCAGTGCTCGTCGACTTTCTCCGCGCAAACGCCGACGTCTTTGCGTGGAGTCCCTCGGACATGCCCGGCATACCGAGGGATGTCGCCGAGCACTCGCTGGATATTCGGGCCGGAGCCCGACCCGTCAGGCAGTCTCTGCGCCGATTCGACGAGGAGAAGCGCAGAGTGATTGGCGAAGAGATCCACATGCTAATGGCAGCAGGGTTCATCAAAGAGGTATTCCATCCCGAATGGCTTGCCAACCCTGTGCTTGTGAGGAAGAAAGGAGGGAAATGGCGGATGTGTGTAGACTACACTGGTCTCAACAAAGCATGTCCGAAGGTTCCCTACCCTCTACCTCGCATCGATCAAATCGTGGATTCCACCGCTGGGTGCGAAAGGAGTCAAGCTCAATCATGAGAAGTGTGCCTTCGGGGTGCCCCGAGGCATGCTCCTAGGGTTCATCGTCTCCGAGTGAGGCATTGAAGCCAACCCGGAGAAGATCGCGACCATCACCAGCATGGGGCCCATCAAGGACTTAAAAGGTGTACAGAGGGTCATGGGATGTCTCGCGGCCCTGAGCCGCTTCATCTCACGCCTCGGCGAAAGAGGTCTGCCTCTGTACCGCCTCTTAAGGAAGGCCGAGTGTTTCGCTTGGACCCCTGAGGCCGAGGAAGCCCTCGGCAACCTGAAGGCGCTCCTTACGAAGGCGCCTGTCTTGGTGCCCCCGGCAGATGGAGAAGCCCTCTTGGTCTACGTCGCCGCGACCACTCAGGTGGTTGGCGCCGCGATTGTGGTCGAGAGGCAAGAGGAAGGGCATGCATTGCCCGTTCAGAGGCCGGTCTACTTCGTCAGCGAAGTGCTGTCCGAGACCAAGATCCGCTACCCACAAGTTCAAAAGCTGCTGTATGCTGTGATCCTGACAAGGCGGAAGCTGCGACACTACTTCGAGTCTCATCCGGTAACTGTGGTGTCATCCTTCCCCCTGGGGGAGATCATCCAGTGCCGAGAGGCCTCGGGCAGGATCGCAAAGTGGGTGGTGGAAATCATGGGCGAAACGATCTCGTTCGCCCCTCGGAAGGCCATCAAGTCCCAGGTGTTGGCGGACTTCGTGGCCGAATGGGTTGACACCCAGTTGCCGACGGCTCCGATCCAACCGGAGCTCTGGACCATGTTTTTCGACGGGTCGCTGATGAAGACAGGAGCCGGCGCGGGCCTGCTCTTCATCTCGCCCCTCGGAAAGCACTTGCGCTACGTGCTGCGCCTCCATTTCCCGGCGTCCAACAATGTGGCCGAGTACGAAGCTCTGGTCAACGGGTTGCGGATCGCCATCGAGCTAGGGGTCAGACGCCTCGACGCCCGCGGTGATTCGCAGCTCGTCATCGACCAAGTCATGAAGAACTCCCACTGCCGCGACCCGAAGATGGAGGCCTACTGCGACGAGGTTCGGCGCCTGGAAGACAAGTTCTTCGGGCTCGAGCTCAACCACATCGCTCGGCGCTACAACGAAACCGCAGACGAGCTAGCTAAAATAGCCTCGGGGCGAACGACGGTCCCCCCGGACGTCTTCTCCCGGGATCTGCATCAACCCTCTGTCAAGATCGACGACGCGCCCGAGCCCGAGGTACCCTCGGCTCAGCCCGAGGCACCCTCGGCATAGCCCGAGGTACCCTCAGCCCCCGAGGGCGAGGCACTGGACGTCGAGGAAGAGCAGAGCGGGGCCACGCCAGATCGAGATTGGCAGGCCCCGTACCTGCAATATCTTCGTTGAGGAGAGCTACCCCCCGACCAAGTCGAGGCTCGGCGGGTAGCGCGACGTGCCAAGTCGTTCGTCCTGCTGGGCGATGAAGAGGAGCTCTACCATCGCAGCCCCTAGGGCATCCTCCAGCGATGCATCTCCATCGCCGAAGGTCGGGAACTGCTGCAAGAAATACACTCGGGGGCTTGCGGCCATCACGCAGCGCCCCGAGCCCTTGTCGGGAATGCTTTCCGACAAGGCTTCTACTGGCCAACGGCGGTGACTGACGCCACTAGAATTGTCCGCACCTGCGAAGGGTGCCAATTCTATGCAAAGCAGACCCACCTGCCCGCTCAGGCTCTGCAGACAATACCCATCACCTGGCCCTTCGCTGTATGGGGTCTGGACCTCGTCGGTCCCTTGCAGAAGGCGCCCGGGGGCTACACGCACCTGCTGGTCGCCATCGACAAATTCTCCAAGTGGATCGAGGTCCGACCTCTGAACAGCATCAGGTCCGAGCAGGCGGTGGCGTTCTTCACCAACATCATCCATCGCTTCGGGGTCCCGAACTCCATCATCACCGACAACGGCACCCAGTTCACCGGCAAAAAATTCTTGGATTTTTGCGAGGATCACCATATCCGGGTGGACTGGGCCGCCGTGGCTCATCCCATGTCGAATGGGCAAGTGGAGCGTGCCAACGGCATGATTCTACAAGGGCTCAAGCCCCGGATCTACAACGACCTCAACAAGTTCGGCAAGCGGTGGATGAAGGAACTCCCCTCGGTGGTCTGGAGCCTAAGGACGACGCCGAGTCGTGCCACGGGTTTCACGCCATTTTTCCTGGTCTACGGGGCTGAAGCTATCTTGCCCACTGACCTGGAATACGGCTCCCCGAGGACGAGGGCCTACACCGATCAAAGCAACCAAGCTAGCCGAGAAAAATCGCTGGACCAGCTGGAGGAAGCTCGGGACAGGGCCTTACTACACTCGGCGCGGTACCAGCAGTCCCTGCGACGCTACCACGCCCGAGGGGTCCGGTCCCGAGACCTCCAGGTGGGCGATCTGGTGCTTTGGCTGCGGCAAGACGCCCGAGGGAGGCACAAGCTCACGCCCCC
This sequence comes from Zea mays, assembly GCF_902167145.1. Taxonomy (NCBI): domain Eukaryota; kingdom Viridiplantae; phylum Streptophyta; class Magnoliopsida; order Poales; family Poaceae; genus Zea; species Zea mays. The sequence goes on from NC_050102.1 coordinate 45,780,675, forward strand.
CTGGGAAGGGCCATTCGTCATCACCAAAGTTCTGAAGCCCGGAACATACAAGCTGGCCAACAATCAAGGCGAGATCTACGGCAACGCTTGGAACATCAAACAGCTACGTCGCTTCTACCCTTAAGATGTTTCCAAGTTGTTCATATACCTCGCACCTACGCAAAGTTTAGTCGTCAAGGAAGGGTCGGCCTAGCCTCGGCAAAGCCCGACCCTCCCTCGGGGGCTAAAAGGGGGGAGACCCCCTCTGCGTCGAATTTTTCCTCGAAAAAGGATCTCTTTTTAGCAGGATTACTTTCGTGCTTCTTGACTACTTCGGAAAGCGGATCCTGGAAACGACGGAGTACACGTAAGCAGCCAAGGCTGACCGAGCCGAGGGACTCCTACGCCTCCGGGATACGGATACCTCACTCATCACCTTCTGTGATAAGTAACTCGCGCTCGGATAAAGCGACTCCGTGGACCGAACAAGTCTTCACGTTCGGAAGCTCTCCTGCCGAAGCAGTCCTTCAAGCTTTCTCGACTAAGTCGGGGACAGGGCCTCATGAACGGGTGAAAGTACGCGTAAGCGGCAAGGCCGACCGAGTCGAGGGATTCCCACGCCTCTGGGATACGGATACCTCACTCGTCCCTTCCGCGAGAAGCAACTCTCGCTCACACAAACATCCCTGTTACCGACAGAGTCCAGATGCTCGAAACAAGAGGAAAAAAGACGCAGCTTCGCAAGCACGGCGAGGGTGTGTTTTCTGGCCTCGGCGGCCGCAGAAGGCACACGCTACAAGACGATCTGATCCTGCAGGCTCGGGTCTTCACGCTGAAGGGAGCCGTAGCACCCTCGGCATCGACGACGTCTTCAGCTAAGTCCGACCCAGCCTCGGACGGCGACGCGGTCCAGGGACCACTCCGGGAATCCGGCCCGAGCAGGCGGCTCGGCCGGTTACCCCTGGGGCCTCGGCCAACCGACTTCCAAGGGCGCCAGCCCGACCCGAGGCCTCGGCGGATCGACTTTGGCGTCGGCTCCGCTGACGGACAACACGGCTAGGCTCCGGCCAACCAGGTTCCCATTCTCGAGCCAACTCCGCCTCTGTTCATACTGATATCGCTACCCCTGGCCTCGGCTCATCGAAGGGCAGCCGAGGGGTCTCTTTAACTAAGCTAGAGGAGCCCCAGACAACAAGGCCGATCGAGCCGAGGGATTCCTATGCCTCCGGGATACGGATACCTCACTCGTCACCTTGACACGGGGCGACTCACGCTTGGTGAAGCGGTTCAGATAATCAACAGGCGAGACTTAGTGCTCGAAAATGAGGAAAAAACACGGCTCCGTGCCAAAATTACATACATGTTCAGGCCCCGACAGCCGCAATGAACAAAAAACACACTGGCATTCAAGGTGCCATCACAAACGGAACTCCGGTTCCGTCCCCGTGGGTACGAGCGACCTCGGGCCTGCGGGGTGGCGAACGCCGGGAGGCTCGCCAGCGACCTCTGCAGCAGCAGCCATGGCCCCGGCTGAACGCGGCCACCGGAAGGCTCTTGTTCGTGGTCCCCCTCAAGGGACACGAACAAGCCATCAAAGCCAAAGAGCGGGCCGCTCCCAAGCGCTCCGGTAGATCCTCGCTGCCGTCCTCGCCGCGAATGCGAGGAGGAAGACGGAATGTTGCATCCTAGCTGGACAGCAACAGTTCGCCTTCCCCGGCATGACTGGAGGGCGACTCCGTCGTAGCGCGGGAGGGCGATTGCCACCACCAGAAGCTGGAAGAGGAGGTGGTTCGCCGACCCGCACATGAGGTAGAGCCCTGGCTCGCTTCGACCCCCGCCCCAGCGAGGATGACGAACACACCCGATGCTGAGGGCGGGATCACAGCCTGGTTTGCCTCTCCCCATCCAGGAGCTGGAGGTCACCGTCTTGGGTGACCACCGGCGGGAAAAAGCAACCAGGCTGCGTGATGAAAATCCTTGAAGCCGAACGATGGCTGAGAGGTACCAACTCCCATGGAGTTGCGTTCCTCCAACGAGGAGGCAGAAAGGCGGCGGATACCCCCCATCCGGGGGCTTGGAAGATGGAAAGACACGACGCATAAGGGAGGAAGAAGACATGGTTGCCTTCTGAAAGGAGTCTCCCTCCTTTTAAAGGCAACTCTCCCTACGTGCGCCCCCAGACGCCACGGGCTGAGTCTTCTCCAACACGCTCCAAGGCCCTCCCCTGCGACTCGGGGGCTGGGTCCCGCATGTCATGCAAGCCAGCTCAGGGCAGAAGAAACCAAACCGCCGCGCGTGGTGCGCACGACCGTCCAGCGGTTACAAGCGACCCCCCACTTTTGCCCAGACCAACGGGCGGAAGGGGCAGGCAGCCATGCAGACGGCATGCAACCGCGCCAGGTGGACGCGCTTCTCCGACTTCTGACACACCAGCTTGGAAGCCCAGGCCCACACGTCAAGCAACCGGCGCGCCAGTTGCTGCATGCAGGCAACCGCACCGCCACTTGTGCCACCGTCGCGCCTCTTCGGTTGCGGAGCCCATGCCGCGACTCGAGGCGACCCAGCAGCGCCAACCTGGCGCATTGGTCAAAGCGACCGAAAGTGGGCCGGCAGTAATGGCGGTGGCAGGCGGGCGGGCGCAGCAGTCACGTCGTCAGCCAGGCTCACGTCTCCTCCTGGGACAGCAAGAGAGCCTCCTCCCACGGCATGAAGACGGTGCACCCGTGACCCGTTCCTCGAACGGATCGCGCACGCGCAACGGCCGCCCCGCCAACCACTCGCCCCGTCGCATTAACTCCGCGGCGGGACGGGCGGCGCCTCTGACGGGAGGAGCGCGCGACGCTTCACCTTCGCCGTAATAACCGCGTCAGAAAAGGTACGCCACGTCGTTCGATTTCGTATCCTTTTCCTTTTTCCTTTTTCTCTATCTCTTGCAACAGGGACCGGGAAAGGGGGATACCCCGAAAAGGATCCTTCTCCGCGAAGGAACCGGGCTCCGAGCCCCCCTACTGATCAGGGGTTCGAAGACTGGCCCTCCGAAGGGTTCAACAGTCGCCTCAGATCGCGTGGGCCCGACACCCACTACTGGTCAGGGGTTCGAAGGCCAGCCCCCCGAAGGGTTCTATGGCCGCCTCAGGCTACTCGGGCTCCGCGCCCATTACTGATCAGGGGTTCGAAGGCTGGCCCCCGAAGGGTTCACAGTCGCCTCAGACACCGAGCGAGGGATGACCAGGGGTACGTTCGATACATAACCGAGGCTCGGGCTGCGCTCCCGAGGTACCCTAGGACATTTCCGAGACCAGCGGGAACGATCTTGTAACGGAATCCCATCGGAGGGAGGCATCGAGCCCTCGGACCCCGTCGCCAGGGGACCGGGTCCGGCAAATCACCCGCAGGTACTTATGGGTGTGCCTCTGGGCCCCTAGCCGACCCCCAACGAACGGGGCACGGATGTCCACTCGGATTACCCGCTTGCAGCTCACCAGAGACACCATGTTCGGTGCCCATCGAGGGTAACATGGCGCACTCCCCCCCTCCTCCTTGCGGAAAGGCGACGTAGGGGCGTATGTAAAAAGTCGAGTCTATCCCTGATCGTCCTCTCGCCCTGTGCAGAGGCTCGGGGGCTGCTCTCGCAAAAACCGGCTCCGGCCAAAACGTTGACAGCGTCAACATACCAGCCCGAGAGCTTGGGCCCCGACCGTGCACCCGGGCTACGGCCAGTTCGCATGAGGGAACGACCAGACCAGCCGAAGCATTATGCGAGGCATTAAGACCTCGAAGGAGTGTAACCACTCCTCCGAGGCCTCGGGGGCTACACCCGGCGGGTGCGCTCGCGCGCACCCACCGGAACAAAATGCAACCGAGAAAGGCTGGTCCCCTTGCAAAAAAGTGCGACGAAAGCCTCCAAGCGAGTGCTATCACTCCCTTCGAGGCTCGGGGGCTACTGTCGGGGACCATAATTAGGGGTACCCTCAAGACGCCTAATTCTCAGCTGGTAACCCCCATCAGCATAAAGCTGCAAAGGCCTGATGGGTACGATTAAGTCAGGGATCAGTCCATACGAGTGACTCGATCACGCTTCACCCGAGCCTAGCCTCGGCCAAGGGCAGCCGACCTCGAGAGACTTCCGTCTCGCCCGAGGCCCCCCTTTTTACGGTGGACACATCACCGGCTCGCCCGAGGCCTTGGCTTCGCTCAGAAGCAACCCTGACTAAATCGCCACACCGACTAACCAAGTTGCAGGAGCATTTAACGCAAAGGTGGCCTGACACCTTTATCCTGACACGCGCCCCCGGCAGGGCCGAAGTGACCGCCGTCACTCCACCGCTCCACTGACCAGTCTGACAGAAGGACAGCGCCGCCTGCGCCACTCCGACTGCGGTGCCACTCGACAGAGTGAGTCTGACAGGCAGTCAGGCCTTGCCAAAGGCGCCACGGCGAACTCCGCTCCGCCCGACCCCAGGGCTCGGACTCGGGCTAAGACCCGGAAGACGGCGAACTCCGCTCCGCCCGACCCAGGGCTCGGACTCGGGCTAAGACCCGGAAGACGGCGAACTCCGCTCCGCCCGACCCAGGGCTCGGACTCGGGCTAAGACCCGGAAGATGGCGAACTCCGCTCCGCCCGACCCCAGGGCTCGGACTCGGGCTAAGACCCGGAAGACGGCGAACTCCACCTCGCCCGACCCCAGGGCTCGGACTCCGCCCTAGCCTCTGCCGAACGACTTCCGCCTCGCCCGACCCAGGGGCTCGGACTCGGCCTCGGCAACGGAAGACAGATTCGACCCCAGCTTCGGAGGAGCCCCCACGTCGCCCGGCCTCGGGCGCGGGCCCGCCACGTCAACAGGGAGCGCCATCACCACTCTACCCCGAGCCGACTCGGGCCGCAGAGAACAAGACCGGTGTCCCATCTAACCAGCTCCGCCAGATAGGCAATGATGGCGCCACCCAAGCTCTATGACGGCGGCGGCTCTCAGCTCTCTTACGGAAGCAGGTGGACGTCAGCAAGGACTCGACCGCTCCGACAGCTGTCCTTCCGCCAAACTCCGTTGCTCCTCCGACAGCCACGACATCACGCCAGCAGGGTGCCAAGATCTCTCCGGCTGCCACATTGGCATGTACTTAGGGCGCTAGCTCTCCCTCCGCTAGACACGTAGCACTCTGCTACACCCCCCATTGTACACCTGGATCCTCTCCTTACGACTATTAAAGGAAGGACCAGGGCCTTCTTAGAGAAGGTTGGCCGCGCGGGACCGAGGACGGGACAGGCGCTCTCTTGGGGCCACTCGCTTCCCTCACCCGCGTGGACGCTTGTAACCCCCCTACTGCAAGCGCACCCGACCTGGGCGCGGGACGAACACGAAGGCCGCGGGACTTCCACCTCTCTCACGCTCGACTCCGGCCACCTCGCCTCTCCCTCCTTCGCGCTCGCCCACGCGCTCGACCCATCTGGGCTGGGGCACGCAGCACACTCACTCGTCGGCTTAGGGACCCCCCTGTCTCGAAACACCGACAAAACCATAGTATCCCATTGTTGTCTTGACGAAAGCACTTATACTTCTCCACTTTTTGATGAAGATTCTCCTTGATGATTTGCACTCCCTTGTCCTTGAGTTGGGCCATAATTATCTAGTCTTGCAAGGTTGGCTCAATGGAGATGTGAGACAAGGTACCAGAAGGAATTACTTTGATCTTCATCTTGCTCAACTTGTCGCACAGGGTATTGATGCGAGAATCCATCATCATACAATTGCATTGTGACTTCCGACTCAAGGCATCAGCTACCACATTGGCTTTCCCCAGGTGGTAGTGTACTTCCAAGTCGTAGTCCTTGATCAATTCTAGCCATCTTCTCTGCCTCATGTTGAGATCAGCCTGGGTAAAGATGTACTTGAGGCTCTTATGATCTGTGTAGATGTTGCAGTGGGTTCCCATCAAGTAGTGCCTCCACATTTTCAATGCATGAACCACGGCTGCCAACTCTAAGTCATGAGTGGGGCAATTCTACTCATGAGGCCTGAGTGCTCTTGATGCGTAGGCAATGACTTGGTTGTCTTGCATCAAAACACAACCCAGTCCCGTGCCAGAGGCATCACAATACACATCAAATGACTTGTTGTTGTCGGGTTGCGCTAACGCGGATGCTGTGGTCAGATGCTGCCTCAAGGTGTGGAAAGCATTTTCGCACTTCTGACCCCATTCGAATTTTGCTCCCTTCTTCAATAATTCAGTCATGGGATTCGCAATTCGAGAGAAGTCTGGAATGAATCGTTGATAATAACAGGCCAATCCCAGAAAACTTCAAATCTGACAAACAGTTGTTGGCGGCTTCCAATTCATCACCTCTTGCACTTTATCTGGATCAACAGCTATTCCTTATTGAGAGATAGTGTGACCCAAGAATTTGATTTCTTTTAGCCAAAAATTACATTTAGATAGTTTGGCATAAAGACGGTGCTCTCTCAGACGTTGGAGCACTACATGCAAATAACCTGCATGCTCTTCTTCATTCCTTGAGTACACCAAGATATCATCAATGAAAACCACCACGAACTTGTCTAGTTCAGGCATGAAGACTGAATTCATCAGATACATGAAGTATGTTGGCGCATTAGTTAACCCAAACGACATCACCAAATACTCATATAGTTCGTATCTGGTTGAGAAGGCGGTCTTTGGAATATCACTTGCTCGTATCTTGATCTGATGATAGCCGAAGCGAAGGTCTATCTTGGAGAACACTTTGGCTCCGACCAATTGATCAAAAAGAACATCAATACGAGGCAAAGGATACTTGTTTTTGGTAGTCACCGCATTGAGTGGGCGGTAATCTATGCATAGTCTCAAGCTTTCATCTTTCTTCTTTACGAACAAGGCTGGACATCCCCAAGGTGAAGTACTTGGGCGGATGAAACCCTTGTTCAACAACTCTTGTAGCTGTTTCTTCAATTCTGCCAATTCAGCGGGTGGCATCCGGTAGGGCCTCTTGGAAATAGGTGCCGTTCCCGGTTGCAATTCGATGGCGAATTGAATATCCCGATCTGGCGGCATTCCTGGCAACTCATCAGGAAAAACATCTGCATACTCACAGACCACTAGAATTTTGTTCAAGGGTAGCTCTATCATAGCAAAAGCACATGATCGAGTGGGTTCTTGGTTGGGCAAATATAACGTAAGGTCTCCGAAGGTAGGAGAACAGATTTCCATAGCTCTGGCAGCTACATCCAACACCACCCGGTGTTGAGTCATCCAGTCAGCTCCGAGAATGATGTCCATGCCCTCTAATCCCAAAATCAGGAGTGTGGTTTTGAAGATTTTACTTCCCAGTGATATAGGCACGTTTTGATTTAATTGGTTTGTTGCAATTTTGCCCCCAGGTGTTGCTATCATGAAAGACCCTTGGGCATGATAGAAGGGAAGTTGGCATTTAACGTTGAACTTCTGGCTAATGAAGCTATGTGATGCACCAGAGTCAAATAGAATCAATGCAGGTTGATTAAAAACAGAAAAGGTACCAGTCATGACGGGGGCTCCTTCAGGTAGCTCTTCCAGAGTAGTGAAATTGAGCTTCCCTTGTCTGACTTGCACCTTCTGCTTTCTTCCTCTGTCTTGGTTTGGTGCTGGCATCTGGCTTGGATGATTCCTCGGGCAATTCTTGGCGTAATGGCCCACATTGCCACATGTGAAGCATTTGTTTCCATTCCCCTGGCGGAACTGCTGCTATTGATGCTAGGGTTGATTGTTCCTTGGGGCGGAAGCTGGAAAACGGTTGGGTGCTTGCTGCTGCTGAGGTGGCCTGATAACCCATCTTCCGGCTTGCTGCTGAAATCCTCTGCTTTGATTGTTAGAGACAATCCTAAACCTCTAGGGTGGAGATGAGGGTCATGACATTGGTGCTTTCCTCTTCTTCTCTGCCCGGTGAGCCACAATACAGTCTTCCTGTGATATGGCTAGGTTGACCAATTCATTGAAGCTGTCAGCCCGAACAATGTTGAGACGCTCACGCAACTTGGTGTTGAGACCTCTGCGAAAGCGGTCTTTCTTCTTCTCATCAGAATCTATGTGATACCCACGTACTGGCACAGGTCATTGAAGGCCTGGGCATACTGTAACACAGTGCGGGTTCCCTGAGTTAATGCCAGAAACTCATTTAGCTTGCGATCCAGAATCCCTGCTAGAATGTGGTGTCCCCTAAAAGCAGTCCTGAATTCCTCCCATGTCACTTCATGATCAGCAGGTAACATGGCGCGGAAATGGTCCCACCATGTCCGAGCAGGTCCGCGAAGCTGCTGTACGGCGAAGCGAGTCTTGGTGTCATCAGGGCAAGCTCCCATGAGGAGGGGAAACTTAGACTCCACGACCCATAGCCACACATCAGCGTCTAGCGGATCCTCTGCCTTGGTGAACAGGGGCGGCTGCGTGCTCAGGAACTCTTGATAAGTTGCCGCGGCCGGAGGACGCTACGGCTGGCCTCAACCATACTGCTGAGGGTGGGTCTGGCGCTGCAATAGCTGCCGCAGAATCTCATTCTGCCGGGCCATCAGCTCCTGCACCGTGGGAGCTGGAGGAGGTGGGGGGAACTTGCTCGTTCTACCCGCGACGCTGCCTAGCTGCCATCTGAAAATAGAGATTGTCACCATTGTTATCCTAATTCATGATTTCGAACAATATTCTTTATATCATATGGAAAAGAAATGTCATAACATAACATTGAATCAGATGAGGATAACATGATTGCATTCATCTCCTTGCTCATAAAAGTTTTCCCTGGGTTACAACAATTTAGGGGAAAGTACCCATAAGCCTAGTCCAAAATATGGTGCCAAACTAAGCTCGCGTGGGTTTCTATTCTCCTAATGCGTCAAGCTAACCCATCAACCCTAAGTGGTAGAGGCAACACTGAATGCGGGTGAAGGGGCATCCCGGAGGGAGTTGCATTGGGACCAGGGGCTGGTTCTAATTCCTTGGGAGCATCCTCTCCCTCGCTTTTGGCCTCGTTTGCCTCCATATCATGGTGGTGCATCTCCACGTGGTCTTTAGCTTCCTCAAGCTCCTCCTGCACATCACAGAGCTGGTTCTCCAGGACATCAATGGTGTTATCCCGGATCTCCACCTGCTGCTCTAGGGTTGCGATGCGCTGGCTCAACTGTTCCACCTGTAGGTCTTTTTCCACCAATTCTGAAGACAAGTCGTCCACGAAGTCCTCTCGGCTGTCGAGGGTGAGCTTAGTGGTTTGAGCAAGGTTAGTGAGGTGTTCCATGGCATCGCTTTGCAGGGCCTGAAGGCGGTATAGTGCGCTCATGCACTGAACAGTGATCCTCCCAACTTGGTCGGGATGCATGGCCCACACGTCCTTCACGTGGCTCACTCGGTTGCACCACATGGGGTCATCCCTCTTCTCAGCAGGGAAGAGTCCCAGTGGGTGCATTACCATCTCCAAGGGATGGTAGCCATAGAAAGTTGTCAGGGTCTTCATAGCTGTAGCCTCGGTGGTGTCGTCCGCCCTGAATCCAATATTCTCGAAGTCAAGGGAACACCAACCCGGCTGTAGGGGGTGAGCCTCCAGAGTCAGCCAGACTCGGCAACGTGGCACCAGATGCTCCTCGTATGTGACACTATGAAAATCATTAAATAAAAATAATATATTTAGTTAATACGGTAATTAATTTTCTCTTAAGTGTTCGTTATTTATTTGCCTTTGGAATGATTTCTGAATGCTCATTTTGAATATTTAATATCATTTCTTCTTAAATAAAAATTCACAAAAATAATATAATAAATATTAGTCCAAGAATTAATATTTTATTTATAAATAATTTTGGTTTGATTATTATGAATTTTATGATTATATAAATATGTATTTCGAATTTAGGAAAAAATAGAAAAAAAATAAAAAAAATAAAAAAAAAACCAAAACCTAACTAACGGCCCATTAAGGCCCAACATCCCCAAGCGCTGCCCCCTGACCTAAGCCGCGCGCGCCTCTTCCCGGCACAGGCGGCCGCCGCTTCCTCCACTCACCGCCCTGCGGGCCCCACACGCAGGCGTCCCTCTCCTTCCTCCCACGCCGCCGCCAGGAAGCCGGACGGCCGATCCTGCGCAACCGCCCCTGTGTGCGCCCGCCGTTCCCTGGCTCTCCTTCCCCTCGTCTCTCTCTCTACCGCGCCGCGCCGAGCCGCCATGCCGCGCCCAGGTGCCCGACTCGTAGCACCCGAAGTCGCCTCGACCCAAGCCACACCCAGGCGCGCCCCGACCCCGACCGAAGGCCGACGTCGTGCACAAGCAAGGACCGACCAAGCAGCCGGACCGACCCGCGCAGAGCCGCCCCGAAGCCCGCGTCCGTTCGTCTTCGCGTTATTGGAGCTTTACTGCGACCGTTTCTCCCACCCCATTACTCCCTCCCTCCATCAATGGCGCCTTTAAGCCATGGTCGTCGTTTCTCTTCTCCGCCCAATGCCTTTTCCCCTGCCGTCTCCCCTCTATAAATCCGGCTGAGCCAACCCCTCTCTCCCAAGCTCGCTCTCTCTCCCTCGCTCTCCTCGAGTCCACGCCCTCCTCGTCCAATCTTCGGTGACCCTGCTTTGTCCGTCGTCGACACCGAACGCCACCGTGCGGAAGCCGCTGTAGAGCCACACATTCCTACATCGAGCCTCTCGCGCAGCTATAGCTTGCCTTTTTACTCTGTGCTCATGGATTATCGTCGGCCGGACGACCGACGTTGACGTCCTGCTGTTCGCTGGCCCTGCAACATCGTCAGAGCTCACCACAACGCCGAGTTCTCTGTTTCTTCTCCACTACGCGTGATGCTTGCCGTCATCGTTCTCCGCTTCGCAGAACATGCTTGCCTCTGCGTCGTCGCTTCCTATTCCGCGCCGTGACATCACCTTGTTGTTAAACTTGTCAACACTGTGTCCGAAGCCACAACTCCTTATTCTACAACGAACGTGAGATCAAGAAGGTGAAAAATTGTGCTACTCTCTAAAGTCTAGGCACAAATTCGCATAATCTCTTGTGATGATTTTTATTTTTAAATCTACTAGAAATTGTTTTATTAGTTTCATACGTCTGTTCTAAATACTTCAAAGTTAGTATTTACGATTGTTCACGTGGTTTTCTTACTAGAAATGTTTATAATTAATTTAGCTTCAATATGTGTGGAACGATAATTGTTGGTAGTATTTTAAGTGTACACTTATTTGCATAAAGAAATAGAAATTCTAAGCCACGTATTTTCGGTCGAATGAAAATATAGGTTTTATTATTCACAATGAATGTATTCATAAGTATAACACTTAATTACGTAGAATAGTAAAATGCTCCTTTATGTCATAATAACCATGAATAGGTTATTAAAAGTCTTATTTAGTAATTTATAATTAATTCTTAGTATATTAATGTCAGAGGAATTATAAATAAACAATTTCTAGTTATACTTATAAATTCTACTTAGAAAAGAAAGGAGAAAACCGAAAGAGTAGAATTTATAATGATGTTAAAATGACTTAACTAGACACTCATACTTTCCTAATGAAGAAAATGATAGTTATGTTGGTAAACATAGATTTTTTACTAAAGAATTAGAGAATTTGTTTCTAACAGTAAAATAGCCCTTTTAATACACATAATGATTTTGATTTAATAAGATTCATTATAGACGTTTAAGTATAGCTGTACTAAATAGTAATATGTCATATAACTTTTCTAATAATGATATAATGGCTTAATTAAGTGCTCACACCGTCATAACTAAAATGATAGTTAATAATATACCAATAAATATAGTATTCATTTTAATTATCTAGATCATTTGTTCCTACAATAGAATTAAATATAATTAATAGATTAATTATCCTTTAACATAATTTATTAATCAAATTTATAGTCAATTTGTTCTTAATTAGATTTATGGTGTGATTAATGATCTTATAAAATTTAGTCCACATTATATACGAATCACTTAGCTTTTCCTAAAGGATAAAATAAAGTAATAAGAGTTTAAATTCTTTTATAACTTAAAATGTTACTTTATATATTGACTTCGAATATAATAATATAGGCTATGTGTTTTTAAATAAAATTAAAAGATAGTTGTGTGTTCATTGTCTTTTACATAAAAGCTCATTTAAAGCATATACCATAACTTTTCATAAATAGGTGTTTAATAATAATGATCTTTTCACATAAAACCTATTTAGATTTATATCTTAATTTGTCATAAGTGATTGGTTAACAATATTTATAATATGCTCCATAATGCTTCTACAATTAATAACATGATTAGTAGCCCATTAACATTAGATATAACATATATCTTTTCTAAAATGTTAAAAAGGTTTAATATTTTGATAACGTGTTTTATCATCTTATAAACCCTTAAGATTAGACATATCACATATGGCGTTTTATAAAAGATTAATTTGGTGAACCTAATATTTGTATATTTTAATTAAGATATTTATAAACTCATGTCTTCTTTTATAAAGTATAGATCACACATTTTTGAAAAGAATAACTTTTTATTATAACCCGTGTGTGTAACGTTTTTGAAAAGCGAACACTCTTTTCGTTAGGCTTTCTTTTAGCTTTACGTATGGTGAATGTTGTATGTTATTGAGTGGTGTTTGTTCTTCTTGTTTGTTTGTGTGATATTCAGTGGTTGATCTAGTAGTTAAGAATCAAGATCTATTCCTATCCGTGGAAGGACCTCAAGTTTTCAATAAGCAAGACAAGTGGACTTCTCCCTCTGCATACTCAGTTTGATCCCAAACAATACATTTATTAAAGTTTATTCTTCGATATATATGCATAATTTGATGGGTTACCTATTCGGATACACCTAACCTTTTCATCCTTATTCCTTGATCAAACCTGGGTATTATACTTTTCTTTCGTAGCTATGCTATTGCTATAAATTAACTTTATGCAGTCACTCCCGCTTATGATATTAATGTTCCAAAATGGTAAGTTTACATTATTGTTGTTAACCCGATGGTTAAACAAGATTATTGCATATTAATTGGAACATGGAGTGACCACCCGGGAAAACATTGCTACCATGAGAACTATCATGGCTCTGGTCTTGGCTAAATAACTAGGGAAGTCTAATGTTGGGTGTTGGTCATGGTCGACCAGGAACGGGGGCACCTGACAAGCGCTTATAGTACCGGCTCAGGCAGATTGGATACAGGCATAGTTCCCAAAGCTTTACCCTGTGGACTGGACTATAAGTTGGTTACGGTAGGTGTACCTTATGCCGTTGACCATTTTTAACATTTGTGTAATGAGGACTCTAGGGAGAAGCCTCGTAGTGAGACCCTGGCCATTCACCTCGGAAGTGAATATGGGTCTAGCTAACTCGGGCAAAAAGGGAATCGCGACTCATGGGTAAAGATGTGCCACCTCTGCAGAGTGTAAAACTAATATATCAGTCGTGCTCACGGTTATGAGCAGCCTGGACTCCTCACATGATAATTGAACTTGAAGATGGAAATAAATCGAGATCCGATGATCTGCCAATGGTTTGCCTAAGTGGTTTCACTTAAGTGTTTTTGATATACTCTTATACCTTTGTTTAATGGGAATACTTGGGATTCACACTTATTAGTAAGACAGGTGTTGTTAATAAAATGTTGACCAACTAAAATGCTTACTGCTCAACCTTAGCCTCACCTTGTTAAACTTGCATTAGTTTTTCCCCCACTTGCTGAGCCCCGACCATAAGTGAGCTCACCCTTGCTTAATTTTGATCAGAAGTTTGCAGATGAAGATTATGATGCTGAACTCCATGGATGCTAGTCTAGTGATACCCCTGGTCATCTTCCTGTGGATGGATGTCCATGTTTTGTTGTACTTTGATGAATAAAGGTTAAGACATTGTGTCTGCTCAAAGTGTAATATGTTAATATAATCGTTATTTGCGCTTTTATGCATTGTTCTTTTGATATATTACACTTGTGACGTCAACATATGTGTGGAAATAGATCCTGGCACACATATGCTATGCACCCGGCTCTTCCTTTTGGAAATGGGTGTGACAGAAGTGGTATCAAAGCAATGTGACCGTAGGTCGCTAGATTAGTTAGAAATGGAAAGCCTAGTTAGTCGTTCAAAACTTGACTTATTTGTCTCAATAAAAACTTACTTTATATCAAAACTCGTCTCTTTTATTTTCAACCCTTCTTGTCTGGTTCTTTGTCTATCAGAAGGTTCTAAGGAGAAGCATTGCAAGATGATCAAGCTAGGATTGCGGAACTTGAAGCGAAGTTTGCCAGAAGAAACCTTTTCGAAGCTATCGACGATGCCCTATTCTCTGTCTTATCCCCACTCCGCAAGAAGTTTTCGTTATAGATCTCTTGGATCTATCACCATTCTTCTTGGCTAGGTTGATAGGATTGTTCTTTTGTATTAAGATTTTTGACTAGATCGGTAATGTCAATATTATATTATACTATAGTGGTTTTCTAATCCCTAATATTGTTATATAACCCTTGACTTCTTATACTTTTGTTTTCTTGCCATTGTATTGCCTTCCTTAGGCAATATCTACCTTGATATATTGAACTCTTTACCTCACTACTTCTCCTTGATAATGCTTACCTATTTTGTCCCCTTGATAACGCTTTCTCCCTAACTCACTTCATATCCTTGGTTGTATCAATTATCCTCACTTTAATTGTTCATGGTTATCTTATTTCACTCTTAGCCACCAACAAATATGTCTTGTCTAACTCCTTGCTATTTCTTACCTGACTCCTTGGCTTTATAATATCTTTCTCATTCCAAACCTCGTCTCACCTTTTGTTTTGGTTGAATGAGTAGAATTGGATTGTGTTGCGCTGGTATGCTTGAATTCATTGTCCTTTGTGTTCATGATTGATTTGCTTCTTTGTAATGATTGTTGGTGTATTGTGTGACTTTTGTCCACAATGACATCAGTTAGCTAGGTAAAACCTTAGATAGATGGGTTTTCTCTGCTCTTAATCTGTCTTTGCTCAACCCTTTCGTCCCTTCCATTCTTCCATACCCATACAGATGTCAGACCTTGGAATGTCAACTACAAGTGATGTCACTAAGTGTAAAGAATGCGGTGTGTTGACAAGTCAAAACAACACTATAAATAAAACAGCTGATGAATAGACATTCAAGACACAAAAGGATGCACAACCAAACCAACAAACAAGTGAACTTGGAACATGTTGTTGTTGTGAGTACTATGGAATTCCTTGTCGCCATATCAGTACAAACGAAAGTGAAACTACAAAACAGAAGAACCGGATTTTATTTTCTGGCATAAATAGACAGATGTCTCCCCAAGAACAACTAATAGCAGATTCTCTCATACCTAATGCATTGTCAGTTGATGAATTGCATAGTATTCCAAAAAGGATACATCACAAGGATGCCCAGCTCCAAAAAGAAGGACATGAGCGTTACATTGATGGATGGACTATCACCTGCACAGAGTTTTAGCCCCGTCGTTGCATCAGGTCCAAGAAACAAAAATGGAAACATGGAAAAGTCAAGAAATAACCGCAAGAAATGCTTGCTATCTATGTGGACGTGAAGATCATTACCTTCGTAATTGTCCTAAGAAGAGTTCACTACCGAACATCCCCGAGATAAAGCTATCTCAGTCTTCAGACATAGAATATGAACAAAAATGCACAGAAACTTCTATCAACGTCATGAAGGCAACTCAACCAAGTAACTTATCAAGTCGTGCTTGCTTTGGCTGTGGTGATACCGGCCATCTTATTAATGGTTGTCCTAAGAAGGATGTGGAGATCAATAAGGTCCAAAAGAAAAGACAACACCCTCAAACCCATGCATCAACAAAGAATAAACAACGGAAAGAGACCAATGGAAAGATAAGTTATGTAGTAACAGGAACCATTCAAAGTGATAATGCAGTAATTTTTGGAACACTGGTAATTCACACAACCATCGCCACCATGTTGTATGATCCTCATACGACACATTATTTTATCAGTGCCTAGTTTGCAACAAAGTATGGTATCTTTAAGTGTCCCTTGAGATCAAGGAAGACCATCAGTGCACCCGAAGGAAAAATGTTAGTAAACTACATATGTCCAAAAGTAAGTGTTAAAATCAATGGTATAGATTTTCAAGCTGATCTTATAGTGATAGAATCAATGGGAAAGGATGTGATTCTTGGAAATAATTGGTTACAAAGAACTAAGGCAGTAATCCAACATACTGAGAGAACCATGTGTTTGGAAACCCCATCTGGAGAAAGAATAGTAGTTGAAGACAATCGACCTCTAGCTCAGATTGGTACATCTATCAAGGAAGAATAATATATCGTTTAGCTAGAAGAAGTAGTATGTCTCATGAAGAAAAAAACGTCAAAGTGTTGCCCTTTTCAAGATTTGTAATTGTGCTAAGTGATATATGAATAAATTTGGAGAATCTCTCTCACCTATTGTGTTTTGCCTCTTTATAAAGAGAATAAATTATGGTGTCATCTGCTATATGCAAACAATGTGATGCTCTATTCTAGTTGCCCTAAAAGTCCTGCTCAAGTCTTTCTCAAAGAAATACTCTTGGATCAGAAAGATGATTTGGATATCATGCTCTGAAATCTATAAAGTTCAAAAGATCTTTGTTAAGGAATATAACACCTGTAAACTCTTGTAGTATGATGAAGCTAGGCGAAAATCTGAAACCATCCTTGTTCCTTAACTAATCTTATATTGGAAATCAAAAAGTTGTGTTAGATCTTTATCTTAATGTCATACAAGACTCTTATGCAATCTGTCTCACTAACTCATTTACCCTCTGACTAGATGATGAACCCCAATGGAAATGAAGTAAATGGTGCCAACGACAATATTCCTACCTTAACAACTATGAACGAGAAAAATGAGTCACAGAGATATTCGATGAATGGAATGAAGAACAACAAAAGGAATAGAAAAATGTTTGGATACATGATTAGTCCACCCCAACCACAAGCAAAAGCCACGAAACACATGGATACCCAAACAGAAGA
Organism: Zea mays; assembly: GCF_902167145.1. Classification (NCBI taxonomy): domain Eukaryota; kingdom Viridiplantae; phylum Streptophyta; class Magnoliopsida; order Poales; family Poaceae; genus Zea; species Zea mays. Next base: position 45,797,662 of record NC_050102.1, read on the forward strand.
ATCAAGTCAAGCTCAGCTATATGAGATACAGACACCCAGTCAACCCTCACCCCCTGTTGGTCAAACAAAGTTGACTCGCAAAGAACTCAAAGCAAGAGGTGCTTGCTACTACTGCAAAAATGAAGGACATCTTATTCGCGAATGCCCCAAGAAGCGTCTAGATCGAATAAAGAAGAAAGCTGCCAAGCATGACCTAAGCAATAATTCAGAAGACCCGCCATTTTATAAGTACGATGATGAAGGTCGCTTGATTAGTATACATTACGGAGCAAAGAAATAAGAAGTTCCTGAAGTTTGGAGGAGCTCAATGAGAACTAAGAACCTACAAATAAACCATGTATCACCTTTGTTTTCTTGCTAGCCTTCCCTAATCTCGAGGACGAGATTCTTTTTAAGAGGGGTAGATTTGTGACACTATGAAAAACATTAAATAAAAATAATACATTTAGTTAATACGGTAATTAATTTTCTCTCAAGTGTTCGTTATTTATTTGCCTTTGGAATGATTTCTGAATGCTCATTTTGAATATTTAATATCATTTCTTCTTAAATGAAAATTCAGATAAATAATATCATAAATATTAGTCCAAGAATTAATATTTTATTTATAAATAATTTTGGTTTGATTATTATGAATTTTATGATTATATAAATATGTATTTTGAATTTAGGAAAAAATAGAAAAAAATAAAAAAAATAAAAAAACCTAACTAACGGCCCATTAAGGCCCAACATCCCCAAGCGCCGCCCCCTGACCTAAGCCGCGCGCGCGCCTCTTCCCTGCACAGGCGGCCGCCGCTTCCTCCACTCACCGCCTTGCGGGCCCCACCCGCAGGTGTCCCTCTCCTTCCTCCCACGCCGCCGCCAGGAAGCCAGACGACCGATCCTGCGCAACCGCCCCTGCGTGCGCCTGCCGTTCCCTGGCTCTCCTTCCCCCTCGTGTCTCTCTCTACCGCGCCGCGCCGCCATGCCGCGCCCAGGTGCCCGACGTGCAGCACCTGAAGCCGCCTGGACCCGAGCCACGCCCAGGCGCGCCCCGACCCCGACCGAAGGCCGACGTCGCGCACAAGCAAGGACCGACCAAGCAGCCGGACCGACCCGCGCAGAGCCGCCCCGAAGCCCGCGTCCGTTCGTCTTCGCGTTATTGGAGCTTTACAGCGACCGTTTCTCCCTCCCCATTACTCCCTCCCTCCATCAATGGCGCCTTTAAGCCATGGTCGTTGTTTCTCTTCTCCGCACAACGCCTTTTCCCCTGCCGTCACCCCTCTCTAAATCCGGCCGAGCCAACCCCTCTCTCCCAAGCTCGCTCGCTCTCTCTCCCTCGCTCTCCTCGAGTCCACGCCCTCCTCGTCCAATCGCCGGTGACCCTGCTCTGTCCGTCGTCGACACCGAACGCCACCGTGCAGAAGCCGCTGTAGAGCCACGCATTCCTACATCGAGCCTCTCATGCAGCTATAGCTTGTCTTTTTACTCTTTGCTCATGGATTGTCATCGGCCGGACGACCGACGTTGACGTCCTGCTGTTCGCCGGCCCTGCAACATCGTTAGAGCTCACCACAACGTCGAGTTCTCTGTTTCTTCTCCACTACGCGTGATGCTTGCCGTCATCGTTCTCCGCTTCGCAGAACATGCTTGCCTCTGCGTCGTCGCTTCCTATTCCGTGCTGTGACATCACCTTGTTGCTGAACTCGTCAACACTGTGTCCGAAGCCACAACTCCTTATTCTACAACGAACGTGATATCAAGAAGGTGAAAAATTGTGCTACTCTCTAAAGTCTAGGCACAAATTCGCATAATCTCTTGTGATAATTTTTATTTTTAAATCTACTAGCAATTGTTTTATTAGTTTCGTACGTCTGTTCTAAATACGTCAAAGTTAGTATTTACGATTGTTCACGTGGTTTTCGTGCTAGAAATGTTTATAATTAATTTAGCTTTAATATGTGTGGAACGATAATTGTTGGTAGTATTTTAAGTGTACACTTATTTGCATAAAGAAATAGAAATCCTAAGCCTCGTATTTTCGGTCGAATGAAAATATAGGTTTTACTATTCACAATGAATGTATTCACAAGTATAGCACTTAATTACGTAGAATAGTAAAATGCTCATTTATGTCATAATAACCATGAATAGGTTATTAAAAGTCTTATTTAGTAATTTACAATTAATTCTTAGTATATTAATGTCAGAGGAATTATAAATAAACAATTTATAGTTATACATATAAATTCTATTTAGAAAAGAAAGGAGAAAACCGAAAGAGTAAAATTTATAATGATGTTAAAATGACTTAACTAGACACTCATACTTTCCTAATGAAGAAAATGATAGTTATGTTGGTAAACATAGATTTTTTACTAAAGTATTAGAGAATTTGTTTCTAACAGTAAAACAACCCTTTTAATAGACATAATGATTTTGATTTAATAAGATTCATTATAGATGTTTAAGTATAGTCGTACTAAATAGTAATATGTCATATAACTTTTCTAATAATGATATAATGGCTTAATTAAGTGCTCACACCGTCATAACTAAAATGATAGTTAATAATATACCAATAAATATAGTATTCATTTTAATTATCTAGATCATTTGTTCCTACAATAGAATTAAATATAATTAATAGATTAGTTATCCTTTATCATAATTTATTAATCAAATTTATAGTCAATTTGTTCTTAATTAGATTTATGGTGTGATTAATGATCTTATAAAATTTAGTCCACATTATATACGAATCACTTAGCTTTTCCTAAAGGATAAAATAAAGTAATAAGAGTTTAAATTCTTTTATAACAAAAAATGTTACTTTATATATTGACTTCGAATATAATAATATAGGCTATGTGTTTTTAAATGAAATTAAAAGATAGTTGTGTGTTCATTGTCTTTTACATAAAAGCTCATTTAAAGCATATACCATAACTTTCCATAAATAGGTGTTTAATAATAATGATCTTTTCACATAAAACCTATTTAGACTTATATCTTAATTTGTCATAAGTGATTGGTTAACAATATTTATAATATGCTCCATAATGCTTCTATAATTAATAACGTGATTAGTAGCCCATTAACATTAGATATAACATATATCTTTTCTAAAATGTTAAAAAGGTTTAATATTTTTATAACGTGTTTTATCATCTTATAAACCCTTAAGATTAGACATATCACATATGGCGTTTTATAAAAGATTAATTTGGTGAACCTAATATTTGTATATTTTAATTAAGATATTTATAAACTCATGTATTCTTTTATAAAGTATAGATCACACATTTTTGAAAAGAATAACTTTTTATTATAACCCGTGTGTGTAACGTTTTTGAAAAGCAAACGCTCTTTTCGTTAGGCTTTCTTTTAGCTTTACGTATGGTGAATGTTGTATGTTATTGAGTGGTGTTTGTTCTTCTTGTTTGTTTGTGTGATATTCAGTGGTTGATCTAGTAGTTAAGAATCAAGATCTATTCCTATCCGTGGAAGGACCTCAAGTTTTCAATAAGCAAGACAAGTGGACTTCTCCCTTTGCATACTCTGTTTGATCCCAAACAATACATTTATTAAAGTTTATTCTTCGATATATATATGCATAATTTGATGGGTTACCTATTCGGATACAACTAACCTTTTCATCCTTATTCCGTGATCAAACCTGGGTATTATACTTTACTTTCGTAGCTATGCTATTGCTATAACTTAACTTTATGCAGTCACTCCCGCTTATGATATTAATGTTCCAAAATGGTAAGTTTACATTATTGTTGTTAACCCGATGGTTAAACAAGATTATTGCATATTAATTGGAACATGGAGTGACCACCCGGGAAAACAGTGCTACCATGAGAACTATCATGGCTCTGGTCTTGGCTAAATAACTAGCGAAGTCTTATGTTGGGTGTTGGTCGTGGTCGACCAGGAACGGGGGCACCTGGCAAGCGCTTATAGTACCGGCTCAGGCAGATTGGATACGGACATAGTTCCCAAAGCTTTACCCTGTGGACTGGACTATAAGTTGGTTACGGTAGGTGTACCTTATGCAGTTGACCATTTCCAACATTTGCGTAATGAGGACTCTAGGGAGAAGTCTCGTAGTGAGACCCTGGCCATTCACCTCGGAAGTGAATACAGGTCTAGCTAACCCGGGCAAAAAGGGAATCGCGACTCATGGGTAAAGATGTGCCACCTCTGCAGAGTGTAAAACTGATATATCAGCCGTGCTCACGGTTATGAGCAGCCTGGACTCCTCACATAATAATTGAACTTGAAGATGGAAATAAATCGAGATCCAGTGATCTGCCAATGGTTTGCCTAAGTGGTTTCACTTAAGTGTTTTTGATATACTCTTATACCTTTGTTTAATGGGAATACTTGGGATTCACACTTATTAGTAAGACATGTGTTGTTAATAAAATGTTGACCAACTAAAATGCTTACTGATCAACCTTAGCCTCACCTTGTTAAACTTGCATTAGTTTTTCCCCCACTTGCTGAGCCCCAACTATAAGTGAGCTCACCCTTGCTTAATTTTGATCAGAAGTTTGCAGATGAAGATTATGATGCTGAACTCCATGGATGCTAGTCTAGTGATATCCCCGGTCATCTTCCTGTGGATGGATGTCCATGTTTTGTTGTACTTTGATGAATAAAGGTTAAGACATTGTGTCTGCTCAAAGTGTAATATGTTAATATAATCGTTATTTGCGCTTTTATGCATTGTTCTTTTGATATATTACACTTGTGATGTCAACATATGTGTGGAAATAGATCCTGGCACACATATGCTATGCACCCGGCTCTTCCCTTTGGAAACGGGTGTGACATCGTACAGCTGCACCGTGTATAGAGGGGGTGTAGGATAACTGGCGGAGCTGAGCACCTCCAACAAGATAGAAGGGAAACCCTCGTGGGAAAGGAAATTGGAACTGAAACGAGTGTCTCCTCCGTTGGCGGGGGTGGGTGAAGTCATATCTAAAAGAGGATTAGACGTAAACATTTCGGTAGTGGAAAGGAAAAACATGTGCCCGGGTTGTTAAATGGAGGTGGGTTAGATTAGATTCTTCTTCTTATGTTATTCATTATTAACCCTATTTGCTACATTCACACTTGGATGCATTTTCCTTAATTTCTAATCTTTTCATGTTTTATGATGCATGCATGCTGGAAAGAACGTCTCCTTACCGATCAGAAGGGTGCTTTTAAGGCATCCTTACTATTCTAAGATTGGCCTATATGGCCTACTTAATTAGCCACCTGTTTTCCCCACTATTCCTAAGGCCTTTCGTCCTAGGTCTAGCGTTCTAGTCCTGACGATTCCAATACTGGTTTCTAAGCAGTTTATATTTTTGAAACGTTGGTATTCACGACTTAATGATTTCTCTGTGGTGGTATTCGCTCTGATACCAGCTGTGGCGGAACCGCCCGAATTATTCCAGCCTAAGTGCCCAAGTCACGCCTTAGAGGCAGCAACACACTTAAATTGGAATAACCCGTTAGTCCCTCAGATCTAGTCTGATAAAGACACTTCCCTGGGATCGAATACCACTAGCTCACTAGAAGGTGAGTCACAGAGAGAATACAATAAAGCATGAAACCACAAATTAAGGTACTAGAGTTATTACATAATTCGGAGTTTTAAATAAAAGGGAAACAAGTTCATGAATAAAGTGCAGCGGAGAATCGATAACGTCAAATGCTGAGGAATAGGGCAAGGCCTAGCCCACTACTCATCCTAATCCTCTCCTGCTAGAGCAGCATCCCACTCGACCGTCCAACCCGGTGGCAGGCCAAGTCACACCTCTAGACCATGCAACTGTTTGGCTGATGGGTTTGGTTTGACAAAAGCAGTAGCTAAGTCTAAAATCAATTTTAGCTTTTCCAATTCTAGCATCACTAATTTAGCTAGGTTTGCTCCTTTCTAAGCATACATGGTAACAATCATTTAGAACAATCAACATGTTATCTCAACTAAAACCTCATTCCACTTTTTACTCAATGCAGTACAAGGGATCAAGCAGTCTCATTAGCTGCGAGAAGCAGACGATTCGAATCAAGTTTTTAACCTTGCAAGGTAAACCTAAACACACGACATGTAGGGCACTCCGTCCCCACACACGTCAACCGTCCCCATCGATTCCCCGTTCGTGGCCAGGGCTCACCGCCTTGGCATACAATGCTCCACTGGCCTCGGCTGCCGCCATGCATTGACCGCACTTGTACCCACCATAGCTAGCATGGGAGACCTAGTCTCAGGACAAGTGAGGAGGAACGTCTGCGCCCGGCTTCACTCAGGTACTAGGCTTACCGGTTACCATATTTTCCGACATGTGTTTAGTACTTTCAAACGCTTGACTCAGATAACCACACATTAATCCTTAATTCCATTTCCGTCACATGGACAAGGCATCCACCCTGGATCCAAGTCCATAAATCATCATAGATCCCATTATCAAGATGTATACAATCAATGCCTGACCTCGCGCGAGTGCTAGAAAAATCACTCGACTTCTATCGAGATCCTCATTAGCAAGCAGCTACTCGACCTAGCATACTAGTATCCATCTCAAAAAGGAATCCTGAGTTCATGCAAGTAAGGGTTTCAAGAAAAACTCCTACACTTAAGTGCACATTACAAGCCTACAAATATTAAGTGTAGTAAAGTAGCATATATAAACGGTTATGTATAAAACCGAGGCTTGCCTTCAAATGCTGGGGCTGCAGGAAGATCCTTTGTGGCAGGCTCGGGGGCTGGCTCCTGGACTTCCTCTTGGACAGCTCCTTGCTCGGGAATGAGCACGTACTCTCCGTCAGCGAGGTTGCAATCTAATGAATGCAATGAGTGAGATATATGTATGCCATGATATGCAATGTATTAGTAGGAAAAATGATCAAATTGATAAGGTAAAGTTTAATCTTACTACTGGAATTCTAGTGGTATACTTAGCCATTTAGGGTCAAGTATGGTCAAGTTTTAAATGGTTAGATTATTTGGGTGTCCCACTGGTTTTATTTTAGTGTCTTAGTGAAAGTCTATCATGATCCTTGCTGGATTCATTGGAGGTGAGATTTATTATTATTCTTACCAATTCTCTCTTTTCCTTTTTTCTATTATGCTTTTTTTAAAGTGGGTTTGAACTACAACATAGCTTTATAAATTTCCAAAAATTCTGTACAAATTACAGTAGTTTCTCACTGGTGTATAACTCTCAGTCTAAAAAATTGAGGCTTAAAATGTTAAGGGTTCACTTTGTACAAAAATATTAAGTTTTAGGGCAGAGGGGGTGCTTTGAACTACAACTCTCTTCTAATAGTGAATTATTCCCTAAGGCTTATTTTTGCTGGCATTTAAGTGCAATAATATGACTTTGTACCATGTTTTAGCCAATGATACCGATTGGTCATTTTATTGTGATTTTCTAAAGTTTTTTGGCCATATTAGTGCTTTCTACTACCACTATACTTGAAAAATGTCAAACACCAGATTTCCTAATTTTTCTATTTTCTTCTTTGCGCAAAAGCAATCACTCTAGAGTTTGACAACTTTTTTCTTAGGGGAAAGGGTGGTTGAAATTCTTGGAATATATGGCCTTTTTCATAGGGTAGGGGGTAATGTGTGTTAACTTACATTTTTAATTGAGTTTTATATTTTTCTCAGGTGGTTTACATCATAAGTAATTGGGTAAAAATTTGTTTGCCCACTGTTGCACATTTTTAGGCTTTCTCATGATCTATTTAAAGCATGGGCCAATTTCAAGTTTTAATTGTTCAACTCACTTATTGTGATGGGTTGGGGTGTTTATCATTTTCGTAGTGGTGTCCTAGTAGTTAGGAGTCTACTAAATTTTTCTTGTCATTTTTGCAATGGTCCTTATATTTTTAATCATGGCTTTTCTTGATTTCTTAGTGCCTAATAAAATAAATAACCTTGGACTAGCTCTGGTCTAGGGGTCTCTGTATTTTTCCTATGTTCTTTATCACTTAGGTCTACTAGGAAAAATATGTTCATCCTCTGGTTATTATTTTCCATTACCTTTCTTATTTTTCTAAAGTTTGGGCAGAAATAGTTTTTAATGGACATTCTTGGGTTATTCTTGTATACTGGGGTGTTTGGTATTTTTAAATAGTGTGTATGTTGGGTATGTACCTCTACAAAAAAATTCAGCCTAGTATAGAAGTATTTCTATTTTTCTCTGGATTAATAAGGTTTGGGTATTTTCCTAATTTAAATCAAAACTCTATAAAGTAGGTCCTAGCAAAATTTGTTGGACCAAATTTGGTTGAATATAACTCAAGTTATGAATTTTCCAAGTTCTCTGCTCATTTGAAAAGAATAAACATAAAGGTTTAAAGGAAAATGACTTTGCATTGAGATCCCTGGACTTAATCTTATCCGAGTCGTTTAAACCATGCCCTTGAAGAACTATTCACATGTGTCACTGACTTAATCTCGGCTCTGTCTTTGCATCGGGGTCCCTGGACTTAATCTCGGCTTAAGCTTCGAAAAGCTTCACAGCCTCTCGGGGAAGCCATCCAGGGGCTAGGGCGAGGCTGGGGGTCGACGGGAAGGGCTGGCCACGGTGGCCATGCTCGGGCAGTGATGGCGGGCGGTGCAGAGCTCGCCGAAGTTGGAGTTTCTGCTCGGGGAGTGAGGCGGAGTGAGGGGTGGACTGCTGCGCACCAGGAGCACTTATAGGCGCCCTCGGGCATGGCTAGGCGTAGGCGCGGGGGACAGGAGCCGACCGGGTGTGGCGCGCAGAGGGCAGCCAGTGCGAGGCCGAGTGCTTGAGCACGCGATCGAACACGTGGAGGTATGTTTCTTCCCTTGTTCAAACGTCTGTTGGTCGACCTAAATGTGCATATCTTGCCAAGGATTCTGTGTATCGTCTCTTCACCGTGCCAAGGGCTCTCTGTCTTGTGTGAGTCCCGAGTGAAGATATGGTCTGGGTGGGAAGATATGGTGGTGTGAAGTCAGTTCTGTCTGCACTGTTCAAACTGAGACAAAACCTATGCCAAATCGTGTCAAACGATTTTGGTTTGATTTCAATCTTCACCAGAGTGTGCCTAGGGTATTTTGGTGCCACTTTGATATTTGGACTTTGTGGATTCGAGTTTTGGAAAACAGGGAACACATCTGAACTTTGGGAAGGGTTTAAAATTCAGATTTCTGAATTTCTGAGTTTTCCATAGAGGCTTTACTTCATGGGCTATTTTGGTAATTTTGCAAAACCCAAATGATCAAGCTTCCTTACTACATTTTGTAGTTTATTGAATGCACTATAACTTTGTTAATTGGTCCATATTAAGATTTTAGGTATTTCATGATTTTTCACCACCTTTTCCTTTGTGCTTAAATGGCTCATTTAGGGTCATCTTAAGTTTTGTGCATTTTTCTTACCTTGGGCGTATGAAGGGGCTAGGATATGACTTCCAGGATGATTAACACTAGGTTAAGACCTTATTCCTCAAGTTTGGTGCCTTTTTCTCAAACTAAACCACATGTGATAATAGATCACAGGTGTATGTGTTGAGTAAAGGCCCTGAGGAACACCTGGGGTGTTACATCCGCCGCATCACCCGCAGATCGGGACATCCTTTGGTTCGTCCTTTCCCCTTATGGTTTGCCCAGTCCATGCTCACCGGAGCACTTCTTGCACAGCCGGAGCCTGCCGCCGTCGACCCGAGACTTCACCGCCTCCCCCCGTCCTCTAGGCGCTCCTGAGTTCGCTCTCGTGGTAAGCAACCTCCCTATGCACTTAATTTGTTTGTTACCGCCCTAACGCCCGCGCAATTCCTCGCCGGAGTGGAGCCGCACCGCCTTTAGCCCGCCTCACCGTGTCCCGCGCTCTCTGGTGCTCCCGTGCCGGCGTGAAGCCCACGGTCGAGTTTGCCATGTCGCCCTGAACGCACCTGAACCCTTCCCCATGTCTCTAGAGCCCCGCCATGGCCATCCCCCTCGTCTCTAGCGAGACTTCGCCGCGGGGTCGAGCGGCGCCACCGCACCCATGCCCGATTGTCGGTCGTTGGATCTCGGGCGTCCGTCTGAGATCTGGTGGCCTAGATTTAATTAGGCCAGATCTAATCTCAACTGTCCGATGCAGATCTAGCAGCTCAGCCCGCTCCCCTCACCCGTGCCCCTGCCATTGGGCCTAGCCTGTCAGCCCTGCCCCCGATCGTTGACGCCTCGAGCCCACCTGTCAGCGCTCGCCGCGCGGCCGTGCCCGCGAGATCTAATCTTGGCCGTCCGTTCAGGATCGTGCGATCCAGATTACCGATACCCTTTCACGTGGCAGTTTTGCGTAAGAGACCCTCGGTTTGTTGGGAATCAACCTGTCGTCCCTGGTTTTCGCGTGCAGGCCCCTGAAATCTTGCAGATTGAACCCTAGGCTTTTAAATAATCACAGAATTAGACCTATTTTCATATTTTAATCTTCCAAACTTGTTTATTTCATATATTTTGCATATGAACTCCAAATTTAGTGATTCAAATTGCAAAATGTTCATAGGAATATTCTCTGTTTAAATAAATTATGTTCATTCACAGTCTGTACACTCTATTTTTATACCTAGACTATAAGTTAGTGTATGTGTCGAATTGTTCACTTAATAAAATAGATAAAAAGAAAACCCTAGTGGTTAAAGGATATTTAACCTTGTGAGATTAATAATGTGTATTACATGAACTTATCTCTGGTTTAACTTTTACATCTCACTAAAATAAGTAGAATTGGATTATGTAATCATGGACAACACTTAAAGAATAATCAACTACTAAATAAGATTAGTTCACCCTATAATTTAAACTCCCTTTTGAGTCTATACTTTTCTTTTTGAGATGTGTTCCCATGTTTGTACATGATTGATGTATTGTTCCTTTGTTATTTACCAAATGTATTGAATGCATGATCGCTTTATTTAGACAACGAGCAGCCCGTGATTCCTGAGTGTGTTGCCGAAGATCTTACTGAGCAACAACCTGGTGAAGGCAAGTGTCCTCTGATCTATTATGTCCTACATACTTTATAATTCATTGTCCCGCATTACATTATTGAAACCTAAGGATTGACTTGTCTGTATTTACTTATCCTTGTTTACCTTTTGGGTTAATCATGGTTAGCTTATGCTATTGCTTCAAATTAATCAAGAAACATGATGTGAACATTTATGATACGATGATGTTATCCCGATGATGATATTGTGATATTTTAGGGGACTCAGGCCATTTTCCTGAGTACCTCTCAGTAAGGACCTGTTCGTGGAGTGACCACACGGGATAACTGTGCAACCATGAGGGTGGAATGGGACGCCCTTAGCTGATTAATTAGATAAACCTAGGGGTGTAGTTGGCTTTGCCTGAGGGCCGTCAATGGGGGCCAGGGCGTAATGCTCGCTCTGCCAAGGGGGGTGCAAAGGTTCATTTGATTTGGTTTTGTTAGTCACCCACCTTGGGGAGGTGTTCTGTGTTTGTACGACTAGCAAAACCTAACGAGCAGCTATGCACCAGGGGAGTCTTTGTAAAGGCTACGTAGTGTATCCCGAGCCATTCACCTCGGTAGTGAAGATCGGGTCTGTACAACCCAGGCTAGAAAGGGATCACGACTTGTGGGTAAAGTGTGCAACCTCTATAGAGTGTTAGAAACTGGTATATCAGCCGAGCTCACGGTTAAGAGCGGCCTTGGGATCCTCTTTGATTAGAAGAACTTTGGTTACTTTTATGATGATGGTTAATAATGATGGTTATAATTTTGATCTCTAGTATTTCCTCTTGGAGGAGGTACATTTGGGTAATAATTGGGTTACTACTAAAATTTGGCTCTACTAATAGTAATAAATACTTGACCAACTAAAAGCAACTGCTTAACCTTAACCCCGCGTACAACTAGTCCACTTTAGCCAGACGGGACATTTGCTGAGTACGTTGATGTGTACTCACCCTTGCTTGACAAACCACCCCACCCCAGGTTGTCCCCACTGTACTCAGTGCTCAGGAGGTGATGCTGGCAACATGGAGGACTTTGAGGAGTTCCAGGACTACGACGAGTTCTAGTTTTTCTTAGTGGCAAACCCCCAGTCAGCTGCCTGTGTAGGCCTTATCTACTACGTTACGTATTTTCGCACTTTGATATTAATGTTAATTACTATGGCTATGTATTAGACTGTGGATGTCTTGGACATCTTATTGTAATAAATTACCTTTTTGCTATTTACTTTGAGCAATGTGTGATGGTGTCCAATTATGTAATCGTTGTGTACGTGAGTTTCTGATCCTGGAACATACATGGTTGGCATCTGGTTTGCCTTCCAAAACCGGGTGTGACATGCAAAGGCCTTCTCAGAGCACTTTTCTATCACTGAGAGGGATACTGCTGAGGCAGCCATGCAAGATGTTGCACAGCGTGCGCTTTCACAGTACTGCTCGTTGTTCAGCGGGGTAGTTGACGGCCTTGACCTGAAGTACTACCCTCGTCGTTCGACCTGCATTGTTGTAGGTGTGATTGTCTTGACCATTGGTGAGGGCAATCCTAGGCTGAACATCATGGTCAACCTGGTCGCCGTGCTCAACACCGAGCTGGACCACGCTCTTAACGAGTTGGGCAAGGTTCAGGCGGAGATTGGGGAACTACGTGCTGAGCGCGCAGCATGCCACTATTAGGATGGTGGTTCCCCCGCTCTCGTCGGGATTCAGCACCCTTACCGCTCGCCGCCCCGTGGTCGCTTTGCTTATGGCACCCCTGACTGCAGGACCCAGATAGAATTCGAGCCATAGATCGATGAAGTTGGAGTCTGTAATAATGCTTAATTAAGTGTCTTAGTCTTAGTTTTCTTATCATATGTTTTAATGCTTGTCGTGATGAACTTGTGATGAAGTTGGATCTTTGTAATAATTGTCACCAAGGTGTGGGCATTCCCTGCAACTTGGTGTAGTTATTGATAAAGTCAGTTATTTAGTTGGGCAATCCAGTTGTTTCCACTTTCCTCTTTTATCTGAGAAGCTATGTTTGGCTGTTTTGTGAGTCAGTGAAGATGATCAATTGCTCAGTGCTATGAAGACTTCTATATATCTTTTCTTATGCTGAAAGACTGCAGAGTCAGATCTGATGTGTGCGTGCTTTCTACAGATGTCTAAAAATAGGCACAGAGGTGGAAGGCGTGCTCAGTAGGAGCAGCAGGCACCCCAGGAGGAGGCACCTCAGCAGCAGTTGCCACCGCCACCCCGTTGACCATTGAGCAAATGTTTCTGATGCAAACGCAAGCAATTCAAGCGATTGGTCAGACCTTAGCAGCAATACAGCAGGTGCAGCAACAGCAACCCCCACCTCAACCTCAGATGCAGGTTCAGATGCCCCAAATGCCTAGAGACAAGAGGGTGGCATTCATGAGGGGTCATCCCCTGTCTTTACCCATTCTACTGACCCCATGGACGTCGAAGATTGACTGCATACTGTGGAGCGGAGTTGTACACTACTCAGTGCAACGATCGTGAGAAGGTTCTGTATTATCCTTGCCTGCTAAGGGGAGTAGCACAGTCTTGGTGGGAGTGTTACCTCGCCACCCATGCCGACCCTGAAGCCATCACCTGGGAGGAGTTCAGGGACAACTTCCATCACTACCATGTGCCTAAAGGACTGATGATAGTAAGGAAGGAGAAATTTCTAGGGTTGAAACAATGTCCGTTGTCTGTCAGTGAGTTAAAGGACAAGTTTCTACAGTTGTCACGTTATGCACCTGAAGATGTCAATATAGATGCCAAGAGGTAGTACCATTTTCTAAGATGTTTAGTTGATCCCCTTCACTACCAGCTGATGAACCACACTTTCCCCACCTTCCAATATTTGATTGACAGAGCCATAATGACTAAAAGGAAGCGTTGGGAGATGGAGGATAGGAAACGCAAGATTGGTGGATCTCAGGCCAGGAGTAGCAGTCGTCCCCATTACTTAGGCAACCCACCTCAGCAGTTCAAGCAAGGTCACCCGCATCAGCGTCAGCACCACCAGCACTACCAGAGACAATTCCCTCAGCAACAACAGCAGCACTACCGTCAGAATAACTAGCAAGTAGGAAATCCGTACCAACGCTAGAGCAATCAAGCACCTTGCCTTCCTACCCCAGCAACCAAGCAGAACAACCAAGCAGCTCCAGTGCAAGGAGGAGGTCACGGATGTTTCCATTGTGGAGAAGAAGGCCACTGGGTGAATCATTGCCCAACTAGAGCAGCTCAGCAACAACCAGCGCCCAATGCCCCCGACAGGCAGAATGCATCACAACAAGGAGGCAACAATCGTAGGTAGCATCATGCCTAGTATGGAAAGGTGAACCACCTGGAGACCGACATGGTCTCGGAGACCCCAGGAGTGGCACTAGGTACATTCTCAGTTGAACCTCATTCTGCAAATGTGTTATTTGATACTGGAGCAACGCATTTTTTGTGACTACATCATGGGTAGAAACACACAATATACCAGTAGCACCCATGTATCCACCTATGATGGTTAGTTCAATTGGTGGGAGAACCCAAACAGATAGATTTTTCCCTAGTGCAAGAGTTCATATAAGGGGGATAGATTTCCTCGCTGATCTGATAGTAATGGGTACCCGGGATGTAACCATAGATGTCATCCTAGGGATGAATTGGCTAACTGTAACGCCCTGAATTTGGGGGTAGAATTTTTTCTTCTTTTCTCTCACCAAATTCGGGCGTTACTCTCTCTTCTCTTTCCCCGTTTGCTCCTTCTTCCCAATTTCAAACCAGTATAGCGGCATGTGTCCATGTCATGTATAAACCAAAACCTAAGTGTCATGGGTGTTGCATCATGCCGAAGCACATTTCTTTATCTGAGGTTGAGTGTTCGTCTCGTTCTGTTCCGGATTTTGATTCGCGTTTTAAGTCCGTTTAGTGGTCCGCGCGCGTCGTGGGTTTTCAATCCGCGAAGTGGCTCGGCCCAGCCCAACTTAGCCCAGCCCAGCTCAGCCGCCCCGGCCTGCGCGCCCCTGGCGCCCAACCCCCCCCCCCCCCTGCGCCCCCCATCCTCTCTCTCTCCCTCATTTGGATCTCTCGCGCAACAACTTCCCTCTCCCTCTCCCACCTCTCTCTCCCCGTGGTGCCCTAGGGTTTGGAGACGGCGATCACCGAATTTTGGACCCCGAGGTGAGCTCCCCTCCCCTCCCCTTCTCCCCTCTCTCTCTCTCTCCCTCCTCTTCTTCCCCTCGCGCGCGCCCTCCCTCTCCCCCTGCCCGCGCGCGACCCCGTCTCCGCCCCTGCCCCGGCGGCGCGGCCCCCGCTCGGCCCCTCGGCGCGGCGGCGCGGCCCACGCCCGGCCTCCTCGGCGCGGCCCCCGCCCGGCCCCTCGGCGCGGCGGCGCGGCCCCTGCCCGCCCCTCCCCGCGGCGGCGCTCGGCCTCCCCGCTCGGCCCTCCCCGCTCGGCCCCTCCCCCTTCCTCCCCGGCGGCGCTCGGCCCCCGCTCCGGCCTCCCCGGCGGCGCTCGGCCCCCGCCCGGCCTCCCTCGCGGCGGCGCCCGCCCCTGCCCCGGCCCCTGCGCGTGGCGCTCGCCCGCCCCGCCCCTCGGCCCGGCCGGCCATGGTGGCTCGGCGCCCTCCCGCAGCGCGGCGAGCCCCGCTCGCCCGCGTGCCCCCAGCTCGGCGGCCCCTGGCCGGTTCAACCGCCCCCCTGGCCGGTTCAACCGCCCCGGCCCCGGCTCGGTCGCCCGTTCCCCCGTCCCGGCCTCGCCCGACCGTATCTTCGCTCGCCCGCGCTCGCGGTGATTATTCGTTAATTAGCGTGTTGCGTCGCGCGCTTCGCCGCGTGACGGATTTGTCTAAATTCAGATTCTATCTTGTGTTGCGTCGTGCGCTTCGTCGCGCGACGATCCATTTTTGTTTCAGGTTGTTTAAGGTGTAACGCCGCGTGTGTATACACGCGACGTTCCACTTTGGACTCAGTTTAGTCGACGTATGTCGTCGTGCGCTTCGTCGCGCGACACTTAACGTCTCCTCGTAACTAAGGCGAAGTGTCTCGCTGCGTGCTCGGTCGCGCGACGAGTCGTTAACTTCTTAATTTGTTTTAGAGAGCTTTGTCGCGCGTCTCGCCGCGCGACCATCCTTTTATTTATCTCCACCTGCTTATAATAATTAGACATGAAACATGACTTTACTTTACGCTAAACATATTGTCTACATTAAATTTCCTTCCATTAAGCGAGTGGTTAATTTATAATCATGTAACGTGATCGTTTCTCGACTGTCTTTTCCTCTTTCTCTCTTAACCGTACTCGCGAGCCCGCGTGGAACGTCTGTTTACTTATTGCATTCTATTGTATGGTGTACTGTTCTTTTGTATTAAATGTGTGGATGTATGTATGTTTGCAATCGCATAGAGAACGATCCGGTTGAAGAGCCCGAGGAACTCGCAGGAGAAGCCCCTGAGCAGCAGTCGGTTGGTGGAGGCAAGTGTCCCTTGACCTATCTCTGTCCTATTCATTCTTTAATTCACCTCCCGCTTTACATATTTATACCTAAGGTTTGACTAGCTTTTGTTATCCCTGTCCTTGATTACCTATTTGGGTTGGATTATTACTGTTTAGCTTTATGCTATTGCTCAAACTCTAATCAATGAACATGATGAGATTATCTATGATACGCTGTTTTCCCTTCTCTTATTATGATGTTGTACTTATGGCCTCAAGGGGGCTCGAGCGGTTTCTCGAGTGCCTCTCCGTAAGGACCTGTTCTATGGATGACCGCCCGGGAAAACAGTGCAACCATGAGGGTAGAATGGGGTGCCCTTAGCTGAATAATTAGAGGATCCGGGATGTAGTTCACTTAGCCGTCGTGCCGTCAATGGGGCTCGGTGTATGCGGCTCGCTCTGCCAAGGTTGATTTGTCCCTTGGGGAGGAGTGCGGTACATTTAGGAAACCTAACGGGTGGCTACAGCCCCGGGGAATCTTTGTAAAGGCTACGTAGTGATGCCCTGCTGGGTCACCTTGGTAGTGATCAATGGAGAGTCATGATCTCCGGGCAGAATGGGAATCACGGCTTGTGGGTAAAGTGCACAACCTCTGCAGAGTGTTTGAAAAACTGATATATCAGCCGTGCTCATGGTTATGAGCGGCCAAGGGAGCTCCAGTGATTAGTGAGACTTGATCAGAGATACTTTGGTACAGGTGGTTATGAGATTGATGGTTTCGGTTATGACTATGGTGCTGGTAAGTGGTATTCTTTCCGTTTGGAAAGGGTACATCGGGTTAATAACTTGGGTTAATGCTAAAACTTGGCTTTCTACTAGTAAGTAATAATCTGACCAACTAAAAGCAACTGCTTGACTTATCCCCACATAAAGCTAGTCCACTACAACCAAACAGGATACTTGCTGAGTATGTTGATGTGTACTCACCCTTGCTCTACACACCAAACCCCCCCCCCCCAGGTTGTCAGCATTGCAACCACTGCTCAGGAGAAGATGAAGCTGTGGAAGGAGACTTCCAGGAGTTCCAAGACTACGACGAGTTCTAGGTGTGGGTTAGCGGCAACCCCCAGTCGGCTGCCTGTGAAGGCCGCGGTTATCTACGTTTCTTTTCCGCACTTTGATTTATTGTAAGAACTATATGGACGTCTCAGACGTACGATGTAATCGACTATTATTCCCTTTTAATACTATTTTGAGCACTGTGTGATGATGTCCATGTTATGTAACTGCTGTGTACGTGAATAACTGATCCTGGCACGTACATGGTTCGCATTCGGTTTGCCTTCTAAAACCGGGTGTGACATAAGTGGTATCAAAGCCGTGCTGACTGTAGGACCGCTAGCCTAGAGTAGAATGGTCGTTCTAAGGACTATGGACCTCTGTCTCTGCCTTGACTTTGATATCCCTTCAAAAGTTGGTCATACCGACCAAACCTATGTTCTACTATATATTATACCTTGCTGAAAATCATGTTTTATTCTAATCCTTCATTTACTCATGATTCATCATTGGCTGGTCATATTAATTCTGTTCTCACCCTTTTGCTTGCGATGTCTTTTGTAGATGGCTCGACTTAGACACACTGCACGAAAGTCAGTCATCCCCTTCTTACCCTCCCGCCTTGCTGAGCGTCCGCTTCGCCGTCCAGTGGCCGGACAGTCCAGCCACTTGGAGAGACTGCACCACCGCCTGCGTGAGGAGCAGGAGCGTCGACGACAGGAGCAGCAGGGCTCTTCTTTTTCGCTCCACCAGGAGATAGAGTCTGTGAGGAGCTGCTCCCCTGTGCTTCCTCTGGAGGCGCCCCCTGCACCACCACTGGGCGTCCCAGCTTCTGGAGTAGCTGCTGGAGGAGACCCAGACGACGGAGGAGGCGACGACATCTCAAGCCACGACACCGACTTCTCTCCTAACCTTGAGCCGGAAGGATGGGTTGCTCGACCCATCACTCGCGACGCTGCTCGCGGGTGTCACTTCCACGATGCGCTCGACACCCTGCTACGTCGGGCATTTGACCGGCATACTTGGTCCATCGAGTATCGCTGTGTGGTCTACCAGCACAGTCGCGGGGTCTACCCGGACCGCTGGGAGGCAACCTGCTTGGTGCGCTGCCCAGAGAACAGTCTCCAGGGTGCTGAGGCCTGCTCAGAGCACTATTCTATTTCTGAGCGGGACTCAGCTGAGGCAGCCATGCAAGATGCTGCACGACGTGCACTTTCGCACTACTGCTCGGTTTTCGGTGGGGCAGCTGACGGTCTTGACCTGAAGTATTACCCCCGCCGTCCATCTGGCAGCACAGGAGGCGTGATTGTCTCACCTGTCGGTGAGGGCAATCCTAGGTTGAGCAGCACAGTCAACCTAGCCGCCGTGCTAAACACGGAGCTGGACCATGCATTAGACGAGCTGAGTAGGGCTCGTGCTGAGATCGCCCTGCTGCGGGCTGAGCGCGTGGAACGTCGTCACCTGGACGGTGGTTCCCCCGCTCCCGTCGGGACTCAGCACCCGTACCGCTCACCTCAGCGTGGACACCAGTCTTATGGCAATCCCGACTGCAAGACCAAGATAAATCTAGAACCATAGATCGTTAGAGTTGGATCTTGTAATTAATACGAAATATATACATAAAAGCTTCAGTCTTAGCGTTAGTCTCGGTCTTAGTTAGTCTTAGTTAGACAGGGTAATTTGCTATATCCTGTGCATTTATGTTTGTCATGATGAACTATGTTTGGTTTGGATCTTTGTAATGATTGTCACCAGAGTGTGGGTATCCCCTGCATTTTGGTTTACCTATTATGTTAATAAAGTTAGTTATATAGTGGGGAAACCTTTTATTCCACTTTCCTCTTTATCTGAGAAGCTGTGTGGTCTGTGTTGGAGATCAGTGAAGATGCTCATCTGTTCAGTGCTGTTGAAGAATTCTATCCTCTTTTCTTATGCTGCAAGATTTGCCAGATCAGTTCTGATGTGTGGTTGCATTCTGCAGATGTCAGAGAACAGGCGCAGAGGAGGAAGGCGTGCTCAACAGGAGCGAGCCGCTCCGCAGGAGGAGGTGCCCCAGCAGGAGCACCTGCCGCCCCCGCCCCCGATGTCCATCGAGCAGATGTTTCTGATGCAGACTCAGGCAGTTCAAGCCATCGGTCAGACTTTGGCCGCCATTCAGCAGCAGCAGCAGCAGCAACAACAGCAGGCCCCACCTCAGCCTCAGATGCCCCAGATGCCTAGAGACAAGCGTGCTGAATTCATGAGAGGTCATCCACCAACGTTCGCTCATTCTTCTGACCCCATGGATGCTGAAGATTGGCTGCGCACTGTGGAGCGGGAGTTGCACACCGCTCAGTGCGATGACAGGGAGAAAGTCTTGTATGGTCCCCGTCTGTTGAGAGGAGCAGCCCAGTCATGATGGGAGTCTTATCTCGCCACCCATGCCCACCCTGACGCCATCACCTGGGAAGAGTTCAGAGGAAGTTTTTGTCAGTACCATGTCCCTGCAGGTCTGATGACAGTGAAGAAAGAGGAGTTCCTGGCTCTGAAGCAAGGGCCATTGTCTGTCAGTGAATACCGAGACAGATTTCTGCAATTGTCTCGCTATGCTCCTGAAGATGTCAACACTGACGCCAAGCGACAGTACCGTTTCCTGAGAGGCTTGGTTGACCCTCTGCAGTACCAACTGATGAATCACACTTTCCCGACATTCCAGCACCTGATTGACAGAGCAATCATGACAGAGAGGAAGTGTAAGGAGATGGAAGATCGTAAGCGCAAGATTAGTGGACCCCAGCCTGGAAGCAGCAATCGTCCTCGTTTCTCGGGCAATCAACCTCAGCAGTTCAGGCAAAACCAGCGTCCACCTCAGCATCAGCAGTTCCAAAGGCAGTATCCTCAGCATCAGTACCAGAACCGTCAAAACAATCAGTCAGGAGGTCAGTTTCCGAGGCAGAATCAGCAGGCACCTCCTCTTCCTGCCCCAGCAAACCAGCAGAACAGTCAGGCAGCACCAGCTCAGGTTGGAAACAGGGCATGTTTCCACTGTGGAGAGCAAGGCCACTGGGTGATGCAATGTCCGAAGAAGGCAGCCCAGCAGCAGTCAGGCCCCAATGCCCCAGCAAAGCAGAATGTGCCTCAGCCTGGAGCAGGCAATCGGTCTCAGCCGCGCTATAATCATGGAAGGCTGAACCACTTGGAGGCTGAAGCAGTTCAGGAGACCCCCGGCATGATAGTAGGTATGTTCCCAGTCGACTCCCATATTGCAGAAGTGTTATTTGATACTGGAGCAACGCATTCTTTCATTACCGCATCATGGGTAGAAGCACATAATCTTCCAATTACTACCATGTCAACCCCCATTCAAATTGACTCAGCCGGTGGTAGAATTCGAGCCGATAGCATTTGTTTGAATATAAGTGTGGAAATAAGGGGGATAGCGTTTCCCGCCAACCTTATAGTAATGGGTACTCAGGGAATAGATGTCATCCTAGGGATGAATTGGCTAGATAAGTATCAGGCAGTTATCAGTTGTGATAAGAGGACAATCAAGTTGGTGTCCCCACTAGGAGAGGAAGTGGTGACCGAGTTAGTCCTGCCTGAGCCAAAGAAAGGAAGTTGTTATCAGATAGCTATTGATAGCAGTAAAGCAGACCCAATTGAGAGTATCAAGGTTGTGTCCGAGTTCCCGGATGTGTTCCGAAGGACTTACCGGGTATGCCACCAGAGCGGAAAGTTGAGTTTGCCATAGAGCTTCTTCCTGGAACCGCCCCTATCTTCAAGAGAGCTTACAGAATATCTGGACCAGAGTTGGTTGAGCTTAAGAAGCAAATTGATGAGCTGTCAGAGAAAGGTTACATTCGGCCAAGCACCTCGCCTTGGGCCGCCCCTGTCCTATTTGTGGAGAAGAAAGATGGCACCAAGAGGATGTGCATTGATTACCGAGCTTTGAATGAAGTCACGATCAAGAACAAGTATCCCTTGCCCAGAATAGAAGATCTGTTCGACCAGTTGAGAGGAGCCAGTGTGTTCTCCAAGATTGATCTGAGGTCAGGTTATCATCAGCTCAGGATCCGACCTTCGGACATCCCGAAAACGGCATTCATTTCCAAGTATGGTTTGTATGAGTTCACAGTGATGTCTTTTGGTTTGACCAATGCGCCAGCATTCTTCATGAACTTGATGAACAGTGTATTCATGGATTACCTTGATAAGTTTGTGGTAGTATTCATTGATGACATTCTGGTTTATTCTCAAAGCGAAGAAGAGCATGCAGATCATTTGAAGATGGTATTGCAGAGATTGCGAGAGCACCAGTTGTATGCAAAGTTGAGCAAGTGTGAGTTCTGGATCAGTGAAGTCCTGTTCTTGGGTCATATAATCAACAAAGAAGGGTTGGCTGTGGATCCGAAGAAAGTGGCAGACATTCTGAACTGGAAAGCGCCAACAGATGCTCGAGGAATCAAGAGTTTCATTGGAATGGCCGGATATTATCGGCGATTCATTGAAGGGTTTTCGAAGATTGTGAAACCAATGACAGCGTTGCTAGGCAACAAAGTTGAGTTCAAGTGGACCCAGAAATGCCAAGAGGCCTTTGAAGCGCTGAAAGAGAAGTTGACTACAGCGCCTGTCCTAGTCCTGCTTGATGTGCACAAGCCCTTCTCGGTGTATTGTGATGCTTGTTACACAGGTTTGGGATGTGTGTTGATGCAAGAGGGAAGAGTTGTGGCTTACTCGTCCCGACAGTTGAAGGTTCATGAGAAGAACTACCCCATCCATGACCTAGAGTTGGCAGCAGTGGTTCATGCACTGAAGTCATGGAGGCACTATCTGTATGGACAGAAATGCGATGTTTACACAGATCATAAGAGTCTGAAGTATATATTCACTCAGTCAGAGTTGAACATGAGGCAACGAAGATGGTTAGAGTTGATCAAAGATTATGAGTTGGAGATTCATTACCATCCAGGCAAAGCAAACATAGTGGCAGATGTTTTGAGCAGAAAGAGTCAAGTCAATCTGATGGTTGCTCGTCCGATGCCTTATGAGTTGGCCAAGGAGTTTGACAGGTTGAGTCTCGGATTTCTGAACAATTCGCGAGGAGTCACAGTTGAGTTGGAACCTACCTTGGAGCGCGAAATCAAAGAAGCGCAGAAGAATGATGAGAAGATCAATGAGATCCGGCGACTGATTCTAGATGGCAGAGGCAAAGATTTTCGAGAAGATGCAGAAGGCGTGATATGGTTCAAAGACCGCTTGTGTGTTCCCAATGTCCAGTCTATTCGGGAGTTGATTCTTAAGTAAGCTCATGAGACAGCCTATTCGATTCACCCTGGCAGTGAGACGATGTATCAGGATCTGAAGAAGAAATTCTGGTGGTACGGAATGAAGAGGGAAATCGCACAGCATGTGGCTATGTGCGATAGTTGTCGAAGAATTAAGGCAGAGCACCAGAGACCTGCTGGATTGTTGCAACCGTTGCAGATCCCTCAGTGGAAATGGGATGAAATTGGTATGGATTTCATAGTCGGATTGCCTCGCACTCGAGCTGGCTACGATTCCATTTGGGTAGTAGTGGACCGCTTGACCAAGTCAGCCCACTTCATACCTGTCAAGACCAACTATAGCAGTGCCGTATTGGCAGAATTGTATATGTCTCGGATCGTTTGTCTTCATGGTGTGCCAAAGAAGATAGTATCAGACAGAGGAACGCAGTTCACCTCTCATTTCTGGCAGCAGTTGCATGAAGCCTTGGGCACGCATCTGAATTTCAGTTCAGCTTATCATCCGCAGACGGATGGTCAGACCGAAAGGACCAATCAAATTCTTGAAGACATGTTGAGAGCCTGTGCGTTGCAAGATCAGTCCGGATGGGACAAGAGATTGCCTTATGCGGAGTTTTCCTATAACAACAGTTACCAGGCCAGTTTGAAGATGTCACCATTTCAGGCGCTCTATGGAAGGAGTTGCCGAACTCCATTGCAATGGGATCAGCCTGGAGAAAAGCAAGTGTTTGGGCCAGACATTTTGCTTGAAGCCGAAGAGAACATCAAGATGGTCCGAGAGAATCTGAAGATAGCGCAATCGAGGCAGCGAAGCTATGCAGACATAAGAAGAAGGGAGCTGAGTTTTGAAGTCGGAGACTTTGTCTATCTGAAAGTGTCACCGATCAGAGGAGTCAGAAGATTCGGAGTGAAAGGCAAGCTAGCACCCCGCTACATTGGTCCGTATCAGATTCTTGCAAGACGTGGAGAAGTGGCCTATCAGCTCAGTTTGCCCGAGAATTTGTCTGCTTTGCATGATGTCTTTCATGTGTCTCAGTTGAGGAAGTGCTTGCGTGTGCCAGAAGAGCAGTTGCCAGTGGAAGGTCTTGAAGTCCAGGAGGACTTGACCTATGTTGAGAAGCCAGTGCAAATCCTTGAGGTTGCAGACAGAGTCACCTGAAGGAAGACCATCAGGATGTGCAAAGTCAAATGGAATCATCACTCTGAGGAAGAAGCAACCTGGGAGCGTGAAGATGATCTGATGGCTAAATACCCTGAGCTCTTTGCTAGCCAACCCTGAATCTCGAGGGCGAGATTCTTTTAAGGGGGATAGGTTTGTAACGCCCTGAATTTGGGGGTAGAATTTTTTCTTCTTTTCTCTCACCAAATTCGGGCGTTACTCTCTCTTCTCTTTCCCCGTTTGCTCCTTCTTCCCAATTTCAAACCAGTATAGCGGCAGGTGTCCGTGTCATGTATAAACCAAAACCTAAGTGTCATGGGTGTTGCATCATGCCGAAGCACATTTCTTTGTCTGAGGTTGAGTGTTCGTCTCGTTCCGTTCCGGATTTTGATTCGCGTTTTAAGTCCGTTTAGTGGTCCGCGCGCGTCGTGGGTTTTCAATCCGCAAAGTGGCTCGGCCCAGCCCAACTTAGCCCAGCCCAGCTCAGCCGCCCCGGCCTGCGCGCCCCTGGCGCCCAACCCCCCCTGCGCCCCCCATCCTCTCTCTCTCCCTCATTTGGATCTCCCGCGCAACAACTTCCCTCTCCCTCTCCCACCTCTCTCTCCCCGTGGTGCCCTAGGGTTTGGAGACGGCGATCACCGGATTTTGGACCCCGAGGTGAGCTCCCCTCCCCTCCCCTTCTCCCCTCTCTCTCTCTCTCCCTCCTCTTCTTCCCCTCACGCGCGCCCTCCCTCTCCCCCTGCCCGCGCGCGACCCCGTCTCCGCCCCTGCCCCGGCGGCGCGGCCCCCGCTCGGCCCCTCGGCGCGGCGGCGCGGCCCCCGCCCGGCCTCCTCGGCGCGGCGGCGCGGCCCCCGCTCGGCCCCTCGGCGCGGCGGCGCGGCCCCCGCTCGGCCCCTCGGCGCGGCGGCGCGGCCCCTGCCCGCCCCTCCCCGCGGCGGCGCTCGGCCCCCCCGCCCGGCCTCCCTCCCCGCGGCGGCGCTCGGCCTCCCCGCTCGGCCCTCCCCGCTCGGCCCCTCCCCCTTCCTCCCCAGCGGCGCTCGGCCCCCGCTCCGGCCTCCCCGGCGGCGCTCGGCCCCCGCCCGGCCTCCCTCGCGGCGGCGCTCGGCCCCCGCCCGGCCTCCCCTCGCGGCGGCGCCCGCCCCTGCCCCGGCCCCTGCGCGTGGCGCTCGCCCGCCCCGCCCCTCGGCCCGGCCGGCCATGGTGGCTCGGCGCCCTCCCGCGGCGCGGTGAGCCCCGCTCGCCCGCGCGCCCCCGGCTCGGCGGCCCCTGGCCGGTTCAACCGCCCCGGCCCCGGCTCGGTCGCCCGTTCCCCCGTCCCGGCCTCGCCCGACCGTATCTTCGCTCGCCCGCGCTCGCGGTGATTATTCGTTAATTAGCGTGTTGCGTCGCGCGCTTCGCCGCGTGACGGATTTGTCTAAATTCAGATTCTATCTTGTGTTGCGTCGTGCGCTTCGTCGCGCGACGATCCATTTTTGTTTCAGGTTGTTTAAGGTGTAACGCCGCGTGTGTATTCACGCGACGTTCCACTTTGGACTCAGTTTAGTCGACGTATGTCGTCGTGCGCTTCGTCGCGCGACACTTAACGTCTCCTCGTAACTAAGGCGAAGTGTCTCGCTGCGTGCTCGGTCGCGCGACGAGTCGTTAACTTCTTAATTTGTTTTAGAGAGCTTTGTCGCGCGTCTCGCCGCGCGACCATCCTTTTATTTATCTCCACCTGCTTATAATAATTAGACATGAAACATGACTTTACTTTACGCTAAACATAGTGTCTACATTAAATTTCCTTCCATTAAGCGAGTGGTTAATTTATAATCATGTAACGTGATCGTTTCTCGACTGTCTTTTCCTCTTTCTCTCTTAACCGTACTCGCGAGCCCGCGTGGAACGTCTGTTTACTTATTGCATTCTATTGTATGGTGTACTGTTCTTTTGTATTAAATGTGTGGATGTATGTATGTTTGCAATCGCATAGAGAACGATCCGGTTGAAGAGCCCGAGGAACTCGCAGGAGAAGCCCCTGAGCAGCAGTCGGTTGGTGGAGGCAAGTGTCCCTTGACCTATCTCTGTCCTATTCATTCTTTAATTCACCTCCCGCTTTACATATTTATACCTAAGGTTTGACTAGCTTTTGTTATCCCTGTCCTTGATTACCTATTTGGGTTGGATTATTACTGTTTAGCTTTATGCTATTGCTCAAACTCTAATCAATGAACATGATGTGATTATCTATGATACGCTGTTTTCCCTTCTCTTATTATGATGTTGTACTTGTGGCCTCAAGGGGGCTCGAGCGGTTTCTCGAGTGCCTCTCCGTAAGGACCTGTTCTATGGATGACCGCCCCGGAAAACAGTGCAACCATGAGGGTAGAATGGGGTGCCCTTAGCTGAATAATTAGAGGATCCGGGATGTAGTTCACTTAGCCGTCATGCCGTCAATGGGGCTCGGTGTATGCGGCTCGCTCTGCCAAGGTTGATTTGTCCCTTGGGGAGGAGTGCGGTACATTTAGGAAACCTAACGGGTGGCTACAGCCCCGGGGTATCTTTGTAAAGGCTACATAGTGATGCCCTGCTGGGTCACCTTGGTAGTGATCAATGGAGAGTCATGATCTCCGGGCAGAATGGGAATCACGGCTTGTGGGTAAAGTGCACAACCTCTGCAGAGTGTTTGAAAAACTGATATATCAGTCGTGCTCACGGTTATGAGCGGCCAAGGGAGCTCCAGTGATTAGTGAGACTTGATCAGAGATACTTTGGTACAGGTGGTTATGAGATTGATGGTTTCGGTTATGACTATGGTGCTGGTAAGTGGTATTCTTTCCGTTTGGAAAGGGTACATCGGGTTAATAACTTGGGTTAATGCTAAAACTTGGCTTTCTACTAGTAAGTAATAATCTGACCAACTAAAAGCAACTGCTTGACTTATCCCCACATAAAGCTAGTCCACTACAGCCAAACAGGATACTTGCTGAGTATGTTGATGTGTACTCACCCTTGCTCTACACACCAAACCCCCCCCAGGTTGTCAGCATTGCAACCACTGCTCAGGAGAAGATGAAGCTGTGGAAGGAGACTTCCAGGAGTTCCAAGACTACAACGAGTTCTAGGTGTGGGTTAGCGGCAACCCCCAGTCGGCTGCCTGTGAAGGCCGCGGTTATCTACGTTTCTTTTCCGCACTTTGATTTATTGTAAGAACTATATGGACGTCTCAGACGTACGATGTAATCGACTATTATTCCCTTTTAATACTATTTTGAGCACTGTGTGATGATGTCCATGTTATGTAACTGCTGTGTACGTGAATAACTGATCCTGGCACGTACATGGTTCGCATTCGGTTTGCCTTCTAAAACCGGGTGTGACACTAACCAAATATCAAGCAAGCCTTAGCTATGACAAGAGGACTATGAAGTTAGTGTCCTTATCAGGAGAGGAAGTGTTAGTGGAGTTGGTTTTGTCTGAACCAAGGAAAGGAAGTTGTCACCAAATCACTGCCCAGATTGAGGAAATCGAGCCATCAGAAGCTATCAAAGTAGTATCAGAATTCCCAGATGTGTTTCCCGAGGATTTACTAGGCATGCCACCTGAAAGGAAAATTGAATTTGCCATAGAGCTTATACTTGACACTGCACCTATTTCCAAGAGAGTCTATCGAGTGTCTGGACCAGAATTGGTGGAACTCAAGAAGCAGATAGATGAGTTGTTAGAGAAAGACTACATCAGACCAAGTACCTCACCTTGGGCCGCCCCAATGTTATTTATGGAGAAGAAAGATGGAACAAAGAGAATGTGCATTGATTATAGATCGTTGATTGAGGTCACTATCAAGAACAAGTACCCCCTGCCCAGAATTGAAGATCTGTTCGATCAGTTGAGAGGAGCCAGCGTGTTCTCAAAGATAGATCTAAGGTCAGGTTACCATCAGCTCAGGATCTGGCCTTCGGATATACCGAAGACCGCATTTATCACCAAGTATGGACTTTATGAGTTCAAGGTCATGTCATTCGCTTTAATGAATGCACTAGCTTATTTCATGTACTTGATGAACAATGTGTTCATGGACTATCTTGACAAGTTCATAGTGGTGTTCATTGATGATATCCTCATATATTCCCAAAATGAGCAAGAGCATGAAGAGCACTTGAGGAAAGTATTGCAGAGGCTACGAGATTGTCAGTTGTATGCCAAGCTGAGCAAGTGTGAGTTCTGGATCAGTGAAGTCCTGTTCTTAGGCCATATTATACACCGAGATGGATGAGCTATGGATTTGAAGAAGGTAGCAACTATTCTAGATTGGAAAGCACCGAAAGATGTCCAAGGAATCAAAAGTTTCATTAGAACGGTCGGCTACTATCGGCGTTTCACCGAAGATTTCTCCAAGATTGCCATGCCCATGATAGCCTTGCTGGCAAAGAAAGTTGAGTTCAAGTGGACCCCAGCGTGCCAAGAGTCCTTTGAGACACTGAAGAGGAAGTTGACTACAACACCGGTATTGATTCTGCCTGATGTTCACAAGCCATTCTCAGTGTATTGTGATGCTTCGTACACCGGACTGGGATGCGTGTTAATGCAAGAAGGGAGAGTAGTGGCGCACTCATCCTGGCAGTTGAAGATTCATGAGAAGAATTACCCCACTCATGATCTGGAGTTAGCAGCAGTGGTTCATGCACTGAAAACCTGGAGGCACTATCTGTATGGGCAGAAGTGTGATATCTACACAGACCATAAGAGTCTCAAATACATATTCACCTAGTCAGAGCTAAACATGAGGCAGCGAAGATGGTTTGAGCTAATCAAAGAATATGAGCTGGAGATACATTATCATCTTGGCAAAGCTAATGTGGTTGCAGATGCTTTGAGATAAAAGAGCCAAGTCAACATGATGGCCACTCACCCGATGTCGTACGAGCTAGCAAAGGAATTATACAGGTTGAGGCTCGGATTTCTAAACAACATTCAAGGAGTGACAGTTGAGCTGGAACCCACTCTAGAGCAAGATATCAGGAAGGGTCAGAAAGGCGATGAGAAGATCAACGAGATTTGACAGCTGGTCAGAGATGGCAAAGGCAAAGACTTCCGTGAAGACATAGGAGTGGTATGGTTCAAGGATAGAATATGCGTTCCCAACATCAAATCGATCCGGCAACTGATTCTCAAGGAAGCTCATGAGACAGCGTATTCCATACACCCTGGTGAAAGAGAAATGTGCCTATGGACCATTTCTATATTGTTTTGGTGATTAGATGCACAACACACTATGTGAGAACTAACATAATGTTGAGCAAATGTATATGAAGCAAATCTAGATGGATCAAGTATGAAGGTAAGTTCTAGACACTTAGTCATTTGTTTTATGTGCTAAACATGCTTGTATAAGTGCCAGGAACTCAGTTGAGTAAAGTCAAAAAGGAGCAAAAGAAGTTTAGCTGAAACAACCAGACTTGCACCAGCTGCGGGTGCACCGAACACTGTCCGGTGCCCAGGCTGGCGCGGCGACGAACTCGCTTCTCTCAAGAATCGCCAAGGACGCTGTGGCTAAAATTCACCGGACTATCCGGTGTGCCAACAGCGTTCGTGCCAACGGTCGGCAGCGCGATCAGTGTGTAATCAACTGGCGACGCGTGGCTAGAGCCAACAGTCAATAGGCTCCACTGGACTGTCTGGTGTGCCAAGGGGACCGTGGCTGGAATGGTCGGCTTCGCCAAACAAGGAAAGAAATCACGCACTGTTCATGTCCGGTGGTGCACCGTTCTGTCCGGTGCGCCCATGGACAGAAGGCAAGAATTGTCTACCAAATGGAGCTCCAATAGCTCCTAGTTGCCTTAGGGCTATAAAAGGGACCCTAAGTGAATGAAGCAAAATACCAAGCCTCCATTGAACATCCTAAGACGTCTAGACTCCGCAAGCACGCATATGATTCGTTTTATTTGAGATTTGAGCACTTGTTGAGCTATGAACTCGCTACACTGTGTATGTGTGCTTGTTTCTTGACTTGTGTGCGTATCTTTGCTGCGACTCTAGCTCTTGCATGTGTTTCTATTCCCTCCCTTACTCTTGTGGTTTTATTGCGATCAATATTGTAAGGGTGAGATGCTCCAACTTGTCGAGATTCCTCAGAAAGG
The DNA here is from genome assembly GCF_902167145.1 of Zea mays. Lineage (NCBI taxonomy): Eukaryota > Viridiplantae > Streptophyta > Magnoliopsida > Poales > Poaceae > Zea > Zea mays. The sequence continues at coordinate 45,827,670 of NC_050102.1, forward strand.
GAAACGTCTGCTATAAGGAAGAAAACAATGGTACTCAAGGTTGATCATTGGATCACTTGAGAGGGATTGAGTGCAATCCTTGACCGAAGGAGGTCACCACAATGTGGAGTAGGCATTGGCTGAACCACGGGATAAAATCACCATGTCTCCTGTGCCACTTTTCATTGTGATTGATTTCTTTCTTAAAGTTCTCAGTTAATCACTTGTGCTATTGTTCCTAAGTTCAATACACAATCTAAAGGAACAATCAAGTGAAGGGTTCTCTCTATATTTATAGCACCTTGGTTTTGACCTCACTAACATTCCATAAACCAAGTTTGTGTTGTTTAAGTGTTGATTTTTACAGGATCACCTATTCACCCCCATCTAGGTGCTCTCAATTGGTATCGGAGCCGTACTCTTCTTTTAGGGACTAACCACCCAAAGAGATGGATCCTAAAGGTAAGGGGATGGTGATCAACGACAAGGAGAAGGAGGCCCTCTACGTTGACAAGCCAAAAGACGACAAGCCCACTGACTCCGACTCAAGTCACAAGAAGAGGGATGGGAAGAAGAAGAGGCGCATAAAGAAGATCATCTACTACGACAGCGATGCCTCCTCTTCACCAAGGGATGACGACGACGAAGACTCTTCGTCGAAAAACAAAACGGTTAATCAAAACTATTCTTTTGATTATTCTCACATCCCTTATAATTCGAATGCCCATTTATTATCTATTCCACTTGGAAAACCCCCGCACTTTGATGGAGAAGACTATTCATTTTGGAGTCATAAAATGTGCAGTCACTTATTTTTCTCTATATCCTAGTATTTGGGAAATTGTTGAAAATGGAATGATTTTTGGAAATTACTAAACTATTTCTAAAATTCTAAAAGACTTTATTTAAGCACCTTTAAATGCTACATAATTCCATGTTTGAGATAAAAATCTTGGAATTATTTTTATTAAATACTATTTGATTTTAGGAATCTAACAAAATAGGTCTCATGATTTTACCAATTTTCTACCATTTCTAATGAATTTCCTAAACTAATGGCAAAAAGAAAAGGAAAAACAATGAATAGGGTTGTGCTGAAACTAGTCCAGTCCGGCCCACGGACGGCGAAACGTGCCCGCGCGAGATCTTTTTCACGGAACCCCCTGAGTATTTGAATAACCGAAGACCAATCCAAGACACTGTTTTCTGAGTCACTGCCATTAACAAAGAAATCCCCCTTTCTTTCTCCTTCATACGACTGGGCTACCACACCTCATAATCCGAGCTCAAAGTTGCTCTCACACCAAATTCAACTTTTGGCACTACTCTAAGGATAAAAAATCAGGCATGAACTCTATCCTAGAGCTCGGCCCATGAGCACCCACGGAACCGAAACTTTTACGAACTCGTTCCCAGTGACACAGAGCGGTAGCGTTTGAATTGAAAGTACGATAAGCTTCAGTAACTCACCAGGACTCAAGGAAATGACCAAGAAGATGGGCGAAAGCACAGAGTAGTGGGTCGACGAGGGGAGTGTCCGTGACAGCGTTCCACGGTGGCGACACGGCGTTTTGGGGATCGTGCTTCATAGGAGAACAAGTTTGATTAAGTGACTGATCACTGGTGCTGAATAGAAATTGGAGATAAATAAGTGTGAAGTTGTGCTGTCAGAAGTAAGTTGGGTAAATCTGAAAATTGGATTCAGAAAAGTATGGCCCCAAGGAAATGCAGTCGATTTGAGAGCACCAAATCTGAGAATCTATATAGAATTGATCCATGAACCCTATAACAAACTTAAAGACTGTTGTTTGGGGAACAAATTTTATTAAGCGAGGTTACCTTGTTCTTAGCAAGAATCATGAGAAAGTGGGGATGATAGGTGGTCGATTCAGTAAAACGCTGAAGATCAAAACACTGTAAATATCTGAAGAACGCGGATAAAGATCTGAGGCACTATTGAACTGGATGTGCTCGAGTGATCTGGTGAAGGGAGTCGATCGCGGAGAGATAACTTCGGACGTGGCACCATCCCACGAACCTAGCCGTGTGTGGCCGGAGATATCCCACCGGCGGTCGCCGTGGCTCGGTCACTTCGGCCGCGGTGTCACCCATGCCTCGTTTTCCCCTTACTATGCCTCTTCTCTACGTGGTAACCATGCGTGAACAATGCAATCTGCGGCCGCTGATCGTTAGCCGACCGCCGTGCCTATAAATAGCACCATGGACCACGACGAGGCACTCATAATTTCACCAGTGAACTTGGTAGAAGCCAAAATCCGCATTGCCTTCTCCACCTCTCCCCAAATTGAGTGTGCATGGTGAATCGGTAGCCCTTTGCGACCGTATAGCCCCAACAAGACCTCCTAATTCCACCCGAGCTCGTCGCAACGACGTTTTCCCCCTTCTCAGTCACCGGCGAGCACACATTCTCCGCGCTCCATGGTCGAACAATTCTGGTATGATTCTGCGCTCCTCACGTATTGTTCTAGTAGCCGTGCGTGCCCATGAAGCTCATCGTGGCAACTATTTGACCAATTCGGGCGTAATCTTGTGAGAACGCGGGCTCGACATCGCGGTTTCCGCCGTGCGCGTGGGTAGAGCGTTCTCAGAGTGTGCCAACCAAATTGATGACCATAACAGCTTAAGATAGGGTAAAATTTGGTGGGTCAGGGAGCAACGGGTGCTCGGGTATCCCATGGCCATGGCGTGATGAAGGGGTGTTCGTCCTCGCCGCCGTCCGGGGTTAAGGATCTAGTTTTAAAAGACAAAGAACTTGGAAGGGGCAGGGTGTATTGTGTCAGTGACACGTTAAAGTCAGATGAGGACTTCGTTTTAGATTTTCAAACTAGCGTGGGTCTTTGCGCAAATACGACGGCGCGGCCGCGGGCGCCCCTGTATTATGTATAGGTCTGGGCTCAATGGGCTGATGGCGGCCCAATACTATTGAAAGCTTTTCATTTTTCTTTTTCTAAGAAAGTTTAGAAATCCATAAAGAATTCAAGAAAAATGATAAAAAAATATGGGACCAATTTTGCTAAATTATTAATTTTCCATAGTATTTAGTAAAAATAGTTTCAGGATTTTTGTTCCAAATAAGGAATTTTGGGATATTTAAAATAGCCAAAACCCATAATTCTAGAATTTTAGAAAGTAATTAATAATCCCAAAATTCACCAAACTTTTTAGATAAGCTTTAAATATTATTTAGAAGCCTTGGGTAAAATTTGGTATAATTTGAACCATGTTTGGTACTTAGAACCCAAAACCCTAACTCCTGCCCTATGAACTTCACTATAGACTCCAAAAACCCTAGTTTCCCAGATATCCGTGAAGGAAAGTTATGTTCAAGACATTAGTGTTGGGGACTTGTTTTCAAATGCTATGAGTTAAGAACAAGGCAACACAAAAAATGTTATACGTTAATGCCCTTCATCCTTTGAGACATTATTTCCCTTAGGATATAATGATCTTCAGACGAAGGTCATGAAGGACATGCCTTCATCATTGCAATATGCGATAATAAAAGGAGAACCATATAAAATGTGAGAGATAACATGACCAATTATGTAGTATTATCAGCTCATTTCTATTTCATTATCATGGAAAAATAGAAATGATATCAAATTACAAGTGTACCTTCGGCTTGATAGAAGATAAAAGTACAAGTGTGACGCACGAGCGAATACAAGTCAGCGTGAACAGTACGGTAGCACTGTTCATCTATTTATAGGCACGGGACGCAGCCCATGTAAAATTACACCCATGCCCTTTACATTTGCTAATGACTCTATAGTGATCCATCGAGTTCTAAATGGCCTTTTCCCTTTTAAGTCGGTTCCCTTTTCTGCTGTCATGCCGAAGCTCCCTTGCGCGTAGCTTCGGCGCTACATCAACCTTGGTATTCTTTGTGCTTCTCACACTGTGGTTCTGATCCGAGTCCGAAGGTACCTGTTCATGTATTATACTCCAAAAACATTGTTAAATCATCTTTTTGAGGACCTTCAGAAGACGAAGGCCCCCAAAAGTAGCCCCTCGCAATATTAATTTGTTAGAATAACGAATTCAAATTGCGATATGGACGAAGGCCTTAAGCCAAAGGTCCGAAAAAACACCTTCCCTTTGCTAGAATGGCAACAGTCGATGACAAACGGGGCCCTCCAATTTGGAACGCACTGGGCGTATAAATAGGAACTCACCCCGAGCACATTTGGTACGCTATCTGCCGCCTGCTTTGCTTGCTCAATTTTTTAGCTCTTGACTACCAACGCTTGCTTGGTTTTTTAGACTTTCTAAGCTTTGGCTTTAAGGGCACATTTTCACCATTTATGAAGAGAAGATGTCTCAAGACAAAAAAGTTGTTGCTGAGACGAAGCTGAGCGAAGAGGAGAAGCTCCTTGAGGAGAACACTGCTGGATTTGTTGAATCAATAATAAAGACAAATACAGAAAAGATTACTAAGGAAATTCTAGAGGGCTTATCTGAAGATACTGATGACAGCGACAGTTATGATGTGGAAAGTGGAGGCGAAGACTCTGAAGATCGGCCCTGGCGACCAAGTCATGCAGTCTTCGGGAAATCTACTATCAAGCAGAGTCATCTTGATAATATGAGAGGAAGGTATTTTCGAGATATGTCTATTGTGAGGGCTGATGCAGACAGGGCTGTTCCTGCCCTCGAAGAAAACGAAGTTGTGATCTACTGAAGCTTCTTCAAAGCTAGGCTTCGGTTCCCGTTGAGCAGATTTGTTGTTGAAGTTTTAAAGACATATCAGATTTTCCTTCACCAGATCACTCCTGAAGCAATTATTAGAATGGGGGTCTTCGTCTGGGCTGTGAGAAGTCAAGGTCTAGAGCCAAGTGCAAAATGTTTTTGCAGCATGCATGAACTTTCATATGAGACGAAGCCCTGGGGTAAGGAACAGTATCATAACAATTTTGGTTGCTATGGCTTCGTTGCTCGTTCTGGCTCAAGCTACCCAGTGCCAACTTTTCGGAAGAGGTGGCCCAGGGCCTGGATGGAAGAGTGGTTTTATGTAAAAAATGATTTGAAGGCGAGAGAAGATATTAAAGAGATCATCATGCGCCCCATCTGGTCCCGCTTTGGCCTCCGAAAACCGAAGGTAGAGATTGATGAGGCAGCCGAAGCATGCCAAAGGGCCTTCAACACAGTTTGCGCTTTTATCGGGACAAGAGATTTAGTTCAAGAACATGTATCCTACAGGATATGGCCACTAATAGATAGCTGAGAAATGCCAAAGGAAACCATCACTAACCCTAGCGAAGGTGGTTTGGTTCGATTGAAATATACCTTCAGGTTTGGAGACCAATTTATCGAACCAGACGATGACTGGCTGAAATGTGTTGAAAATACTAGTGATGAACTACTTGGAGCATACTCCAAGTCTGAAGATAATGCACTATCTGCGGCCTTCGGGAGCCGAAAAAAGAAAAGACTAAATAGGGTTTTTGATGCTATTGGATTTGTGTATCCTGACTATCAGTACCCGCCGCGGGGGCAGAAAAGAAAGGGTGCAACTTCTGAGAAGGCTACTGCTTCGGCTGCTTCAAGCGAGCCCGCACCGAAGAGGAAAAAGTTGAAGGTCCTTACTCACCGACCGCACTACATTGAACCGGCCACAGTGCCTGAATTTGGCAGTGAGACTTCATCAGCTATTGAAGCCAAAGGACCTGCTTTACGCAGAGGATTGAAGAGCCGACTGCAATACCGAAGACTGACAAAATTGAAGAACCGAGAATCGAAGGGACGAAAACATTAGAAGTTCTAAGCCCTTCGGCAAGAGTGGAGGTGCCGAAGACACAAAAAGGTCTAGCAGCGACCCCCAAGAGAAAAAGGATGGCTAGTGTACTAGATGTGCTGGAGACAATAAAACCTTCAAGCTCTACTCCAGGGAACGTTGCCAAGGCTTCGAAAGCGCAGATTGAAACCGAGACAAAGCTGACCGAAGCCGAAGCTACAATGAGTCGGGCTGACGCCGAAGCTGGGCCTTCAGAGCCCTCCAAGGAGAAATCCTCGGAAATTGGAGAAAAGGCAGCGGAAGAAGTTGTAGAACATATTTTGCCTCAAAAAACTGTTGCTTCTACTCCCAAAGCGCCTTCCGAAGTCCTTGATTATATTATTCGACACGCTTCGGGAAAAAGATTATCTGAAAAAGAAATTTTTGAAGCTAAACACTACGCTCGAGAACTGAAGTACCCGAAAGGGGCCTTAATGTTTAATGGCACAGATGAAGATGACTTCCTGTATTGCCTCCCAGACAACAAAGAATTATTTGTCTGCCGGGAGATGGCCAGAAGTATGGGGTTCCCAAAGCTTGAAGCAGGCCTCTACGCCATGACGAAGGACGATCTTACGGATAGCCTTGCATATAACAGTCTGAAGGTACAAAAATTGTATATTTGGAAGTTTATGAATTTTGAATTATTCTTTTGTTCTTACATTAACCCATTCATTCTTTTCATATAGGGTTTAATACTTAGCAACGCCTTAAGGGCACAAAAGAATGCTGAAGACGAGAGTTGCACTATTGCACTCAACAACCTTCGAATAGAGGTTATCAAGCTGAGGAACGAAGCTTTGGAAAAAGACAAAATTCTACTTACATTGGTGGACAAAGTAAAGGGGGATGAAGCTAACTTCAAGGATCAATCTGAAATCCAAAGGAATGAGATTGAAAATCTTCAAAAACAACTGGCCGAATCCAAATTGAAATGCGCTATTGCCGAAGCTGACCAAGATGCCAGTAAGTACTGGAAAAATTATTTGAAAAACAGTTGCAGAGCTTCGCTCATCAAAAGAAAGGTGTTTTGAAAAATCTGTAGAATGCATCAAAAAGATAAAAACTAGCTTCGCCAACGTGGGCGCGTACTCGAGCGAAGACAACTTCATAAGAGGCGATCCTGAGGGCGTAATTGAGTGGATCAGCAGCGAAGCCGAAGCTTTTGAAGAAATTTTGAGCGACCGTGGGGACGTCTGCGCGTTCTCTGGTGCGAGGGGAGTTGTAGCTATTTTGGAGAAAGCAGGGTGTGAACATGTTAAAACTTTGGCCCAAGCCGATGCTGCTTTCTCTATTGATGATACGAAGGACCCCTCGACCGAAGCAAGCTTAATAGGCAAAAAAAATTTCACTGTTATCTGAAAAAATGGCGGCCGAGGGATGGCCCATGAAATAATGAAAAAGAGCGAAAAAGACATTCATGACGCTCGAGAAGCAACAAAAGCAGCTGAAAAAGTTGCGGAACTTGAAAGACGGATAGGTATTACTTAATGGCTTTTAACTTTGTTGTTTATTTTTGTGATTTCGAACTAATTTATATCTTCTACTGCAGCTGAACTATCTCCTCCCCCAGAGCCCTTCGACCCACTGGCCGACCCAGAGACAAAGAAGGCAATAGAAATTATTAATATGGCCGAAGCTATTGTGGACGAAGTTGTCACCAAATTACTAACCGAAGCTGCGGAAAAAGTCCTGAAGGAAGAAGAATAGCTATTTGTAAAAACATTGCTAGAATATTAATGTAACATTTGCTGGAATATGCTTGTAATATTCGGTGCTCATAGGTTTTGAATGTAATATATGAATGGTTTTGTAACTCATTTCTTTGCGATGCATGAAACTTTTATGTACATACCGTTTTGAGCCTTCGGCGAAAAAACACCTTCCCTTCTTTTCATGCTTCGTAAAGAAGAGCTTTTATGCTTCATAAAAAATCCTCCAAGCGTCGCAAAAACATTAATGCTTCGTCAACAATAGATTTTTTCCCTCCACGTCAGAGCTGATGAAGCTGTATTTCTTCAAAACTTATTTTGTGCCTTAGCACAATTTCACTTTTTCAAAGCATTCTCCGAAGGTCAACATTGTATCCCCTTCTTGTGCCATTGATGCAATATGATGTATGATGTTATGTTATGCGAAATGATGTGATGATGTTATGTTGTGCAAAATGATATTTATACCGAAGACACACACTCACACCCCCATAGTGGAATACACAATTTCTTTGCCGCTTATTTTTCGGCTTCATCGCTTATTTTTCGGTGTATCAACGCTGACTTTTCGTTGTATGTTCTGCATTCCCTTAGGAACGTCTTTTGAACTTCTTCACCTTCTATTTCGGCGGTATTCGCGTTGACTTTTCGCGCTTCGCCTTATATTTCGACGGTATTTGGCTCTGCATTCCCTTTGGAACGACTTTTGAGCAGAAAACTTACGCTGTGTTCCCTTAGGAACGACTTTTTGCATCTTCGGCAAACTTACGCTGTGTTCCTTAGAACAACTTTTTGTAGCTTCGGTGATACTTGTAATGTGATTTTTAGCCCCGCGTTCCCTTAGGAATGACTTTTGTGCTTCAGCGACTTTTTGGACTTCGTGAGTCTATGGAGAAGATATATTTCACTATGGCAAGAACAAAGCTATTACAAGAAATTGAAAATGACAAAAGAACTAGGTTTTCAATAATTGTTCCTTATTAAAAAAGAAAATAATAATGAATGTCAAAACTGTTTCAGGGGTAGGATATCTCTTAATAGATATGCTTCGATTCTGGCACAGTATTGTTGACTGTGCGAGCTTCGGACTCCTCCCTTAAATCTCGCTGCTGATGGGTTTGTTGGCTCCCTTCTAGCTGCTGGCTTCGTGAATATACAGGTTGTAGTGGTGGCGAAGGTGGGGGCTGTGGCCAAGATGCATGTGGCTAACTAGCCGAAGCAACAGACGCTACAGGATGGTTACCCACATACTCTGGTATATAGGTTGAGTGATACGAAGCAGTATGCATGACCTGCTTCGGCTGGTTCTGCTGAGCTGCAGCTTCTGCTATTTCCTTTTGTTTCTGAATGGTGACATGGCACATCCTTGTAGTATGGCCCTTGTCCTCACCACAGAATAAGCAATAAATTTTTCTAGGCTGATCCCCAAACCTTCCTCCGAAGCCCCTGGCGCCTCTGCCTCTTGGAGCTAGCGGCCGGAAAGAGCTTTGTTGCTGCCCCGAAGCTTGCGAGGAATATTGTGGTCTATGTTGTTGACTTCCTCTGTCGTCACTCTAGGTGGAGTGGATTGACCTGACATGCCTTGGGTGGATTCTTCCTCCGAAGCCCCTAGTCATCTCAGAGAACCTATAGGCTTCCTCCCTTCTTTGGCGAAAGTCATTGTCAGCCCGGATGTATTCATCCATCTTTTGAAGCAGCTTCTCCAAAGTTTGTGGAGGCTTTCTAGCAAAATACTAGGCAGTAGGTCCTGGACGAAGCCCCTTGATCATGGCCTCAATCACAATTTCATTGGGCACTGTAGGCGCTTGTGCTCTCAAATGCAAGAACCTTCGAACGTATGCCTGGAGATACTCCTCATGATCTTGCGTGCATTGAAACAGAGCCTGACCTGTGACTGGCTTCGTCTGAAAGCCCTGGAAACTTGTCACCAGCATATCCTTGAGCTTCTGCCATGAAGTAATAGTTCCTGGCCGAAGAGAAGAATACCATGTTTGAGCCACATTCTTAACTGCCATGACGAAGGACTTGGCCATGACAGCTGCATTGCCTCCGTATGAAGATATAGTTGCTTCATAACTCATCAAAAACTGCTTTGGGTCTGAATGTCAATCATACATGGGGAGCTGAGGTGGCTTGTATGATGGAGGCCATGGGATAGCCTGCAGTTCTGCTGCCAAGGGAGAAGCATCGTCAAAGGTAAAGGTATCATGATTGAAATCATCATACCATCCATCCTCATTGAAGAAGCCTTCTTGGTGAAGCTCCCTATGTTGGGGCCTTCGCTCTTGTTCATCTTGAGCAAGATGGCGTACTTCTTCAGTGGCTTCGTCAATCTGCCTTTGAAGATCAGCTAGTCGGGCCATCTTCTCCTTCTTTCTTTGTACTTGTTGATGAAGCATCTCCATGTTTCTGATTTCTTGGTCCAACTCCTCCTCCTGGAGTGTTGAACTAGTGGCCTTCCTCTTCTGGCTTCGGGCCTCTCGAAGAGAAAGGGTCTCCTGGTTTGGGTCCAGTGGCTGCAGAGCGGCAGCCCCTGTCGCTGAAACTTTCTTCGGTGGCATGACGAAGGTCAGTGCTTGTCGAAGGTGGTCGAAAAGGATTCACCGGAGGTGGGTGCCAATGTTGGGGACTTGTTCTCAAATGCTATGAGTTAAGAACAAGGCAACACAAAAAATGTTATACGTTAATGCTCTTCGTCCTTTGAGACATTATTTCCCTTAGGATATAATGATCTTCAGATGAAGGTCATGAAGGACATGCCTTCATCATTGCAATATGCGATAATAAAAGGAGAACCATATAAAATGTGAGAGATAACATGAACAATTATGTAGTATTATTAGCTCATTTCTATTTCATTATCATGGAAAAATAGAAATGATATCAAATTACAAGTGTACCTTCGGCTTGATAGAAGATAAAAGTACAAGTGTGACGCACGAGCGAATACAAGTCAGCGTGAACAGTACGGGAGCACTGTTCATCTATTTATAGGCACGGGACGCAGCCCATGTAAAATTACACCCATGCCCTTTACATTTGCTAATGACTCTATAGTGATCCATCGAGGTCTAAATGGCCTTTTCCCTTTTAAGTCGGTTCCCTTTTCTGTTGTCATGCCGAAGCTCCCTTGCGCGTAGCTTCGGTGCTACGTCAACCTTCGTATTCTTTGTGCTTCTCACACTGTAGTTCTGATCCGAGTCTGAAGGTACATGTTCATGTATTATACTCCAGAAACATTGTTAAATCATGTTTTTAAGGACCTTCGGAAGATAAAGGCCCCCAACAATTAGATAATAATTTTTTCTTATCTTTGAATTTTTCATAAGCATTACATGAGCATTCATGATTATATATGGCTATATCTAGAGAACGAGGAGGAAATAGAAGTTGAAGAAGTGAGGACTACACCACCACCACCACCTGAAGAACCTCAGGCAGGAAATTGCTTTTACTTTGATATCTGTGGAGCAGAGCCTAACTCACCTATCACTCAAGGCAAGCCCCGGTGCATTTGCCACCCCTTGTTATTTTGAAATCTTTCTCACTTACTTGATGCATTAGGTGATAGGAGTTGTGTGCTAAACCGCTAGTTGCTGCTTTCCCTTCCTTGGATTTGATTACTTTTCCTTAATCCTTGATTTACAAAAAGGTTTTTCTCATGCTTAGCTTTGCTCTAGAAAAATAAAATGTTTTGTTTTGACAAAAGATGATGCTTCAAAGTGGGTGGGATGTTTTCAAAATAAAACTTGATGGTGGATCCATCATGGCCATGATGGGTTCAACATCGGAAAAGATGTACCTCTTCCAAGTACCAAACTTTGGGTTTGAAATAATAAGGTTGAGACCGGACGGGTGACTTGCACGAGAAGAGAGTATCGGTGTAGTGTCTTCGTCTGAGTCGATTATGGACCTTATCGAAGTAGGCTTGCTGATCGAGGACCCTTTAACTGATAACATGCCTCATCATGGGTAAGCTTTGCCTCGGGTAGACTAATACCAGAATAAGATAACACACAATGGTAGTGGAGAGATGGCGAGAGTAGCGTGTACCCTCCGTGGCAAGAGGCTGGACGGTGGTGTATCTGTGCTCTCGGTTGGCGTGAACCTGATATGGTCATAAGAACCCCGGTGGCGAGTTAACATATGCAAGGGTTAAGTGCTACATATGTCGTGTGATTGGAGATCCTCAGCTGAGTATAATCGATTTAGATCGCCGTAACTTCGTGGACATGAAGACTTGGTCACTGCCCTACACGTAGCATTCCAGTGAATAAGAAGGCTTATTAAAAAATTGGCTAGTATAGGTCCAGTGATTGAACTAGGGTAGAAAGAACTCTAGATGCAGGTAACTTTACTTAACCTGACAAGTAAAATTTGGATTTTTAAGGATCCACTATTAGTAAGCATTTCTACAAACAGAGTCTTTGATTATTGATAAGCTATACCTTGATCCCCAAAGGCCAACATATCCTTGAGAGTCTTTTATTTTGACGGGTAAGACTTGTGAAAGTACATTTCATACTCAGGGCTTTGTCCCATGTTGTTTTAGGTGAAGAAGCAACAAACTTTTGTTGCTTCTGTTCCAAGGTGGTGCCCAAAGAAGAAAATCAAGACTGAAGCCGCGGGAGGAAGTGTCCTCCTTTAAGAAAAACTTTTTACTGTTTATCGGGAGGGGTTTTTGCCTCCCAGGTTATGTAATAATATTACTCAGCACTCTTATATTTCGCTCTGGTCTGTAATAATACAACTCTTTTTTACTTTAATATAAGATAAGTTATTGTAATTGCTTCCGCATTTTCGTACCTCCGATATATTGTAATGTTTGTGTGACGGGTGAAACACTCTTGGGCAAGGTAAGAAATTCAGATACCAAACTTGTCAAGTGATCAGGTGCACCTGTAGGGTTGTCTGAGGTTCGTTGGACAAGGACAACTGTAGGTGGGCCTAATGACTTGGAAGGTTCTGTCACAACTAGTAACAGAGCAAAGCCCATCTCTACAGATGTTATGAGACATTTTCAAAAAGAATTTTCAAAGACTTATCTAGAAAATTTATTTCCTTCTTATCTAACTACCTTATGAAGAACTTATTTTAAAAGACCAAATAGTAGAGTGCAATGTATAGAAGGTTGTGAATCAACTAAGGTTGATTCTGTAATTATGCATGCATCATATCAACAACTATATTAATAAGATTTTCCCCTCATGGAGATATGCCACCGCGCACAAGGAAAACTGTGCGCAAGTCTATCGGACCAATTGGCGTGCCTCGCCATCAACTAGCTCCAAGGCATGAGGACAGTAGTAATGGTAGCAATGATCCCATCGTAGATCTGGAAGCTCAGGTAGAGCAGCTCCAAACAGAGCTCCATCACAGGAACAATGTGTGGGTCGAGGATGGTCAGCGAATAAACGAGTTAAGAACTGACATCTAACATCTGCAAGACCAACTTGCTGAACGAGATTTAGCGCTCGATTGGGCTGTTAACTCACGTTCACTTGCTTGGGCCAAGGAAGCCAAAGCTCGAGCCCACGTGGAGGAGCTTAGCACGGCCGTGGACAACTTGCAGGTGTACTGTAATACACTACATGAGGAAGTTCATGTATTGTATTCACGACTGCACCCTGACGTACGTGCAGATCCTGTCGGAATTGGAGTCGGACCTTCTGGAACAGTGGGTGAAGCCCTTGGTGGGGAACTGGACCTTTTCAGGCCCCCTCCTTCAATGAACCTGGCTGATGAATGGACTCCTACACCCGACAGTGAAGCTACCAAAAGTGATAAGAAGAAAGAGTAGTGTAATATAGAAATAGTGTTAATGTATAGTAGGTAATGTGGTCCTGTTGTAAATTCGAGTCTGTATCATTACCTTTTAAGTAATGTAAAATGGATGGTGTGCTTTGGCATATTATATTTTTTCCAAATGTTCTTTGCCTCAGATGCCGTCCAGGACTCGTGGATAGGATGGTGCGGGAACCTCCCGTGGGAGGGAGACTACTCCTAACCCGCCACCAGTACCCCCAACCTTGGCTGAGGCTATCGCTGCCTTAGTCAATGCAACAACCGACAACACCCGCTTTCTTCGAGAAATGGCGGGACAGCAAATGCAACAGCAAGGCGGGAGAGTGTATCTGCAAGGACCCCGTGAAACTTCATATTTGGATTTCTCAGAAACGCGTCCCCCGCTATTTGTCAAGGCTGAAGATCCCCTTGAAGCGGATGAATGGATCCGGGTTATCGAACAAAAGTTTGGGCTTCTCCGATGCACGGAGACTCAAAAGCCCTTATTTGCGGCGCAGCAGTTGCGAGGCCCTGCCAGCACTTGGTGGGGAAATTATGTGGCTATCCAGCCTGCTGGTCATCAAATTACCTGGTGTGACGGAACCTCCCAAGTCATTAGGCCCACCTACAGTTGTCCTTGTCCAACGGATCTCAGACAACCCTGCAGGTGCAATGATCACTTGATAAGTTCGGTATCTGAATTTCTTACCTTGCCCAAGAGCGTTTCACCCGTCACACAGACATTACAATACATCGGAGGTACAAAAATGCGGAAGCAGTTACAATAACCTACTTTATTGAAAAGTAAGAAAGAGTAGTATTTATTACAGACCAGAACAAATATAAGGGTGCTGAGTATTATTATTACATAACCTGGGAGGCAAAACCCCTCCCGATCACCAGTAAAAAGTTTCTCTTAACGGAGGACCCTTCCTCCCGCAGCTTTAGTCTTGATTTTCTTCTTTGGGCACCACCTTGGAACAGAAACAACAAAAATTTGCTGCTTCTTCACCTAAAACAACATGGGACAAAGCCCTATGTACGAAGTGAACTTTCGCAAGTCTTACCCGTCAAAATAAAAGACTCTCAAGCATATGCTGGCCTTTGGGAGTCAAGGTATGGCTTATCAATAATCAAAGACTTTGTTTGCAGAAATGCTTACTAATAGTGGATCCTTAGAAATCCAGTTTTATTTGTCAGGTTAAGTAAAGTTACCTACATCTAGGGTTCTTTCTACCGTAGTTCAATCACTGGACCTATACTAGCCAATTTCTTATCACCCCTTTCTTATTCACTGGAATGCTACGTGTAGGTCAGTGACCAAGTCTTCATGTCCGCGAAGTTACGGCGATCCGAATCGATTATACTCAGCTGAGGATCTCCAATCACACGACATATGTAGCACTTAACCCTTGCATATGTCAACTCGCCACCGGGGTTCTTAAGACCAGATCAGGTTCATGCCATCCGAGAGCACAGATACACCACCGTCCAGCCTCTTGCCACGGAGGGTACACGCTACTCTCGCCATCTCTCCACTCTCATTGTGTGTTATCTTATTCTGGTATTAGTGTGCCCGAGGCAAAGCTTACCCATGATAAGGCATGTGACCAGTTAAAGGGTCCTCGACCATCAAGCCTACATCGAGAAGGTCCTTAATCGACTCAGACGGAGACACTACACCGAGACTCTCTTCTCGTGCAAGTCACCCGCCCAGTCTCAGCTTTATCATTTCAACCCAAAGTTTGGTACCTGGCAGAGGTACATCTTTTCTGATGTTGAACCCATCATGGCCATGATGGATCCACCATCAAGTTTTGTTTTTGAAAACATCCCACCCACTTCGAAGCATCATCTTTTGTGAAAACAAAACATTTTGTTTTTCTAGAGCAAAGCTAAGCATAAGAAAAACCTTTTTGTAAGTCAGGGATTCAGGAGAAGTAATCAAATCCAAGGAAGGAAATGCAGTAACTGGTTTAGCACACAACTCCTATCACCTAATGCATCAAGTAAGTGAGAAAGATTTCAAAATAACAAGGGGTGGCAAATGCATCGGGGCTTGCCTTGTGTGATAGGTGAATCAGGCTCTGCTCCGTAGATATCAAAGTAAAAGCAGTTTCCTGCCTGAGGTTCTTCAGGTGGTGGTGGTGAAGTCCTCGCTTCTTCAACTTCTATTTCCTCTTTGTTCTCTAGTTATAACCATATATAATCATGAATGCTTATGTAATGCTCATGAAAATGCTAAGATAATAAAAGTTTATTATCTAATGTCTTGAATATAACTTTCCTTCATGGATCTCCAAGAAATTAGGGGGTTTGGAGTCTATAGTGAAGTTCATAGGGCAGGGGGGCTAGGGTTTTGGGTTCTAAGTACCAAACATGGTCCAAAGCATACCAAATTTTACCCAAGGCTTCTAAATAATATTTAAAGTTTACCTAAAAAGTTTGATGAATTTTGGAATTATTAATTATTCTCTAAAATTCTAGAAGCATGGGTTTTGGCTATTTTAAATACTCTATAATTTCCTATTTGGACCAAAAATCATGAAATTATTTTTATTAAATACTATGAAAAATTAAGAGTCTAGCAAAATTGGTTTGGTATTTTTAGCATTTTTCTGCAATTTTCTAGAATTTCTTTAGTCCTGGCAGAAAAAGAAAAAAGAAAAGAATCAACAGAACTGGGCCGAAACTGGCCCAAGTCGGCCCATCTATAGGCAGAAGCGCTCCCGCGCTGTCGGCTTTGCGAATAAGTCCCTGATGATTTGAATAATAGGAAAAAGGTTACAGCGCTATTCCCCTGTCTCACTGACAGTTACAGAAATCCCCTCGGACTTCTGTTTCTCTACAATGCTAGGTCCACGACGCAGCCCGGCGGAGAGCCAAGCTCCGGCGAGCCTACACCGGCCGAATCCCGCAACGACCGGTGCTCTCGTGCGGTAGACACCAAATTGGACCCCTCCTAATCATTTCCCCTCACTTAATTTCACTAATGAGGTTCTAACTCCCTCGGTCCACGGTGACAGCGGGCACAACGGATAACCGAGTGCGTTCTCGGTGATCTGGGGCCCCTTAGCTAAATCGGATGGGTCAGCGAGTATCAGGAGCAAGTAAAGGTGCTGAAACAAGGGGACAGTGGACATGAACAGACCTGAGACACGCTAGCCACGGCGAGGTCACAAAGCACGGTGTTCTTGGTTGATTTGGGGGAAATTCCAAATTGGAGAGCTCTGGTGGACGATCAGGGGTGTGAGCTGGTTTACTGGATGCACAATTACATAGTGGAGTAGGCGGGGGCGGCAAATTATAGGCTCCAGGGCGGTGGCAAGTGAATTTGGAGTTGACGCGGTGGCGGCCGGAGAGAAGAGTTGCACTGGCGCAAAGAATACTGGCTTTCACCGTGTCGGGCTCACCGGCGATCACCGGGCATGCATAACACGAGCAACTGCGATGTGGTAATTGCCAAGGCATGTGGCGTTCCGTCGACGAGCGGCCAACTGCGGTGAATTATCTGAACCGGCCACAAAGCAGAAAGGGGGTGCAGCGGCCAGCTGGAATAGTGCCCATACTCAACAGCGGTGAAGATCTTTCTACCCTGGGGTGTTATCCGGGCCTAAGCAAGCACGAATCACCTCACCGGCGTGAATCCACGCGCGGGGGGGGGGGGGGGGGGGGGTCGCCGGTGGCCAGGGGATCTAAATCTGCTGATATTTTCGTTACTGTACCATTGCGAACTTCTTCAGTCAGCCTGACAGAGCGAATGGCAGAGAGGTTTGCTCCAAATTTTATGTAGTGACTTGATCATATCTCCACATCAAAGTTATAACCTCATAGACCAGCTTTAACTTTGTTACATTGTTCACCATCAAATAGTCATAGGATCTTACTCAAAATCGAGCTCAAAGTTCATCCAACTTCACTGTTTCTGAAAATTCAAACCCAGGGTTGCCTGACAGTCCGACTTTGGATCTATTTATCTTCAAATTTCTCATGACACCAAAGCTTAATTCCTATAGCAAAGTTGTTCTCCTATAGTAGCTCTATCATCTTGATGTATTGATCTAGGACAGAATCTTCATGGATTGAGAAATATAAAGCCCCAAAGATAGTCCAAATTACTAGAATTCAGACTTAGTCATGTGAGGGAAATGGAGTGGCTTTTTGCAAATAAGTCCAATTCACATCCTTTGACTTGTAAATCTTCAAACATGTGAACCATATGACTTGGGGTACCTTAACACCATGGTTTTTGCACTTAGGTCCAAAAGTAGGCAATATTTGCACATAACCCCCTAGGGTTTCAGTCCAGGGTTTTTCATGGGTCTATTTAGGGTTTTTGGCACTTCTCAGGTTTGGATGCCACTTAAGTCTATTCATGGTGACATTTTATGACCATTACAACTAAGTTTTGAAGTTTTCTCTTAGTTAAGCTTTGTTTACTCCCTTAAGCCCAGTCTAGGGTTAAGCACTTCATCCTAGGGTTTTACCCATAAAATGTTACATCAATACAACTTATTTGAAATTTTTGCCTAGTGAATGCACTCTAGGTGTGACAAACACATGATATGACAATGCTTATGATGTCATGCTCAAGTTTTAGTGGCAGTAACACCAGGGGTGTTACACCTGGGACGAGTTTAAACTGGCATTTCGGGAACACTATATTCCAGAAGGGGTGCTCCATATGAAACAAGAAGAGTTTATGAAGCTTAAACAAGGTGGAGATACTGTCACACAGTATCTCAACAAATTCAACCATTTGTCCCAGTATGCCATTGATCAGGTCAACACTGATCTGAAGAAAAAAATTGTTTTATGAGGGGCCTTAATGATCGGCTGCAGCGGAAAATGGCCACCTGCCTCAACCTCTCTTACAACAGGGTTGTCAGCACGGCACTGGCAGTCGAAGCCAAATATGCAAGCCCAGGAAAATCAAAGGGCTATGGAGGTGACAGATCCAACCAGGGGCCTGAGAAGAGACAAAGGTTGGTGATCCGACCTTTTAATCAAAACTGTTCTTCACCACGTCCACCCTCCTACCCCTTTAAACAACATGTCTTTATCCGTCCTGCCATTGCCCCCACCTCAACAAATCAGCCGAGTGCCCTTGGTACTCATTTCCCTGGCCTCCTAAGCTCCTCAACATGCTGCTTTAATTGTGGAGTCCGGACATTTTATCAAGGACTGCCCATATCCGAAGCATAACAGATCAAATAATCAGCAGAATTCAGGGAGTTCCACTCAAGGCAGGGGAAATGCGGCGAATAATACAGCAGGCAAAAATATGAAGAAAACTGGGCGGATTTATTATACGCAAGTGGCCACGATGGGTACGTTTCTCGTGGCCAATCACCCTGCAGTTATTCTTTTTGCTTCTGGTGCTTCACATACATTCATAAGCAAGAAGTTTGTGGAGCAACATTGCATTCCATACATTGAATCAAGGGAAGGAAATATAATTCATTCGCTTGGGGGACAAATATTCACTAAAGAAGTGGCTTTCCATGTGCCCATAACATTGGCTGAATGGGACTTTCCCACAAATATGATTGTTCTGAAAGGCCAAGATATAGATGTAATTCTGGGCATGAATTAGTTAGCCCAACATAAAACTATCCTCAACACTAACCTGAGAACCATCAGGTTGAGTTATGGCCAAGAAGAGGTTCTCTTGTCCATCCCTGTAGCTATTCGAGCTAAACCAATTGGCAGAGTATATGAATCCATCATATCGGAGATCCAAGGTATTCCGGTAGTATGTGAATTCTCGAACATCTTCCCGGAAGATCTGCCTGGATTGCCTCTAGAGAGAGATGTAGAATTTGTGATTGAGTTGAAGCCCGGTACGGCTCCTATTTGTAGAAGGTCGTACCGAATGCCTCCGAACGAGTTGGCAGAACTCAAGACGTAATTACAAGATCTACTAGAAATGGGATTCATCCGACCAAGCTCATAACCTTGGGGTTGTCCAGCCATCTTTGTCAAGAAGAAGGACCAAACACTTTGGATGTGCGTGGATTATAGACCCCTTAATGAGGTCACAATCAAGAATAAGTACCCTCTTCCCCGGATTGACATCCTATTTGACCAGCTTACCAGAGCTCGGGTATTTTCCAATATTGACCTTAGGTCGGGTTACCATCAGATCCGTATCCGACACGAAGATATACCCAAGACCGCATTCACTACGCGGTATGGATTATTTGAATATCTGGTTATGTCTTTCGGACTAACAAATGCTCCTGCCCACTTCACATATCTTATGAACTCGGTATTCATGCCCGAATTAGATAAATTCGTGGTGGTATTCATTGATGATATCTTGATATATTCCAAGAATGAAGAGGAGCATGCTCGGCATTTGCGGATCGTACTAACACGCTTAAGGGAGCACCAATTATATGCTAAGTTTAGTAAGTGCGCATTCTGGCTGGAGGAGATCCAATTTTTGGGACACGTATTGTCTGCTAACGGGATGCGGTGGATCCCAGCAAAGTCAAGGATATTTTGGAGTGGAAACCCCCAACCACTGTACATCAGGTCCAAAGTTTCCTTGGACTGGCTAGTTATTATCGCCAATTTATTCCAGATTTTTCCAAGCTTGTGAAACCAATCACAAGTTTATTGAAGAATGATACCAAATTTAATTGGTCTTCAAGCTGTAATGAAGCCTTTGAGCAGCTGAAAGTATTACTGACCACTGCTCCGGTATTAGCTCAACCGGACATTGAAAAGCCCTTTGATGTGTATTGTGACACATCAGGCAGTGGTCTAGGCTGTGTTTTAATGCAAGAGGGCCGAGAGATAGCTTATGCTTCAAGGCATTTGCGTCGACATGAGGAACATTATCCAACTCATGACCTGGAATCAGCTGTTGTGGTTCATGCCCTTAAAATATGGCGTCATTATCTGCTGGGGAATATCTGTCATATTTATACAGATCATAAAAGTCTGAAATACATCTTTACCCAGTTTGAGCTAAATATGAGGCAGAGGAGATGGCTCTAGCTGATTAAGGATTATGAATTGGAGATTCACTATCACCGAGGCAAAGCTAATGTAGTGGCAGATGCGTTAAGTCTCAAGGATTTCTGTCATTGTCTTACAATGAAGACTTCTGACATTATGTTATGCCAAGAAATGGAGAAGTTAAACCTGGGAATGATACAACATGGAACTTCAAATCACTTAAAGCTTGAGTCAGTCATTCTGCAAAGAATAATTGATGCACAAAGAAATGATGAGGGTATGAAACACATTCATGAGAAAATGGAGACCGGTAAAGCCAACTGCTTCAAAAGAGATGATCAAGGTGTTGTATGGTTTAACAACCGCATAGTTGTGCCCAAGAATGATGAGATCCGCCAGCAAATTTTAGATGAAGCACATCTTAGTCGCTATTCTATTCATCCCGGAAGCACTAAGATGTATCATGATCTAAAGCAGCATTATTGGTGGACGAAGATGAAGATTGAAATTGCACGCTATGTGGCGAGATGCGACACTTGCAGACGTGTCAAGGCCATACACATGAAAACTGCTGGTCCATTACAATCTTTACCTATACCAACATGGAAATGGGAGGATATAAGCATGGATTTTATTGTGGGATTGCCCAGGACAGTAAAGGGGTATGATTCCATCTGGGTTATTGTTGATCGACTTACAAAGATCGCCCACTTCCTTCCAGTCAGAATAAAGTATTCAGTGGCCACATATGCAAAGTTATACATTGCCCGTATTCTCAGTTTGCATGGGGTTCCGAAGACCATAGTGTCGGATCGTGGACCACAATTCGTGTCCAAATTTTGGGAAGAACTTCACAAAGCTTTGGATACTAAGTTGCTCCATAGTTCGGCCTATCATCCTCAAACCAGTGGGAAAACTGAGAGGGTGAATCAAATACTTGAGGACATGTTACGAGCTTGTGCTCTAGAATTTCCATAGAAATGGGATGAATGCTTGCCATTGGCGGAGTTCTCGTACAATAATAGCTATCAAGAAAGCATCAAAATGGCACCCTTTGAAGCTTTGTGTCGTACTCCGTTAAACTGGTCGGAACCAGGAGAGCGATTGTTTTCAGGCCTGATATGGTTAAGGAAACAGAAGAAAAGGTTAAACGAATAATACATAACTTGAAAGAAGCCCAAGCTCGCCAAAAGAGTTATGCAGACAAACGGCGTAAACCCTTGTACTTTCTAGTTGGGGATTATGTCTACCTAAAAGTCTCACCAATGAAGGGTATATCACGTTTGGGGGTAAAAGGGAAGCTTGCACCCCGGTACATTGGTCCTTTCCCTGTTCTTGAACAATGTTGACCAGTGGCATACCGACTCCAGTTACCCGGAACATTGTCTGTTGTACATAATGTGTTCCACGTGTCTCAATTGAAGAAGTGTCTTCGGGTTCCAGATCGAACCGTTGAGGTGACGGATGTTGCCTTAGAACTAGACCTGACATATTTTGAACATCCTATTCGAGTCTTGGATCAAAAGGACAGGATTACCCGAAGGAAAACTCTCAAGTTTTACAATATACAGTGGAACCAACACACGGAAGATGAATCTACTTGGGAAACTCAAGACTTTTTAGATAAGAATTTCCCAGGCTTTTTAGCTTCATGTAAATTGTAAGATATGTACACTTGTTGTAATAGAGGAATGAACCCCATACCACCCCTTCCTTGTACCAAAAATAAGGAAATAAAAGTATGACACGTTTCCTTTTCCATTACTTGCTCTAGGATTTTTAATCTCGGGACAAGATTCTTTTATGGGGGGGGGAAGGATGTAACACCCCTGGTGTTACTGTCATTAAAACCTGAGCATAACATCATAAGCATTGGCATATCATGTGTTTGTCACACCTAGAATGCATTCACTAAGCAAAAAATTTCAAATAAGTTGTCTTGATGTGACATTTCATGGGTGAAACCCTAGGTACAATACCTAACCCTAAACTGGGCTAGAAGAGTAAACAAAGTCTAAAGAAAAGAAAACTTCAAAACTTATTAGTAATGATCATAAAATGTCACCATTAATGAACATAAGTGATATCCAAACCCTAGAAGTACCAAAAACCCTAAATAGACCCCTGGAAAACCCTGGACTGAAACCCTAGGGGGTTATCTGCAAAATGTGCACACTTTTGGACCCAAGTGCAAAAAACATGGAAATAGGGTATCTTATGTCATATGGTTCACATATTTGGAGATTTGCAAATGAAACCATAAGTTTTGGGCTTATTTGCAAAAAGGCCACATTTGTGCTCCAATAGCTAAGTCTGAAAATCAGTGCATTAGGACCAACTTTAGAACCCTGTATCTTCCAAATTATGAGGAATTTGCCTAGGGTCAACACATCAAGTTTGTAGAGCTATCATAGGAGAACAAGTTTGATTAAGTGACTGATCACTGGTGCTGAATAGAAATTGGAGATAAATAAGTGTGAAGTTGTGCTATCACAAGTAAGTTGGGCAAATCTGAAAATTGGATTCAGAAAAGTATAGCCCCAAGGAAATGCAGTCGATTTGAGAGCACCAAATCTGAGAATCTATACAGAATTGATCCATGAACCCTATAACAAACTTAAAGACTGTTGTTTGGGGAACAAATTTTATTAAGGGAGGTTACCCTGTTCTTAGCAAGAATCATGAGAAAGTGGGGATGATGGTCGGTTCAGTAATACGCTGAAGATCAAAACACTGTAAATATCTGAAGAACGCGGATAAAGATCTGAGGCACAGTTGAACCAGATGTGCTCGAGTGATCTGGTGAAGGGAGTCGATTGCGGAGAGATAACTTCGGACGTGGCAGCATCCCGTGAACCCAGCCGTGCGTGGCCGGAGATATCCCACAGGCGGTCGCCGTGGCTCGGTCACTTCCGCCGTGGTGTCACCCATGCCTCGTTTTCCCCTTACTGTGCCTCTTCTCTACGTGGTAACCATGTGTGAACAATGCAATCTGCGGCCGCTGATCGTTAGCCGGACCGCCGTGCCTATAAATAGCGCCATGGACCACCGCGAGGCACTCACAATTTCACCAGTGAACTTGGTAGAAGCCAAAATTCGCACTGCCTTCTCCACCTCTCCCCAAATTGAGTGTGCACGGTGAATCGGTAGCCCTTTGCGATCGTATAGCCCCAACAAGACCTTCTAATTCCACCTGAGCTCGTCGCAACGACGTTTTCCCTCTTCTCAGTCACCGGCGAGCACAAATTCTCCGCGCTCCGTGGCTGGACAATTCTGGTATGATTCTGCGCTCCTCACGTATTGTTCTAGTAGCCGTGCGTGCCCATGAAGCTCATTGTGGCAACTATTTGACCAATTCGGTCGTAATCTTGTGAGAACGCGGGCTCGACGTCGTGGTTTCCGTCGTGCGCGTGGGTAGAGCGTTCTCGGAGTGTGCCAACCAAATTGATGCCCATAACAGCTTAAGATAGGGTAGAATATGGTGGGGTAGGGAGCGACGGGTGCTCGGGTATCCCATGGTCGTGGTGCGATGAAGGGGTGTTCGTCCTCGCCGCAGTCCGGGGTCAAGGATCTAGTTTTAAAAGACAAAGAACTTGGAAGGGGTAGGGTGTAATGTGTCAGTGACACGTTAAAGTCAGATGAGGACTTCGTTTCAGATTTTCAAACTAGCGAGGGTCTTTGCGCAAATACGACGGCGCGGCCGCGGGCGCGCCTGTATTCTGTATAGATCTGGGCTGAATGGGCTGATGGCGGCCCAATACTATTGAAAGCTTTTCCTTTTTCTTTTTCTGAGAAAGTTTAGAAATCCATAAAGAATTCGAGAAAAAATGATAAAAATTTGGAACCAATTTTGCTAAATTACTAATTTTCCATAGTATTTAGTAAAAATAGTTTTAGGATTTTTTTCCAAATAAGGAATTTTGGGATATTTAAAATAGCCAAAACCCATACTTCTGCAATTTTAGAAAGTAATTAATAATCCCAAAATTCACCAAACTTTTTAGATAAGCTTTAAATATTATTTAGAAGCCTTGGGTAAATTTTGGTATGATTTGAACCATGTTTGGTACTTAGAACCCAAAACCCTAACACGTGTCCTATGAACTTCACTATAGACTCCAAAAACCCTAGTTTCCCAGAGATCCATGAAGGAAAGTTATAATCAAGACATTATATAATAAACTTTTATTATCTTTGCATTTTCATGAGCATTACATGAGCATTCATGATTATATATGGCTATATCTAGAGAACGAGGAGGAAATAGAAGTTGAAGAAGCAAGGACTACACCACCACCACCACCACCACCACCACGCCTGAAGAACCTCAGGCAGGAAACTGCTTTTACTTTGATATCTGTGGAGCAGAGCCGGACTCTCCTATCACTCAAGGCAAGCCCCGGTGCATTTTACACCCCCTTGTTATTTTGAAAACTTTCTCACTTACTTGATGCATTAGGTGATAGGAGTTGTATGCTAAACCAGTTGCTGCATTCCCTTCCTTGGATTTGATTACTTCTCCTTAATCCCTGATTTACAAAAAGGTTTTTCTCATGCTTAGCTTTGCTCTAGAAAAACAAAATGTTTTGTTTTGACAAAAGATGATGCTTCAAAGTGGGTGGGATGTTTTCAAAATAAAACTTGATGGTGGATCCATCATGGCCATGATGGGTTCAACATCGGAAAAGATGTACCTCTGCCAGGTATCAAACTTTGGGTTTGAAATAATAAAGCTAAGACCGGGCGGGTGACTTGCACGAGAAGAGAGTCTCGGTGTAGTGTCTCCGTCTGAGTCGATTAAGGACCTTGTCGATGTAGGCTTGCTGATTGAGGACCCTTTAACTGATCACATGCCTCATCATGGGTAAGCTTTGCCTCAGGAAGACTAATACCAGAATAAGATAATACGCAATGGGAGTGGAGAGATGGCGAGAGTAGCGTGTACCCTCCGTGGCAAGAGGCTGGACGGTGGTGTATCTGTGCTCTCGGTTGGCATGAACCTGATCTGGTCTTAAGAACCCCGGTGGTGAGTTGACATATGCAAGGGTTAAGTGCTACATATGTCGTGTGATTGGAGATCCTCAACTGAGTATAATCGATTCGGATCTCCGTAACTTCACGAACATGAAGACTTGGTCACTGCCCTACACGTAGCATTCCAGTGAATAAGAAGGGTTATTAAGAAATTCACTAGTATAGGTCCAGTGATTGAACTAGGGTAGAAAGAACTCTAGATGCAGTTAACCACCATGTTAACTAATCGATTACGAAAAATTGGATCGGATTTTGTGGTTCTTTTTTCTGCAGTACCTCGACGTGACATTAGCGTGAAAGAGGTTCAAGAATCCGTTTTCTTTTTATAAGGGCTAAAAACGAATCACTTATTTTTTTGGCTTTTTGGCCCCATATTGTAGGGTGGATCTCGAAATATAGGAAAGATCTCCCTCCAAGCCGTACATACGACTTTCATCGAATACAGCTTTCCACAGAATTCTATAGGGATCTATGAGATCGAGTATGGAATTCTGTTTACTCACTTTAAATTGAGTATCCATTTCCCTCCTTTTCCCACTAGGACCGGAAATCCTGTATTTTCCATATCCATACGATCGAGTCCTTAGGTTTCCGAAATAGTGTAATGGAAAAAATAGTGCTTCGAATCATTGCTATTTGACTCGGACCTGTTCTGAAAAAGTCGAGGTATTTCGAATTGTTTGTTGACACGGACAAAGTAAGGGAAAACCTCTGAAAGAATTTCCATATTGACCTTGGACATATAAGAGTTCCGAATCGAATCTCTTTAGAAAGAAGATCTTTTGTCTCATGGTAGCCTGCTCCAGTCCCCTTACGAAACTTTCGTTATTGGGTTAGCCATAAACTTCACATGTTTCTAGCGATTCACATGGCATCATCAAATGATACAAGTCTTGGATAAGAATCTACAACGCACTAGAACGCCCTTGTTGACGATTCTTTACTGCGACAGCATCTAGGGTTCCTCGAATAATGCGATATCTCACACCGGGTAAATCCTTAACCCTTCATCCTCTTACTAAAACTACAGAATGTTCTTGTAAATTATGGCCAATACCAGGTATATAAGCAGTGATTTCAAATCCAGAGGTTAATCGTACTCTGGCAACTTTACGTAAGTCAGAGTTGGGTTTTTTGGGGTTGATATTGGAAAAGTCGATAGATAAGTCATCCTTACTGTCCCTCTACAGAACCGTACATGAGATTTTAACCTCATACGACTCCTCGTTCAATTCTTTCGAAGGGACCCTTTTCCTCGTTCGAGAGTCTCCGCCCTTCTTCCACTCCGTCCCGAAGACTAACTAAGACCAATTGAGTCACATTTTCATGTTCTAATTGAACACTTTCCATTTATGATTAAAGGAGAAGATTGTTCTTTTACCAAACATATGCGGATCAAATCACGTCTTATAATAAGAAGAAATCTTTCTCAGTATCAATCCCCTTGCCCCTCATTCTTTGAGAATCAGAAGGATCCTTTTCGAGTTTCCATTTCTTCATTTTGAATCTAGGCTCTTCTATCTTTGACTTATTTTTTTGGCTTTATTCTTTATTTATTTCATTTCGATTTTTCCCTCTTCCACTATCCCTATCCTCTAGGTACAGCGTTTGCATCAATAGAGAACTTTTTCCTCTGTATGAATCGATATTATTCCAATTTCTTCCCGAAACTTCCCAAGAAAAATCCCGAATTGGATCCAAAATTGACGGGTTAATGTGAGCTTATCCATGCGGTTAGGCACTCTTCAAATAGGAATCCA